>NC_056080.1:2808000-3510000 GCF_016772045.2 Ovis aries | reverse complement strand
CCACGCTTTTGAACCATGAGGCTTCCATGTAAATAATCAAAGAGCAAAGATGCCGTAGGAACTTCCTTCAAGGTGGATTGGTGCCCAGTGAGGGGATCCAAACTGTCACCTCCATCACCGTTTCTGTTCTTGTGCTGAAGTTTAATGGGTCAGGAACACATCTGGGGCACGGCCGTAGGAAGTGGACTTTGTAACGAGAGACAGAACTCAGAACAAACCCAGGTAAAAGGGTCTAATGGCTCGTAGGTGGTCCACTCAAGACTGATTGGATAGCCTGAGCCCTGAGCATGTATCTGGACTAAACCATAATCAGACACATGACCCCTTATATCCGCTGCAGCAATATTCACAGCAGCCAAGTCACAGAAGCAATCTAAACGTCCATCAACAGACGAATGGATAATCATGGGATACAAAGGAACATTACTCAGCCATAATAAAGAATGAAATAATGCCCTCTGCGGCAACATAGATGGAGAGATTGTCACAGTAAGTGAAGTAAGTCAAACGAAAGGACAAATGTCCTATCACTTACACGTGGATTTTAAAAAAAGAAATAAAAAGATACAAGTGAATTTACAGACAAAAGAGAAACAGACCCACACAGACAGAAAACAAACTTACGGTTACCAAAAGGGAAACACTAAGAGGAGGGGGAGATAAATTATGAGTCTGGCGTTAACACATGCACACTACTACGTATTAACTAAACAACAAGGACCCATTGTATAGTAAAGGAAACTGCATTCAATATTTTGTAATGACATGCAAGGGAAAAGATTCTGAAAGAGATTCTTGGACATATGTATGCATGTATACGTATCACAGAATCACTTTGCAGTACGCTTGAAACTAACACAGCACTGTAACTCAACTACCTTCCAACAAAAAGTAAAGTTTCAAAAGAATCTATCCATCCTTAAGGAAGCTGTGGTCCATATACACACTGGAATATTTCTCAGCCATTAAAAAGAACGCATTTGAATCAGTTCTGATGAGGTGGATGAAACTGGAGCCTATTATACAGAGTGAAGTAAGTCAGAAAGAGAAACACCAATACAGTATATTAATGCATACATATGGAATTTAGAAATATGATAAGGACAATCCTATGTGCCAGACAGCAAAAGAGACACAGATGTATAGAACACTCGTTTGGACTCTGTGGGAGAAGGCGAGGGTGGGATGATCTGAGAGAATAGCATTGAAACATGTATATTATCACACGTGAAACAGATCGCCAGTCCACGTTCGATGCATGAGACAGGGTGCTCGGGGCTGGTGCACTGGGATGACCCAGAGGGATGGGATGGGGAGGGAGGTGGGAGGGGGCATCAGGATGGGGAACACAGGTACACCCATGGCGGATTCATGTCAATGTATGGTAAAACCCACCACAATATTGTAAAGTAATTAGCCTCTAATTAAAATAAATAAATAAAATTTAAAAATCTATCCATCTTATTAATCACTGCAGCCCTAGGACAAACAAAAGTGTTCAATATTTAACAGAAAATTTAATAAACACGTTTAAATTTTTTGCAAAAAAATGATTACATATTACCAAACATGATTTCCAAATATAAATCAAGTTACTTGCAAATATCTCCAGGGTTTGTGTGGAGCTCTCTCACCAGACTCAGTCACAGAACATCATGGTCAAAGTGTCAGGCCTTCAAGACATCGTGTCTCTGAAAAATTTCCCATTTCTGTGCTCTTCAAATAGCCTTCATAATTTTTGTTCCACACTCCAGTAACTAGGACCATCCTTTTTCTAAATATTTAGATAAATTCAGGACTTCCCTTGGTGGCTCAGATGTTAAAGTGTCTGCCTGCAATGCAGGAGACCCAGGTTCAATCTCTGGTGAGGAAGATCCCCTGGAGAGGAGAGAATGGCAACCCACTCCAGTATTCTTGCCTAGAGAATCCCATGGATGGAGGAGCCTGGCAGGCTCTAGTCCATGGGGTCTCAAAGAGTCAGACACGACTGAGCTACTTCACTTTCACTTTAGATAAATTCAAAGCCATCTCCAGTGTTTCCCCTCTTCAAGTCACCACATACAGTAACTCCTCAAATCAGCAGAGAGTCTTAATACTGGACCAGAAGGACTAACTCATTGGGTACTGGTGAAAGAGAGAAGAGGTCACTTAGGGTCAGCGAAAATGCAAAAGCCAAGAGGCAGAAAGCATCGAGCCACGCTGTGGAGCAGTTCCATGCCAGGCTGGTCACAAATTAGGGTGGTCCCCCGGGAAAACAATTCTGTGTCATAGAGGAGTGTCAGGCGTGCACTCGACTCTGGTGCAGATAAACACATACACACACAATGTGTCCATACAAACTATACAACGTAAACAGTCTGTATGTCTCCTACAGCGCTTCCTTGAAAGTCATGTCAGGAGACCCAACCAAAAAGTTCCATTTACAAGCAAAATCATAATAGAAAAAAAAAAAAAAAACACTGGAAAAACCCCAGACATTCACGAAGAGGTGAACGGATAAGTACATTTTAGCATATTAGAATACTGCACAACAGTGAAAAACGTATAAGATGAAGATATGAGTCAAAACAGATACATTCTCCAAGTAAAGAGCAAGTCTCAGAAAAAGACATATGACGGGATGCTATTATTGGCATTGTATACACAGCTTAGAGCTGTACTTGTACTGAAATACAAAAAAGCAACAAGGGCATTATAAAAACCAAAAGCCAGGGCAGTTACTACCCTATTCTGGGTAGCAATTCATATGGACATACAAAGATATTGGTGACGCTCTCTTTTACAGTATGTCCGTAGATGTATTTGTTTAACTTATATAAATATATATGAATATATATATATTTATTTCTCTGTTTCCATACACTGCACATTTTCTAAGTGTGATTATTGTACACTTCTTCCCTGGTGGCTCAGATGGTAAAGAATCCACCTGCACTGTGGGAGACCTGAGTTTGATCCCTGGATCAGCAAGATCCCCTGGAGAAGGAAAAGGCAACCCACTCCAGTATTCTTGCCTGGAGAACCCCATGGACAGAGGAGCCTGGTAGACCATGGGGTCACAAAGTTGGACACGACTGAGCAACTAACACTTTCGCTTTCTATCACCCTACAGTGCAAATTTCCATTAGCAGATGCGTATATCTACAGGTTTCTCCCCAAAATTGATTTTCCCAAGCACTTAAAAAATATCTGAAATTTAAAAGAAAATTTAAGTTGATGTATGGCCAAAGGAAAACCATCGCAATATTGTAATTATTCTCCAACTAAAATAAATTAATGAAAAATAAGAAAATAAGAAAGAAAGAAAGATATCAACGCCAAGGTTACATTCCAAGGCCAAGGAGATAGACCAGCTGCCCACACAATCCAGAAAAAGCAGCAGAGGCTGACAGCATTGCTCACACAGAGTCAGGTCACCTAAGACTGCCGTTGCCTTAGTCACCAATTAGCCAGCAGACCTCTGAAACATCACGTAGCGCCCAGTGCTTCAGCGTCCTGGACCGAGCCACGAGGGCTTGGATGAAGTGACCTCATCAGTTGCCTTCAGCCCGAGGGTCCTCAGAAACCTGACTGTTATCTTCAAAGCAGAGTGTGTGTGGGTTTCCCTGGTGGCTCAGTGGTAAAGAATCTGCCTGCAATGCAGGACACCCGGGTTCGATCACTGGGTTGGGAAGATTCCCCTGGAGAAGGGAATGGCAACCCACTCCAGTATTCTAGCCTGGAAAATCCCGTGGACAGAGCAGCCTGGTGAGATATGGTCCATGGAGTCACAAGATTCAGACACAGCTAAACGACTAAACCAACGCCCAGACTGTACATGAAATATGGAGGTCGTGGCTACAGAAAGGTCTCCAGTGAAGCAGGAAGTCACAGTTCAGGGGAGACCACTGGTACTGAAGAATACGGGAAGATTAATGTTGTCAGAAGCAGATAAAGCAGCCTTACAACCCCATTCTTAATGGATGTACTTTTTCAAGACCACACACCCTCTATGAGCAGGATTAAAATGTCACTGGAGGTTCATGCACCTGAAGTCTACAGCCAGATTCAGAATGAATACTAATTCTCTTTACCCCCAGTATTCATGGAGTCCTTGTACTCACTGTCCGCCACAAAGAATCCATTACCTTCTTCCCATATTTAACCACACAGGGTTATTTCACAGGGTCTGGAAAGACTGATGGCAAGAGGAGAAGGGGATGACAGAGGAAGAGATGGCTGGGTGGCATCACCGACTCGATGGACATGAGTTTGAGCAAGCTTTGGGAGTTGGTTATGGACAGGGAGGCCTGGCGTGCTGCAGTCCATGGGGTCACAAAGAGGCGGACACAACTGAGCGACTGAAGTGAACAGTACTGTAAGTTATATCGACATGTATGTAGTTACATGTATACAGTTTCAAAATACAGCCTTCCTTGGTGGCTCAGTGGTAAAGAATCTGCCAGTCAATGCAGGAGATCCGGGTACAATCTCTAGGTCGGGAAGATCCCCTGGAGGAGGAAATGGCAACCCACTCCAGTATTCTTGCCTAGAGAATACCATGGACAGAGGAGCCTGGTGCGCTACAGTCCATGGCATTGGAAAGAGTCAGACCCAACGCAGTGACTAAACAACAACAAGTTTTAAAATATACATATATCTACATCTAAGCTGATACTATACGATATGTGTATGTTTGTCTATAAGTTATCTATGTGCGTGTGTCTACCTTTAAACCAACCCACTGAGGAATTAAGGTCCCTGGGCTCAGAAGTACACCTTCTCCACTCTTTGAAAATCTCTACAACACCTTGTGTTGGAGATGATCAAATACACGGGATGGTGACCACCCATTTCTAGATAGATGGGTCAAGCGTGAGCAATCTGAGAAAGAGGCTCAAATATGCACCACTGGGCATCGAAACATTCTCTCATCCAGGTCTTACACATTTGGTAGGAGTATGGGGCAAGGGTTAGGAACGTACCTTCTAAACGTGGCCTGCCCATCAGCAACCACAGAGAAGGCTCTCTGCCATCAAAGCCGCCATATTCTTTTATTTTTCCGCCCCCAAAAAATCCTAAATAATGTAAATGCAACCCCAAGAGGGGAGCAGGGATAAAAATAAATATATTTGAAAGTGAAAGTGAAAAGTGAAGTCGCTCAGTCGTGTCCAACTCTTTGCAACCCCATGGACTGTAGCCCACCAGACGCCTCCTTCCCTGGGATTTTCCAGGCAAGATATTGGAGTAGGTTGCCATTTCCTTCTCCAGGAGACCTTCCCAACCTCGGGATTGAACCCAGGTCTCCTGCATTGTAGGCAGATGCTTTACTGTCTGAGCCACCAGGGAAGTCCTTTCTAAATGTGATGAAAACTGTAAAGCCAAAGATCGAATACACATGATGAAATACGCATGAATGACTCCCTATTCTTCTTTGCACAATGAGCATAGAATAGAATGAAACTTATCACATTACTGTGTGTAGGGATATGGGAATGCATGTCTGTGTGAATGTATATACATAGTGTTTTATAAATACACATGCATGTGTGAAAATGAAAGAGTCAGTCGTTCAGTTGAGTTCAAATTAGTCACTCAGTTGGGTCTGACTCTTTGCAACCCCATGGACTACAGCACACCAGGCCTCCCTGTCCATCACCAACTCCTGGAGTCTACCCAAACTCATGTCCATTGAGTCAGTGATGCCATCCAACCATCTCATCCTCTGTCATCCCCTTCTCCTCCTGCCCTCAATCTTTCCCAGCATCAGGGTCTTTTCCAGTGAGTCAGCTCTTGTCACCAGGTGGCCAAAGGATTGAAATTTCAGCTTCAACATCAGTCCTTCCAACGAAATCCAGGACTGATCTCCTTAAGGATGGACTGCCTGGATCTCCTTGCAGTCCAAGGGACTCTCAAGAGTCTTCTCCAACACCACAGTTCAAAAGCATCAATTCTTTGGCGCTCAGCTTTCTTTACAGTCCAACTCTCACATCCATGCATGACTACTGGAAAAACAATAGCCTTGACTAGATGGACCTTTTTGACAAAGTAATGTCTCTGCTTTTTAATATGCTGTCTAGGTTGGTCATAACTTTCCTTCCAAGGAGTAAACTTCTTTTAATTTCATGGTTGCAATCACCATCTGCAGTGATTTTGGAGCCCAAAAAAATAAAGTCTGACGCTGTTTCCACTGTTTCCCCATCTATTTCCCATGAAGTGATGGGACCAGATGCCATGATCTTATTTTCTGAATGTTGAGCTTTAAGCCAACTTTTTCACTCTCCTCTTTCACTTTCATCAAGAGGCTTTTGAGTTCCTCTTCACTTTCTGCCATAAGGGTGGTGTCATCTGTATATCTGAGGTTATGGATATTTCTCCTGGCAATCTTGATTCCAGCTTGTGCTTCTTCCAGTCCAGCGTTTCTCATGATGTACTCTGCATATAAGTTAAATAAGCAGGGTGACAATATACAGCCTTGACATACTCCTTTTCCTATTTAGAACCAGTCTGTTGTTCCATGTCCAGTTCTAATGGTTGCGTCCTAACCTGCATACAGGTTTCTCAAGAGACAGGTCAGGTGGTCTGGTATTCCCACCTCTTTCAGAATTTTCCACAGTTTATTGTGATCTGCACAGTCAAAAGCTTTGCAATGTCAATAAAGCAGAAATAGATGTTTTTCTGGAACTCTCTTGCTTCTTCCATGATCCAGCAGATGTTGGCAATTTGATCTCTGGTTCCTCTGCCTTTTCTAAAACCAGCTTGAACATCTGCTGAAGCCTGGCTTGGAGAATTTTGAGCATTACTTTACTAGCCTGTGAGATGAGTGCAATTGTGCAGTAGTTTGAGCATTCTTTGGCATTGCCTTTCTTTGGGATTAGAATGAAAATCGAACTTTTCTGGTCCTGTGGCCACTGCTGAGTTTTTCAAATTTACTGGCATACTGAGTGCAGCACTTTCACAGCATCATCTTTTAGGATTTGAAATAGCTCAACTGGAATTCCATCACCTCCACTAGCTTTGTACATAGTGATGTTTCCTAAGGGCCAGGGGATTTCCCATTCCAGAATGTCTGGCTCTAGGTGAGTGATCACACCATCGTGGTTATCTGGGTCATAAAGATCTTTTTTGTACAGTTCTTCTGTGATTTCTTGCCACCTCTTCTTAATATCTTCTGCTTCTGCTAGGTCCATACCATTTTTGTCTTTTATTGAGTCTATCATTGCATGAAATGTTCCCTTGGTATCTCTAATTTTCTTAAAGAGATCTCCAGTCTTTCCCATTTGATTGTTTCCCTCTATTTCTTTGCATTTATTGCTGAGGAAGGCTTTCTTATCTCTCCTTGCTATTCTTTGAAACTCTGCATTCAAATGGGTATATCTTTCCTTTTCTCTTTTGCTTTTCACTTCTCTGCTTTTCAGAGCTATTTGTAAGGCCTCCTCAGACAGCCATTTTGCTTTTTTGCATTTCTTTTCCATGGGAATGGTCTTGATCCCTGTCTCCCGTAAAATGTCACGAACCTCATTCCATAGTTCATCAGGCACTCTATCTATCAGATCTAGGCCCTTAAATTTATTTCTCATTTCCGCTGTATAATCATAAGGGATTTGATTTAGGTCATACCTGAATGGTCCAGTGGTTTTCCTGACTTTGTTTAATTTAAGTCTGAATCTGGCAATAAGAAGCTCATGATCTAAGCCACTGTCAGCTCAGTCATGTCCAGTTCTTTGTGACCCCATGGACGGTAGCTCCCAGGCTCTCTGTCCATGGGATTCTCCAGGTAAGAATATTGGAGTAGGTTGCCATTTCCTTCTCCAGGGGACCTTCCTGACCCAGGGATGGGACCTGGGTCTCCTGCAGCGCAGGCACATTCTTTACCATCTCAGCCACACCAACTGTCACTTTCACTTACCTGTATGTTAACATACATTTAGTACAAGACAGGCCCCCTAGAGAAGTGAGAGCTAACTGTAATTACTTATTAAGGTGCTGGTCAGTGGTTCCACTGTGAAACCCACTTTGATCAATATGAAGATACATCCATCAAACTCCCATCTGAAGACAGTCTATATTCCAGAAGATGAAATCAAGCCTAGATATAAATTATTACAGTTGAGCAAATGCTTGGTGCACTTCCTCCTCTTCCCTCCTCCTGTGGAACCCTGGGCTCGTGCAGGCTGCAATTTGAGATGGCGCGTCTGAGAGATGTGTTTGAGTATCTTAGAAACGGAGACACAGCTCCAAGGGGTTTGGTCACGCGGTACCAGAGGAGTGAAGGACTGAATTTGGAGCGTGTGAATACAAGCCTACAAGGGCTTATGGACAGCGGAAAGGATCAGGGAACACACATTATGTCAGAGTTAATTCCTCCAGGCTGACGTTCATTGCCAGACGATGAGCAATGGAAGGTCAAAGACCACAGACGATTAATACTGATTCTGGTGAAACAGGAGGTCCTCAGCAAAGGTTATTCCATGAAAAGGAAGAGACGAGATGCAGAGAGAAGTCAGAAAGTACCCGGATGAGGAAGGCCAGGCCAGCGTTCAAGCTTCTCTCCTTAACTCCCTCTCCTCTGGGTAGCTGGTAAACCTCTGCCTTTCCGTCAATTCCATTCATACTCCAGACATAAACCTCCTTTGAGTCCCATGGTTCAATCTCTATCCCTTTTATTATTCAGTTCAGTTCAGTCGCTCAGTCATGTCCGACTCTTTGCAACCCCATGAATCGCAGCACGCCAGGCCTCCCTGTTCATCACCATCTCACAGAGTTCACTCAGACTCACGTCCATTGAGTCCGTGATGCCATCCAGCCATCTCATCCTCGGTCGTCCCCTTCTCCTCCTGCCCCCAATCCCTCCCAGCATCAGAGTTTTTTTCCAATGAGTCAACTCTTCGCATGAGGTGGCCAAAGTACTGGAGCTTCAGCTTTAGCATCATTCCTTCCAAAGAACACCCAGGGCTGATCTCCTTCAGAATGGACTGGTTGGATCTCCTTGCAGTCCAAGGGGCTCTCAAGAGCCTTCTCCAACACCACAGTTCAAAAGCATCAATTCTTCGGCGCTCAGCCTTCTTCACAGTTCAACTCTCATGTCCATACATGACCACAGGTAAAACCATAGCCTTGACTAGAAAGACCTTAGTCGGCAAAGTAATGTCTCTGCTTTTGAATATGCTATCTAGGTTGGTCATCACTTTTCTTCCAAGGAGTAAGCGTCTTTTAATTTCATGGCTGCGGTCACCATCTGCAGTGATGCGAGAGCCCCCAAAAATAAAGTCTGACACTGTTTCCACTGTTTCCCCATCTATTTCCCATGAAGTGATGGGACTGGACAGCCTTGTCTAACTCAATGAAACCAAGCCATGCCTGCGGGGCAACCCAAGACGGGCGGATCATGGTGGAGAGGTCTGACAGAACATGGTCCACAGGAGAAGGGAATGGCAAGCCACTTCAGTATTCTTGCCTCGAGAACCCCATGAACAGCATGAAAAGGCAATATGATAGGGCACCAAAAGAGGAACTCCCCAGGTCAGTAGGTGCCCAATATGCTGCTGGAGATCAGAGGAGAAATAACTCCAGTAAGAATGAATTGGTGGAGCCAAAGCAAAAACAACACCCAGCTGTGGATGTGACTGGTGATAGAAGCAAAGTCTGATGCTGTAAAGAGCAATATTGCATAGGAACCTGGAATGTCAGGTCCATGAATCAAGGCAAATTGGAAGTGGTCAAACAGGAGATGGCAAGGGTGAACGTCGACATTCTAGGAATCAGCGAACTAAAATGGACTGGAACGGGTGAATTTAACTCAGATGACCATTATATCTACTACTGCAGGCAGGAATCCCTCAGAAGAAATGGAGTAGCCATCATGGTCAACAAAAGAGTCTGAAATGCAGTACTTGGATGCAGTCTCAAAATGACAGAATGATCTCTGTTCGTCTCCAAGGCAAACCATTCAATATCACAGTTATCCAAGTCTATGCCCCAACCAGTAATGCTGAAAAAGCTGAAGTTGAACGGTTTTTATTATTATTATCATTAATTTCTACATTTGTTATTGATTCTGTTACCATATTGCTTCTGTTTTACATATCTGGTCCTTTGTCCACGAGGCATGCAGGATCCTCAGTCCCCGAACAGGGATCGAACCTTCAGCCCCTGCGTTGGAAGGCGAAGTCTTAACCACTTGACCGCAGGGAAGTCCCAGCCTCTATGCTTCCTGCCCGCAGAAATTTCATGCTAAAGAGCGCCTCTAGCGTTTGCCCTTTGACACAGGAAATCAACAGTGCTAGAGTCTTTGGCTGGAGAAGGAAATGGCAACCCACTCCAGTGTTCTTGCCTGGAGAATCCCAGGGACGGGCACAGAGTCAGACACGACTGACGAGACTTAGCAGCAGCAGCAGCAGAGTCTTTGGCACCTGACAAATTCCAGCCAGTCCCCATGGAATCTAACATTAAAAACTGAGGTTCCTTTGAAATAAAGTAGTGTGTACATGTCATTGCCAAAGACTCTAACCATATACTCCAATATAAAATAGTACATATATAGTTAGGACTGGTCTGCATTGTTGTAGAGCAGAAACCAACACACCGAGAAGCAATTAATCTTTCCATTAATAAGAAAAGTGGAAAAAAAAAACCCATCACCTAAGGCTCAGATCTGGTTTTGAGGACCTACTGGTGTGACCTCTGCAAGCAAAGGAGTCCCACATGCCAAGCAGTCACTTTTTTTCTTGCTTGTTTTACCTCATTAAAAAAAAAATGAAATTTTGCCACTTGCAGCAACATGGATGGACCTGGAAATTATCAAACGAAGTGAAGTAAGTCAGAAAGAGAAGGACAAATATCATATGATGTCACTTCTACGTGGAATCTATTAATTAAAAACAATGATACGAATGAACCTATTTACAAAACCGAGATTGAGTCATGGGTGTAAAAAACAAATGTATGGCTACCAGGGAGACCGAGGGGAGGGATAAACTGGAAGATCGAAATTGACATATACACACTACTATTTATAAAATAGGAAAGAGCAAAGACCTCCCGCAAAGCACAGGAAACGGTACTCAATACTCTATAATGCCGTGGATGGGAGAGGAACCTAAGCAAAAGTGGATATATGTATACGTATAACTGATTTTCTGTGTCGTAAACCTGAAATGAACACAGTATTGTAAACCAAATATACTCCAATTTAAAAAAATAAAAAAAGATGTCATTGGATGCTGGGTACGCAAGACGGAGTCTCCACTCATTGAAGCCGTGGAGAAGCAATACAGGGAAGGACAGAACTGATCACGGCATTTATAAAGCCACTGCTTTCGGGCGTGCTGCCCACCTGTTTCCTGCGATCCATGTCTGAGACAAGGGACACAAGAAAGCCTCGATGTTATAGACGCTCCAGAGTGTTTAATGGCGAAATCCTGAAACCCTAAAGATAATGCTATCCTTTCTGACATGTAACCTGTGGCATCTCCCCTTTCGCAACTCAGAACTTTTCCTTTCTTATATATGTATCAGATGACAAAGAATCTGCCTGCAAGGCAGGAGACCTGGGTTCGATCCCTGGGTGGCAAAGATCCCCTGGAGGAGGGCATGGCAACTCACTCCAGTACTCTTGCCTGAACAATTCCATTGACAGAGGAGCCCGGCGGGCTATAGTTCACAGGGTCGAAAAGAGTTGGACACAACTGAGCAACTAACACTTTCAGACTTTTCACACACACACACACACACAAATATATGGAAAGATTTCTTTCTACCCTTCACCTCCTTCAGCACAGAGCAGGATATAAAAAGGTTGATTTTTCCTTTGCACTACAATCATCAGATGTCACAGCTCTTTTTTTTTTTTTTTTTTTTGCAATGAATGCTTTCTTTGGTTATTTTCAGACCTCCTATTAAGAGCTATTCTTTCCTTCTGGCCTATTCCTCTTAACCCAATTAAACCCAATTAAATCCTCTGCCTGACGGTTCTATTTCCCCCGCCTTAATTATCCATTAGCACATCTCTGTTACTGCGTGTTCTTTTCCACTGGCCCACACCCCCAGCGTTATCACTCAGAGGCCGTGATACACATGCAGATTAAATCTTCACGTTAGATTTTCACCTGGCAGACTCCGTGCCAAGCGGGAATTCACCAACACGACACTGCCATTTTAAGACTGAATTCCAAAGGAGCTTCACATACTGGAGGAGGGCAGGGTGATCACGTTCAATAGGTTTTAAAACAGCCACATACAAAACAACTTGCCTCTGCTGAGAATGTCTTTGAATTAATTAGGTCATTAGGAAAACACACTGAATTTATGGCAGTCCAGGTAACCGCCTTCCACATGTATTTATAAACTTCACTTGTCTGTGTCTATGGGGAGGGGGCAGAATTGCTTTTCCAAGACTTTTACAGATGAGCTGCAAATAAGTGTCTCTCCAAAGAGACCTTGGTTCAATTCCTGGGTTGGGAAGATCCCCTGGAGAAGGAAATGGCAACCCACTCCAGTATTCTTGCCTGGAGAATCCCATGGACAGAGGGGTCTGGTCGGCTATACGTCTTCGGGTTAGAAAGACTCAGACAGGACTGGGTGACTAACACTTCCCTTCACTTTATTAGAGGTACTTCCTTGGTGGCTTAGATGGTAAAGAATCTGCCTGCAATTTAAGAGACCTGGGTTTGATCCCTGGGTTGGGAAGATCCCCTGGAGAAGGGAAAGGCTATCCACACTTCAGTATCCTGGCCTGGAGAATTCCATGGGTCCATGGGGTCACAAAGAGTCAGACACCACTGAGCGACTTTCACTTTCACCCTCTTTCAAGGAGACCCATTTAGATGCTTGATTTTACTTCCCAAATGAAGAGCTTTTAAAAATACACTCAATATTCCGTTGTCGGTATGTACCACAGATTCTTGATCCATTCATGTTGATGGACTTCTAGGCTGCAGAATATTAGCCATAAAAAGGGAACAAAGTTGAGTCTGTTTTGGTGAGGTGGAGAAATGCAGAGTTTGTCATCAAGGAGAAAGGAAAGTGAAAAAGAGAAAAACAAATATCGAATATTAAGGCATACATATGGAATATAGAAAGATGGTCCTGATGAACCTATTTGCAGGGCAGGAATACGGATGCAGACCCAGAAAACAGACTCGTGGACACAGCGGGGGGAGGGGGGCGGTGAATTGTGACCGCAGCACTGACGTCTGTACTATACACCAGCGCGTGTGAAACAGGCCGCTAGGAAGCTGCTGCATGACACAGGGAGCGCGGCTCGGCTCTGAGATGACCTGGGTGGGACGAGGTGTGAATCAAGAGGGAGGGGATGCATGCATGCGTATGGCAGATTCCCACTGTCGTACAGCAGAGACTAACACAACATTGTACAACAATCATCCTCCAATTTACACACACACAGGCACACACTCAAGAACATCAGAAATTCACTCGCTTTAACAAGACTGTGGCTCCGTGGTAAACAATCTGCCTGCCAGTGCAGGAGACGCAGGAGACATGGGTTCGATCCCTGGGCTGGGAAGATCCTCTGGAGGAGGAAATGGCCAGCCACTCCAGTATTCTTGCCTAGAGAATCCACGGACAGAGGAGCCTAGAGGGCTTCATCCCATAGGGTCGCAAAGAGCCGGACATGACCAAGCAACTGAGTAAAGCTTACACACACAAGAGAAAAGTCAGGAAGGCAAAACTCTTTAACGAAAATGGTGAAGACAAATCACGAGAGGCAGGAAGCAGAGACAGCCCGCCACCCATGAAGAAGAGTTTTCTAGATCCTAGGAAGGGACCTCCAGGCAAGAGGAAACACAGGTGTCTGCCACTGGGGAACAAATGAGTTCCAGCAACATCCATCATCTGAGAAAGAGATTCAAGGATCAGATCGTGTCACAGTGCCAGCTCAATATGCCAGCCCCCAACGTGGATTTCGATCGGGTTTCTGCTTGGAAGAAAGCAACTCCTTAAAAATAAACAGTCTCTTTTAAAAATAAACAGAAGGGAGCTGAGTCCGTCACTTCTTGTCTCATAATACAGAGACCTACCTGCACGCCATCAGATTGTTTATCGGGTATAAAGTTTACTGAAGAAATGCAGGGAATACTAGCTGTAGAAGGTAAAGCATGCTATGCATAGTGGCCAGGTTTTGTCAGGAGAAGGTCAATACTTCTCACTATAGAAGCTCAGTCCAGTTCAGGCGCTCAGTCGGGTCTGACTCTTTGCCACCCCATGGACTGCAGCTCGCCAGGCCTCCCTGTCCATCACCAACTCCCGGAGCTTGCTCAAACTCACGTCCATCAGGTCAGTGATGCCATCCAACCATCTCATCCTCTGTTGTCCCCTTCTCCTCCTGCCCTCAGTCTTTCCCAGCATCAAGGTAGAAGCTGAGAAGAAGCCAGATTATGGTGAAAGGAAAACCTGGCTTCCACACATGCATCCTTGACCACTGAACACATTTCTACAGCAGGTAATGACGTCATGAAAGGACCTCATGGAATTAAGACCCTTGGAATTCAGGGAGCTCATCCAAGGAGCCACTTAGAAGGCCGGACTTCCCCAGGAAATGCAAACTGAGATAAGTGTGTTTAATTTAACCTCATACAATGTTCCAGAAACAGGAAAGAAAAGGGACAGCAGTGGAACTGGCAGAAGTGCCCCTGAACCGGCCCGATGGGCCTCCCGCAGGACAGACAAAAAGCCCTCTACCCCGAGGACTTTCTGTGACTTGAGTTTTTAAAGAAAAGACAAGGAAAACAACTCCAAGAGTGAAAGGCTTTCTGAGGGGGCATGAGGTCACTGATCAGCCACGGCTGCCTTTCTGGAAAGAACACATCCAATAATAAGGGGGAAAACGAAAACAACAAAAGGAGAAATGAAGCTGGCTCGTGGTACACCCTCGTCTTTTTTTTTTAAGGTTTAAAATGATGTAATCTTTATAGTAACCCTAAATACAGTCGTACGTAACCCTCCTTTTAACAGGTGAAAAAATGGAAAAGAGAGATTAAATGAATCAGTATTATCTAGTTAATAAGGTGTAAGTTCCAGATTTAAACTAGGGCTTCGGATATTAAGTCCCTCTCTCTTTCTTTGCTCTTTAACATATTTCATTGTTTTAATTGAAGGATAATTGCCTTACAGAATTATGTTGTTTTCTGTCAAACCTCAACATGAATCAGCCATAGGTGTACATAGATCCTCTCCCTCTTAAACCTCCCTCCCATCTACTGCCCCACCCCACCCCTCTAGGTTGATCCAGAGCCCCTGTTTGAGTTCCAAGTTGGGGCACATATACACAATGGAATATTACTCAGCCATAATAAGGAAGCCATTTGAGTCAATTCTGATGAGGAGGATAAACCTAGAGCTATAATACAGAGTGAAGTGAGTCAGAAAGAGAAAGATAAATACCGCATTCTAACACATATTTACAGAATCTACAAAAATGGTACTGAAGAATTTATTTACAGGGCAACAATGGAGACACAGACAGAGAATAGACTTACGGACATCGGGAGAGGGGAGGAGAGGGTGAGATGTGTGGAGAGAGTAGCCTGGACTAGATTACCAAATGTAAAATAGAGAGCCAATGGGCATGTGCTATACACCCTCATTTTTATCTTTTAAGGGTAAGTGCCGTACCTCGGTGAAGGGAACCAGGGTCGTGATTTTTGAATCAGCAGGAAACTCTGTACTATAGTTCTGGTTGTGAGACTCAGCTCTGTACTAGACTCCTAGGGGAGAACTGAGAAATCCTCCAGTCCAGGCTCCACTCCAGACCCACATGGTCAACATCTCCAGGGGTGCGGAGGGGCAGAAGACCAGGTATTTGTAAATACCAGATCCTCCAGGAGATGCAAATGGGCCGCCTGACCGGCCACTGATGCTTGGACCCAGGGTCTCTGCTTACATGTAAAACAATCTCCTGAAACCTGGGCCTTATTTTATTTTATTTTTAAAGAAAATCTCATTTCACCACAAATACTCATACATTGTCTTAAAAGGGAAACTATAAGTATTATATAAGCAGCAGCAATAACAGGACACAGCAAATGTGGGCCCCAAGGTTCAACCCCTTTGCTCCCCCACCCCCAACCACCATGCCTGCCTTGGAGGCAGAAAGATTTCCAGGCGTGTCTCAGCTTTGCTTCTTAAAATATGCTCCATCGAAAAAAAATGTTTTAATTTAACATTAGGTCATTGTGGATTATCTGTTTTAAATAGAGCAGTGTCTGTGTGTCAATTGCAAACTCCCAATCTATCTATCCTTCCCCACATAGTTCTAAAAAAAATGTGCTTTGCTACTTTCTCTCTCTTTTTTTCATTGTATATATTGTTTCTGGCTGTCCTGGGTCTCTGTTGCTGGGTGGGTTTTTCTCTAGTTGCAGCGAGTAGGGGCCACTCTCTAATTGTGGTGCTTGGGGTTCTCCCTGGGGTGGTTTCTCTCCTGGAGCAAGGGATCTAGGGCGTGTGGGCTCCATATTTGCGGGTCCCGGGCAACAGAGTGTAGGTTTGATATTGGTGGTTCATGGGCATAGTTGCCCTGCGGCATATGGGATCTTCCCCAACCAGGGATCGAACCCCTGTCTCCTGCATTGGCAGGTGGGTTCTTGGCCACCGAGCCACCTCGGAAGCCCCCGCTACATTTTCTTGATACATGATTTTCAGCTAGAACATGCAGAAATTACTCTATATCGTTACGTAGAACAGCTAGCTAGGAAGGTACAAGAGCAGATAGAAAATGTCTACATCACACATAGACAGCATCCATCCTCTTTGCCTCTGGTGTCTAAACTTCCCAGAACAGTTACAGACACTCTAGCTTTTACCATTCTCTACTACAAACATCACTGTCCCTGTGCAATTAATGGGCATTCTTGAAGCAAGCTCTGGAGTCTAACAAAAATCTCCTTTAAAAAAAAAAATTTTTTTTTGGAAGGATAATTGCTTTGCAGAATTTTGCTGTTTTCTGTCAAACCTCAACATGAGTCAGCCCCAGGTGTACATATATACCCTCTCTTTTGAACCTCCCTCCCCATCCCACCCCTCTAGGTTGATACAGAGTCTAGAGTTTGAGTTTCCTGAGACATACAGCAAATTCCCATTGGCTGTCTAAAAAAACTCTCCTCCTTTTAATGACCTGTTTTAACTGGAGACAGTTTAACAGCCTCAGAATTTCGTATTCATGTTTGCTGTGAACCTATTGTTCATTTTTCTAAATGCTTCCCTTCTAAAAGAAAAAGAAAACACACGATCCCCATCTCCAGGACTGTCTTCACCAGAAACTCTCTTCTCAGGACAAGCATGATTGTCAGGGAGGGGGTGGACCCTGGGGCACGAATTAGCTGTTTGAGGTTGCTGCTGGTCCTTAAACAATACTAGTAGTTTGACTTTTAAGACAACGTGGGGAACTTCTGCGATGGTGCAACAGTTAAAAATCCACCTGCCAAAGCAAGAGACACGAGTTCGATCCCTGGTCTGGGAAGATCCCATATGCCTTGAGGCAAGAAGGCTCGTGTGCTACAATTCCTGAGCCTGTGCTCCGTAAAAAGAGACTCCACCATAACAAGAAACCTGTGATCAGCCAAGAACAGACCCTGCTCGCTGCAACTAAAGCAAAGGCCGTGGGCAGTAACACACACAGCCAAAGTCTCAGCACAGCCAAAATAAACAAAGAAATAAAAGAAATAAACATTTTTTTAAAAAAAGACAACACTAAGTCTTTCTTTGTTGAAATGAAATTTTTCTCAAAGAAAAAATAATAAAGTCAAAGTTTGAGGGTGCGTGCAGGTGGATACCCTTTTCTAAAGCATCATTTGTCCAACTGGGCAGCCCATGAGCGTGCGCAAATGACCAAACGCTCCATTTCCTTTTTGTTTACTTATTTTTTTCCCCCTAAATATCTCTCTTGAACATCCTTTTCTGTCCCAGCCTTTGCCCGGAATTCATGGGAGACTCAGTGGCTCTGGCTATGTTCTGTGAAGTCCACTGCTTCTTGGAAAGCAAGTTTTTCCATTCATTAAGCATTCTGCTTTTTAGGTTTTTGGCCGAGACACATGGCTTGTGGGATCTTAGTTCCCTGACCAGGGATTGAACCCGAGCCCCCAGCAGTGGGAAGTGCACAGTCCTACCGACTAGACTGCCAGGGAAGCTCGATGTATTCTGCTATTTGAAGAAACACATCATCACACAGCTTTCCGAGGAAAAACAGGCAAGAGAAGGCTAACTTTAGAGACCCTGGATGAGTTAAGATTCTAGACTCTGACCTTCAGTGGACTGTATCATTCAGAATAGAGCTATAGATTGGAAATCAGTTCTGTTTAGAATGTGTGATTAGTCACTCAGTGGTGTCTGACTCTTTTCTGCCCCATGGACTGTAGCTCTCCAGGCTCCTCAGTCCATGGGATTTCCCAGGCAAGAACACTGGAGTGGGTTGCCAATTCCTCCTCCAGGGGATTTTCCCAACCCAGGGATCAAACCCAGGTCTCCCGCATTGCAGGAGGATCCTTTACCAACAGAGCCACTAGGAAAGCCCTCTACTTAGATTAGCAGAAGATTTTTGAAGTGCCCAAGGTAGTCTAACTCTTGATTATTTGGGGTTATTCTTTTTTTTTATTTGCCCTTCCAACCACCTGAAGATCCCAAATTCTTAGGATCTTCTCTCTGTAGCTGCTATTGTGAAACTTCCCAGCGGCGTGCTTCGGGAGTGAATTTCATTTCATTCTCATGCTGGGCATGCAGTGTGCCGTGCAGGCATGGAAGCTGAGATCTTTCAATGACGGCAGAAGAATTTATTTATAAGATATTTGCATGTGTTCTGAATCACTCCCTCATGTTCCACTCTTTGAAACTGCAAGGACTATAACCTGCCAGGCTCCTCTGTCCATGGGATTCCCCAAGCAACAATAGTGCAGTGGGTTTTCCATTTTCTCCTCCAAGGAATCTTCCGGAACCAGGGATCAAACTTGTGTCTTGTGCGTCTCCTGCCCTGACAGGTGGACTGTTTGCCAACTGCACCATCTGGGAAGCCTCTTGTAAGCCATTTATGCCTCTTTTGGACTTCCCTGGTGGCCCAGAGGGTAAAGAATCTGCCCGCCAATGCAGGAGATGTGGGTTCGATCCCTGGGTCAGGAAGATTCCCCTGGAGGAGGAAATGGCAACACACTCCAGTATTCTCATCTGGGAAGTCCCAGGGACAAAGGAGCCTGGTAGGCTACAGTCCATGAGGTCGCAAAGAGTTTTGGCATGACTAAAAGAGTAAGCAACAGTCACAGCAGACGAATGCAGTATAGCTACTTTGCTGCCACGCCAGAAATCAGAGAATTACAGCCCTGCTCCTGCCCTTTCATGTCTTATATGAAACACATCAGGCATATACGGCGATTTCCATATTCTTGAATTTGCAAAAGAAAACCCAATAGCTTATCTAAACAGTACCATGGGATTAACTTTCCAATCTTAGGATTAGATACACAGAAAATTAAATCTAACCATTTTTCCCCAGGAGAGAAGCTTTGGTGGGGAAAGTCTGTCATAATGTGGGGGGAAAAAAATTGCATTCACAGAAAAGAAGAGACAGGACAGGGGATCAGACGTAACTTTGTGGAGCATCAGTGATATATTAGATTTTTCTAATTCTTTGAGTTCTCAGAGGTAGAGCTTTGCTACGGAAGCATGGCTGTTTATGAAGGTAGATCTGACTCAAATAAGAGCCTTGTCCAAGCAACTGCCATCAGTGAGCTGGTCTGGGGAGAAATTGATCACTCAGTAAGCCATGTTTGACTCTTTGTGACCCCATGGACTGCAGCAGGCGAGGCTCCCCTGTCCTTCACTATCTCCTGGAGTTTGTTCAAACTCATGTCCATTGAGTTGGTGATGCCATCCAACCATCTCATCCTCTGTCATCCCCTTCTCTTCCTGACCTCAATCTTTCCCAGCATCAGGGTCTTTGCTCAGTGAGTTGGCCCCTCCCATCAGGTGGCCAACGTATTGGAGTTTCAGCTTCAGCATCAGTCCTGCCAATGAATATCCAGGGTTGATTTCCTTTAGGGTTGGCTGGTCTGTGGAGAAGTGGGCATTTTCAAATGCTTCCTCCCTTTCCTTGCTTCTCCTGCCAGAAATGCTATCCTAAAAATAGGTGTGATTAATCCCTTTGGCAAACACATCGCCCCTGAATTGGGAAGCCTGATTTTGCCAAGTGTGTTGTCATTCCTGAGGCGTACCACTGTTTTGGTATTCAAGAAGAAAATCCAGAGTCTTCCCTTGCACAGGACGTGACGAATACAGTAGATTCCAGCAATCACACTCCTGAGTAATTACCCAAAGGAGCTGAAAACTTGTAGCCACACAAAAATCCACACGCTGGTGTTTATAGTATCTTTAGCGATCATGGTCCAAACTTGGAAGAAACCGAGATAGTCCCCAGCAGCCAGACGGATAAATAATAAAGTCGATCCAGATAAGGGAAGAGTACTCAGTGATAAAGAAGAACCGAGCTACCGGGCCATAAAAAAAGATACGGATGAACCTTCAATGCATGGGTTTCACTCCGTGAAACAGGCTGATCTGAAAAGGCTACAGAATGTGTGATTTCAGGTAGGTGACGCTCTGGTAAAGGCAGCGTTGCAGAGACATTGTCTCTACATTTTATGCATATACGTAAAAGCATCAGTGGGTGCCAGGACTGGCGTGGTGAGAAGGGTGAGGTAGAGAACTGTTGCTGCTGTTACCACTGCTGAGTCGCTTCAGTCGTGTCCGACTCTGTGCGACCCCATAGACGGCAGCCCACCAGGCTCCCCCATCCCTGGGATCCTCCAGGCAAGCACACGAGTGGGTTTCCATTTCCTTCTCCAATGCATGAAAGTGAAAAGTGAAAGGGAAGTCGCTCAGTCGTGTCCGACGCTTAGCCACCCCATGGGCTGCAGCCCACCAGGCTCCGCCATCCATGGGATTTTCCAGGAAAGGGTACTGGAGTGGGTTGCCATTGCCTTCTCTGACAGAACTGGTAGGACATTGAAAGTACTCTTTAGGACACTCTAACGATGGATCCATGTCGTTCCATGCTTGTCCACACCCATAGGATGTAGAAGACCCAGGTTGAACTCTAACTCAAAGGCTGGCCTTTGGATGCTGACAATGTGGCAATGTAGGTTATCCCTTAGTTAAATAGATATGTATATACACGCACCCCACTCTGGGGGTGGAACTGAGAGGTGTTCATTAATAGTGGGGTTAGAACATGACCACGGGCAGGGAGTGAACGGAAACTGTACCTCTCTCTCACCTTTGCTGTGAATCTAGAATAGCTCTGAAAAAGAAGTCTGAATTTAATCACATTGTGGCAAACAAAAGGGGAAAAAGTGGAGGCAGTGACAGATTGTATTTTCTTGGCCTCCAAAACCACTGCAGACTGTGAAGGCAGCCTTAAGATAAATAGACACGTGCTCCTTGGAAAGAAACATATGACAGACCGAGACAGCTTATTAAAAAGCACAGACATCACTTTGCCGACAACTTCCGTCTACTCAAAGCTATGGTTTTTCCAGTTGTCATGGACGGATGTGAGAGCTGGACCATAGAGAAGGCTGAGCGCCAAAGAATTGATGCTTTCAAACTCTGGTGCTGGAGAAGACTCTTGAGAGTCAGGAAATCAGTCCATCCTAAAGGAAATGAGTTCTGAATATTCACTGGAAGGACTGATGCTCAAGCGGAAACTCTAATACTTTGAACTGACTTATTGGAAAAGACCCTGATGCTGGGAAAGATTGAAGGCGGGTGGAGAAGGGGACAACAGAGGATGAGATGGTTGGATGGCATCACTAACTCAATGGACATGACTTTGAGCAAGCTCCAGGAGATGGTGAAGGACAGGGGAAGCCTGGCGTGCTGCAGTCCACGGAGTCCCTAAGAGTCAGACATGACTGAGCGACTGAAGAAAGACAAATTCAGAAAATGGTCATATAACTGCAAAAAATATTTTTTTGAAATAAAGTACTTTGTCCCCGTGAAATCACTGACTACCACCAGGTGGGAATACCACCTGGTTGAATGCCAGGCTCTCTCTCTTCCCCCCACATGGTGATGAGAGCAACTGTTGTCTACCCACGTTACAGAGAAGGAGGTTGATGCTCTAAAGAACTTGAAACCTGTCTAAGGAATCAGAGGTGATATCAGAAGTCACACTATGCTTTGTTTCTTTCCAAATTCTGTGCTCTGAACCACTAGGATACAAAGTCTCTTCAGTATTTTAATATTCTACCTAGCAAAGCTGAAACAATGAAACAATAAAACCACTACTGTTAATTAGGGTCAATATGCCAGCAAATTGGGAAAACTCAGCAGTGGCCACAGGGCTGGAAATGGTCCGTTTTCATTCCAATCCCAAAGAAAGGCAATGCCAAAGAATGCTCAAACTACCGCACAATTGCATTCATCTCACACGCTAGTAAAGGAATGCTCAAAATTCTCCAAGCCAGGCTTCAGCAATACGTCAACCGTGAACTTCCAGATGTTCAAGCTGGTTTTAGAAAAGGCAGAGGAACCAGAGATCAAATTGCCAACATCCGCTGGATCATGGAAAAAGCAAGAGAGTTCCAGAAAAATATCTATTTCTGCTTTATTGACTACGCCAAAGCCTTTGACTCTGTGGATCACAAGAAACTGTGGAAAATTCTGAAAGAGCTGGGAATACCACTTGACCTGCCTCTTGAGAAACCTATATGCAGGTCACGAAGCAACAGTGAGAACTGGACATGGAACAGACTGGTTCCAAATAGGAAAAGGAGTATGTCAAGGCTATATATTGTCACCCTGCTTATTTAACTTATATGCAGAGTACATCATGAGAAACGCTGGACTGGAAGAAACACAAGCTGGAATCAAGATTGCCAGGAGAAATATCAATCACCTCAGATATGCAGATGACACCACCTTTATGGCAGAAAATGAAGAGGAACTAAAAAGCCTCCTGATGAAAGTGAAAGAGAAGAGTGAAAAAGTTGGCTTAAAGGTCAACATTCAGAAAACGAAGATCATGGCATCCGGTCCCATCACTTCATGGGAAACAGATGGGGAAACAGTGGAAACAGTGTCAGACTTTATTGTTTTGGGCTCCAAAATCACTGCAGATGGTGACTGCAGCCATGAAATTAAAAGATGCTTACTCCTTGGAAGGAAAGTTATGACCAACCTAGATAGCATATTGCAAAGCAGAAACATTACTTTGCCAACAAAGGTCCATCGGTCAAGGCTACAGTTTTTCCAGTAGTCATGTATGGATGTGAGAGTTGGACTGTGAGGAAAGCTGAGTGCCGAAGAATTGATGCTTTTGAACTGTGGTGTTGGAGAAGACTCTTGAGAGTCCCTTGGACTGCAAGGAGATCCAACCAGTCCATTCTAAAGGAGATCAGTCCTGGGTGTTCTCTGGAAGGAATGATGCTAAAGCTGAAACTCCAGTACTTTGGCCACCTCATGGAAGAGTTGACTCATTGGAAAAGACTCTGATGCTGGGAGGGATTGGGGGCAGGTGGAGAAGGGAAGGACAGAGAATGAGATGATTGGATGGCATCACCGACTTGATGGACATGAGTTTGAGTGAATTCTGGGAGTTGGTGATGGACAGGGAGGCCTGGTGTGCTATGATTCATTAGGTCACCAAGAGTCGGACACGATGGAGCGACTGAACTGAACTGAATGTGTTAATTGAGCTTTAAATTCCCTGTGCCCCTTACCTCCGTTTTAAGTTCAAGCTATCTGGCAGCACTAATATAAAGCATTAATATAAAGTGTTTGCCTTTAAATCAGTCACTCCGTGGTTTGAGCTCTTAAACCCATCGCCAGCACAGAATGTTTTCAAAGATGCTATGATCTTGAAAACGGAAGGCAGTACAGAGGAAGCTGCCGTTCACTTTGTGGAAAGACGTTCTGCGAGTCTGTGTAAGTCGTAAGTAAGCTCACTTATGACGTTGTGATAGAAATGTTTGCAGAAACGAAAGGAGAGGATTCCTGATGTCTGGATTATCATCAGAGATCTTTTTGGTGATAATTAACATAAATCTGCTACATCTCCTATACAGAAAACAGTCACATTTATAGGTGTGGTGTGGTGTGGTGTGTGCGTATGTGTATGTGTGTAGACACGTGCGTGCCTGCTGAAATAGCTGACGAACTGAAATGCCAGAGACGAACTAAAATCCAGGAGATGTGGATGTGAGAGCTGGGCCATCAAGAAAGCTGAGCACAGAAGAATGGATGCTTTTGAACTGTGGTGCTGGAGAAGACTCCTGAGATTCCCTCAGACTGCAAGGGGATCCAACCAGTCCATCCTAAAGGAAATCAGTCCAGAATATTCACTGGAAGGACTGATGCTGAAGCCAAAGCTGCAATCCTTTGGCCCCCTGATGCGAAGAACTGACTCATTGGAAAAGCCCCTGATGCTGGGAAAGATTGAGGGTGGGAGGAGAAGGGGACGACAGAGGATGAGATGGTTGGATGGCATCACTGACTCAATGGCTGTGAGTTTGAGCAAATTCCGGGAGATGGTGATGGACAGGGAAGCCTGGCGTGCTATGGTCCATGGGGTCACAAAGAGTCAGACACGACTGAGCGACTGAACAACAACAAGAACAGCAGCATCCTAAATTCCATGGGACTGGCAAAGATCAAATATCACCTTGACCTTCTGGAGTTCGGAGCTAACAAAACTTCCCTGCGCTAATAACTAAAAAAAAAAAAAAATCAAACCACTGATTATAGCATGAAAAAGAAGAAAAGGCAGGCTTTGTTCACCAAGGTTCTAAAACCGTCACACAGCCAAGGGTAAAAGCAGGAGGCTTCAGGTCATGTTATCTTAGCAACAGCATCATCCAGACATGCGGGAAAGGAATATGCCTAAGGTCAACCATCTCCTGTGAGTGTCCGTGACTCTGCAGTTATCTTTTAAAACACAGTGGTAGGACCTCCCTGGTGGTCCAGTGGTTAAGAATCCGCCTGCCAGTGCAGGGGGCATGGGTGCCATCTCTGGTCCAAGAAGATCCCACATGCCACGCAGCGATTAAGTCCCTGCATTATGACTACTGAGCCTGTGTTAAGCACAGGAGATGCTACTACTCAGCCCCGAGCCATAATTACCCAAACAAGAGAAGCCCGCAAGTCAAGGGCAGCCCCTGATCACCCCAACTAGAGAAAAGCCTCTGAACAGCAGCAAAGACCCAGTGCAGCCAAAAATTGACTCTTATAAAAAACATATTGTTAGAGAAAAAGTGACTGTAGGCTGAAATTGAGAGAAGAGCCATTTGTGAAAATCTTAGAGCATTCCTCTACAAGGAGAGAAAACCCCTGGTCTCCACGAGGGGCACGGTGGTCTGATATCTGGGTGTGAGCATGCGGACCTGGACCCCCCAGTGTGATCACAGCTGAGTTCATAGCATATTATCCGATGGCAGATTTAGCCAGTGTGACCTCTGGGCCCTGCAAGATTCGACTGTCCCAAAGTTTGAGGGAGCAAGTGCTCGTCTCTCGGGACCAAGTGCTTGTCTCTCGGGACCAAAAAGCAATTATAAGACCCAGGGAGGCCAGCAAAGTTCGGGTTCAGAGAAGGTAAAGCGAGAGATGGCTTGTTGCTCCCTTGCAAAGCTGGGATGTGCACACCCTCTGAACCTTTCCGCCTTCCCAAAGACATTTCCTTATTTCTCTCTGTCACCTAAGAGTTGAGCTTTCCAGGCGACTCTAGGGGTAAAAGAATCTGCCTGCCAATGCAGGAGACCCAAGTTCGATCCCTGGGTTGGGAAGATCCCCTGGAGGTGGGCATGGCAACCCACTCCAGAACTCTTGCCTCCAGAATCCCATGGACAGAGTAGCCTTGGAAGCTACAGTCTGTGGGGTTGCAAAGAGTCAAACACACTGAAGTGGCTTAGCACACACATACCTAATGACTAAAATGCTGAAGACAGCTACCTTTACACAGGAAATGACAAGTTACTAACACTACAAACCCTTCCTCTTTTAAGCAAAGTTAGCTCCTTCTGTCTTACAAAATTAAATGTGTAGCTTTAGAGAGTACATCCCCTTTAGAAATTAAAACAAGAGCCGTTGGACAGAACAAAACAACTCATTTCCACGACAGAGAGAGCCTTCAACTCAACCGTCCTTGATAAAACTCCACCAGAGCACAAATCAAGGGGAACAGGTTCCATCCGATTGTGTCTGTTGATTACAATTAACATCCAGTACGTTTCTCTCCTGCTTATAAATACAGAAACTAGCAACTGAACTGGGTTAAAAAAAGAGAAAACATAAATAAATCTTTGGCTAGGCCATTTCTCAGGGGAAAATATATATATATATATATATATATATATATATATATGAGATCAGAGTGGCAATAACTCCACTTAAGCAATTCTCCACATGACCTTGAGAAGGTCTAAATCGCTGACAGCATTTTTTTTTAAATGTTCACTTTCATCTCTCAGTGTTATTTTGAAAACATTACTCTTTAGTAGCTACCCTGGAGCAGAGTCCTGTCCCCCCAAACAAGGTTATCAGTTCATTTCCACCAGCCCGGCCAACATTTTTCTTTTAAGTGAAGGCTGAGCACCTCTTGGAGGAAAACAATATTGCATCAGAAGACAGCAATATTTAGCCTGTCTCTTCAGAGAGACAGAGACAAACGTTCTGTGTGCTCAGGAGGGAGGTTTATTTTCACCTGCATCCACAGATCGAGAGGTCTCGGGGACATCAGGGTTGACCGAGTAGAAAGTGGACCGCTCAGGTCACTGGGGACATTGGCCGTCTTCTGCCAACTCTGTACGGATGGAGTAAATTCTAGCAGGTGGCACGGGGAACTGCCAAGGGATTCCTGACGTCTTCAGTCATTCATTCTGACTTTGTCTTTTAGTCGACTCATTTTGTGACCCTATGGGCTGTAGCCTGCCAGGCTCCATGGGATGCTCCAGGCAAGAACACTGGAGTGGGTTGCCATTTCCTTCTCCAATGCGTGAAAGTGAAAGTGAAGTCGATCGGTCGGGTCTGACTCCTAGCAACCCCATGGACTGCAGCCCACCAGGCTCCTCCGACCATGGGATTCTCCAGGCAAGAGTACTGGAGTGGGCTGCCATTGCTTTCTCCGCATTGTCGTTTCGTCAGCTCATTTTGTGACCCTATGGACTGTAGCCTGCCAGGCTCCATGGGATGCTCCAGGCAAGAATACTGGAGTGGGTTGCCACTTCCTCCTCCAGGGGCTCTTCCCGACCCAGGGATCCAACCCGTAGCTCCTGTGTCTCCTGCACTGGCAGGCGGGTTCATCACCACTAATGGCAACAAGGAAGCCCCGTTATCATTTACACAGACGTTCCCTCTTAGCTCAGTCAGTAGAGAATTGGCTTGCAACGCGGGAGACCTGGGTTAGATTCCTGGGTCGAGAAGATCCACTGGAGAAGGAAATGACAACCCACTCCAGTATTCTTGCCTGGAGAATCCCACAGACAGAGGAGCCTGGCGGGCTACAGTCCACGGGGTCGGCAGACCTGGGACATGACTTAGCGAGTAAATCAGCACCAAACATACACATACTATGGAAATTAACACAAACAAGCAACTCTAAGAGAGACTGACCGTAGAGTAGTGAGATATACCTCCAAACCTGGGGACCCCAACCTCTGGGATCTAATGTCTCATGATCTGAGCTGGAGCTGATGTAATAATAATAGAGATAAAGACGGCAATAAATGCAACATGCTCGAATCATCTCATTACCATCCCCCGCCCCCCCCCCCCCCCCGGGTCTGTGGGAAAACTGTCTTCCATGAAACCAGAGGTTGGTACCAAAAAGTTGGGGATCACTGCTCTAAACACAGCCTTCACTGCTACTAATACATATTTTTATTACAACAGTAACACAATCTATTATAATTATATTACAAGCTTATCATATAACATATAAGCTTATCATAATTTATTATAACGTCAGTTCAATAAATAAGTTTTGACTGTGCATGAGCACTGTCTCAAATGAGGTGGTGGTTATAGTAACACAGAA
Source organism: Ovis aries (assembly GCF_016772045.2). Taxonomy (NCBI): domain Eukaryota; kingdom Metazoa; phylum Chordata; class Mammalia; order Artiodactyla; family Bovidae; genus Ovis; species Ovis aries. The sequence continues at coordinate 3,481,994 of NC_056080.1, read as the reverse complement.
TATTTCCGATACTCTAATGTTTAGTCTGGGAGAGAAGTGAGATATTCCAGTAAACAGGGAGCGATCCAGTTAGCCTGAGATGCTGTTAGATAAGGGATTTTACAGGGGGAGGAAGGTTTCCCTGAGAAGTGATGTGTGGGTGGGAATGGAGTCAGAAGGCTGAACGGGATTTTTTCCTAGCTCCCCAGAAAGCTGAGTTAAGGGAGGAAAGTGAAAGTGTTAGTGATTCAGTCCTGTCCAACTCTATGCAATGCCACAGACGATAGCCTACACAGAGCATTTAAAGCAGAGACATCACTTTGCTGACAAAGGTCCATCTTCGGGAAGCTATGATTTTTCCAGTAGTCATGTACGGATATGAGAGTTGGACCATTAAGAAAGCTGAGCGCTGAAAAATTGATGCTTTCAAATTGTGCTACTGGAGAAGACTCTTGAGAGTCTCCTGAATTGCAAGGAGATTGAACCACTCAAGGTTAAAGAAGATCAACCCTGAGCATTCATTGGAAGGACTGATGCTGAAGCTGAAGCTCCAATACTTTGGCCACCTGATGCGAACGGCTGACTCATTGGAAAAGACCCTGATGCTGGGAAAGATTGAGGGCAGGAGGATAAGGGGACGACAGAGGATGAGATGGCTGGATGGCATCACCGACTCAATGGGCATGAGTTTCAGCAAACTCTGGGAGAGGGTGATGGACACGGAGGCCTGGTGTGCTGCAATCCATGGGGTCGCAAAGAGTGGAAGAGAAAGAAGGGGTGAGAGCAGGCGGAATGGAAGTGAAGAGGATGCTAAGAAGGAAGGGAAAAATAAAAGCGAATAAGAATGCTGTAAAAGAGATGCAGGAGAAGACTTCTCTGTGGGTCCACGGATTAGGACCCCAGGCTTCCACCGCAGCGGGCAGAGGTTCCATCCCTGGTTCGGACCTAAGAACCCACATGCCAGGACGTGCGGCAAAAATGAGAGAGAGAGACAGAAGGAAGAGAGACTGTGCCAGGGAAGGAGATGGGTGTGGCAGAGGTCAGTGAAGGTGAGCGTTGAGACTTACCTCCTGACACTCACAGGACTGCAGCCTTCAACCTGCACTAGGCTGAACGACTCCAGTTCATCTCAGTTCAGTTCAGTGGCTCAGTCATGTCCGACTCTTTGCAAACCCACGAACCGCAGCATGCCAGGCCTCCCTGTCCATCACCAACTCCCAGAGTCCACCCAAACGCATGTCCATTGAGTCGGTGATGCCTCATCTCATCCTCTGTCATCCCCTTCTCCTGCCTTCAATCTCTCCCAGCATCAGGGTGTTTCCCAGTGAGTTAGCTCTTTGCATCAGGTAAAGAAAGAATTGGTGTTTCAGCTTCAACATCAGTCCTTCCAATAAACACCCAGGACCGACCTCCTTTAGGATGGACGGGTTGGATCTCCTTGCAGTACCAGGGACTCTCAAGAGTCTTCTCCATCACCACAGTTCAAAAGCATCATCAGCTTTTGATGCTTTTGAATGACTCCACCCACAGCCAAACATACACATAGACACCACAAAGCCATCCACTTCTGTATTTCCAGAATTCCTGAGAACACACAGCTTTCCCTGGCAGAGAACTTTATGTGGATGCCGAACAGGTGATCAAACGAAGGGTCCTAGGATGGGGAGATGTCCCTGGTTCATCCGGGTAAGGCCAGAGGAATTATAAGGTCCTTAAAAGGAAGAGGGGGCCTCCTTCAGCAGGTGGCTCAGTGGGGAAAAATCAGCCTACCACCACGGGGGATGGAGGTTCGGGACAATCCCCCTGGAGGAGGACATGACAACCCGCTCTAGTCTTTTTGCCTGGAGCATCCCCATGGACAGAGGAGCCTGGCGGGCTACAGTCCTTGGGGTGCCAGAAGATTGGGACAGGACTGAGTGACTCAGCAACAACTGAAAGGAAAAGGCGGGGGTCAGAGTGAGAGAAGGTGATGTAATAAATTACGGAGACAGAGGAGATGATGGGAGAAGGCAGCAGGAATCAAGGAGGGGCAGAACCGGGAGAAGGCACGACAGTGGATCCTCCCCTCCCCTAGACCTTCCAGAAGGAACTGCCCCTGCTGAGCCTGGCTTTTGCCGCAGACATGGGAGCGCCAGCACTGAGCTTGTCCACGTGTCCCGTTCACACCAGTAACTTCATGATCATCTGTTCAGTACTAGGAGGAAATGAACAGACTGCAAAAGCAGAGGGGAGTGACGCGAATGCGTTTCCATGACCCCTGTCTTCAAGAGGGCTTCCCTGACCGCGCAGCTGGTAAAGAATCCCCCTGCAAAGCGGAGCACCGGGCTTTGATTCCTGGGTGCGGAAGATCCCCTGGAGAAGGGACGGGCTACCCACTCCAGGATTCTTGGGCTTCCCTGGTGGCTCAGCTGGTAAATAGTCCGCCCACAATGCAGGAGACCTGGGTTCAATCCCTGAGTTTGGGAAGATCCCCTGGAGGAAGGAAAGACGACCCACTCCAGTATTCTGGCCTGGAGAATTCCACGGACTGTATAGTCCATGGGGTCGCAAGAGCAAGTTTCACTTTCTTTTCTTCAAGAAGACTGGCTGAGAACGGGGAACTCTGCTCCATGTCGTGTGGCAGCCCGGATGGGAGGGGAGTTTGGGGGAGGATGCATCCATGTGCATGCATGGTTGAGTACCTTTATGGTGTACCTGAAACTACCAGAGCCTTGTTAATCAGCTACAGCCCAAATCAAAACAAAAAGTTAAAAAAGAAAAAGAAGACGACTGGCTGAGAAAAATACAGCAGACGTAATGGTGAGGCTCCAAGAGGGTGCCTTTCAGATTGCAATGACTGACGTAGCATCTCCCAACAGAACAGCCTGAGAGAGCAATGGATCGGAAAGCTTCTCAACCAGCAGCTGGCGGAAACCACTGGTGAGAAAGGGACAGAATCAGAGCTCCAGGGGGTTCTCTCCAAGCCCTGAGATGTCACAAATGGCGACACTTCTTTCCAAAGCCGTTTAGCCATTTCAGTACAAGCATCCTTCCAATTTATCCTGAAGACCTAAGATCAATTCGTGGACCTTCAGAAGTGTGAAAACAAGATGGCTACCATGGTGGGAAATGACTTCTATCCTCAAATCATTTCCTCTGGGGTCAGATAGTCCTGAGTTCTACTTCATTCACAGTGCCACTTTACTGCTTTCAGAAAGAAAAAAATAATAATTATATATATATATTAGGGACTTCCCTGTGGTCCAGTGAGTAAAAGTCTGCTCCAAATCCAGGGGCCCTGGGTTTGACCTCTAGTCCCAGAACTAGCTCCCATAAGCCTCAATTAAGGGTTTGCATGCTGCAACTCAAAAACTCCGCATGCCTTAACTAAGATCCAGCACAGCCAAAATAAAGAATTAACCTAAACATTTTTTTAATGGTTTTCATGGCACATCATTGTGAGAGATTTAAGACTTGACCCCAGAAAACCCTATGATTTGAAAATACTTGAGAAGATTATATCCCGCGTTGTAAAATGCTTCAACTCTAATCTGACGTTTCCAACCATAAAATAACAAATGACCAACCATGATTCCACATTCAGCCTCAGTTCCCCTCATCCATCGATTTTTGAGGACGTCTGTGGTTTCAACATTTTAAAAAATTAAGCCTAAAATGTCAAGAGAACAGTTAGCAGACATGTTTAATTAACACTGGATTATAAAAGACTCAAGGGACTTTCCTGGTGGCTCACTGTTAAAGAATCCGCCTGCGAAGCAACAGGCTCCAGAGACGTGGGTTGGATCCCTGGGTTGACAAGATCTCCTGGAGGAAGGGAAGGGCAACCCACTCCAGTATTTTTGTCTGGGAAATCCCATGGACAGAGGAGCCTGGTGGGCTACAGTCCGTGGGAGTCAGAAAGACTCGGACACGCCTGAGCGACGAAACACCAACAAAAAATAAAAGACCCCATGCACAAAACAGCAACACAAGAGAGCAAAGGAACACCTGTTAGGAAAGTGAAACTCCGGAGCTGACACATGCTCCTTTCTCAAGTCACCCTTCGTGATGAATCTGCAGTCTCTCTGAAGGTGCGAAATTAATGAGGACACAGATCCAGTGCGGACAGCGCTTCATTCATCTGACGCCACCTCCTTCTCCCCTCGCCAGGTTTTATTTGTTAACCTTCTCCCCAGAACAGCCTAATTTGAACAAGCCAATCAATTACCATTGAAAGGACAAGTGAAAGACTCAGAATCCCCCCCCTCACGCCCCGCCAAGGAAGCCTTAAATTTTCTAAGTAATTGAGAAGAAAACACAGCCGCTGAAATCGTAGTCCATTTAGAAGACTTAATTACAGATAAGTCAATGCTAAATAATTTATGGTCTTCCGTGCATATGAACCAGACCAGAACAAATAGCGAGGGAAATAAAAATTCTCGAAAATCGAGGCTCCATTGTGGTGCTGGTTGGTTAGCCATTTAGCTGTGTCTGACTCTTGGTGACCCCATGGACTGTAGCCCACCAGGCTCCTCTGTCCATGGGGATTCTCCAGGCAAAAATACTGGAGAGTGGGTTGTTATTCCCTTCTCCAGGGGATCTTCCCGACTCAGGGATCGAACCTGACTCTCCTGCATAGGCAGGCAGATTCTTTATCCACTGAGCTACGAAAGGAGTCCCATCCCTGGGGTCAAAAGAAGATGATTGGTCTCCTGAACACAGCAAACATGGGCTGGAATGACTCTGTTTTCTCCGTCTGATATTAAAGGTTCGAAGAAGGATTACCTGCACAATGGGAAAGAGTCTCGTCCACTCAGACGCTGGGCAGAAAAGCTTCACGCGTAGGAGGGGACCGTTTACACCTGGATAAAACTGCATCCGCCAGGCTGATTCCCTCACTTGTCAGCAGACAGCACAGGAAGGAGGTCGAGGAACCAGTGCAGTGCCCTTGACCTGCTCCCTTGAGCGTCTCAACCCGGACTAGACCTTAGAGCTACTGGTTGCCAGAAAGCACGTGTCCCTGTGAGACCAGGAGTCAAGCTTGTTGACCTGCATTCACCCGTCATTTACTGAGAACCTTCTGCACGGCCTTGTGCTATGATGGGAACACAGAAGACTCAGCCTTCTCGAGTTAAATCACCAGGACTTTGTGGATGGTCCAGTGACTGAGAATCCACCTGCCAGTGCGGGGGACACGGGTTTGATCCCTCGTCTGGGCCCATGACCCGCAACTGCTGAAGCCAGTACACCTTAGAAACCGTGCTCTGCAACAAGAGCAGTCGCTGCGATGGAAAGCCCGTGCACCTCGACTAGAGAGTGACCTCCGCTCACCACAGCGCGTGAAAACACAAAGCAATGAAGACCCAGGACGGTCAAAAAAGAAATTCCAACCGCCTGCCAAGAAGGATCCCAGGAAGGTTCAAGTGACGGAACAGGACCACGTCTCCAGTCCCGTTTGCTAATGGTGTTCATGAGGTTATGTTACGGGATACCTCACTGAGGTCCAAACTGTTCTACTCCCCATGACCCTATGTCATGCTGCAATAAATACTGAGGAACACAGTGGAAAATCTTATTTCAGCAGTCACCATGGAAAGGGAAGGAGGCAGAGCATGTTAGAGGCATATGTTGAGATTCCATCAGTCAGTTTAGTTCAGTGGCTCAGTGGTGTCTGGCTCTTTGTGACGCCATGGACTGCAGCAGGCCAGGCCTCCCTGTCCATCACCAACTCCCAGAGTCTACTCAAACCCACGTCCATCGGGTCGGTGATGCCATCCAACCCTCTCATCCTCTGTCGTCCCCTTCTCCTCCTGCCCCCAATCCCTCCCAGCATCAGCCTTTTCCAATGAGTCAGCTCTTTGCATCAGGTGGCGAAACGATTGGAGTTTCAGCTTCAGCATCAATCCTTCCACTGAATATTCAAGACTCTTTTCTTTTAGGATCGACTGGTTGGATCTCCTCGCTGTCATACGTATTCATTAATATTCAATATTTATTTTTCTCTTTCTAAATTGCTCTGTTTGACAGGCTCTAGGTTCACCTGCATCATAACAACCGAGTCAAATCCACTCTTTGTTATGGCTGTGTAATTCCATTGAATATATGTACCACAGTTTCCTTGTCCATTTGTGTGTTGATGGACAATCTAGGTGGCTCCCAGATCCTGGCTGCAAACACTGGGGTGCTTTGTATCTTTCTGAGTCACAGTATGGATTAAGCTGTTTGCATGGCGGGAATTGAGACACAGATGTAGAGAAGAGACTCGTGGACACACAGGTGAAAGGAAAGGGCGGGATGAATGGAGAGAGTAGCTCTGACATATATACACACTGAAGTGTGCAAATCGCTCAGTCGCATCTGACTCTTTGTGACCCCATGGACTATACAGTCCATGGGATTCTCCAGGCCAGAATACTGGAGTAGGTAGCCTCTCTCACATTGCTGCTGCTGCTGCTAAATCACTTCAGTCGTGTCCGACTCTGTGCGACCCCACAGACAGCAGCCCACCAGGCTCCCCCATCCCTGGGATTCTCCAGGCAAGAACAATGGAGTGGGTTGCCATTTCCTTCAATGCATGACAGTGAAAAGTGAAAGTGAAGTCGCTCAGTCGTGTCCGACTCTTCGCCACCCCATGGACTGCAGCGTACCAGGCTCTTCCATCCATGGGATTTTCCAGGCAAGAGTACTGGAGTGGGCTACCATTGCCTTCTCTCTCCCACATTGCAGGCGGATTCCTTACCAGCTGAGCTACCAGGGAAGCCCAAGAATCCTGGAATGGGTAGCATATCCCTTCTCTAAGGGATCTTCACAATCCAGGAATCAAACTGGGGTCTCCTGCATTGCAGCCGGATTCTTTACCAACTGAGCTAGTGAAACAGCTAGCTAGTGAGAAGTTGGCATATAGCAGAGGGTGTTCAGCTCTGTGATGACCTAGAGGGGTGGAAGGGAGGCTCACAAAGGAGGCGATATATGTATGCATATAACAGAGTCACACTCTTGCACAGCAGAAAATAACACAACTTTGTAAAGCATCTTGACTCCAATTTAAAAAAAAAAAAAAACTGAGAAAAAGGCATATGTTTACGCAAAAGATCCCGAATCACCTACAACAAAAATATATTTTCTTAATATTTACTGCAGGTCCCCAGCACGTCAAGGCGTGACGTCCGACAACCCGCCAGAGAAAAGAGAAAACAAGTCTGTTCCATCCTGATGTTAATTACCCTCTTCCTGGAAGCCTGCTGAGTCACAATCACCTGGCTCTCTGAGACAGGCACAAATGGGATCTGCGAACTGCTTGGTTTGAACCCTATAAATGCCCTTCGTGAAAATATTCAGTGGAGCAGAAAGCAAAAGTCTTAATGACTGAAGGCGCTTCCTCAAGCAGTCCTTTCCTCTTGATTCTGATCATGATGGACAGGGGATGACAGCTGCTGGGGGTGACCCACCCTCATCAGGGCGGCTGAATCACACACGCTTTTCTGTGGATGGCCGTGGATTCTCTCCCCGGGGCAGGTCACTTTCAGACATGAAACTCTGGGGAGTTCCCAGACGTTCCTGAGCAAACTCCAGGAGCTGGTGATGGACAGGGAAGCCACGCGTGCTGCCGTCCGTGGGGTCGCAAAGAGTCAGACACGACTGGGCAACTCAACAACAGCCCAGGCCTCAGGCTTGCATGCACCCCAAATTTCAGCTGACAAACACCTGCTGTACAGTTAAGAGACTGTAGTTGGTGCAGTCACAAAATTCCTAATTATGAAAGCACACACCTATAGTATCCATAATTTGTTGTATATCAACGTGCACACACGCTCAGTCATGTCTGACTCTTTGCAACTGCATAGACTGCAGTCTTCTTCCAGGAGAATCTTCCTGGTCCACGGATCGAACCCGAGTCTCGAACGCCACCTGCACTGGCACGTGGGTTCTTTCCCACCAGCACCGCCTGGGAAAGCCCTTCCCTGGGGGCACTGTCTATCATCTTCCTTTTTGGGTTTCATGGCCTGAAATGAAAGCCGCTCCGTCGTGTCTGAATCTTTGCAACCCTTCTCCCGGCCAGAATACTGGAGTGGGTAAGCCTCTCCCTTCTCATCCAGGGGACCTTCCCAACCCAGGGATGGAACCCAGGTCTCCCGCACTGCAGGCGGATTCTTTACCAGCTGAGCCACACGGGAGGCCCGTATTCAGAGCTGTGCTGTCTAGAGCTCTAACTCCAGACCTAGTAACCACCGCCTCTCCTTAGAACCAGGACGGCCTGCTTCACTGCGCTGAGTGCTCCTTGCAGGGCGGCTGCTGAAGTGACGGCAAGCAGAAGTGCATACAGCCATTCTAAAGGTTGCTGGTATGAAAAGGAAGACACGTATTGGGCTGGCCAAGAAGTTCCTTGGTGTGTCAGACTTCAGCCAACCTGATACTTGTGCAACCTCACGCCTTGGTTACATATATCCCATGTTCCTCCAAAAAGAAAATGACAATACAAAAAAAAAAAAAAAAGTTTCGGAATTCACAAGAGAAACGGATTTGATTAATGCGTTGCTATTGATTGCCGAGCCGTATATCCTGATGAGAAATGTGTGTGCACACAACTGTTTTGATAACACAGGTATGTCTACACAAGATAAAAAGAGCAAACTGCGATGCATTCGTTTCCTCATCCGCTATCTTTCATATTTCCATGTTAACCGAAAAAACGGGGGTGGCATTAGTCTTTCTTTATCCATTACAAATTAGCTTTTCTGGGAAGCCAAAAAAGAAAGCAACCTAGCATTTGTTTATGGCAGGATATGGGAAGCGGAGTTCAGAATTCTAGTTGGTTGAAAGCAAGAGTCCAGTGAAGGACATGACCTTGACAATCACCTAAAATCCCAGAAAGGCACTCAAGTTTGTTAGAGTGAAGACTGGAAAATTAAGTGGTTAAACGGGAAACAGACAGTTAAAAGCCAGAGTCAGACACGACTTACTGACTGAACAAACAGCAACAAGAATCACATATATATCAGCAGGGCTTGAATGGACCGCTGAGTCACGAAAACCTCAACTATTTACTTGAAATACACTAAGACATACTCTTTTTAGTATACTGACATACTTTTAAAGGGCTTCCCTGGTGGCTCAGATGGTAAACAATACGCCTGCGATACGGGAGACCTGGGTTCCATCCCTGGGTGGGGAAGACCGCCTGGAGGAGGGCATGGCAACCCACTCCAGTATTCTTGCCAGGAGAATCCCCATGGACAGAGAAGCCTGGTGGGCTACAGTCCACGGGGTTGCAAAGAGCTGGACCCGACTATGGACTAAGTATGCACGCATTTTTTTTTAATTATGGGGGGGAGGGGGGTAAGTGTGTCAGTTTTGACTTGTGAAGTAGCTTCACTCATGTGAGCTCACAACCATCAAAATATTCTGTCCATTTCCCCTTCTTTGCGCTGTGCTCTATTTCTGATGAAGAGAAGGATTCCGGGGCCTCAGTGAGCCCCCAACCTGCATTAAAAGTACATCTCATATTTTGTATTCCACTCCTCAGGGCCTCAGGCATAAATGATATAAGGATACACTGAGGCCATTCAAAGACCTCAGCAGCTTCAGATACTGCCTGCAGGATAAAGCGGGATGAGGGTCCATTTCAGAAGAAATATACACAAGCTGAGTCAGAGGATTGACTCTTCTGTCTCATTAATGAGAGAGACTCTGCACTGGGGCTATTTGCAGAAACAAGTGATTACGACGAAGTCCTAAATTCACAGGGCATGCCTGCTGTACCCACCAAAGGAGGCTGAAATCGCTGCTCTGCACTGTGGTGAATTTGAAATAGATTCTTTTTTCTTTCTTTTTTTTTTTTTTTTTAAAGAAAACCATTTTTCCCCCACCAAAGTAATTTCAAAGCACTGCTAGATGTGAATTAACCAGGCAGTAAATGCTTCCAGAAAATAAACCAGCGGAGATCAGTGTTTACTTTTCTCATACTTACCATTACATCGTCCTTCTAAGAAGATGCTTTTAAAAATGCCTCCGTGAAAATCTACTTGATTGCTTTTCCATCTTAGCACAGTTTTCCCCTGTTACCATAAAACAGAGACACAGAGAAAGAGAGAGAAAAATCCACTCAGTAAAAGAGATGGTATCGTTGTGTCAAAACCAGCGTGACATTTCTTCTTAGCCTTCTTTTCGGTGATTAGAAAAAGTAGGGGATAGAGACATCAAGTAATTCTGAACCGACTTCCTAAACTCAAGCAACCAATCAAGAAAGGACAGTCATTACAGCAAACTGTAGCTTTTCTGTCTGACCACACGAGTCCACGGGCGATTTGAGAATTCAGAATAAACTGGGGCGATTGGAGGTCAGCAGTGTGTTAATACTTACCACTTACACTCATTGGGCCGCCATTAAATTTCCATTGAAAATGAACAATCAGTTTACTTCATGTCTATGTTTGATCTAGTTTATTTAAGTTAAGGATTTAAACGCTTTGCCTGGGCTTCCCTGATGGTTCAGGAGTAAAGAATCCGCCTGCAATGCAGGAGACTAGGGTTTGATCCCTGGGTTGGGACGACTCCCTTGGAAGAGGAAATAGCAACCCACTCCAGTATTTTTGTCTGGGAAATCCCTTGGCCAGTGGACCCTGGGGGGCTACCGTTCATGGCGTTGCAAAGAGTCAGACAGGACTGAGGCAACCGAACAACAACAAGCTCCTTGCACAGTTTGATTTGTGGAAGCCCAACAACACCTCAGGCATCATTTAGTTGAGAGACTAATTCTCAGGCTGCAGGGATTTTTTTATCCTCCAACAGCAGTATGTCAGACGGGCAAGATTCAAGCGGTCCTTGTCTCTCAGCTCTCCTATGGCAAAAGCAGGCTCTGTTTGGTCAGTAACCATCTTGGAACCACTGGGCACTTTACTTGTCATCTCAGGCTGGAGTCTTCTCTTTACAGGACGACTCTAACAATCTCACTTCTTCCCACTTCTAACTGAGGATCACCACAAAGCAAGTGACCACCGCATCGCCGCCCCCCACTGCCCGTGAGATATTTGGACAGACTACACACTTGTCATTGAGTCATCATTTTACTTCTGCAGGAAGACAGCAAGTGGGAACAGAGGATAAACCTTTCTACCCTCACTTTAACACACTTCAACCCTAGAGGACATTGGTACTGATGGTTGGCTTTCAAAGCTAACGACTTGAGCCCATTCTTTGATTGTAGGAAGGGAGGTTCATGGTCTAATTTTTTTTTTTTTGATCACTCATAACACATAACCACCATCAGTTACTATGTCATAAATATCGCCAAGGCAAATACATTTATGAAAATGAATTTGTATGAAACAAACTATTTTAGTTGCACTCATTATTCTTGACCCTTCTATAGTCATGCAGGACAGTTTACCATCACACTGATTTTAAATACTTTTAGGAAAAAGGATATTCAGATGTTAGGTTTCACGACTCACAAGTTGTAAGACAGAGTTGGGCCCATGTCTGCCTTGAGATCAGAGAGCACATGCTTTTCCCAGAATCAAGATGCCTCTTTGTCCAAACATAATAGGAATTATTACCGGAGGTAACGTGTCCCAGGTGGGTCAACCTTAAACGTGTGCGGTATGTGTGTCACACCGTACACACAGTCGGCAGACTCTTTGTGACCACATGGACTGTAGCCCACCAGGCTCCTCTGTCCATGGGGATTCTCCAGGCAAGAATACTGGAGCGGGCTGCCATTTCCTCCTCCAAGGAATCTTCCTAAGCCAGGGATCGAACCTGAGTCTCCTGCACCTCCTGCACTGGCAAGAGAATTCTTTACCACTGAGTCACCTAGGAAGCCCATATATATGGCGGGTCAACCTTAAACATACTGCTTTACGCATGGACTCTTTTTCATTTTTGGCTTTTCAGATCTTACTTCCCTGACCAAGGATGGAACCCAGGGTCCCAGTGATGAAAGCACCAAGTCCTAAGCACTGGACCACCAGGGAATTCCCATTCGGACTCTTTTCATCCTCTCAATGAGCACAAAAGGCAGCATTATCTCCTTTAATTGAAAAAAAAAAAAACCCACAAATGAAGGCGATATTAGGCAACTCACTCAAGATCACAGAGCTGTTAATGGCGGTGTAAGGCTCAAAGTGGGCAGTCAGACTATCAAGACAGATTGTATCAGGTGGAGCAATTAATATCTTCTCTTTGTCGCACTCTTAGTCCCCAGCCTGTGAGAATCTTTGCCTGACAGGCTTCCATCAAAGGTTACTTTGTATCAGGACCAAAGAGCCTCAATGTCCCAGTGATGCGGACAGTAATAGCAAGCATCCAACTGCAGCCATGAAATTAAAAGACCCTTACTCCTTGGAAGGAAAGTTATGACCAACCTAGATAGCATATTCAAAAGCAGAGACATTACTTTGCCAACAAAGGTCCGTCTAGTCAAGGCTATGCTTTTTCCAGTGGTCATGTATGGATGTGAGAGTTGGACTGTGAAGAAAGCTGAGTGGCAAAGAATTGATGCTTTTGAACTGTGGTGTTGGAGAAAACTCTTGAGAGTCCCTTGGACTGCAAGGAGATCCAACCAGTCCATTCTAAAGGAGATCGGTCCTGGGTGTTCTTTGGAAGGAATGATGCTAAACCGGAAACTCGGGTACTTTGGCCACCTCACGCGAAGAGCTGACTCATTGGAAAAGACTCTGGGAGGGATTGGGGGCAGGAGGAGAAGGGGACGACCCAGGATGAGATGGCTGGATGGCATCACTGACTCGATGGACGTGAGTCTGAGTGAGCTCCGGGAGTTGGTGATGGACAGGGAGGCCTGGCGTGCAGCGATTCATGGGGTCGCAAAGAGTCGGACACGACTAAGCGACTGATCTGATCTGATCTGATCTGATGGACTAGGAGCGATTATAACATAGCGGGATTGCATACCACAGCTTACAAACTGGCTCTGTTTCTATTTCACTTGATCAGAGGTCCTGCCTTGGTTCACACCCACAGCTCACTGTCCATTTCACAAGGTGTAAAAGTCAACCATATGTGTGGGTGTCAGGAAAGAACCACCAAAACAATAAACCACTTATTGGGGGCGAAAAAATTGATGTGTCTATTACATTTGTGCTGGAGGACATATTACAGATGTCCTAAAAACAGATAAATATGACAACACATTGCTTATTAATTGAAAATTAATAGGAAATTACATTTTATTATGCAGTTTCACTATATAGGGCATAAAATTATATGCTACCATATAGATACCATCTGTAAAAAGGTTACACTATAATTATTAGGTTATTGACTCATCCGTGAAAGTTTCTTTTAAAATCTGAAGTTCCTTGGTGGTCCAGTGGTACGAATCCACCTGCCAGTGCTGGGGATGTGGGTTCAATCCCTGGTTGGGGAACTTGGATGCCACATGCTCGAGGCAGCTAAGCCCATGTACCAGAATTGTAAGCCTGTGTACCACAATTACTAAGCTTGCATTCCACAATGAAGGACCAGTGCAGATTAAAAAAAAAATCCCTTGGGGTGACTGATATTAAATTCTCAAGTCACACCAGTATTGATGAGTTACTGAGATGTTAGCAAATACTAGCATGAACATCTTATGTCACGTTGCTGGCACTTCAGGACACAGCAAACACATGAGTCAAAGCATACAGACCTCTGGCAGAACAGTCGATGCAGAAGCTAAGAACGGTCTACTCCACTCTATGACAACGATTCAAGGAAGCTTCTCCAAATAATTTCATCTTTATGACCGAAGACCTGGGGTTTCGTAGAGATGTTCACAGCCATTCCAAATGGCCCCGGGCAGCAGGTCCGGCAGACACCTAGAACATAAGGTTAACAGGGACATAAGTACTTTCGTAAAAGATGCCGTTGATGAAGCTAGGACTTTTCAATAGGGTACGAATATGATTTTATTTCCTGGTAGCTAAGTACTGTGAGTTTCTCTGGTGGCTGAGTGGTAAAGAATCCACCTACCAATGCAGGAGATGTGGGTTCACTCCCAGGGTCAGGAAGACCCCCCTGGAGGAGGGAATGGCCACCCACTCCCGTACTCTTGCCTGGAGAATCCCATGGACAGAGGAGCCTGGTGGGCTACAGTCCACAGAGTCGCAAAGACAGGACATCAACTAAACAGCACCGACAAATGCTGTGCAGTAGGCACTGCCTAGAAATCCTAAGTTATTGGACACAGACTTTGCATAAGATTTGAGGATAGTAGAAAAGAAGTATCAGGGACTTTCCTGGTGGTCCAATGGCTAAGACTCTGCATTCTAAACGCAGGGGCCCCGGTTCCATCTCTGGTCAGGAAACTAAATCCCACATTCAATGAGTAAACACGCCACAGGCTGCAACTAAGAGCTCCAACGCCACAGCCAAGACTGCATCGCCCACGGACCGCAAGCAAGACTGACTGTGGCCAAATAAATAAGGTAAAGTAAGTGAGGTCAGAGTCACTCAGCAGTGTCCCACTCTTTGCGACCCCATGGACTGCAGCCCGTCAGGCTCCTCTGTCCATGGGATTCCCCAGGCAAGAATACAGGAGTGGGTTCTCATTCCCTTCTCTGGGGGATCTTCCCCACCCAGGGATCGAACCCAAGTTTCCTGCATTACAGGTGAATTCTTTACCAACTGAGCCACCAGAAGCTCTCAAGAAGTTGGAGCCAGGATTACAGCTGAGGGGGCCTGAGGTTTCCACGTCACTCGTGACCAATGTCTGCACGTAGTCCAGCACACACATAGACAAAATGGGAAAATACAAGTGTACATTTTAAACCTAAAATATTTCAGAGAGATTTGTTAAAAAAAAAAAAACTCTAGTTTCCGTAAGTTTGTTTACTAAGTCTGTGAGTCTCTTTCTGTTTGCTAACTTCATGTGTATCATTTCTTTTTAGACTTGTTATGGTTGCTGAGCGGGGAAGGGACAGTCAGGGAGTTTGGGATGGACATGGACCCACTGCTGTGTTTAACATGGAGAACCAGCAAGGACCTGCTGAACAGCACAGGGAACTCTGCTCAATACTCTGTAATAACCTCATGGTTCCCAGGGGAAAGGATGGGGGAAGGGATAATTAGGAAGTTTGGGATGGGCATGGACACGCTGCTGTATTTAACATGGAGAACCAACAAGGACCTGCTGGACAGCACAGGGAACTCTGCTCAATACTCTGTAATAACCTCATGGTTCCCAGGGGGAACGATGGGGGAAGGGACAGTCAGGGAGCTTGGGATGGACATGGACACACTGCTGTGTTTAACATGGAGAACCAGCAAGGACCTGCTGTCCAGCACAGGGAACTCTGCTCAATACTCTGTAATAACCTGATGGTCACCGGGGGAAGGATGGGGGAAGGAATAGTTAGGAAGTTTGGGATGGACATGGACACACGGCTGTTTTTAACATGGAGAACCAACAAGGACCTCCTGGACAGCACAGAGAACTCTGCTCAATGTTACATGGCAGCCTGGATGAGAGGGGAGTTTGCGGGGATAGTGGATACATGTATGTGTACGGCTGAGTGCCCTTGCTGTTCACCTGAAACCATCACAACAGTGTTAACTGGCTATACCCCAACAGAAAATAAAAAAGTTCAGAAGAAAAGAACAATCTAGCGTCCGTCATCATTTATTGTCATCTGGCACACACATCCACAGAAAGAGGAAAATATAAAATTGTCTTTAAAACCACAAGATATTTCAGAGATATTTTTAAATTAAAAAATATATAGTATCATTCATCATTTAACTGTCTTTTGAGTCTCAGTGACTTGCTGAATTTCTAAATGAAAAATGGGAGAAGCTGAATTTTGATAGACTTTCATGAGTAGCTAAAAAATTGAGTAAAATGCATGCTCAGATGAGAATACTACTTATTGCAAGGTTTTAGCAGGGTGTCCCAGACATGTCTAATGTGCAGATAAATGTCCCAATTAACATAAATCATCTTAATTTGCACCCTAATGTATCCAACCCAGACTTTATCTCTTTTCTGTCACAATCTTCCAAACCACATTCAGTTTTGAAAATTCGCATATTTAATAAAACATGTGTTTCTGTCTTGGATTCGCTCCCAACTTTAAGCAATGCTCGAATTGTTTCATTTTTAGCATTAGGGAAATCCAGCGAGGAGAAACAGAGAGAAATTTTCCTTAGCATTTAAAGAGTAACTGAAAATACAGATAACCAATTGTACACAGGTCTACTCTGCCGAAAACATCCCAGAATTCTGATGATTCTCAAGAAATTCATTTCGTATTCACTTTGCTAATTTTGAACCAAACCTTTACAACAAAATTAAAAAGTACTAGAGTCGTTATCCAGCAAATGGCGCAAAGAAACAGCTATAAATGTACATTTACAGCTTTCACGTAAGACTTAAAAGGATTAAAGTCCAAAATCCTTAACGTTCCTAAACTGTATCCCTCCAAATTTTTCTAGGTGTGGCCTAGAATGGGAAATTTGATAAAGCTTTTCTATGACAGTGTCTTTAAAATAATACAGAAAAAAAGAAACTAAAAATTCAAGGGACATGAATACTGGCAGAGATCTTCAAAGTAGACATTTAGAAATAAATCACAGAAGGATGTTGAATGATCCATGAATGTACGAACGTGATAGTTACTCAGTCATGCCTGATTCTTTTGACCCCGTGGACTGTAGCCCGCCAGGCTCTTCGGCCCAGGGACTTCTACAGGCCAGAATACTGGAGTGGGTTGCCATTCCCTTCTCCAGCGAAATCATCCAGACCCAGGGATTGAACCTAGGTTTCCCACATTGCAGGTGGATGCTTTACCATCTGAGCCACCAGGGAAGTTCATATATTTTAGTAAATCGTGCTGGTCTATGAACAAGCTGAACCATCAAAGGAGACCCACCTTGCCTCATGTGGCCAGCTTCTCCAACCATAAACTGATTCAATGACAGGGGTGGTTTCTCCAGCCTGACTCACCTACAAGTCCAACAGTGACGCCTCGGTTGTTAAGGCTTGTTAACAGGCAACATTTGATGTCCTCATTCTCTCAGTGAATACGTACAGGGTGCCTGACAATTGCTCATTTCTTCAACACATAGCCAATCAACACCCCCTTGTGAGGGCAAGGCAGAAAAACGTTTCAACCCACACATGTAGCCAAAGCGCGAAAATGCCTTTGAGTTTGGGCGAGCACGGAAACGGAAGCAAGCAGGAGATGAAATATGAAAACAGCAGGCAGGGTTCCCTGGTGTTCCAGCCATGAACAATCCGCCTGCCAATGACGGGACATGGGTGCGATGCTTGGTCAGGGACGATTCCACATGTCACAGAGCAACCAAGCCCGTGCGGCACAGCCATTATGAAGCCTGCGGTCCACAAGAGAACCCAACACAGTGGGAAGCCCACGCACCGCAACCAGACAAAGTCTGTGAAGCAACAAAGACCCAGCACAGCCAAAAATAGACAGATCAATTGATATTTTTTAAGAAGAAAGCAACGGTGTGCAGCCCAGTTTACGGTGGGAGGAAGGCAGGGAGAGGGGCCATGTGCTAACTTTGCTTGGTTGGACCAGGAAAGCTAAAGACAGCTGGTATACCAGCAGCGATGTCCTCGGAGAACCCTACGTGAGGAAGCTTGTAACCCTACGTGATAGGCAGGCGGGAAGCTCCTTCCGCAAAGCCAAATAGGTCACGGAAAGGCATGTGGGGTTCCTGTTAAGCATCATTCATACGCAGCCCTTCTTTGTGAGCTCTTTTAGGCTGAGAAGGAGCAGCAGAAAGTCAAATAATACGAAAAACCTCCCTCATAGGTACTTACTATCTGCCTCTATTTCAATGAGCTTTCACTGATTCCGCGACCTATTTTGCAACCATCTCTACAAGCAGGGACTCTCATATAAGCCTCTTCGAGGAGGAGAAAACTGGAACGCGAAAAATCAGCTATTGCAATTCACCACCTGGGAAGTATCAGAGGCGGCCTGGCCACAGTGGTAGATAGCGATGAGAATCAAAGAGGGTGGTCAGTAGTGCCCATCGGAGAGGTGAGGGTGTGAGAGGAACAGAGCCGTAGCCTCCTGTGAGGGACAAAGGATGCCTGTATGTGAAATAGCGAAAATATACACGTAGCTCTCTGCCCCTGCTTTCGGGCACAAAGCTCCTAACTGGGTGTGTTAGTCGCTCAGTCGTGTCCGACTCTTTGCGACCCCTTGGACTGTAGCCCACCAGGCTCTTCTGTCCATGGGATTCTCCAGGCAAGAATACCGGAGTGGGTTGCCATTCCCTTCTCCAGGGGATCTTCCAGACCCAGGGACTGAAGCTAGGTCTCCCGCATTGCAGGTGGATTCTTTACCATCTGAGCCACCAGGGAAGCCCTGTATTTTAGTAAATCGTGTTGGTCTATAAACAAGCTGAACCATCAAAGAAGACCCACCTTGCCTCATGTGGCCAGCTTCTCCAACCATAAACTGACTCGATGACAGAGGTGGTTTCTCCAGCCTCTCTGCCTCACCTACAAGTCCAACAGTGACACCTCGGTTAACACTTGTTAACAGGCAACGTTTGATTTCTCCATTCTCCCAGTGAATATGTACAGGGTGCCTGACAATTGCTGCTTTCTTCAACACATAGCCAGTGAACACCCCCTTTGGAAGGCAACCTGGGTCCCCTGCATTGCAGGCAGATTCTTTACCATCTGAGCCACCAGGGATGCCCGCCAAGTCTTTCAGGGGCCATCAGTAAGGTCTCTTCGGCAGCTGCTCTGAACTGCACACTTCTCTGATCCCCAGTGCTCCCATCCTTCACGATCTGTTCAAGACCCTCCCAGCGGGCAGGCGTCAGTCCTTTAGGAAGGTGTCTGGTGAACTTGGTCTAAAGAAGCATCCCCCCTCCTTGCCGTTCTCCCCTAGGGCCGTAAACACAACATCACCCTGATTCCAGGAACGACATCACCTGCACGTATGTCAGCATCGCAGTCCTCCAACGGACCACAAGACCCCAGGACCAAGACGGTGTCTCCCGCTTATCTAGCAACCCCCACGGCAAGTCCGACGCTCGCCCAGGACTGCCCAGCGTGTTACAACACATGTCTGTGCTTCTAAAGGTTCTGACACTCACAGCGACTGGGAGATTGTTTTCCACGTTCCCATCCATCCAGTTGGTCAAGGTCAAGAAATACTGTCCTCGGGGAGCAGAGAAGGCGTGAAGGGCTGGACAGCGTGTCCCCTCATGCAAACACGCATAAGACAAAAGGTCTGTTATTTGCTCAACTGTTTACAATCCATGAGCTGCAAGTGGAAAAATACACTGGGGCAGACCAACGTGGCATCTTCTGTTTGCTTAGTGTCGGATGCTGGAGAGAGAGCTGAAGATGAGATAGGGCAAACCCTACATCCTCGGGGCTTCCCAGGTGGCTCAGATGGCAAAGAGTCTGCCTGCAATGCAGGAGACCCAGGTTGGATCCCTGGATCACAAAGATCCCCTGGAGAAGGGCATGGCAACCCACTCCACTATTCTTGCCTGGAGCATCCCATGGACAGAGGAGCCTGGCGGGCTACAGTCCACGGGGTCGCAAAGAGTCAGACATGACTAAGCAACTAACACCTCTCTGTCCAGGGTTAATTTCAGGGCAGTTTCGATTTTCTGACATAAAGGCCACCCTGAGCTTTAAGGATCCAGGGTTGGGACGGGCTGCCTGTCACTTAAGAGGTCCATCCCCCTGCATTCGATTTCAGGGACACATTTCAAATCGCAAACCGCGCCCCTCCCCAGCCCTGCCCTTTTCCCAATCTGTCTGTGATGTCTCACGCGATCGCCGAGACACTGAGTAAAATCCCTGCAGCGTGTGGTCTCGATAATCACGGTGTCCAACGAGCCCTATTCACATGGAGAGTCTTAATTACAATGATCACGGCTCTCGAATCAGGCAGAATTAAGAGCTGGAGAGGACCTGGGGATGGGTCCAACCCACTCATTTCACAGTCGAGGGGGCAGGAGGCTGCCTTCCTTGTAAGCACTGTGATTAAAAAGTGGAGGGGGCCCATCCTCGCCCCGGGACGGGTGATGCTGTTTTAGGGTAGAGCGCCATCCTAGCAGTCTTCATGAGGGCTTCCCTGGAGATGCAGTGGATAAGAATCCGCCTGCCTGTGCAGAGGACACGGGTTTGATCCCGGGTCCAGGAAGATCCCACGTGGCATCAGAGCTACTCAGCCCATGCACTCCCCGGAGCCTCGCAACCAGAGAAAGCCACTGCAGTGAGAAGTCTACTGGTGAGTAGACCCGCCTCTTTCTGCAGCTAGAAAAAGCCCAGGTGCAGCAATAAAAACCCAGCACAGCCAAAAATAAAAATGAAACAAGGAAGGGGATGTCTGTAGACATCTGTCTGATTCACAGGGTTGCACAGCAGACACTAACAGCCCATTGGAAAGCAAAGTGAAAGTGAAGTCGCTCAGTCGTGTCCGACTCTTTGCGACCAGTGGACTGTAGCCCACCAAGCTCCTCCGTCCTTGGGATTCTCCAGGCAAGAATACTGGAGTGGGTTGCCATTGCCTTCTCCATACTCCAATTAAAAATGTTCGGTGAGCAAAAAAAAAAAAAAGAAAATTAATTAAAAAGAAAAAGTAGGGACCATTGCTTCTGGAAGCCAGAAGTCCTAAAGTCAAGGTGTCCTCCCTGCCTTTTGAAGACTCCCTGGGAGGGTGTTCCCTGCTGTGTTCTAGAATCAGAGGGCTCTTGGCTAGGGTGGGCTCGGAGCTGTTGCCAGGCACTCCCATCGCCATCTTCTCCTCGTGTGTTGTCTGTTCTGGCCCTGCCTTGTCTGTCTGCAAGTGGCGTTTGCCCCTCTTAAAGGGGATGTTAGATCACAGCCCGCTCCAATGACCTCATCTTTCCCGACATCTGCAAAGCCCGCACTTTCAAACAAGGTCACCTTCGGAGGTCCTCAGGGTTGGAGAAGGGCAATTCGACTCACCGGGCCGGGTTTATCTACAAAATGAGATGGTCGGGCTTTGGACTTTTTTTCTTTAAGTGTCTAAGTGTTAATCCTAGAAAGAAATAGAAGAAAATTGCTCCAGGGGTGTGTGTGTGTGTGTGTGTGTGTGTGTGTGTGTGTGTGTGTGTGTGTGTGTGTATGTGTGTGTGTGTGTGTATGTGTATGTGTGTGTGTGTGTGTGTGTGTGTGTGTGTGTGTGTGTGTCAGACACACATTTGGAATCCCGAAACAAGAACATCCTAACCATGGGCTGGATGGTCGCTTTCAACCAGGTGTTTTATTGTGCTTTTCCTTTATACAAAAAACTACTTTCTGTACATTTGCATGAAGCCAGACGGTGTGTTTTCTGCAGAAGCCACATGCACCCAGGACCGCCCCCCCCCAGAAATGTAAGGAGAATGGTAACCAGATGGGCCCTGGGAACAATTTGCATGCGAGCATCCAAAGCTCTTTCCCAGGAATGGCCCTGGCGGTTCAGTGGTGAAGGATCAGCCTGCCAATGCAAGGGACACTGGTTCGATTCTTGGCCAGGGAAGATCTGACTTGTCACGGGACAGCTAAGCCCGATCGCCATCTGACAGGCCACGAGACAGCTAAGCCCCTGAACCACAAGTACTGTGTCCGGGAGTCCGCCTGGAGCCCAGGAGTCACCATGAGACAAGCCACCAGAATAAGACGTCCGTGAACCACAACTAGAGAAAGCTGGTCCAGCAAGGAAGACCCAGCACACCCAGAACTAATAATAGAAAATAAACGATATGATGATCCAAAAATAAACAATATTAAAAAAACACGAAACTGATGATAAAGGAATTGCTGGAGATGACCAACACCTCACAAAGCATAGTAAAACAGAATAATCTACAAAGAAAGAAAGAAAGCTCTTTGCCATCCCTGAGTAATGAACTGACTTTTTTCCTTGCCTCTATTTTCCCGGAGCCCAGATTCTTCACCTCTTTCCTTGCGGTTCAGACACTCATTTTAAATCTGCTCTAGTCAGTAGTTTATACATTGTTGCCACGGCATCAACACCTCAGCCACATAAGGGAGAGTCTTAAAAACACACACAAGGAAAAGTAAAGTATTCCTGTTTACAAACTACAAACGGAATACGATGAAATCCTTATCCATTGTAGCAAACATACAAACCAAAGAAATGTTTGTAGAAGAAAAAAAAAACAAACAGCAAGTGTCATGATCCAATTTTACGGAGATAAACTGTTAAGTATTAGTTAGAGTGTCTCATCTAGGTTGTTAGGGACCATTATGCGGTTGGTATCAGCAGTTTAAATGAAGCATGGCAAGGTACTGCTATTTTATTACCACCTGAATGAAAATCACTGTTGCTGCATAATCCTTTGATCATAAAAAAAAGGGAGAAGGTGCCCATGTCTTATAGAAATTAAAAATGATAACAGAAAGTAAGTTATAATGCAGTCACTTATCACAGATGTTACACTGCCTTCTTTGGGGTCAACGATTTTCAATCTGAACCTCTGAGGTTAACAACAGCATGTCTCAAAAACACCCTTTCCCCACACAAATCCATCTTGTGATCACTCACAGAATATTAACACTTCTTATTTTGCGGAAGAATCTAAATTTAAGCCATCAATGCAACACTGCACAGAAGGCAACACCATTTTCAAGGCGTCAGAAACTCTGCAAAGAACGTCTCTATGGTTTCCACGGATGCCAATAACTTCTCAACAACGGGCGGCTCTCCCCCATTCATGCTCATCTATAGAAGTGCAAATCGTATTCCAGGCATCAAATGTTCCAACACTGTCTCGACCCTCATCTACCGAGTGTTCCAACTGCAATGCGATTCTGCCCAGTTGTAGATAAGCTGGCTGCATTTTGCTCAGCACTTTGTTCTGAAACATAGTCACGGAGATTTTGCTGTTCCTGTTTCCCCTTTTTATTTGCTCTGAAGTGCTCCCTTATACAAATCAATTCCATCTTCCTTTGCGGTCCAGAAGACAATAATGTGTATCTGCAACACCATCCTCCTTCGCATTAGAACCGACATAACTCAAAAAAGCCTGGTTTGTATAAAACAGAGCTTCCAAAATAATACAATTACTACCTCTCATGGCAAACAGGTCCCCAAGTTTTTATGATCATGCCTGGCACGCATACTAGGCTAACAGAATCCCAAGTGCATGAACTCGGTAGCATCTGACTCTTTGAGACCCCAAGGACTGTAGCCTGCCAGGCTCCTCTGTCCATAGGGATTCTCCAGGCAAGGATCAGAGAAGGCAATGGCACCCCACTCCAGTACTCTTGCCTGGAAAATCCCATGGATGGAGGAGCCTGGAAGGCTGCAGTCCATGGGTCACTAAGAGTCAGACACGACTGAGCGACTTCCCTTTCACTTTTCACTTTCATGCATTGGAGAAGGAAATGGCAACCCACTCCAGTGTTCTTGCCTGGAGAATCCCAGGGACCGGGGAGCCTGGTGGGCTTCCATCTACGAGGTTGCTCAGAGTCAGACATGACTGAAGCGACTTAGCAGCAGCAGCAGCAGGCAAGGATACTGGAGTGGGTTGCCATTTCCTTCTCCAGGGGATCTTTCCCACTCAGGGGTAGAACCCTGGTCTCTTGTATTAGCAGGTGGATTCTTTACCACTCTGCCAAGACAATGAAATTCGCTTTTATTTGACAACATTAATGATAATCACGTCATTCCTCTTCTTTTACTCTATAAGTTAGAAACCCAAGAGGTATTATTTTTCTCAAATAGGGACCCACTGACTGAAAGGGTCTATGCCATTGTGCTGAAGGACGAAATAAACTTAGAATCGGACAGTACAGCGGTGGTTGTCAGGGGCTGGGGGATGGAGGAAATGGGGAGATGGCAACCAAAGCGTCACAACTTCCAGTTAGGAGATAAGGTCTGACAACACAGTGAGTCCCCTACCCATGAACTGGTTCTGTCCGGAGACCACGTTCTTAAGTCCGATTTGTTCCAAAGGCCATCAGAGTGAGCCCAGGGGCCCAGCTAACACAAGCAGTCCTGCTCTGTCATGGGTTTATAACACATCCACTTCTTTGCAGCGTGGAGGTTCATATGCAGGGGGCTCATTAGACTGTCTCCTCCACTTGGACACTGTTGAGAATAGACCTTCAAGGTGCTCACCACAAATAACAGTAATTGCAGGGTGTAACGGGGCTGGTGGCTAATACCACAGTGGCAGTTATTCTATAATATATAAAGGTATCAAATCACCAGACTGGACACTTTCCACTTTGCCACCCCATGGACTGTATGGCCTACCAGGCTCCTCCGTCCATGGGATTTTTCCAGGCAAGTGTCATGGAGTGGGTTGCCATTTCCTTCTCCAGGGGATCTTCCTGACCCCTGGGTCTCCCACATCGCAGGCAGATGCTTTACCATCTGAGCCACCAGGGAAGTTACCTTCCACTTATAATGTATCAGTCATGTCTCAGGAAACCCATCGTGGGACGAAAGGCTGAGACAGACCAACAGTGATGAGAAAGCCCCTCGGTTAGCTGCCTGACCCTAAACTGTCTTAACCAAGGGCCCCATAAGAATGATGAAGGTGAAAGCCTCTCAGTCGTGTCTGACTCCTTGCGACCCCTTGGACTATACAGTCCATGGAATTCTCCAGGCCAGAATACTGGAGTTGGTAGCCTTTTCCTTCTCCAGGGGATCTTCCCAACCCAGGGATCCAACCCAGGTCCCCCACCTTGCAGGTGGATTCTTTACCAGCTGAGCCAGCAGGGAAGCCCTATAATTGGGTAGCTTAGGTTGCTAGTGTTTCGTCTTTATTTTTGTAAATAGGATACACAGCACGGACTATTAACCAAACTGACAACATTTGGCCTTCTCTGTTGGTCCAGTGGGTAAGCATCCACCTGCCAATGCAGGGGACGTGGGTTTCATCGCTGGCCCGGGAACTAAGACCCCACAGGCAACTAAGCCTACTGACCCTACACTCACTAGGTTTGGAACCGGGAGCCCCAACTACTGAAGCGCACTTGCCCGAGAGCCTGTGTTCTGCACCTAGAGAGTAAACTCCACCCACCCTCCCCAAATCCATTGCTGCAAACGGGAAAAAGCCCTCGGGTAGCAAAGAAGACCCAGCAGCACAGCCAAAAATCAATCAACACATTTCTTCTTAAAAAATAAAAAAACTGATAAAATTGGGTTAAGTATGAGCTACCAGGGGTTCCCTGGTGGCTCACCTAGTAAGGAATCTGCCTGCGATGCAGGAGACCCCGGTTCGATTCCTGGGTCGGGAAGATCCCCTGGAGAAGGGATAGGCTACCCACTCCAGGATTCTTGGGCTTCCCTGGTGGCTCACCTGGTAAAGAATCCACCTGCAATGCAGGAGACCTGGGTTCGATCCCCGGGTTGGGAAGATCCCCTGGAGAAGGCACTAGCTACCCACTCCAGGATTCTTGCCTGGAGAATCCCATGGACCGAGGAAGCCTGGCGGGCTGCAGTTCATGGGGTCACAAAGAGTCAGACTAAGCAACTAAGCACAAGCACTGAGCAACTAAGCACAGCACCTGAGCTAGCAAAGGGGGATAAAAATGCAGGAGTGTGTGTGTGTGTGTGTGTGTAGATGCCTTTGTAATGATGGGGCAAAGTTTACCATCCAAGTCTCTCCATCTCTGCCTCTCCTATGGGTACCCAGATAAAATGGGTACCAGTGATCCCAGAAGGGACCCAGTCACACAGGTCCACACTCACAAAGCTTTCCTTCTAAGGAGAACAATGGCTCGGGTGAGGCAGGCTTCCTCCCTAAGGAGCTGGTAAGCTAAGACTGAGTATCACAGGAAACACTCTGGTTCTTTTAAAAATAACTTTGAGTACTGCTTTTTGCTGAGTCTATAACCTACTTTCACATTGGATAAAAACAGCGGTTCCTTCAATAAGAATTCGCAAGAAAAAAAAAAAAACGCAGAGGGTCAGAGGCACACAGAACTCAAAAGATATATCAACCGACTGCAACTCACAGACCTTGGGTAAGCTGCTGCTGCTGCTAAGTCGCTTCAGTCGTATCTGAGCAAACTAGTAAAAAAAAAAACAAACTAAAAATCCTCTGAGTTTCGTGACTTCATTGTTGGTGATACTGAGAAGCTGTTGATAATTTTTAGAGGGAGTAAAGATACAACTGTTACATATGGGGAAAAAAATAGTTCTTTTTCATTTTAAAGTAGGTGACTGACATGTCAGGACGTGAATCATACATCCCCATAATGAGATTTGGTGAGAGAAGGGGTGTGGCGTTACATAGGAACATTTAGATCAGGCATTCATAATTGTCAAGGTTGAGAGATGGGGTAGTTGGGATTCATTATTCCATTTTCTTTCTTTCTTTTTTTTTTTTCTTGCAAGTACTTGAAAACTTCAACAGTAAAATAATCCCTAAGACTTCAAGCACATAAGTTTAAAAAAACACACACACAAAAGATAAACAAGTTTACAAATCAAAACAGCATATACATCAATCTACAAAACAAAATAAGTAATGCCCCTGTGGTAAAGCATGTGGGATTTATATGTATGAATTTGAAAATAATTTATAGGTACAAGACTACATAAACCCTCTACCAGCCAAAAAATAAAGACATTGCACATAAATCAATGAAGTTAAAACAGTCTTTCATACCACATATAAAAATAAACTCAAAATGGCTGAAAGACTTTATTATAATACATGACACTGTAAAACTCCCAGGAGAAAACCCAGGCACAACATTCTCTAACATAAATTCTAGCAGTGTTTTCTTAGGTCAGTCTCCAAAGGCAAACAGATAAGAGCAAAAATAAACAAATTGGACCTAACCAAACTTGAAAGCTTTTTTCACAGCAGAGGAAATCACAAACGAAATGAAAAGACAACCTACAGAATGAGAGAGAAATACATCCAAGAGTCAGGATGGACAAGGGCTTAATTTCCAAAATAAACAAACAGCTCATGCAACCCAAGGACAGAAAATCACAAACAACCCCATCCGAACACGGGCAGAAGACCTAAATGGACATTTCTCCAAAGAAGACATACAGACGGTCAACAGACGCTGACAAGATGCTCAACGTCGCTAATTATAAAAGAGATGCAAAAGGAAACTGCAAGGAGGTTAGCACCTCACACCGGTCAGAATGGCCATCATCAAAAACTCTACAAACAATTAATGATGAAGAAGGCGTGGAGAAAAGGCACCCTCCTCCACGGCAGGTGGGAATGGAAACTGGTGCAGCCCCCAAGAAGAACAGTAGGGGTTCCTTAAAAGAAATAAAATTAGAGCTACCATATGATCCATCAAGCCTACCTCCTGGGCATACATCTGTAAAAGGCAAAAACTCGAATTTGAAACAATACAGGCATCGTGATGTTCACGGCAGCAATATTCACAGTGGTGAAGACAGGGAGCACACCTACCTAAGTGTCCATCAACAGGTGAAGGTATAAAGATATGCTCCGTACATACAAAGGAACACTACTCAGCTGTAACAAAGATGGAATAATGTCATTTGCAGCAACGCGGTGGGACCCAGAGACGATCACACTGAGTGAATTTAGTCAAGGGCAAACATACAGTATCACTTACAAGCTGAGCCTCGAAAAATAGTACAAAGGCACTTCTATACAAAACAGATACAGACTCACAGACACAGGAAACAAACTTACGGTTACCAAGAGGGAGAGGCAGGGAGGGATACTGCAGGGACATTCAGAGGGATGTTGCAAGGCAGGGAGGGATACTGCAGGGATATTTGGAGGGATATTGCACCTGTAGCTTATTTTCAAATTCATACATATAAATCCCACATGCTTCACTAGAGGGGCATTACTTATTTCATTTTGTAGATTGATGTATATACACTGTTTTGATTTGTAAACTTGTTTATCTTTGGTGTGTGTGTGTGTTTTTAAACTTGCGCTTGAAGTCTTAGGGATTATTTTACTGTTGAGCTATGTTACTGTTGAAGGTTTCAAGTCCCTGGGTTAGCAGAGACTGCTATATACAGAATAAACGAGGACTTGCTGTAGTGCATTCAGTAGCTTATAATAACCGAAAGTCAATATCTTATAATGCCCCGTAATAGAAAAGAAAATAAATGGTTAGGGTGTAGCGTCCTGAGAGAATTAATCACAGAAAATAACACTCATGGACATTTGTGGGACATTTGTGATAACCTTAAAGAGGCTTCTGCAGCAATACTTTGGGAAATGTAGAGTTCAGAATGGCATAGATGTAAATATACAAAGAACACAAAGTGTTAGTCACTCAGTCATATCTGATTCTTTTCGATACCAAAGACTATAGCCCGCCAGGCTCCTCTGTCCATCGGATTCTCCAGGCAGGAATACTGGAGTGGGTTGCCATTCCCTTCTGTAGAGGATCTTCCTGACCCAGGGATTGAACGCAGGTCTCCGGCATGGCAGAAGCTTTACCACCTGAGCCAGTAGGGAAGCTCCAATACATGCGTAGTATGTATATAAATAAAGATACAGGTAGAGATATGAATATGGACATAATTCAGACATAAACCCAGGTGGGAACAACATGACCTCATATAGTCATTGATATGATATGGGTATGATATAGACTGATATAGATAAAGATACAGATATATAGATGCTAATAAAAGATGCATGCAGACATCCATACAAAGAAATTTATATACACATATACAGATACGGGGCTTCCCACGTGGTGCTAGTCGTAAAGAACCCGCCTGCCAATGCAAGAGACCTAGAAACACAGCTTTGATCCCTGGGTTGGGAAGATCCCCTGGAGAAGGAAATGGCAACCCACTCCAGTATGCCGGCCTGGAGAATCCCTTAGACAGAGGAGCCTGCTGGGCTACGGTCCATGGGGTCGCAGAGTCAGACACGAATGAAGCAACTTAGCACGAAAGCATACAGATAAAGATGGACACATAGGTAAATAACGAAATTGTTAAAATATTCAGACAATAGTAAAATATATGGAAAATTCAGAGATCATTGTACAAGTTGCGTAGTGTTTAACCAGTGGCTTATCGGGTGAGGATTGATGCTAACATTTATTTCAGAAGTCCTCTATTCCTATAAGATGCCTCTCATCCCTTCTTTACAAAGAAAATCACACTGTCCTTAAAACGTCCTTGAAAAGGTTTCATGTGCTTCTGTGTGCTTCACAACGTGGACTCATAGAATTCCAAACAGAAGGCTTCTCAAGATACGCTGAAATGATAATCACCTGTGTGCATATGACAATTTCATAGCAAGCCCCACAGCCATAATGTTAAGAGGACAAGCTCAGGTTTTACAGTATCGATCAAGGTGAAAAGGTGACCCCTTGCCTATGAGCATTTCAAAATCTACCCTCCGTGTGGTACCGGTGGAAAAAAGGTCAGGAGTCTGTTCCCTCAAATTTGTGCCTCTTGATTAAAAAAATTCTACTCCCTTGAATTTATTCATCACCTCCACTTTATAATCATAAGGGCTTTGATGTAGGTCATAGCTGAATGGCCTGGTGGTTTTCCCCACTTTCCTTAATTTAAGCCTGAATTTTGCCAAAAGGAGCTCAAGATCTGAGCCACAGTCAGCTCCAGGTTTTATTTTTGTGACTGTATAGGAGATCAAACCAGTCCATCCTAAAGGAGATCACTCCTGGGTGTTCTTTGGAAGGACTAATGCTAGAGCTGGAACTCCAATACTTTGGCCACCTGATGCACAGAACTGACTCATTGGAAAAGACTGATGACTCGATGGACATGAGTTTGAGTGAACTCCGGGGGTTGGTGATGGACAGGGAGGCTTGGCATGCTGCGATTCATGGGGTCGCAAAGAGTCAGACACGACTGAGCGACTGACCTGAACTGAACTGATGCTGAGAAAGACTGAAGGCAGGAGGAGAAGGGGAAGACAGAGGATGAGATGGTTGGATGGCATCACCAACTTGATGGACATGAGTTGGAGCAGGTCCAGGAGTCAGTGATGGACAGGGAAGCCTGGAGTGCTGCAGTCCACTGGATCGCAAGGAGTCAGACATGAGTAGTGACTTAACAACAACAAGGAGAAATAGAAAAATATTGGGATGAACTGTGAGCAGGAGTGAGCCCCAGGCCACTCTGAAACTTGCTGCCCAGGAGGGTTGCAGATTAACGCAATGAGGAACCGTGAGCAACACTGTGACCTCTGCCAGTCCACTGAGGTGGAAGGTGGCATTTTTGCAAGCTGAGTTCCCCCGGGTCAGTGTGCTGAGCAGAGCTGACCCACAAGAGAGGAAGAGGCCCAAGGAAACAGCAGAGTCACATTTCCTGTTCTTGATCTTTCAAGAACAGAATCCTCCTCCCAGGTACAAACCCCGGATGGGACTTTTCCTCGTGGTTCTACAACCGAGGATGGGTTCCCTGGTGGCTCAGCAGTCAAGATGCAGGAGACCCGTGCTCCATCCCACTCCAGGGTTCTTGCCTGGAGAAGTTCATGGACAGAGGAGCCTGGTGGGCTACACTTCATGGGGTCGCAGTGAGTCGAACACTACTGAGCCATTGACATGCTCAGCTTCACACGCTAAATATCCACAGCTTCACATCCACTCATCCCTATGTTTGCGAAGGAAAGACTGACAATCGGTGAAGAAATGACGGAAGCGGCACGGAGTCCCCTTACACAGAAATTCTAAACAATCCAAGTCAATGCTCTACCATCCAAGACGACCAGCCGGACAGCCCACCTCCTTGCCTCTGTGCACTTTTAAGTGCCTAGATTACGAAGAACGGTCTGGGAAAATGTGAGCCAGGGTGTGACTTGAATGTGGGAAAAACCCACTTCCTACCTTCATCACGTTTTGGAAGGTCAACCTTACCCTGTGGGTAGGTGATGCCTTGACAGAGTTGAGAAACTCAGCTGACCTTTCTGGGTTTCCTTGCCCAGACACGAATCCCAGACGACAACATCACTCAAACTCCAACTGGGGCAGAGCGGGGGAGGGGACCTCTGTACCTAATATCACGAAGCAATTAATAAAATCACGGAAGATAAGGTCACAGACGAGAGGAGATGGAGCAGACGGGACAGACTGATGAATTCAGCCTGGTGGGCTGCAGGGGCCCCGGGCACAGAAAAGCAGGATTAGGTGAAACCTGGGAAATTCCACACAGATCTGGTGTTTAGCTAACAGCACGGTACCAGTGTTGGCTCCTTAGTTTGACAGACGTTCCAGGGTAAAATAAGACATTAATTAAATATGGGGTAAGCAAGCCGCCTCTGTACTATCTCTACAGGTTTTGGGGGAAGGGGATATCTAGATTTTTTTTATTTTTTGGGTGTGCTGGGTCTTCACTGGTGCCTGCAGCCTTTCTTTGGTTGCGGCAAGGGGCGGGCACTACTTCTAGCCGTGGCTTCTCACTGTGATAGCTTCCCTTGTTGCGGCTGCCCCGCTTCTAGGGCACATGGGTCTCAGGAGCTGTGAGTCCCACGCTCGAGAACACAGGCTCAGCAGCTGCGCTGCACAAGCTCAGTTTGCCCTGCGGCGTGCAGGATCTTCCCAGAAAAAGTGCAAGCCGCTCGGTCTCGTCCGACTCTTTGCAACCCCATGGACTACACAGTCCATGGCACTCCCCAGACCACAGTACAGGAGTGGGTAGTCCTTTCCCTTCCACAGGGGCTCTTCCCAATCCAGGGATCGAACCCAGGTCTCCTGCATGGCAGGCAGACTCTTTCCCAGCTGAGCCACCAGGGATGCCAGGGGATCTCCCCAGGCTAAGGATCAAACCCACGTCTCCTGCACTGGCCAGTGGACTCTTTACCACTGGGCCACCAAGGAGTCCCTAGTTTATTTTTTAAAGATGAAAACAGTGGGTGCATACCTTGGAATAATGCAGGTATGGTTCCACACCGTTTACATGAATTCGGTGACAAAAATGCTTTGGGTTCCCACTGCATGTAAAAGTGATGCTTATTCTAGACTGCAGTCTAGTGAGTGAGCAAGAGCATTATGCCTTCATAAAGAAAACAAAGATCACGGCATCTGGTCCCATCACTTCACGGGAAATAGATGGGAAACAGTGGAAACAGTGTCAGACTTTATTTTGAGGGGGCTCCAAAATCACTGCAGATGGTGACTGCAGCCATGAAATTCAAAGACACTTACTCCTTGGAAGAAAAGTTATGACCAACCTAGATAGTATATTCAAAAGCAGAGACATTACTTTGCCGACTAAGGTCCGTCTAGTCAAGGCTATGCTTTTTCCAGTGGTCATGTATGGATGTGAGAGTTGGACTGTGAAGAAGGCTGAGCACCGAAGAATTGATGCTTTTGAACTGTGGTGTTGGAGAAGACTCCTGAGAGTCCCTTAGACTGCAAGGAGATCCAACCAGTCCATTCTAAAGGAGATCAGCCCTGGGTGTTCTTTGGAAGGAATGATGCTGAAGCTGAAACTGCAGTACTTTGGCCACCTCATGCGAAGAGTTGACTCATTGGAAAAGACTCTGATGCTGGGAGGGATTGGGGGCAGGAGGAGAAGGGGACGACAGAGGATGAGATGGCTGGATGGCATCACCGACTCGATAGACACGAGTCTGAGTGAACTCCTAAAGTTGGTGATGGACAGGGAGGCCTGGCGTGCTGCGATTCATGAGGTCGCAAAGAGTCAGACACGACTGAGCGACTGAACTGAACTGAAAGAATGTCCAGGGACATTCCTGGTGGTCCGGTGGCTAAGTCGTCATGCTCCCAAAGCAGGAGGCCCAGGTTCAATCCTCAGCGATGGTACTAAACCCCACATGCCACAACTCGAATCTCACAACTAAGACTTGTCATGGCCAGAGAAATGAATGAATTTTTTTTTTTGTTAAGAAACACAAAGTTTCTATCTGGGATAAAATTACACTGCAAGGCTTATAGGAAGAAAAGAGACAGCATTCCTAAAATCGTTTCATCTCCTCCTAGCAATGTGTGAAACACGGCAAGGTGTAATAAACAAGTGCAATTAATTAACGTTTCAAAAAAAGAGAGAGAGAGGCGTTGGATTCTTACAGAGAATAATTAAGAATCAAGAGAAAAGGGAGATCAGAGGCAGGTAAGCTGCTTTCATTGCAATTCAGAAAAAAATTTGTTAGCGGATTCATGTTGATGTATGGCAAAACCAATACAATATTGTACAGTAAAAATAATAATAATAATAAAATAATTTTTTTAAATGGAGGTCCAAGTAACACGTTTTACTTTCGATTCTGAAGACTTCTTTCCCCCCTGCGTCCCTCCTAGTTCCTTTCATTAGAAAGATTTGCTTTTTTCAATCCCTGTGACACAAAACGAAGTCGGTTTTGAAAATGAAATTATATCCTTTGTTTTAGTAACCTGTTTTTCTTCTTTTTAAGTAATCTGTACTTCCTTTTTTATGTTTTTTTTAATTGATGTGTTTTTACTTTATCTTATTTTTTTGGCCCCACCAATCAGCTTGTGGGGACATATGGGATCTTAGTTCCCTGACCAGGGATTGAACCACAGCTTCCTGCATTGCAAGGGCACAGTCTTAATCACTAGACCACCAGGGAAGTCCCTTAGTAACCTGTTTGATGAAGTGTCTGACTTCTGAAGATTCTCACAAAATGGCCAAAAATAGAGATACCTCCCGGGTAGCTCAGATGGTAAATAATCTGCCTTCAATGCAGGAGACGTGCGTTTGATCCCTGGGTCAGGAAGATCCCCTGCAGAAGGGAATGGTAACCCATCCCATTATTCTTGCCTAGAGAATCCCATGGACAGAGGAGCCTGGCAGGATATGGTCCATGGCGTCGCAGAATTGGACAGGATTGAGGCCCTAACGCTTTCACTTTCAATCTTCAAGAACAGTGTTTGAAAGGACTGACCCCCTGTGTGGTCAGAGATCAGTGAATCACTGGCTTTCTCTATGACTTAAGTTTCCTTCTGTGTAAATGGGTGAATACAAATAGTTACTCAGTTTTTAGAAGTTCCCATAACCCGTGATTCTCAAGTACCATCTTATTTTCTCACAAATATCCCAAGTGCCTGTACAGTTGACATAGGTGATTCAATCATGATCTAAGCTCATTTTTATATTCCTGGAATTAAAGGTCGACTCAAATGCACACTTTCGTAGAATTATTACACCTGCCATCTCTCCACGCCCAAAACTGAAACAGCCAAGAAAGGATAAGGCATATTTGAACAGCTTTTTTTTTTTTTTTAATTTAAGTATTTATTTACTTGGCTACATTGGATCTTAGCTGCGGCAGTTCAGTTCAGGAGCTCAGTCGTGTCCGACTCGTTGCGACCCCATGGACTACAGCACGCCAGGCTTCCCTGTCCACCACCAGCTCCCGGAGCTTGCTCAAACTCATGTCTACCGAGTCGGTGATGCCATCCAACCATCTCATCTCTCTGGCACTCAGGCTCAACTCCCTCATGGCATGTGGGATCTAGTCCCCCGACCAGGGATCAAACCTGCACCCCTGCCTTGGAAGGCAGATGCTTCACCACTGAACCACCAGGCAAGTCCCTTGAATAGCGTTCTTAATTTGAAGAGAGGATTTGTTTTTCCTACTGAGTAGGTCTGGAAGGAAATCAGACCGGAGGAGGAGGGGGACAGAGGAAAGACGGCTGCGTTTCGTTCTGATCTCCGATGAGAGTCGGAGGTGCAGCCGGACCCAGAGGGCAACCCTGGTCCCTCGCCTTGGGGAGGACCCCTTTAGGACCACCTGGGGAATTAATTCCCTCTGAAGAAATGCCACTGATGCGTATCAAGAGAAACCAGAAGAAGCAAGGATGACAGCTCGGGAAGAGATAGCTGTTTCAACAGCAGGTAATCCGGGGAAGACTCCGAGCTGTGACTAAAGCCCCCTCCCTGGGCTCAGCCCCACACTCCAGGGATGTCTGAGGTCTTCACAGATCATACAGGGTTTGAGGCTGTTCTGTGATTTCTCTAAATCAACACCATGCAGACAGTGGAAGACGGGAGATACAGTTGACAGTTAAATATGATATTTCAAGCTCCTTTCCCTTTGACTTTTTCCTTCAGCGACCTTCAAAGAGAGAAAAGGTAAATTTACACCTTGGAACGACTTAGCAATAGAACTGTTACCAGTCAGACTTTGTCCATCTCATCAACACATTCGTATCTTTCAGCTGATTCTGTTACGGTTTTACACAACACAGAGCAACTATTCTCTTTCTTTGTGTGAACACAGGGCCTCCCAGGTGGCCCAGTGGTAAAGAATCCACCTGCCAATGCAGGAGATTGCAAGGGACGTGGGTTCGATCCCTGGTTCGGGAAGATTCCCTGGAGGAGGAAATGGCAACCCACTCCAGTATTTTTTTTCCCGGAGAATCCCATGGGCAGAGGAGTCTGGCGGGCTGCAGTCCATGGAGTCACAAAGAGTCAGACATGACTGAAGCAACTCAGCACTCACAGAAACAAGTGAACAAGTGAACAAGATGGGGTGGGAGGCAGGTATCTAAGTGAACAAGATGGGGTGGGAGGCAGGTTCACTAGGGAGGGAATATATGGATACATACGGCTGATTCACGCTGTTGTACAGCAGGAACCAACATAATATAATAAAGCAATTATTTTCCAATTTTCCAAAAAATGTGCATAAAAGAAGTGCACAGGAAATCGGTTGTCTCTACAAATGCCCAACATGTATCCTGACAATTTAGACATATATTCAGAGAATTAGGCAATTTCTTATTAATTTAGATGGGACCAGAATCAATACTCCCCCCTCCTCCAAACTCGTGAAATTAAAACACAGGCTTATTTGTGTCATTTTCATGTAATTTTGATAACTGTTAATAGCTGATCCTGTTGTTCATCAGAGAGACTTTTCCATCAATAAAAATCATCACACACGCTCAGAGACATCGCTTTATCTGTGAAATTGCTTTAGCAGAATCAATGGAAAACCTCCCCACAAATTGTAAGTGAAGCAACGTGTGAATTGCATGTCCATTCCCATAATATGACGCTGTTTGATTTCCACTATGACCCGAAATTATCAGAAGACGTGGGTTGAGATGGGATTTTTCCCAGGATAGCCATTATATTAACGTGTCTCCTCCATCTTCCTGTTTTTAAAACAACTGGGGCTTCCCTGGTGGCTCAGACAGTAAAAGAATCTGCCTGCCGTGCAGGAGACCCAGGTTCGACCCCTGGGTCAGGCAGATCCCCTGGAGAAGGGAATGGCAACCCACTCCAGTATTCTGGCCTGGAGAATCCCACGGACAGAGGAGCGGGTGGTTTCTTTACCGCTGAGCCGCCAGGGAAGCCGTGGGTGAGCAAACAGTAAATTAATGCAGACAGACCTAGATGACTAGCTCAGGGCCGGGACACGGGTAGCATCCTCAGCCCGCACAAGGACAGACAGACCGTTTTTCCCGGAAGACCCTGGTTAACTCCTTGCTTCTTTAGCAAATCATCTCTCTGCGTATTAACCTCAGCAGTCTGTGCTGTTGAAGAAGATAAAATTTAACAGGGTGGGAGGAGAAGGGGGCGACAGAGGATGAGATGGTCGGATAGCATCACCGATTTGATGGACACGAGTCTGGGTAAACTCCGGGAGATGGTGATGGACAGGGAGGCCTGAGGTGCTGCAGTCTATGGGGTTGCAGAGAATTAGACAAGACTGGGCGACCGAACAACAATATCATCTGTATCTGAAAAGCACAGAATTACTGCTGCTGCTAAGTCACTTCAGTCGTGTCCAACTCTGTGCGACCCCATAGACAGCAGCCCACCAGCCTCCCCCATCCCTGGGATTCTCCAGGCAAGAACACTGGAGTGGGTTGCCATGTCCTTCTCCAATGCATGAGAGTGAAAAGTGAAAGAGAAGTCGCTCAGTCGTGTCCGACTCTCAGCGACCCCACGGACTGCAGCCCACCAGGCTCCTCTGTCCATGGGATTTTCCAGGCAAGAGTACTGGAATGGGGTGCCATTGCCTTCTCCTATACAATTACTGATCTTCTAATATTTCAGCTATGCGGCCCTAATAATTGCCTTTAACTCTTGGAAAGATATTGATGAACACTGAATAAAGTTGCCATTTCCCTTATTGTTGGCTGTAGGACACGAGGAATTAGACACACACACACACACACACACACACACACACACACACAGCCCCATGCACGCACTCACCAGCAGGGAGATTCTGCGATAAAACCTCTCTGTTCTTAGTCCTGAGTCTGGCTCCTGTTAGGTGCCCAACCCCCCGCCCCCCGTCCTCCACCCACTGTTTTTGTTGGTGGACCCGTCACGTGGATCATATAAGAAAGATGAACAACTCGGTCTTCTTCAGTTGTGTCTCAGCCCTCAATAAATGCTGAACAGATGCAAGAAAGGGGAAAGAAGCTGCTCTGGCAACTGAAACACTTCCAAGTCACCTTAGATCCTGTTAGCTCTGTGTCAATAAAATATCATAGAAGCCTTCAATATTACTCCGGTTCCACAATTTAGGGAACACTCGTTACAAAGAATCTCGAATTAGGTGACGTCTCCTGAACCCATCAGCGTGGGTTTTCTCAAATCCTCAGGGTGCCTGTTTTCAGTGTAAAACTCAAAACCAAGTATGACGAGTGAGGTTTTCCAGAATTATTGGATGTGGGAGTCTCCTTAAAAGAGGACTCCTTAAGGATATAGTATGTATATTTCCATACAATGGAATACTCCTCGGCCACAGACAAGAATGAAATCATGCCATCTGCAGCCACGCGGATGAACCTAGAGAGGACCATACAAAGTGAAGGACGCCAGACAAACATGCCCGGGTATCGCTTATATGTGGAGGCTAAAATAAGATGCCAATGAACTGAGCTATGAAACAGACTCACAAAGATGACAGATGTGTGGTTGCCGATGGGGAGAGGGTAGGGGCTTCCCTGGTGGCTCAGATTAAAAAAAATCCACCTGCAATGCAGGAGACCTGGGTTCCATCATTGGGTGGGGAAGATCCCCTGGAGGAGGGCATGGCAACGCACTCCAGTATTCTTGCCTGGAAAATCCCATGGACCGAGGAGCCTGGTGGGCTACAGTCCGTGGGATCGCAAACAGTTAGACATGACTGAGCGACTAAGCATACAGAAGGCAGGGAAGGGATTGGCTGGGAGTTTGCAATTAGCAGAGATAAACTAGTATATATGGATAGAAAACAAAAGTCCTCCTTATAGAGCACAAGGAACTATACCAAATAGCCTGTGATAAACCATCATGGAAAAGCATGAAAAGATATATATATATATATATGTAATATATATTTGTATATATATAAACTGAATCAATTTTCTGCAGAGCATAAATTAACACAACACTGCAGATCCACTATATTCCAATAAAATAAACCTAAGAAAAGGGAATCCCTGATTTGGGAGGTCTTGTCAAAGACCTAAACAGCTGAAACATATGTGAGAGGTGGTGGAGTTTGAGACAACTATCTGAGATTTTATCATCTTTGAGACTCTGTTACATGAGGATCCATGGTATTTTTCAGGCCCACAAAATTGCTGAAATACACAACTGTCGCCTATCAATTTTTATAGTGACTGTATGAAATAGCCATTCATTAGCTAGATTCACTACTTTTTGTTTTTTTTTTTTTTAAAAAAACAGTATTTTATGGGCCCTCAATTCTTTGTTGAATCAAAATAATCTGTTTCATATATGTATTCACTCACATGATGTACTAAAATGAAAAATCAACGTTTCACAAATGTATGTTTTGACAACTTTGAAAGCTTCACGAGGCTAAACAAACAGGGCATGTGAAGGATTCTATTACACTGTCATGGAAAATCTTCTTAGCCATTTCATTTCGCTCTTCTTTCCTGACTAATGGAAAGAATTATCCTCTATCTAATTACCTTCATTGGTCCTTTAATCCTTTAAGGACCTCTGAGTCCTCATTACTCAGTCAAGCAGAAGAAAGACGAGGAGGAGAGGGAAGGAGAAAAGAAATAAAAAAAGGAAAATTCACAGTACATAGGAGAAATGGGAAGCAGTGACATACACATGAATTAAATGTCTTAACAACCTTCTCATGATCATTTACACACATAGGCAAGCTTTTTTGAGGAAGCATAGTGTTGGAGAAGACTCTTGAGAGCCCCCTGGACTGCAAGGAGATCCAACCAACCCATCCTAAAGGAAATCAGTCCTGAATATTCATTGGAAGGAATGATGCTGAAGCTGAAACTCCAATCCTTTGGCCACTTGATGCAAAGATCTGACTCACTGGAAAAGACCCTGATGCTGGGAAAGATTGAAGGCAGGAGGAGAAGGGGACGACAGAGGATGAGTTGGTTGGATGGCATCGCCGACTCAATGGATGCAAGTTTGAGTAAACTCTGGGAGTTGGTGATGAACAGGGAGGCCTGGCGTGCTGCAGTCCATGGGGTCGCAAAGAGTCGTACACGACTGGGCAACTGAACTGAACTGATGCCTAATTCCCCTCTACAATACGAGGACTGAGTTTCCTTCCAGACTTGCACCTTGGACGTGCTCAATAAAAGTGATGAAGAGAAGAAGGGATAGCAGTCAGAAACCAGTTTCTAGAAACAGAGATGCAAACTTGTTAATCGCCCAATTGTTCTTCCTGCCACTGTTGAAAGGATCTCCATTCCTGAGCCACCATACTGACTTCCCACCCGGAAGAAGACCCCAAAAGACACCTCGCCAAGAGGAGCTACTCAGATGCAGAGACAGGGGACCACCACCACCGCCCCGGGTCCGTGGTGCCCAGCACTGGTTTCCTGAGACTTCTGTCCGGGCTGACATAGATTCTGGGTCTTGCATTCTAAGCGCAGAAGAAACCTATCATGGTTGACTTGATACATATGTTCCCAACTGACATAAGGTTGCCGACTAA
Source organism: Ovis aries (assembly GCF_016772045.2). NCBI lineage: Eukaryota > Metazoa > Chordata > Mammalia > Artiodactyla > Bovidae > Ovis > Ovis aries. The sequence continues at coordinate 3,442,235 of NC_056080.1, read as the reverse complement.
GTATCAATTAGGTATGTTTCAGTGAGGGCTGTAATAAGCCTGTTACCATAGCAACACTCAACCTTCACTTGAGTGGGAAGTGGGAAGTTTCTGGGGACCATTAAATGGAGATTCTGGGGACCAGCCTGGAAATGGACTGGCCACAGACGACACAGTTTCTTCTGGAAAACATCCATCAAACTATCCATCCATCCATCCATCTCTCTATATAATCTATATCTATCTCAATCTTATATATTTGTATTGATTCCTTATATACACTAAGCTTCATTTCGTTATATAACACAGCTATATTTCTATAATACATTGTCCAGTTTTCAGGTCATGCCTGGCCCTTTTGTGACCCCAGCAACTGCAGCCCACCAGGCTCACGTCCATGGGTGTACTCCAGACACGAATACTGAAGTGGGCTGTCATTTCCTTCTCTCTATAAGACATTAGGTAGCTGAATGAATATTATTCATTATGGATATAAAGGTTTTCCAATAGATGTTGAAATAAAGCATGTTTTGATGAGTTTTTCTCATCAGTTGTATGAACTATATACAAATTCAATTTTACATATGCATAACACAGGCTATATATAAAATAGAAAACCAACAAGGTCCTACTGTATAGCATGGAGAACTCTCCTTAACATTTTGTAGTAACTTACATGGAAAAGAATCTGAAAAGATACCAACACACATACACACACGCACACACACTTGTGTTAATTCACCGCTGACCCGTCTTTCCCAGGGGCTGGGATACTGCCCACGCTTCTTGGTAGGTGCGCTGCAGGGAAGCGGTCCACGTGGAACCGGAATCCATGGGAACGGCAGGAAGGCAGGGACCCCAAGCCACAAAGAGATTCTCCTGAGTCGCCCCACTCTGGGGACTTGCAGCTTCTCAGGGTTTAGGGAACATGAACCCCGGCTTTGTCTGCTGTGCTGATAGAAAGCTCCTTGGACCATGCCAGGCGAAGTGAATGGCAACAGCCTCTCATCAGCGCCCTTGCACACCGAGAAAGACACAAAGGCTGGCATCTCCTACCAGGCAGATAAAAGGGCTATTTAGATTTGTCTTTTTATTAAAAAAAAAAAAAAAAAAAGAGTGTCTGGTTTGATCCTCAGGGGGGAAAAAAAGTCAGTTTCTGCATCCCAGTTATGCAAGCTGGTGGAATATGAATGAACATGAAGGGGCTGTCTGATTTCACTCCTACCTCACAGAGGGGCTCACCCTTGGTGTGCACAATGATACCCAGCTGGAAAACATCACTCATATCGGAAGAGAAAGCTTCCGGGAAAATTAGAGAAAGTACAGGTGTGCCCCTCAACGCACACTCGCAAACTCTTTCAGTCTCACGACTGAGGTCTCAACATCCTGTAATAAATCCTAACAGCAAAGCGCGTGAAACAGAATCTGCATATGCATAAATGGACCACTGCGCTGTACACTTACTGTAAGTCAACAAAACACCGGTAAAATAAACAGATACAGGTATATGTATAGCTGGATCACTGCGCTGTACACTTGAAAGGAACGCAACATTGTAAATCAACAAAACACCGATAAAATAAGCAGATACACGTATATGTATAGCTGGATCACTGTGGTGTATCGCTGAAGCTAATGCAACATTGTAAATCAACAAAACCCCAATAAAATAAATAGATACATGTATATGTATAGCTGGATCACTGTGGTATACCCCTGAAGCTAATGCAGCCTTGTAAATCAACAAAACTCCAATAAAATAAATAGATACACATATACGTATAGCTGGCTCACTATGGTGTACGCCTGAAGCTAAGGCAACGTTGTAAACAAACTACACTTGAATAAAACACAGAGATACACACATATACACACGTATATACAGAGATACACGTATATAAAAGACACCTCCTCCCGGGAAGAAAAGCTACCACAAACCTATACAGCAAGATGGAGGGGCAATAAGACAAACACACTACCCTCCTATGAGTGCTAACAGGTACAGAACCAGTGACTGGATGCCGGTAACTGAGAGAAATGCAAATCAAAGCCACAGGGAGATATCACCTCAAAAGGGTCAGAGTGGCCATCATCAAAAACGTCTTGCAAACGGTAAACAGGCGTGGGAAGAAGGGAGCTCTCCCCCACTGTTGGACGGAATGTGAACTGCTACAGCCCCGATAGCAAACAGGATGGAGGCTTCTCAGAAACCTTAAAAAGAGAACCACCATATGACCCAGCAATCCCACTCCTGGGCATATATTCAGGAAAACACAAAAGCTTTTCATTCAAAAAGACACACGCACCACCCCTCCAACCATAATATTCACAGCAGCACTATTTACAGTAGCCAAGATGTGGACACAATGCAAGGGTCCGTCGATGGCTGAAAGGGTAAAGAAGATGCAATCTACACACACACACACACACACACACACACAATGGAGTACGACTCAGCCATAAAAAAAAAAAAAAAAAAAGAATGAAACAACGCCATCTGGAGCGACGTGGATGGGCCTAGACGTGATCATGCCAAGCGAGGTTAGGGAGAAGGAGAAAGGCAAGTCTCCTGACATCACTTACACGTGGAACGGAAAAAAGGGCACAGATGAACTTATCTGCAGAACAGACTCACAGACGCAGAAAACAAACAGATACTCTTTGCTGTGTACCTGAAACTAACAGAACATTGTAAAGCAACCATGAAACTGAAAGTGTGAGTCGCTCAGTTGGGTTTCTGCAACCCCATGGACTGAGGCTCCTCTGTGCATGGGATTCTCCAGGCAGGAATACTAGAGTGGGTTGCCATTCCCTTCTCCGGGGGCTCTTCCTGGCCCAGGGATCGAACCAGGGTCTCCTGCACTGCAGGCGGATTCTTTACTATCTGAGCCACTCGTAAGCAGGTAAATCAACTATGCCTCAATTTTTTTAATTTTTTTAAAAAGAGGGATAAGCTGCTGTTATAAAAGAGATAAAGATATACCGATCAGCACAGGGAACTGTGTTGCATAATGTGTAAACATACCGAATCACTGTGTTGTCCGTGAGAAACTAGGAAAATTATGCAAAGCAACCTACATTCTTTTAAAAACAAGCTTTTGCTTTCCCACCATCGAGCGCATTCACAGAGGATACTCGTGCAGGAAAAAAACTTGAAAGCTCTGCAGCTACCCAACCTCAGTGGGTTCTGGGCTCCTCACCCCATAACCACCAGCCGCCCCCACCCTCCCAACCCTCTTGGTGGTTTTCCGAGACCACAGTTTGACGCCGCGGGCTGAGCATTCAAAGCTGGCGGGCCGTCAAGGTAACCCAATCTACGTCTCCCGCTGTGACTGTGAACCAAACACGGGTGATACTGACAATCGAGACCTGGAAAGTGACACCACGTTCCAATCCCATCACCGCTGTAAGAACACAAGCAAGGAGCTCTTTCCCAAGCTTTGCAAAAATAATCAGGGGCTCCAAGGGCACACCTCTCATCACTGCCAATCACACTTTCTGTCACCTTCATTTTTTTTTTTTTCTTAAAGGATTCCAAAGCTTAAACAAGTTTGCTTTTTAATGTGAGAAAAATCGGAAGAGAAATTCCACATTTTAAAGGACTGCATTTGGCGGAACAAAATTTCTTTCCCCCATCATCGACCTCCGCAAAAATAAAATAAAAGCCATAATCTGCCAAACAAAAATAAAAGAGGTTTGCAAAGGGGAAAGGGGATGGTGTAAATTGGGAGTTTCGGATTAACAGATACACACTAAAGTGAAAGTCAGTCAGTCGTGTCCAGCTCTTTGCGACCCCATGGACTATACAGTCCGTGGAATTCTCCAGGCCAGAATCCTGGAGTGGGCAGCCTTTCCCTTCTCCAGGGGATCTTCGAAACCCAGGGATCAAACCCAGGTCTCCCCCATTGCAGGCAGATTCTTTACCAGCTGAGCCACCAGGGAAGCCCAAGAATACTGGAGTGGGTGGCCTATCCCTTCTCCAGGGGGTCTTCCCAACCCAGGGATGGAACCCAGGTCTCCCCCATTGTAGGCAGATTCTTTCCCAACTGACCCACAAGGGAAGCCTCATAGACACACATTACTATGCATAAAATAGATAAACAACAAGGAGCTACTGAAAAGTGCAGGAAACTATACTCAATTATTTTATAACCATCTGCAAAAGAAAAAAAAAAATATATATATATATATATATGTATGTACGTATAAGTGAGTCACACACTTGAAACGCAACTTTGTAAACCAGCTAGGAAAAGTGAAAAGTTAAAGTCTCTTCAGTTGTGTCTGATTCTTTGTGACCCCAGGGACTGTAGCCCACCAAGCTGCTCTGTCCATGGGATTCTCCAGCCAAGAGTACTGGAGTGGGTTGCCATTTCCTTCTCCAGGGGATCTTCCCAACCCAGGGACTGAACCTAGGAATCCTGCATTGCAGGTACATTCTTTACCATCCGAGCCACCAGGGAAACCCAACCCTACAAATCAGCCATATTTTAATTTTTTTTTTAAAGAGGAAGATGAGTCAGGATGGGGGATGAGTGCTTACAGGAACCTACAGAGAGCCAAGTGCACAGGATGAAAGACTAGAATGGGGGTGGTCAGGGGGAAATGGCAGGTTAGCAAATCCATGCTTATAAAGCTGAGGTAAAGTATTCTTGCCTGGAGAATCCCATGGACAGAAGAGCCTGGCAGACTATACTCCATGAGGTTACAAAGAGTCAGATAGGACTGAGCAACTAACGCTTTCACTTTCAAAGCAAGGTGACAATGTTTTAGACCTGCTGTATAATGTTGTAGCTACACCCCACAAGACTGTATGATACACTGAAACCCAAGCTAAAAGGGTACATCTGTTTTCCCCTGTTCTTACCACAATGCCATAAGATGAAAAGGTCTTCCCTGGTGGCTCAGACGGTAAAGAATCTGTCCCCAGTGCAGAAGACTTGGGTTCAGTCCCTGGGTTGGGAAGATCCCCTGGAGAAGGGCATGGCAACCCACTCCAGTATTCTTGCCTGGAAAATCCCAGGGACAGAGGAGCCTGGCGGGCTACATACGGTCCATGGGGGTCACAAAGCATCATACACAACTGAGCTACTAAGTTTCCTAAGATTAAAAAGATGTGCCTGGGGTGGTGGCCTCAAGATCAAATGATGACTTCATCACCCAATGGGATATCAGCTTCTGGAAACCAAAATGTTCACCAATGTTGACACGTCAAACCAAGTTCCAACTGTCAGCCAAAACAGTCATCTGTTAATGGGAAACCATTATACTCAATGCACATTTTAAAGAAAACAACCAGAGCTCTGGGTTTCTCGCCCTCATTTCTGAAGACCTGTAAAAGCACCTTGCTATTTCCTGAATACCATTCTGAAATGAGGGCTTCCCTGGTGGCTCAGACAGTAAAGTATCAGCCTACAGTGCAGGAGATCTGAGTTCAATCCCTGGGTCAGGAAGATTCCCTGGAGAAGGAAATGGTAACCCACTCCAGTATTCTGGCCTGGAGAATGCCATGGACAGAGGAGCCTGGAGGGCTACAGGCCAGGGGGTCACAAAGAGTCAGATGCAACCCATCCTGAAATCAAGACTTGCCTCTTTGAGATGTCTTCCAATGAGGCCCGACAGGGTTTTCTCTTTCTCAAGCCTTTCCTAAGACACTTATTCTTTCCTGGAATAAATTTAATAATACCTCATCTTAACTGTTTATTTTATGTTTGCTAAGGTTTGGTTTCTGTTCTATCCCTTCTGGGGAGCAGGGAGGGGAAGGCTGGACCAAATTCAGGTCAGTTTAGCTGCTCAGCCATGTTCAACTCTTTGCGACCCCATGGACTGCAGCACGCCGGGCCTCCCTGTCCATCACCAACTCCCAGAGTTAACTCAAACTCACATCCATCCATCCAGTCGGTGATTCCATCCAACCATCTCATCTTCTGTTGTCCCCTTCTCCTCCTGCCTTCAATCTCTCCCAGCATCAGGGTCTTTTCCAATGAGTCACTTCTTCGCATCAGGTGGCCAGAGTATTGGAGTTTCAGATTCAGCAGCAGTCCTTCCAATGAACGTTCAGGACTGATTTAGAGACACCTTCTGGAAACTGACTGGCCCATTTCCACAGGCAGAGGGCGCTCCAGAGTCCTGCACACGGAGAGCAGTTGCTCTCACCAGTGAATGTCTTAAGTTTGAAACCGGAGCCCCAAGTGGCCTGGATATATTCCCCACTCAGGCACCAATTTTACGAGCCTTTTATTTCATTTCTGTGTCATATGCCCACCGCAGACATAAATCCTTCTCACAACCTAGATATTTGTTCGCAGCCTAAAAATTGCCAACTTCTTTCCTTGGGCTCAAAAATCACTGTGGATGGTGACTGCAACCACGAAATTAAAAGATGCTTGTTCCTTGGAAGGAAATCTATGACAAACCTAGACGCCACATTAAAAGGCAGAGACGTCACTTGTCCAACAAAGGTCCATATAATCAAAGCTATGGTTTTTCCAGTAGACACATGTGGATGTGAGAGCTGGACCATAAGGAAGGCTGAGTGAAAAGATGTGATGCTTTTGAGCTGTGGTGTTGGAGAAGACTCTTGAGAGTCCCTTGTACTGCAAGGAGATCAAACAGGTCAATCTTAAAGGACATCAACTCTGAATGCTCATTAGAAGGACTGATGCTGGAACTCCAATCCTTTGGCCACCTGATGCAAAGAACTGACTTATTGGAAAAGACCCTGATGCTGGGAAAGATTGAAGGCAGGAGGAGAAGGGGGTAACAGAGGATGAGATGGTTGGGTGGTCTCACTGACTCGATGGACGTGGGTTTGAACAAACTTGGGGAGACAGTGGAGGACAGGGAAGCCTGCTGTGCTGCGGTCCAGGGGGTCGCAAAGAGTCGGGCACGACTTAGCAAATGAACAACAACCACCACCACTTTCCCCCACCCCTCTCCTTTATTCATTTGCGCTAATCTGCCCCTCTCCAAGAGAATGCGAGGAAGGATTTCCCATCCTGCCATCCACTGAACAAAGAACAGAAGAGGCTTTGAAAGGCCAAATGTAGGTTGTTTAGAGAGGGAAAAAAAATGACAAAACTGGAAAATATTCGTGCCATGAATGGCCCTTGAATGGTTTACAGGCCACAACAGATGACCTAATTGCCTACAACCACGGGGGCTCAGTTTTGAGAGCCTCACTGTCTCCCCTTCTCTGCACACAAGCGGAATATTTTATTTGAAACTGGTAGCTGACACGCTGAAGAAATCAGCTGTTGCTATGTTAGAAGGCATAATCTGTCTCAGAAATTTTTTAAAGTCCTTAAGCAGATGATGAAGTGTTACTTCTGAAAAAAAAAAAATACGGCACCCAGAATTCTTTTTTTTTTAATTGAGCAACTGATTTAAAGCTGAACATATTTCTCTCATTTGAAAATAAAGGCATGCTGTGAAGGATGGAGAATATTCAGAAAGAATACAGTCATCGTTGATATATTAAAAATCTGGTCCTTGCCCTTGACTTTCACATACCAAAAAAAAAAAAAAAATCAACTGTCATCAAGTTTGGGATTTAAATCTGTTTTCATCAGAGAAGCCTGTCTTCAGAGTGAGGTCATTTAAAGGACTTTAAATATTTTCACAGGGTCGCTTCATTTGAATCACATAAATTCTGTCAACAGGTTGCACCATCGACAATACTCAGGCTGTAACAAAGGTTGAGAATCTGGAGTACCAATTAAAACGGAAGAACGGTGAGCCCCCTGCCAGATTCCATGCACTTGAATACTCACTTTTGTGAGAACCATCTCTGCGTTTTTGTTTTGTGGTCCAGGCATCAAAGCCCAGTGTTCTAAAGAGTTCTTACAGAGTTGCCTGTGCATTCTGAAAAGCCACAAAATGTCTATAGACAGGAAACACTCTTGTCTTTGTATGGAAACCAGAAGCTTTCCACAAATTACTGCAAAGAAAAAAAAAAATGAAAAGGCCAAGTTCAAAAATAAAAGAAAAACACCAACTTGCTGTTGGTCTACATGCCAGGCCAAAAAATAACTTGACAATTCTGCACATGTATTCACTTGTGAATTTCATAGGATCATACCTGCTCTGTGCTTCTTACAGAACAATTCCTCATTTATCAAGCACGTTATCTATTCTTAAGACTGGGATAAAAAATTCCCTGGATAGCTGGATTTAGGGCTAAATGTACACTCAGCATTCTTTTATTTAGGGGAAAAAAATTACAAAGGAACGTTAACAATTCTTCCACCAAAGAAAAACATGTCAAAGCGCCTTGCAAACAGCATCAAAGCACGGCTGTTATTATGAAAATGCAATGATCATTAACTCCTCGCTCAAAATCATACTGGTTTCCAAAAAATTTAATGTGTCATTTTAATCCAGTAATTTAAAACTGATGAAGTAATTTTCCACTTGCTACATCCTGGCCCTCATTTTTTTTTTTTCCTTCCATGTCAAGGAAAATACTCTTTAAAAACTATCAGTTACATTTCTTTGAGTAATAGAATACTGAGGTTCTCATCTTGGAAAAATAATTATTTGTAGAGGCCTCTGTGAGATGCTTCTGTTTTTAACATCGGGGCACGTTTCTAAAATTCAGTATTTTTTTAAAAAGCTGGATATAAAGGATGAGTGCAACCGTGTGCCATAAACGCCCGGCTTCCCACACACACACCTTGTGCCGCATTCAAACACGGGCACCAGCCCTGAATATTTTCGAGATCGCTAGTAACCTCTTCCCAACGCGGATGGGAGGCCCGCAACCTGTCCCTACCGCACCCCCCAATGTGCCCCAACACACATGCAGATTTCGGGGCCATCAAAACCATTTCCCCTGGCTCCGCCAGCCCCGAGGAAAAACGCGAAAGCATCTCCATTCAAATCACGCCGCTCTCCCAAGCAGCTGAGGTTGCTTTGTTCCGCCGGGAAGTCAGGTCTCGACACCCCGGTCGTTTCATTTCTAGCCGAAGGAGGTGCCCACCAGACGGTGCCTGACGCCTGCGCTTCTGGTCTGGCCTGCAGAGACCTCCACGGACTCGAAATTCGGCCCCGTGAGGATCACTAAGTCTCCCCAAACTTTTTTCTTCGTTTTCCTTCCTTCCCCACCCCACCTCCTTCTGCGTCCTGTTCCTCAAATCAGGGGACAAGCTTGACTCAGAAAAGAAGCTAGGTCGGCACCACCTCGCACCGGGACACGGGGAAAATGGAACGCGCTCAGAAGGTGGAAACCCGGTCGGCCAGTGGAGCCTTCCCAAAACTACAGGATATCACAGAAAGCTATTTCACCCCACTGACCAAATGGAAGGAAAGAAAAAAGAAAAAGAAGGCAAATCAAAATGAAAGGAAGAATCCATACTACCACCTTGCGGATCCTGCTAGCAAGGACAGCACCTGCTTACTTCGCTACTCCCCCCTGCCCCCCGCCCCCGACACCCCTCACCCCAAATTTCTTAAGTTGGGTCCACCTGAAAGACGGGCTCGCCCCGGGACCCGCCCGCGCTCCGGGTTTCACACATTACGCGCGCACCCGGCGCGCGCGCGCGACATGCCAGCCTCAGCTCCAGGTTATGGGGTTGGGGGGGTCCACCTCCACCCCGGACCCCCGAGACGCTGCCTGCTGCCCCCTCCCCCCACGCCAGCCCCGAAATAGCAACCTGGTGGCTCCAGAAATAAAGTAAAAAAAAAAAAATTTTTTTTTTTTTTAAAGAGGCCCACACCTGCTGGTCGGTTCCGAGGAATGAGTCCGAAGCCGAGGAAACCCGCAGCCAAAAAAAAAAAAAAAATCAAAACCCGCCGAGAAAAGGGGAGGCTGGAGAGACGCAGAGGACGTCGTCCGAGCGCCCCTCGTCCTCCCGGCCGGACGTCCGTTCCCAGGGTGGTCCCCCAGCCGGGGCCCCAGTGGGAGGGGGATGGTCGGGGTGGGGGGGGACCCCGGGACCCCGCCGATGGGGGAAGATCGGGTGATGTGTGTGTGTGTGTGAGAGAGAGAGAGAGGCGCCGGAATGGTGCGCCCGGGCCCAGGGCTGCGCGGGGTACCCGCGTCCGAATCTGGAGGTGCAACCCCCCTCCCACCCCCGCAACCCGGGAAGGCCGCCCGGGAGGATCGGAAGGGAGAAAGCCAGCCTCCTGGGTTCTCGGCGGGAGGAAAAGAGCCGGGGGGGTCCAGGTCGGGGAGGGGGTGAAGAGAGAGGGGCGCGTCTGGGAGCCAGAAAGATGGGTGCGCGCCGGGAGAAGGCGGCGGGCGTCCTGGGGGCCGGAGGGGGGCAGGCAACTGTCGTGCCTGGGGGCTGGGGGCGGGGGGTGGATTGCAGCCGGGGAACCTCAGCCTCTCCTCCTTCCTCCAGCTCGAGACGCACCGTCTGCAGCCGAGCGGCGCACACACACACCCCCCACCACCACCATCAACACCTCCCCAGACCCGGTCCCCACCCCGCGCGCCCGCAGGTCCCGCCACTCAGGCCCAGGGGGCAGCCCGCCGCCGCCGCCGCCTGGGGGAGGGGGCTGGCTTTTGCCCGGCTCTCCCAACCCCTCACCCACCTCCGGGTACCCCCTTCCCCGCCGCCCCATCTCCAACTCCCCCTCCCCAGGCGGCGGATCTCGGCCACCAGTTCCGCCCGCTGGAGGCGGCGGCATAACCAGGCCGAGGCGCGCGGGAATGCCTTGTGGGGTGGAGTTCGGGGGGGGGGGGGGGGTTCGGGGCGGGGGGGGGAACGGGAGGTGGTCAGGACGAAATCGGATTGAAAGCGTGGGGAGGGGAGGGCGGGAGGAGAGCCGCCGGCTTTTAGGTCGGGGTGGGGGGCGCTTCTGTGGGCCACAGGCTGTGAGGGTGGTCCTCAGATCCCACTGACTCCCCAGACCCCCAGCCCCAACCTGGGACGAAAGGGCTGGCCCGCCGCGCGCCCGGCGGCGGTGGCGGTGGTGGTGCTGATGGGGGAGCAGGGGAGCGGGCTCTGCTCTAGAGAATCGGGGTCCTCCAAGGGGCACGGATGGGGTCGGTCCGCACCCCCCACCCGAGACCCCGGCCTGGAGCGCCCCGCGAGGGTGCCCGCTGCTAAAGCAACTTTTGTGGTTCCTGGGGCCAAGCGGACAGCCTTGGGGACCGTGCCGCGCGCGGGAGCCGCGTGCCCCTCGAACAGGTCCAGGCCAGACCCCCACCACCCCGCTAACCCCCCCGCCACCAGCCGCCCCCGAGTCGCTTCCCCCCAGCACCCTCCACCTCGCGCCGCTGGCTTTTTCTCCCAGCCCACACGCACGGGAACAGGAAGATTGGGGGGTGCAGGTAGCCCGCCCCCCTTCCCCCCCCCCCCCCCCACCCAGCTTGGCAGAAGCCGCGCGGAGCTAACCATCAATCCGTCTTCACCCCGGGGTCTCCAGCGCGCCCCGGGTCGCTGCCCAGCAAACCCCAGCCCGGTCCTAACCAGTCACGTGCGTTATTCAGCGCATCACACAAGCCCGTCACCTGCTCCCAAGGCCAGCAGAGGAACGAAGGGAGAAAAAAAAAAAGGAAAATCGGTTAATGCAAGCCCGGCCAAGCCTGTTTTTTGTGTGTGGTTTTTTTTTTCCTCTCCCTGGTTAACCGCCCCCCCCCAAAAAAATGCACCCCATGAGGTAGCAGCTGACAGTTTTCCTTAAAGAAGGAGGGAGGCAAAAAAAAAAAAAAAAAAAGGCCATGGTTGCTCACAGTTTCCATTAAGTCCTCCAGGCTGCCTCGCCAGTCCCGCTTTGCAGAGAGCTAGCGCTTCGGTCTTCCTGTCCCTGTACTGCAGATATATATTTTTTTTCTCCCCCTTTCTCTCTCGGCCACACTCTTCTCTGTTTATTTGTATATAACACAGCGCTACTTTGTAAACAGCAAACACGGCCCCGGCGCCGTTCAAACAGCTGATTGCAGCCAAAAGGCTTCCAACCCCACGGTGGTATATCGCGATTTTTCTAAGTCAAAAGAAAATAATAATAATAATAATATAACGTTTGTGTCGGAGATGTGCACGGAGCTGGCAGACGACACGCGCGTCCACACTCCCACCCACACCTAAGAAACGGAGCGACAGAAGAAAGTCCTATTGAAAATTTCAAAATTAGGGGAAAAAAATAATTTTAAAAAATGTCGGATGAAGTGAAGCGCAAACGTTAGCAATCAGGCTTATTAGCATCCTTTTTCTGGGAAGCACACACGAGTCCAATCGTTTAAAAAAATTTTTTTTAAAAAGACATTGAATGAAAAATAACCCAGAGACGTATATCTTAAAACGGCACCTACCTCAGCCGTGGAGAAGCCGCATCGGTTCTGAGTGTTCCTGTTAGACATCCAGATTTTTCCAGGGAACCCTGACCGGTGCTTATGATTCAGGAGGATGTGTATAAGTCCAGACGCCTGGGGTTCTGTCGAATCCCAACCAGATTTGCACACCGTCCCCCACCCCCAACCCACGTCCCCAAAGGAATGCGAGGACCACCGACCCCGGCCGTTGGCAGGAAAATTCGGTGTTTCTGGCGTAAATAGTCTGACGGGGAGGAAGAAACGGGGACGCAGGCGGAGCTCGAAGGGCAACGTGAGGTCTGAATAGCGCTCTGTACGGAGAGACAGAGACCCGGGCTGCAAGAAAGAGAGAGAGATTGAAGCGAAAGGTCCTGATGGCTCCCAGCTCGCCCTCTGCTATTGGACGAAACTGAATGAAATTTACAAAGCAGCAGCCAATAGGTCTCCGCAGTCGGCCCCGTCACTACAGAAACCACATCCGCGGCTACAAAGCGCTTGCAAAGAGCAGCTAATCCCAGTGCAAACCAGCTGGAACGGAGAGATTCCCCGGGTGTGCCGGGGGTGGTGAACAGGTGAGCCGCGGCTCCCTGGGCCCCCAGGGCCCGAAGCGCGGGGGTTGGGGGGGGGTGGGGAGGTGAGAGCTTCCTGCGCTCCTAGGGCACCCTTCGGAGATAGCAAACGTGCCGCCGTATTTGCAAACAGCTTTAACCCTTTACTGCCGGGGTAGGCGAGAGCCAGAGCGCCAGCGGTGGTAGCGATTCCCTGGGCGTCAGGCAGACAAAAGTGTTACTGTTTCCTGACTGATGGTAATGGGAAGCGATGACACAGAGATACACAGATGAACACAGAGATACGTACACACAGTCACAGACAGATACACAAACCAACACAGAGATACATACACACAGTCACAGACAGATACACAAACACAGAGATACATACACACAGTCACAGACAGATACACACAGTCACAGACAGATACCCAGACCAACACAGAGATACATACACACAGTCACAGGCAGATACACATAGTCACAAGCAGATACACAGTCCTACACAGAGATACATACACACAGTCACAGACAGACACATAGACCAACACAGAGATACATACACACAGTCACAGACAGATACACACAGTCACAGACAGATACCCAGACCAACACAGAGATACATGCACACAGTCACAGGCAGATACACATAGTCACAGACAGATACCCAGAACAACACAGAGATTCATACAGTCACAGACAGATACACATAGTCACAGGCAGATACACAATCTTACACAGAGATACATACACACAGTCACAGGCAGATACACACAGTCACAGACAGATACCCAGACCAACACAGAGATACATACACAAAGTCACAGACAGATACACACAGTCACAGACAGATACCCAGACCAACACAGAGATACATACACACAGTCACAGGGAGATACACACAGTCACAGACAGATACCCAGACCAACACAGAGATACATACACAAAGTCACAGACAGATACACACAGTCACAGACAGATACCCAGACCAACACAGAGATACATACACACAGTCACAGACAGATACACATAGTCACAGACAGATACCCAGAACAACACAGAGATACATGCACACAGTCACAGGGAGATACACATAGTCACAGACGGATACACACAGTCACAGACAGATACCCAGACCAACACAGAGATACACACACACAGTCACAAGCAGATACACATAGTCACAAGCAGATACACAGTCCTACACAGAGATACATACACACAGTCACAGACAGACACATAGACCAACACAGAGATACATACACACAGTCACAGGGAGATACACACAGTCACAGACGGATACACACAGTCACAGACAGATACCCAGACCAACACAGAGATACATACACACAGTCACAGACAGACACATAGACCAACACAGAGATACATACACACAGTCACAGACAGATACACACAGTCACAGACAGATACCCAGACCAACACAGAGATACATGCACACAGTCACAGGCAGATACACATAGTCACAGACAGATACCCAGACCAACACAGAGATTCATACAGTCACAGACAGATACACATAGTCACAGGCAGATACACAATCTTACACAGAGATACATACACACAGTCACAGGCAGATACACATAGTCACAGACAGATACCCAGACCAACACAGAGATACATACACACAGTCACAGACAGATACCCAGACCAACACAGAGATACACACACACAGTCACAGACAGACACACAGACCAACTCATAGATACACACCCATCGATATACGTAGATAGATACAAAGATGGACAGGCAGACAGACAGACAAGTACGTTACCGTTTCTGCCTGGTACTGGGAAGCAGTGGTTTGTAGATTAATGCATACACAGATACCTGAGTAGGCAAAGTGAAAGGAAGTGAAAGTGAAGTCGATCAGTCATATCCGACTCTTTGCGACCCCGTGGACTGTAGTCAACCAGGCTTCTCTATCCATGGGATTTTCCAGGCAAGAGTGCTGGAGTGGGACTGACAAAACCTGTTACTGTTTCTGGATGGTGTTGGGGTTGTCTTTCTCTTTCTCTTTAGTCAGTAAGTTGTGTCAGACTCTTGCCACCCCGTGGATTGTAGCCCACCAGGCTCCTCTGTCCATGGGATTCTCCAGGCAAGAACACTGGAGTGGTTTGCCATTCCCTTCTCCAGGGGACCTTCCTGACCCAGGGATCGAACCCCAGTCTCCTACACTGCAGGCAGATTCTTTATCGACAGAGCTACTGGGAAGCGATGACGTGTAGGCAGAAAGGTGGATAGATAATACATAGAAGGATGGATGGAAAGATGGAAGGTCGGATAGATGGATAGATTCCTGCATGGACAGATAGATACCCATATACATACAGTGATGCACAGCTCGACACATAGATAGCCATCTGTATCCTTCTGTGTAACAAAATGACAATGAAGACCCATAAAGGACAGAACCTCTTTTCTGTCCAGGTCATGGGCTAATATTAATCCCTTTGGGGGTCTGTTTTTTACACGTAAGAACATATGGTTTTGATGAATAAAACACGTAATGGTTCTGATGAATAAAATAATGAAGACATTGGTGGCGTCTGTCGTGTACTTTGAAACGTCCCTCTTCACTTTTTCGATCTCTTCCAGCCAGCTACACGTTTGTTGACAGGACCTGGTTTTCATCACTGGGTTGAGGTTGAGTTGGCGGTCCACTGGGTGATATCTGAGGCTGCTTATGGCCCACCAAGTGGAGAAGGCAGTAGAGTATTGTGGCAAGCTGCACACAGATTCCCAAACTCGATTCCTTGGGTTCCAGTGGCCTGTGACCTTCGGGGTGTGTGCTGAAACGCTGTGTCTGGGTTTCCGCCTCGGTGACGTGGAGCAGATGAAAGTCATCACCTCATGATATCCTTGTGATGTGATGAGTGATACAGGGCTCAGGCATGTAAGATGCTGTAAACAAATGTCTGCTTCTATTAATCACCTTATTTTGTAGACCTACGGCTTCGTGTCTTGGAAGACAAAGATGATGTCTCCTATGCATAGGACATGCTCACAAGTGCTCCGGAATCCCATCCGCTGTCTTATTTGGTGTGATGGCACAGTTAGGGATTCCTCACAAGTTTTAAGAGAAAGACACTTCGGGGACACAGTCTATAGAGGGGAAAGTGATGCACACTGATTTAGGGGACCCAGTTTAAGATCAAGTGTCTGATCTGTGCTAGCCGTAACCTACTGGAAAGTCTGTTAGGGTCGGTGAACTTTAGGGAATAGATCCTTTAAACAGAGATTAAAATAGCTCTCCTGTGGGTCCCTCGGGATGGCTAACGAGATGATATGCACGAAACACCCTTTACCAAAAAGAGCTGTATATTTCATATGCATAAAGAGGTTACTATTTCAATCACTGTTATATATACATTATATGTACACAAAATAGATACACAATGTAATAGTAGAAGAAACGTACATATGATTTATATAAATATTTATTTTCTTCTATCATTGAATAGAAAAATAGACTTCCCTGGTGGCTCAGACGGTAAAGCGTCTGTCTACAATGCGGGAGGCCTGGGTTCAATCCCTGGGTCGGGAAGATCCCCTGGAGAAGGAAATGGCAATCCACTCCAGTACTATTGCCTGGAAAATTCTATGGACAGAGGAGCTTGGTAGGTTACGGTCCATGGGGTCGCAAAGAGTCAGACAGGACTGAGCGACTTCACTTTCACTTTCTTTTTATCATTGAATAGATATTTAAAATCCAATAACAGTATCGCCAATAATAGCTTTCCTTCCAAAGTAGTAAAACATGTAACTTCACATACAAAGGGCTTCCCTTGCGGCTCCGCTGGTAAAGAATCCACCTGCAATGTGGGAGACCTGGGTTCAATCCCTGGGTTGGGAAGATTCCCCCAGAGAAGGGAGAGGCTACCCACTCCAGTATCGCAGCCTGGAGACTTCCATGGACTGTATGGTCCATGGAATTGCAAAGAGACAGAGACGGCTGAGCCACTTTCACTTTCAGATACGAAAATATAGATATATAGAGAGAGTAGTTATAAACAAGGAGGGCATGGTGATGTACTCTAGTATTCTTGCCTGGAGAATCCCATGGACAGAAGAGCCTGGCGGGATTAAAGTCTGTGGGGTCGCAAAGAGTCAGACGCAGCTGAAGCAGCTAAGCATGCATGCACACAGGCATAGATACACACATACATCCTTCCTAAAGTGGAGTTTAGGAGCAGAGCCTCAAGTCAAACACAAAACTTACAGCAGGCCAGAAAGTCATTGGCTTTGCCAACAAAGTGTGAATTAACTGATTTATTTATAACTTTATCAAGTGTATCCTGAGCACAAGCATAACGCTAGGAAGTAAAAAGGGCGTGTGTGAGTAACACCCATCCATTTTATTTCGGAAGACACAAACAGTCCAGTGGATAAGGGAGCCAACAGCATAAGAAATGAAGAAAAAAAAAAAAAAAAAAAAAGAGTAGCTGAAGTTGTGGAAATACCTCTGATGCATGAATTCACAGGGATCCATGGAGGTGGAAATGAAGGAAAAAGCTGGGAAGGGACTGCAACAGACCAGAGCAGACCGGACCCCATGTTGAACCGAATCCTTCCGGTTGAATCGAATCCTTCCGGTTTAATCTTTGTGCTCTATTTCCTGGGATCCGTCATGCTGGCTCCGCCCCTTTGGTGAAACTATCTTGCCTGTTGCCTGAAATATACACGACAGGGCATCCACAAGGCTCTGCCTTCCAGGCGTGAACCTTTGAAGGTTTAATAAAAGTTGCAGAATGGAAACTTTTATATTTAATAAAATATGGAAACTTGTGCGTATATTCAAAGTTGAAGAATGGAAACAAGGGTAGGGAGTTGCTGGCAGTCTAGTGGTGAGGACGGGGTGTTTTCAAGGCTGCGGGAAGGGTTCCAACCCTACTTTGGGGACCTGAGATCTCATGAGCTGTGCTGGGGAAATTGGAAGGGACAGAGAGAGAGAAAGGAAAGAAGGAAAATGTTTACAAGAAGCAGCAACACCCCATCCTCATTTAATAAAACACATATAGATATATACAGAGAGCTAGTGGGAATCTGCTGTATTGCACAAGGACCTCAGCTCGGTGCTCTGTGATAGCCTAGAGGGGTGGGATGTGGGGAGGAGAGGGAAGGGATATATACACACACACACACACACACACACACACATATATATGACTGATAGGGCTTCCCTGTGGTTCAGACAGTACAGAATCTGCCCCTAGTGCAAAAGACCTGGGTTCAGTTCCTGGGTCGGGAAGAACCCTTGAAGAAGGGAAAGGGTACCCACTCCAGTATTCTGGCCCGGAGAAACCCAGGGACAGAGGAGCCTGGCAGGGCTACAGTCCACGGGGTCGCAAAGAGTTGGACAGACATACTATATTGTATGATATTATAGAGAGGCGTTATATGTTATGTGTAAATTTGTATTTTAAAATATACATATATAATTTTTATGTATTTATATAATGACAATGGTTATATATAATATAATATATAGGCATTCAGTTCAGTTCAGTCGCTCAGTCATGTCTGACTCTTTGTGGCCCAAAGGACTGCAGCACACCAGACCTCCCTGTCCATCACCAACTTGCAGAGTTTACTCAACTCATGTCCATCGAGTCAGTGATGCCATCCAACCATCTCATCCTCTGTCGTCCCCTTTTCCTCCCGCCTTCAATCTTTCCCCAAAATTATGAAAGTAAAGTGAAAGTGAAGTCTCTCAGTTGTGTCCGACTCTTTGCGACCCCACGGACTATACACCACCAGGCTCCTCCATCCATGGAGTTTTCCAGGCAAGAGTACTGGAGTGGGTTGCCATTTCCTTCTTACAGCATCATACCTCAGACATACTGCAGGTTCCGTTCCAGACCTCCAGGATAAAGTGAATGTCTATGTAAAGTCAAGAGATGGTTTGGTTTCCCAGCGCACAGAAAAGTTATGTTTACTTTTGAGTGTAGTCTATTAAGTATGCAATAGCATTATGTCTTTAAAAATGTCCATCCTTTCATTAAAAAATACTGGATTCTAAAAAATGCTCTCTAGCTTCTGAGCCTTCAGCGAGTTGTAGAAGTGACATCAATGATCATGAATCACAGCTACTGTGGCAAATATAATAGCAAGGAAAAGGTACAAAATATTCCAAGGAGGACCAAGTATAGAGGATGAGATGGTTGGATGGCATCACCGACTTGATGGACATAAATTTGAGCAAGGTCCGAGAGTTGGTCATGGCCAGGGGAAGCCTGGCGTGCTGCACTCCATGGGGTCACAGAGAGTTAGACGCAACTGAGCAATTGAACTGAACTGAAGAAGTACCAAAATGGGACGTGAAATGATCAAATACTGTTGGAAAAATGGCCCTGATAGATGTTCTTGAAGCAGGTTGCCACAAACCTCCAGTTTGTTAAAAGGAAAAAAAAAAAGCAATATCTATGAAGTAAAATGAAGCAAAGTGCAAGAAAATGAGGTATGTCTGTAGAGCATTATGAAAGTGAAAGTGAAGTCACTCGGTCGTGTCTGACTCTTTGCAACCCGTGGACTGTAGCCCACCAAGCTCCTCCATCCATGAGATTCTCCAGGCAAGAATACTGGAGTGAGTTGCCATTTCCTTCTCCAGGGGATCTTCCCCACCCAGGGATCGAACCCAGGTCTCCCACATTGCAGGCAGACGCTTTAACCTCTGCACCACCTCTGCCCATATAGCATTATATATGACATATAGAGAGTTATACATATATATGGACATGAGCGTGAGCAAACTGCAGGAGACAGTGAAGGACCGGGAAGCCCGGCGTACTGCAGTCCATGGGGTCACAAAAAGTCAGACACGACTTAGTGACTGAACTGTTAACAACAGTAGGGAACATATCTGTGTTGTATGTTGGTTCGGTTCAGTCATGAGCTACTGAACTGAAGTGATGATGTAATTATTATGTTATACATAATCCTTCTCTATTGCATACTATATAAATATACATACATCATTCATATGTGTGTAGATTGTAGACAGAGGTTTTCATTTCTTTAAAAGTTGATTGGTTCCTGATTCTGTTCCTGTGTTCTTGTTCGGTGGAGACACACGACTTCTCTTCCTAATTTATACCCTATACTTCAGCTGTGCTGTGCTCCGCTTAGTCGCTAAGTTGTGTCCAGCCCTTTGAGACCCCGTGGACTATAGCCGGCCAGGCTCCTCTGTCCATGGAATTCTCCAGGCAAGAATCCTGGAGTGGGTAGCCATGCCCTCCTCCAGGGGATCTTCCCAACCCAGGGATTGAACCCAGGTCTCCCGCATTGCAGGCAGATTCTTGGCCAGCTGAGCCACCAGGGAAGCCCAAGAATACTGGAGTACGTAGCCTATCCCTTCTCCAGGGGACCATCCCGACCCAGGAATCGAACCCAGGTCTCATGCATCGCAGGTGGATTCTTTTCCAGCTGAGCCACCAGGAAAGCCCACACTTCAGAGAGCCATTTTTAAAAAGAAAGAAGTTTAGCGCCGAGGGGACAAATTAAGAAGTGGCCTGGATGTGCCTTATTCCTTGACGCAAAGAGCCTTCTGTCTCGTTATGACCTGTACCCACGACGCCAGTGGGGAAATGGAACAACTCTGCTGAATGCAATGTGGTTTAAAACTTTACTGTTAATAAAATGAAGCTGAGCATAACATGATTAATACCATTGCTCTCTCGTACCTTTTCAACCTCAAGGTTCATTATGGAATATTAATAATCATTTCCTTTTTTAATCCTTCCTTGGGAAGAGGAGGAAGGGATTCCAAATTGTGCTTTGCAGTTCTGGTTCTTAAGTCATTCAGTCGGGTCCAACTCTTTGGGACCCCACGGACTGTAGCCTGCCAGGCTCCTCTGTCCATGGGATTCTCCAGGCAAGGATACTGGCATGAGTTGCCATTCCATCCTCCCGGGGATCTTTCCAACCCAGGGATTGAACTCATCTATCCTGCAATGGCGGGTGGATTGGTGACCACTGAGCCACAAGGGAAGTCCACCAGGGAAGCTTTGTGTGTGACTTGCACACAAAAGTGGATTTACGTGCCTGTGGAATCAAAGCAAGAAGACGTATATTTATACCAATGGATTAGTTTCAAAGAGGGACCAACTTCTGCGCTAAGACACTGGTACATGAATCATAAGGCAATATTCTCCTGGAACAGTCATGACCCAAATTATACAGAAAACAGCCCAACATGTGAAATATCTTCCTATCAAGAAACTGATGTAAAATATGGTGCAAATGAACACAGCCTACAATGCAGAAACCGTCTCACATAGTGATCAGACTTGGGGTTTACAAGGAAGAGGTAGGTGGGTAGGGGAGGCAAGGCCTGGGGGTTTGGGATTAACATGTGCAAACTGTTATATATATGATGGATGAAAAACGTCCTCCTGTGCAGCACGGGGGACTCTCTGCAATGTCCTGTGAGCAACCATCATGGGAAGGAATGCAGAAAAGAACAGATATACATGTATAACTGAGTCTCCATGCTGTGCAGCAGAAATGGACATACGACTATAAATCAAATAAATTTGAAAATAAAATAAAAAGATTGTAAATCAACTATGTATGCCTCAGTTTAAAAAAAAAAGAGAGAGAGAGAGAGAAACTGACGTTGCTTTTTGGCTAAATCCTGGTGAAGAGCTGAAATGCTCAGTCCGACAGCCTGTGACAAACTGAATTCCCACGCACAGAACTGCAAAAGTGGGTCCTTCCATCACTGAGTTCTGCGCTGAGATTCCAGCCTCAACTGTGATCCAGATCGCAGCCTATGAGAACCGCTAGCACCAGGGGACTCCGCCAAGGTATACTCCGGTGTCGCCAGGGTGCGTCCCAGCCTCCGCAGCTGTGAATTTGTTACACTGTGACAGACAGCTGAGTTGTTTCAACACAGAGGGCTGCCTGAACAGAGGCAAGAATGGGTGTGGAGGTGGAGGGCCGTTACCAAGCTGAAGCAAACAGGGGTTGTAAAAGAATCCTGACTGGGGCTTCCCTGGGGGTGGGGGCAGTCCAGGGGTTAAAGAGTCCTCCTTGCAATGCAGCAGACACAGGTTTGAGTCCCAGTCCAGGAAGAGTCCCCACGTGCTGCAGGCAACTGAAGCCCATCGGCCACAACCACTGGGCCCAAACTCTAAAGCCCACAAGCCTCAACCGCTGAGTCCAGGTGCCAGTAGGGAAATGGAACAACTCTGGCAAATGCAAAATGGTTTACAAATCTTTATGGTTAATAAAAATGAGATTGACCATAAGATCATTAGTGTTAGGGACCAAACAACGGGCTCTAGGACCTGAGTCATGTTTACCAGAAAGAGACAGGATATACACTCATCCTGCCTGGCCAATCATGTAACACCAGCTACTCCTGTAACTGAGACAAAGAACTGCCTGTATACAAGCCACCATACTCCTTTGTTCCGGGCTCTTGTCAGATTCCCTTGTGTGGGATGAGACTTGGGCCTTAGCGCGCTAGAGATAAACTCCCTTCTTGCCCTTGCATTACCGTGGTGGACTTGCTCTCTCTCTCTCGGTCGGTTCGGAGATACGGGCTCGGAGCATAACATTTGGGGGCTCGTCCGGGATCTCCGTCCTGCTGGGGAGGACAACTCTCCTGGTAGAAGGGAGTAACCTCGTTAGGAGATAAGAACTCTGAGCACCGGTGCTAACGTTGCAGAAGCCCAGATTAAGTCCGGGGCCCAGTATCGTACTGGGGAGGCATCTGGGTGTAAAGTGCAGAGGCAAGTCAAGTCCAGCGTAAGGCCGGGGCCCGGTTTCGTGCTGGGGAGGCGGCTGGCTCTGTGAACATCCTGCATGTAAGATTGAGTGCATTGTCGGTGGCCACCTTGCGTTTGTTATCTGTTTGTCTATTTGTGGTGTCTGCATTGCTCTTTGTGTGCTCTGTTGGCTCCCAGTGTACTTTTCTGTGATCATGGGACAAACAGCTTCTACTCCTTTATCTCTTATGATTAACCACTTCTCTGATTTCAAGTCTAGAGCTCAGAATCTTTCGTTACTGGTAAAGAAGAGCAAACTGGTGACTTTCTGTTCCACCAAGTGGCCCACATTTGACGTCGGATCGCCGCAAGAGGAAACCTTCAATCCCCAAATTATCCAGGCAGTTAAAGAGAGAGTTCAAGGCCCGTAGACTGTATGAGGCCGGTAACGGCCCCTGGCATGCCGGGCCCGGGTTTTGCCGGAGTCGGGTTGCTTGGGAATGCAGCCCAAAGCGGGTGGTAAACTCCATCTAAGGCTAAATACCGGCACGAGACCGATAGTCAACAAGTACCGCAAAGAAAAGTTAAAAAGAACTTTAAAGAGAGTTCAAGGGGGTGTAAAACCGTTAAGAGGTAAACGGATGGGGTCAGCGAAGTCAGCCTGGAGGATTCAACCCGGCGGCAGGCCCGGCTGTGCCGGCGGCCCGGGGGATCTTTCCCACTCCCCTTTCCTCCCGACCCCTCGCCACTCTTCCCTCCGCCTCCGGGCAGGGGGGAAGAGAAAGGGGGGGGAGAACTCGGGGGTAGGCGGGCAGGGCCAAGGGTGGGGTCGACGGGGGACTGCCCCCCGGCCTGCGACCGGGCGCTGCCGGGCGCATTTCCACCACGGCAGTACGCCACCACTGGCTCCAGGACAGCTGAAAAGGCCCGGCAAAAAAAGGTGGCTGAGGGGGGGCCCACCATCTCTCGGTGGCGGGTCCACCCTCCCCGAGTGTTACAGCCCCCTGGCAGCAGCGCTAGCTGACTCCCGGGCCGAGGGAGCCAGCCCTCGTCACCGCGCTCTCTCCCCTCCCTGTGCTCCCCCTCCCCTGCAGGGGATGCTGGGGGTCTCTTCCGAGTGGGGGGGAGGGGAGCATCTCCGACCATACCACCGGACTCTCATGGCTGGCCTTAGAGCGGCCACCAGGAAGCCAACTAAATTGGCCAAAATAAATTCAGTGAGGCAGGAACCAAATGAGAGCCCAGCAGCCTTCCTTGAAACGATAATGAAAGCTTTTAGACAGTATACCCCTATGGACCCACAGGCAGATGAGTCATGAGTGGCAGTTATGTTAGCATTTGTAAATCAAGCAGCCCCCAATATTAAAAAAAGTTATAAAAGATAGAGAAGTTAAATGAACAATCCTTGCAAGATCTAGTGAGGGCAGCCGAGAGAGTTTTTAATCATAGAGAGACCCCAGAAAAGAGAGAGGACCGCATTAGGAAAAAAAAAAAAAAAAAGAAAGAAAATTTAGAGCTGAAAAAAACCGTAAAAATCAAAAAGAGCTGGCCCAGATATTTTTTGCTGGGGTTAAAAACAAAAACAGGTTCCAGAAAGGAAAAAAATTGGACTCAAAAACTGAAGGAAAAACGACAAGGCGTAAGCTTGAGAAAAACCAATGTGCGTTTTGTAAAGAGTTTGGACATTGAAAAGATAACTGCCCCAAGAAAACTCTAAAAGAGGAGCCCCAAAACCCCAAAAACGAGACTCCCTCTCCAGACAGTCATATCCTCTATGCAGGTAAAGATAGTGACTAGAGGGGTCAGGGCTTGAAGCCCCTCCTCGAGTCCTGAGTAACTATAAATGTGGAGGGAAAACTGGTTGGCTTCATGGTGGACACGGGAGCCCAATACTCAGTCTTAAACCAAAAAGATGGACCCATGTCTAAGAAAAGTAGCTGGGTGCAGGGAGCAACCAGGACTAAACAATATGGATGGACTACAAAATGGCATGTGAACTTGGGGGCCCACCAGGTAACCCATTCTTTTCTGGTGATACCTGAGTGTCCAGCGCCCTTGTGGGAAAGGGATTTACTGTCTAAAATAAATGCCCAAATTCATTTTGACCACGGACAAGTGTCGGTTTTAGATGGGACCGGGCATCCTCTTCAGGTCTTGTCTCTGGCATTAAAAGATGAATACAGACTCTACTTGCCAGAGGCCCCAGCGACAATAAGCCCCGAAGTACAACCATGGGATCAAAGATACCCTCAGGCCTGGGCCGAAACTGCAGGAATGGGACTAGCCAAACAGAGGCCCCCTATCATTGTGGAACTGAAAGCCAGTGCTTCCCCGGTGAGGGTACGACAGTATCCCATGAGTCAGGAGGCTCGACAAAAAATTACTCCTCATATACAATGCCTCATAGACGCTGGGGTCCTAAAAAGGTGCCGGTCCCCATGGAACACTCCCCTGTTGCCTGTGAAAAAGCCTGAGGGAACTGATTTTAGACCGGTTCAAGATCTATGAGAAGTCAACAAACGGGTGAATGATATTCATCCTGTGGTTCCTAACCCTTATACATTGCTAAGCAACTTGCCTCCAAACTACATTTGGTACACTGTTTTAGATTTAAAAGATGCCTTTTTCAGTTTGCCTCTTGCCCCTGCAAGCCAAGAGATCTTTGCCTTTGAATGGCAGGAAGACGGTGGTCAGATCCCTGTGCAGCTGACATGGACTCGCTTACCACAGGGTTTCAAAAACTCGCCCACGTTATTTAATGAGGCCCTGGACGAAGACCTCCGTGAGTATCGGGTTGAACACCCTACCATTGTTTTATTACAATATGTTGATGACCTTATGCTGGCGGCGGCTACAGAGAAAGAGTGCCAAGAGGCAACAGGTGACCTTCTCCAAACCTTGGGGACTTTAGGTTACAGGGCCAGTGCCCAAAAGGCCCAGATTGCCAAGCAAGAGGTTACATACCTCAGTTATAAGATAAAACAGGGCCAGAGGTGGCTAACACGGGCTATGAAAGAAACCATCCTCCAGATCCCTGAGCCGGCTAACCCTAGACAAGTGAGAGAATTTCTGGGAACGGTGGGATATTGCCGGTTATGGATCTTGGTGTTTGCAGAAAAGGCCAGGCCCCTATATGAAGGGACCAAAGAAAACAAGGACTGGAAATGGACTGAGCCAATGAAAGAGGCCTTCCAAGAGCTCAGGCGAGCCTTGCTGGAAGCTCCTGCCCTTGCCCTCCCTGATCCATCTAAGCCTTTCCAATTATTTGTAGATGAAAAGCAGGGGATAGGAAAAGGGGTACTAACACAGAGATGGGGACCATGGAAGCGACCTGTAGCTTACCTTTCCAAGAGACTGGACCCAGTGGCAGCTGGATGGCCACCTTGCCTCCGTATCATCGCGGCCACCACGCTGTTAGTCCACGATGCTGATAAACTGACTTATGGACAGAGACTCTTGGTCTACACTCCTCATGCCATAGAGAGAGTTTTAAAGCAACCCCCAGGTAAATGGATTTCTAATGCCCGCTTGATGCACTACCAGGCCTTGCTACTTGACACCCCACGGTTTCATTTCCAAACACCCTGCACTCTAAATCTGGCCACTCTTTTGCCCAATCCAGTGAAAAATAGCCCCCTCCATGATTGTGATGAGATACTGGCCAGGGTAACAGCAATGCGAAAGGACTTAACCGATACTCCACTGGATAACAGTGAGCTAAAATGGTTCACAGATGGCAGCAGTTACGTAAAAGATGGGCAGAGATGGGCGGGAGCCACAGTAGTAGATGACTCTGGACAGACGATATGGGCAGAGGCCCTTCCCCCAGATACCTCAGCACAAAAGGTAGAGTTAATTGCCCTGATTCAAGCATTAGAGAGAGCCAAAGGAAAAAGAATAACTATTTCCACTGACAGTCGCTATGCTTTTGGCACGGTACACATCCAGGGCCTGATATATCGGGAACGGGGGTTTTTGACAGCTGAAAAAAAAAATTGAAAAACTTGCCTGAAATCCGTAGACTTTTAGAGGCTGTACAGATGCCTCGGGCTGTGTCAATAGTACACGTACCTGGACATCAGAAGGGTGACAGCCCCACGGCAAGAGGGAGTCATGCCGCAGACCTGGCAGCTCAAAAAGTAGCTGATGAAGATTTCATCACCCCTGTGTTGGCGATCGGACTTCCACCTCCAGGTGTGGGAACTCTGCCCCCAACCCCTGAGTATTCATCCACAGACCTTGCTTGGATCCAAAAACACACCAACCTTCAAAAAGGTAAAGATAGATGGTACCGAGACTCAGATGGCTACTTGATACTCCCTGCTCAGTTGGGACGGCAACTATGTGAGCATTTACACTTGTCTACTCATCTGGGAAAAAAGAAGACTCTGATGCTCTTTCAAACTGCGCGCCTGCGATTTCCCTGGCACCAGACAACTGTAAAGAACATAGTACATGCTTGTAAGGCATGTCAACAGATGAGGCCAAGAAAAAGACAACATGCAGGACTGAGGTATTGGGAAAAAGGACCAGGGAAACACTGAAAAATAGATTTCACCGAGGTAAGGCCAGGTCGATGGTATCGGGCCTTGGGTGCATTACAACCACGTACGCCCAGTTGCTTCAGCAGAGCAGAAAGATGCTAAAAAAAAAAAAAAAAAAAAATCTCTGCACCCATCCAACCCCCTGAGGCTAAAGCTTCAAAGGCGCCAACAGGACCAGGACAGCTCGGCTGGGCCGTCTTGTGGATGACCCAGTTACTCTGCTCTGGAGCTGACAGCGTGAACCCGCATCAACCCATCAAAATCACCTGGAAGCTGCAAAATAGACTAACACGTGAGATGCTTAACTCCACCACCGCAATACATCCACCAAATACTTGGTGGCCAGACTTATACTTTGACCTTAAGCCGGTGGTAAATGTACCCTGGAAGAGGGGCAAGCTCCCAAATCATGCATTCTGGGCATGTCCAGGTGCGCCCAGGCATAACTAAAAGATCTGTGGAGAGATACAGGGGGGACTCTGTGCTGCCCTAAAAAAAAAAGTGTTGTTTTTATGCTGATCACACAAAAATAGTTTAAAAATCTATGGCCAAAGTAAGAGAGGGACTAGCCCAACATAAATGAGAACGTGAGGCTCAACAAGGATGGTTTGAGTCTTGGTTTCAACAATCCCCTTGGTTGACCACCCTAATCTCCACCTTGCTGGGACCCCGGCTAATGCTTCTACTGATGCTTACCTTTGGCCCATGTATTATCAATAGACTTATAGCCTTTGTAAAAAAAAACACGCATAAATACAGTACAGCTGTTTGTGCTTCGACAACAATATCAAACGGTGTCTCAGGACCGAGAGGAAGATTCCTCTATATGATCTAAGGACAGGGGGGAATGTTAGGGACCAAACGACGGGCTCTAGGACCTGAGTCATGTTTACCAGAAAGAGACAGGATATGCGCTCATCCTGCCTGGCCAATCATGTAACGCCAGCTACTCCTGTAACTGAGACAAAGAGCTGCCTGTATATAAGCTGCCATACTCCTTTGTTCGGGGCTCTTGTCAGATTCCCTTGTGTGGGATGAGACTTGGGCCCTAGCGCGCTAGAGATAAACTCCCTTCTTGCCCTTCCATTACCATGGTGGACTTGCTCTCTCTCTCTCGGTCGGTTCGGAGATACGGGCTCGGAGCATAACAATTAGTACTGTCGCTGGATTGTACACTTTTCAGCCTCAACGTTCTGAAGCCAGGGCTTCAGCCACTACTGAAGCCTGTGCACTTAGAACCCGAGCTTTCCAACAAGAGAAGTTACTGCAATGAGCCCACGCCCCTCAACTGGAGAAAAGCCCATGCAGCAAAGGAGACCGATTACAACCCAGGAAACAAATAAACATAATTATTTAAACAAAGAAAAGAATGTTGACCAAGTCAAACCACGACGCTAAAGATTTCACAGCGTGCAGCGTGATGGGGATGGCTCTTTCAAGGGACAGCGCAGATAAAGAAGTATTATCATCTGCCCATGAAGCCTGCCAAAAGGCTATCAAATTAGGGGGAGGCAGAACCTGACAAGGAGATCTGTAATTGCTGCAACCGGCAGAATAGACGGTGTGCCCTCTGGCTGAGCATTGTTTTAACCCTATCAACAGGCTCCTGTGTGTCCACCACAGTCTGTGGCATCATGGGATTACAGAGGACCTGCCCCCCCCCCCCCGTCCAATCAGCTCTGTGTGCTAACCAGCATGTCGGGGCCTTGGGGATACTACCTTTCAGTGGCAAAGGATGCATAGTGTCTTGATAGATTCCCTCACTCCGCTCTCCCCCACATCTTCCTGTACACAAAACTCACCATTCTACCTCCTCCTCTTTCCACGTAGGTTAACCTTCTGCTAGCATGTAAACCGTCTGCTCCTGGTGGCATCTAGAAAGTACGTGTGTGTGTGTTTCTGTGTGTGTGTGTGTGTGTGTGTGTGTATCTTGTCCCCTGTAGGCTGCATTTAGAAGTCTATCCTTAATGCCTCACTTTAAAAATGCTTGTGACTTTTTAGAGCTACCGATATTGATCCAGGAGTCCCATTCCTGAGCATATGTCCAGAAAAGACAAAAGCTGTAAAAAGAGAAAAGATAGGTGCACCCCAGTGTTCACAGCAGCACTGTTTACACTAGCCAAGGCGTGCAGGCAGCCTGCATGCCCAGTGGCAGAAGAATGGGTAAAGACAATGTAATACATATACATGGTGGAATATTACTCGGCCATGAAAAGGGCATGAAATGCCTCCATTTGCAGCAACATGATCGTATGAGTGAGGTTAAGTCAGGCAGAGAAAGAGAGATCTCATAGGATGTCTCTTATATGTGGAGCTTAAAAATGATACAATTACACTTATTTACAAAGTAGCAATATACCCAGGGACTTAAGAGAACAAAGTTATAATTACCAACGGGGAATTGGGGAGGGATGAATTAGGAGTTTGGGATTAGGGAAATCTAAACCACTACAGAGCATAAGAACTGTATTCAGTATCTTATAAAAAGCTAAAGAATGTGAAAATATGTATATTTACATATGTGTGTATACAGCTGGATCACTTTTCTGTCCACCGAAAACTAACACGACATCGTCAGTCTGTTGTGAATCCACTCTGTTCCTGCTGTTTTGTCGCTCAGTCATGTCTGACTCTTGGCAACCCCAGGGACTGCAGCACGCCAGGCTTCCCTGTCCTTCACCATCTCCCTGAGTTTGCTCAAACTCATGTCCATTGAGTCGGGGATGCTATCTAGCCATTTCATTCTCTGCCGCCCCCTTCTCCTTCTGCCTTCGATGTTTCCCAGCATTCGTCTCTATGGATCACGTAGAAAAAGAAAAAAAAAATATTTGTTATGTTTTGACTTTAGCTTCTTCTTTTTCAGTTTGCTTTCATTTCATAGACTGGGCAGATTCCTCCAGAAACTCAGTGGAAATCTACTGGGAAGGATGGATGTTACTCTGTCTTCCAGGAGGGTTGAAGTTTCCATATCCTCCGGTAAACCACAGTGAAGTCATCTGCCAAACTGATCTCATCCCATCTTATAGTCATGAGCCATCTAATATGAGGGGAAGTCACATGACTTTATTAATAATGCGAAAGAGTTGAAGTCTTGGATGGAGATGCAGTCTTGCCCACAGCATAGCCAATCTGTTCAATTCAGTTCAGTTGCTCAGTCGTGTCCGGCTCTTTGCGACCCCATGAATCACAGCACACCAGGCCTTCCTGTCCATCACCAACTCCCAGAGTTCACTCAGACTCAGGTCCATCGAGTCGGTGATCCCATCCAGCCATCTCATCCTCTGCTGCCCCCTTCTCCTCCTGCCCTCAATCCCTCCCAGCATCAGAGTCTTTTCCAATGAGTCAACTCTTCCCATGAGGTGGCCAAAGGACTGGAGTTTCAGCTTCAGCATCATTCCTTCCAAAGAAATCCCAGGGCCGATCTCCTTCAGAATGGACTGGTTGGATCTCCTTGCAGTCCAAGGGACTCTCAAGAGTCTTCTCCAACACCACAGTTCAAAAGCATCAATTCTTTGGCGCTCAGCCTTCTTCACAGTCCAACTCTCACATCCATACATGACCACAGGAAAAACCATAGCCTTGACTAGATGGACCTTTGTTGGCAAAGTAATGTCTCTGCTTTTGAATATGCTATCTAGGTTTGTCATAACTTTTCTTCCAAGGAGTAAGTGTCTTTTAATTTCATGGCTGCAGTCACCATCAGCCAGTCTGTAGTCAACCTCAAAGGTAACTAGCATCATCAAGGTGTCTGTCCCTAGATCCTAGACCGTGATTATAAACAAGTCCTCTCTGATAGCCACTGGGGATCAACAGTCTTTAACTTGAGTACCTAGCCCGTGGGCCATCAGACTACACAGCCATACATGTATCCTAGGTTGGCCGATTTAAAGAATGTAAAGATTACTTACAGATCATATTTTTGAAGTTTCTTCTCTGGACCATTTTTAAAGTCTTGGCTGAAGCTGTTTTCTGTTTTGTTGGCTTTTTTTGGTCTCAAGTCATGCGGACTGAAGCCTGAAGCCACACTCTCCTCATTGGGAGGCGAGGTCTCAACCACTGGACCACCAGGGACGTCCCTAGATCGTATTTTTTATTTTATTTTTTTAATTGAAAAATAATTTTATTTATTTTTTTTTAGTTTTTTTTTTTAGTTTTTTGTTTTTTAAATTTTAAAATCTTTAATTCTTACATGCGTTCCCAAACATGAACCCCCTCCCACCTCCCTCCCATAACATCTCTCTGGGTCATCCCCATGCACCAGCCCCAAGCATGCTGTATCCTGCATCAGACATAGACTGGCAATTCAATTCTTACATGATAGTATACATGTTAAAATGATTGCATTCTTTATTTCTGGGTGTGCTGGGTCTTTGTTGCTGCGTGGGTGTGTCCCTAGTTGTGCTGAGCTGGGGGGTGGGGAGGTTACTGTCGAGTTGCAGTGGGCTGGCTTGTCATGGTGGTGGCTTCCCTTGTTGCAGAGCACGGGATTCCAGAGTTGTGGGGCATGGGTTTTATTTGCTCCATGGTATGACTGGATCCTCCAGGACCATGGGCTGAACCTGTTATCTCCTGCCTCGGCAGGAGGATTCTTTATCACTGAGCTACCTGGGAAGCCCACCTCAGTTGCAATCTTTCTTAAATCACAGGAGAAGCGAGTTTCACCGTACTCAGGGCAAAGGATCGCTCCGTCGTGTTTTCTCTCTGTCTCTCTCTCAATCAGTAACACACGCGCGCGCACACACACACACACACGCACACACACGCTTTTCCCTGCATGGGACTGGGGAGCGCCGACCAGGGGTTCTATCTTTGGGCAAGTTCTCTTGTTCCTTGCAGGAACCTCACAGGTCCTTCTGGGTTGCAGGCTGAATCCCCTTTCCCCCTTGAGAACCACGAGTATCCTCAGTCCTCAGCCTTCCCCAGACCCGCCCATGTGTCCACAGGCTCCCAGAGTCATCCCCTTCCAGGAAAGCCTTCGCTTAGCCAATCTCCAGGGCCCTGCAGCCCCCCCCCTAAAAGGCTGGGGTGTAGGAGACTCAGAGGTTGAGGAGACCCCAGCCTGAAACGTTTTGGCCCCCAAACAATCAGTGTAGTGTGTTTCTCTGTTCTGTTGCTGAGAACATTATTTCAATGTGTATAAATTTATGTTTAAAGATTCCATGATCCTTATAACCTATTCCCTTAGTCTGTCTTCATTTGCTCGGATAGCACAAGCCTCAAACAACGGAGATGTTTTTTAGCCTCGGATGCCCTCAGGTCATTCCGACTGGCCGGTTCCTCCAGGGCTTCCAGATGGCACTTCCAACATTTGCAGAAAGACTGCCCCAGAGAAATCTCCCCTTTCATCTGTCTGCTCTGTAACAACAGCACCACGCTGCCGCTTGCAGCCCACAAGATTCCACCTAGTCCGCACAGGGCACTTGAAATGAGAGGGGCAGAGACATCACTTTGCTGACCAAGATCAGTATTTCCACAGCTATGGTTTTTCCAGGAGTCATGTCCCGATGTGAGAGTTGGACTGTAGAGAAACCTGAATGCTGAAGAATTGATGCTTTTGAACTGTGGTGTTGGAGAACACTCTTGAGAGTCCCTTGGACTGCAAGGAGATCCAACCAATCCATCCTAAAGGAGAGCAGTCCTGAATATTCATTGGAAAGAATGATGTTGAAGCTGAAGCTCCAATACTTGGACCACCTGATGCGATGAGCCGACTGGTTGGAAAAGACCCTGATGCTGGGAAAGATCGAAGGCGGGAGGAGAAGGGGACGAGAGAGGATGAGATGGTTGGATGGCATCACCGACTCCATGGACCTGAGTTTGGGCAAACTCTGGGAGTTGGTGATGGACAGTGAGGTCCAGTGTGCTACAGTCCATGGGGTCAGAAAGAGTCGGACATGACTGAGCAACTAAACAAGAGACACACTCTTCCTGGGGTTCATCAGTGTGTCCCACGAGTGTTTTGTCAGAGTGGGAGAGCTGTCTTTTCTGCAGTGACTAATTCCTCAAACATGCTTTCCAGCCACTTTCTTTTCTTTATAAAGGACACACGCTTTCACGTCTCACTGAAATCAAACGCCCAGTGGTGGCTTGGAAGCTACGGAAGACGGTTGGAGAATTCCTAGAGAAAACAGACTTTTTCTTGGCTCATTTCTTAAAGTTGTCAGCTACCCGCCCCACATTTGATTTCAGTTATTTCCAGTGTCGGGGCTTTTCTTATCACGGTGTTTGCTGCGTGTGTAAGTCACTCGGTCATGTCCAACTGTGCGACCCCATGGGCTGTAGACCCGCCAGGCTCCTCTGTCCACGGGATTCTCCGGGGGAGAATACCAGAGTGGGTTGCCACGGGAGGGCTACAGCTCATGGGGTCCCAAAGAGTCGGACACGACTGAGCAACTAATTGTACAGTGAATGAAAAAAGTGGTGATTTCTACCAGTTGAGGAAAACAGGAACCAGAATGATTCAAATGATGTCTCTGCTTTGCGTTTCCTATCCTAGTAAACCTGGCTTTTTGCGTCTATACCCTGTGCCACCTGAAGCTCAGTAAACCTGCGTATCTCCCATTTGGGCTGTAATCACTCAGTGCTAAAGCCCTCACTGCAATTGCCCCCAGAAATAACCAAGAGAAACCAAAAAAAAAAACTTAGCAAGACAAACAATAGGAAGAACATGATTTCTTCCTTCATACTTTGAGCTCCAAGTATGATACTGAGCACTCAGGATACTCAATCTGAGCTGATACAACTGAATAACAGAAAGCGACTCAATCGAAAAATGGGCAGAAGCTCTACACAGACATCTCACCAGAGACGACGCACAGATGGCCCACAGGCACAGGGAAAGATGTTCATCGTGGCTAATTATTGAAGAAATGCAAAGCTACCAGGAGGTATCAGCTCGCATTGGTCAGAAAGGCCCTCATCAGAAAGTCTACGAGTATGGAGAACGGGCTTCGCTGGTGGCTCAGCTGGTAAAGAATCCGTCTGCCATGCGGGAGACCCTGGTTTGATTCCTGGGTAGGGAAGACCCCCTGGAGAAGGGATAGGCTACCCACTCCAGTATTCTTGGGCTTCCCTGGTGGCTCAGATGGTAAAGAAGTGGCCTGCAATGTGGGAGACCTCAGTTCGATCCCCTGGAGAAGGGAAAGGCTCCCCACTCCAGGATTCTGGCCATGCCTTCTCTATGTCTTCTCCATTTGGCAGGCAGCTTCTTCACCACGTGTGTGTGTGCGTGGCGTGTGTTTGAGCGTGTCTTCCTCTCTCAGTCGTGCGTGACTCTTTGCGACCCCATGGACTATAGCCCGCTTGGCTCCTCTGTCTGTGGAATTCTCCAGGCAACAAGTGAAGGAGCCTTTTGGGCCTAGAAAAGAAAACAACACTTTCAAAGGCTCTTGCTGAATCATCTAACTTTAGGTCCCGCCCTGATGCTCCAGGCCGGTTGCATCTATCTGGGTCTTATCACCCCCTGTCCAGAAACCTTCCACCCCCTACACCTGCCCAGAAGACTTATCACCCCCTGCCCAACTACAAATGCCATCTCAACTAAAGATTACCTGAAATATCCCCCCTGATTAACGTTTCCTTATCGCTTCCACAAACCTCCCTATAAATATGGAGCCTTCCTGATCCCTCTCTGCGCTCATCCCTGATCCCTCTCTGCGCTCAGCCTGATCGTAAGGCCAACCGTCGCCCCTCCTTGCCTGAATAAAGGTAACCTACTTCTGTTGAGATCGTCTTTCCTCTTTCTGCCTCGGCCAGAATTATACCTTACAACAAGACTGGAGTGGGTTGCCATTCCCTTCTCCTACACACACACACACACACACACACACACACACACACACAACATACACACACACACACACATATGTATGTATATATACATATACATATATAGCGAAATCACTTTGCCGTACCGCAGAAATCAGAAATTAACGCAATACTCTAAACCAAGTATACTTCAATCACTTCCAAAAGAAGTGGCTATGTCTTGTAAATGAAACTTCGTCAAACCTGCCCTGTGAGCATGCACACTGGTATTTAAATAAAAACACAAACCTGGTTAGAATACAGTTGCTGACTGATTCCTGTTCTCTGCTGAGGACTTTTCCCAAAGGAGATGGGGGTCAAATTCTTATAATCTGGGTGTTGGGGGTGAGGATGATCTCTGTGCAAGAAAAACCAAAGCATGGGACTTTTAGTAATAGGTTTATGGGACAGGTATTAAAGTCGGTGGCGTTCATATTTCAATGTATTAGATAATCTCTTCCTATAACTACTAGAGAGCAGTCTTCCTTTTTACTGATAACGTTTGATGATTTTATAAGAGCCTGCTTCAGAAATTTTATACTTATATATTCTTGTCCTAGCCAAGTAGACAGAATGCAAGCCATGCCTGTTCTAGACACGCAAGCTCCCTGCCTCATGAAGATTCCAGGAACGGTCCTTCACCCAGGAACCTTATATAAGAACCACAAAAACCCAACCTGCCTCTCTCTGACTGGACATGAACCAAGCTCATTTATCTTAGATATTTTGACTCAGATGGAGTCATCAGGAAAAGATTGTTCATCTGTCATTTGAGGACTGGCAAATGTTTCATTTTTAATTACAAGGCAATGATATTTAAGGATAAAGAACAAAGAATTAAAAGCAATATTTTCTTTTTCTGTGCAATTACAGAGATTTGTTTTGTTCACAGGGTGGAACTCAAACGCCGTATCTCACACTCTGAGTGCCTGTGTGCTAAGCTGCTTCAGTCGTGTCCGACTCTTTGTGTCCCCTTGGACTGTAGCCCTCCAGGCTCCTCTGTCCATGGGATTCTCCAGGCAAGCATACTGGAGTGGGTTGCCATGCCCTCCTCCATGGGATCTTCCTGACCCAGGGATCGAACCCAGGTCTTCTGCAATGGCAGGCGGATTCTTTAGCACTGGTGCCAGCTTGGCAGCTCATCTCACACTCTAACCGGATTAGTAATGGCTACACAAATTTCAGTTGATTTTAGATTTTGTGACATTCAGTTCTTATTATATCTTCTGCTTTCTCTTTTTGAAGTAGACACTTCAGTAAAAGTAATATAGTGATTGAATATGAACATTTGCAGTAGATGAATATTTCATTTTATGAAAAAAAAAAAAGACTGGCAAGAGATATTTGGTGAGACTAACTATAGGAATGTACTAGATTTGATTTCTTCCATTCACTGACGCAGAGGTTAAAAATGCAGGAGGCTTTCACAGAGAAGACCAATGCTGTTACACAGATCACAAAGTTTATGTTCTAAAAAGTCACTCATATTTACGTTAACAGAGTGGCAGTCGAAATGTTTTGTTGGTCGAGGCTGATGTTTTAAAAACGCTTATGGACACGCTGTTACATTTTTTTTAAGCTGCTGCCAAAGCCCTTGGTTTGTCAACTGGAGATGTTTCTACTAAGGCAAATAACTGATATCAAACATCTTTCTGCTGATTTTAAGGGCTACCTTGAAAGTGTTAGTTGCTCAGTCATGTCTGACTCTTTTCGACCCCATGGACTGTAGCCCAGCAGGCTCCTCTGTCCATGGGATTCTCCAGGCAAGAATATTGGAGTGGGTTGTCATGCCCTCCTCCACAGGATCATCCCAACCCAGGGATGGAACCCAGAACTCCTGTATTGCAGGCAGATTCTTTACCGTCTGAGCCACCAGAGAAGTCCAGATATTTCTTTAAATGTGTTCTCAGTTACGTGTGACTCACCGATCATGGCTAACAATTTTCCTAGCGGTGCGTGTGCGCATCAGAGAGCTACAGTTAAGATACTATGTGTTTACAAAAGGTCACTTGCCTGTCTTTCTGCAACAATGAAGAACCACAGTGAATTATAATATATGTTGACACTGTGATAAAGTCAATGAGCTTGCAGTGGCAAATTGCAAGTTAGGAACAGGGAGGTAATGTGCAGTGTGTATGTTTCATGTGGGGTGTGGAACAGCATTTTGAGGCTGTCCAGGTGGCTCAGTGGTAAATAATCTGCCTACAAAATGCAGGAGACACAAGAGATGCTTGTTCAATCCCTGGATCAGGAAGATCCCCTGGAGAAGTGAA
Source organism: Ovis aries (assembly GCF_016772045.2). Taxonomy (NCBI): domain Eukaryota; kingdom Metazoa; phylum Chordata; class Mammalia; order Artiodactyla; family Bovidae; genus Ovis; species Ovis aries. Next base: position 3,405,092 of record NC_056080.1, on the reverse strand, counting down.
CGGCAACCCACTCCAGTATTCTTGCCTGGAGAATCCCATGGACAGAGGAGCCTGGTGGGCTACAGTCGTAAAGAGGCAGACACTACTGAGTGACTGAGCGTGTAGGCACAGCATTTTTTCCAGCAAAAGAATCAATCTAGACGTATCTCCGCTGCTTCCCAAATGCTCAAACCCGGTTTAGTGGTGGTGGGTTTAGTTGCTAAGTTGTGTCCGACTCTTGCTACCCCATGGACTGTAGCCCGCCAGGCTCCTCTGTCCATGGAATTCTCCAGACAAGAGTACTGGAGTGAGTTGCCATTTCCTTCTCCAGGGGATCTTCCCAACCCAGGGAGTGAATCCGGTCTCCTGCGTTGTAGGTAGATTCTTTACTTTCTGAGCCACCACGGAGGCTTGCCCAAGGCTTTAACCATCTTGAAATAATGAACTTGTTGTTGTAAAGTTGGCTCCTTCTTTGCAACACTGCCTGTGTAGTAGACTTGCAGCTGGAGAAGTGCCCTCAGACTTACAAGTTGGAGCTGTGAACAGGAAGACGTTCCCAAGCTACCTTGGCTGTTATCATTTGGATGGACCCACGGGCTCTGAATACTATCCATCTGAAGGATGTACAAATACAAGGACTCGGTGTCTAGATGAAGGAAAGAGCTTTGTGAAACCTCCACAGCCACAAAGAACTCAGCTCCATTTTTGACAAAAACATTTTTTTTATATAATGCAGTACAGCTGATTAACAACATTTTGTTAATTTCGGGTGGACAGCAAAGGGACTCAGCCATACATCTTGTTGTTCAGTAGCTCAGTCGTGTCCAACTCTTTGCTACCCCATGGGCTGCAGCAAGCCAGGCTTCCCTGTCCTTCACTGTCTCCTGGGGTTTGCTCAAACTCATGTCCATGTCCAACTCATGAGTCGGTGATGCCATCCAACCATCTCATCCTCTGTCGCCCCCTTCTCCTCCCACCTTCAGTCTTTCCCAGCATCAGGGTCTTTTCCAGTGAGTCGGCTCTTTGCATCAGGTGGCCAAAGGATTGGAGCTTCAGGTTCAATGTCACTCGTTCCAATGAATATTCAGGGTTGATTTCCTTTAGGATGGACTCGTTTGATCTTCTTGCTGTCCAAGGGACTCTCAAGAGTCTTCTCCAGTACCGTAATTATAAAGTATTGTCCATTCTCCCCCAAACTCCCCTCCCCTCCAGGCTGCCACATGACATCAAGCAGAGTTCCCTGTGCTGTCCAGCAGGTCCTTGCTGGTTCTCCATGTTAAATACAGCAGTGTGCCCATGCCCATCCCAAAATCCCTGACTATCCCTTCCCCCATCTTTCCCCCTGGTGACCATAAGGTTATTACAGAGTATTAAGCAGAGTTCCCTGTGCTGCCCAGCAGGTCCTTGTTGGTTCTCCATGTTAAATACAGCGGTGTGTCCATGTCCATCCCAAACTCCCTAAAGATCCCTTTCCCACCATTTCAGCTTCATTTTAATGTTTGCAAATCAGACCAGTGTTGGCCACATAGCTCTATGAGTTTTCATGGGACCTTTTCCTATTGAGATAAACAAATATTTAGCTTACTATAGCCAATGGAAGAATGTCTTCCCTTGAGATTTGGAAAATAAGGAAGACAGACCAAATGATCTCTTACACTCCCATTTCACACTTGAAAGAGTCTTCTGGCTAAACCATGGGTTGAAAGAGTTAAGTGTTTAATTCCCAAACAAATCTATATACAGTCCATAGGAACATGGTCGTGAAAGGTTTATCTAAGAAAACCTGCAGAAAAAGGCAGTTGATTCTGCTTCTGGGTAAGTCAGACCTCACACAAAGCTGAAATTAAGTTTTCGTTTTTTTTTTTTTTTTTTTTAAGAAGTGGATCAGCATTCCTAATAGGTCTGTAGTCTGGCTATCTGGATAAAAGACACACTCAATTTGTTTTGGTAGACCTTGAAATTGAACGACCAATTTGGTCTGGACATTAAATCAGTTTTGATTTGGTCTGGGCATGAAAGAAAGCTTCTACTAGTTTGAATGATGTGGAAAAAAAGAAAAAAAAAACTTTTAAAGTCAGTGTTGAGCACCATTTAGAAAAAGTGTTTGCTTTTTATAACATTAAAAAAAAATGATAAAGCAGATTATAGCTTTTCCTCCTGAAACTCAAATACGAAAATTGTATGATGAGTTCCATTTAGGAATGCTTAGCTTCACTTTGATGTCATGGGACTTCCCACCTTATTTTTAAAACTTTTCCTCCTCCCATTTCACTGCTGTAAAAGTTAGAGGCAAAACAGAAGAAACCTCTCCCATAGTTAGGCCTTAAAACTTAAACAAAGAAGTCATTTACTTCAGTTCAGTTCAGTTCAGTTCAGTTCAGTCGCTCAGTCGTGTCCGACTCTTTGCGACCCCATGAATTGCAGCACGCCAGGCCTCCCTGTCCATCACCAACTCCCGGAGTTCACTCAGACTCACGTCCATCGAGTCGGTGATGCCATCCAGCCATCTCATCCTCTGTCGTCCCCTTCTCCTGCCCACAATCCCTCCCAGCATCAGAGTCTTTTCCAATGAGTCAACTCTTCGCATGAGGTGGCCAAAGTACTGGAGTTTCAGCTTTAGCATCATTCCTTCCAAAGAAATCCCAGGGCGGATCTCCTTCGGAATGGACTGGTTGGATCTCCTTGCAGTCCAAGGGACTCTCAGGAGTCTTCTCCAACACCACAGTTCAAAAGCACCAATTCTTCGGTACTCAGCCTTTTTCACAGTCCAACTCTCACATCCATACATGACCACTGGAAAAACCATAGCCTTGACTAGACGGACCTTTGTTGACAAAGTAATGTCTCTGCTTTTGAATATGCTATCTAGGTTGGTCATAGCTTTCCTTCCAAGGAAAACAAAAATAAAAGAGTTGAGCCTGATAAACTTTTAAAAATCATGGTTTTGTGCTTAGACCGTGGGTTGATCATTAGAAGGAGGAAGCTGGCAAGTGGGATTGTTTCTGAAGTCAAGAACCGAGGAAGAGGGAGAAATCTCAAAGGCAAGTCTAGGTCCTTCAAGCAGCCCTTTAGCAGGCAGCCTAAAACTTGAAAATTATGTTTTACTTGGTGGACCTGCTGAGATCCTAAGCCAGGAAGGTGGCCCCTCCGATAGCTCCAAGGGACTGCTCTGAGCAGCTGAGGGAGGGGTCAGCATGGATAGCAGATCTTGCAAGAAAAAATCAGTATCTGGAAGACCAAACGATTACTATTAAATAACAAAAAACAGGCATTTCAAGGTAATGACTTTAGAGCTTTCCTATGTATGGGAAAATGTAGGAATCTGGGCTCCCTGAAATCATTCCTGGGTTTCCCAGACAGCTCTGCTGTTAAAAATAAAAATAATAATAATCCGCCTGCCAATGCAGGAAGACACAGGAGACATGAGTTCCATCCCTGGGTCTAGAAGATGCCCTGGAGAAGGGAATGAAACCCTTCCTCTGATACACACCTCAGCTCTCGAGGGCCAGGGAGCAGGTTTTCTCCACCCTGAATCCCTTCAGGGTGCACAGTCAGGGGTGTGCGAATTGGAATTACCTCTGGCCAGTATCAATGATGGAGAAGGCAGTGGCACCCCACTCCGGTACTCTTGCCTGGAAAACCCCATGGACGGAGGAGCCTGGTGGGCTGCCATCCATGGGGTCGCACAGAGTCGGACACGACTGAGCGACTTAGCAGCAGCAGCAGTATCAGTGAACATGCATTGAGTAGCCATCAGCCATTGCAAACCTCCAAAAGTGAAAGGGGGCTCCCCAAAGGGAATACAGTGATGAGGATCCAGTCTGAGAAATTAAAAAAACAAAAACAAAAACAGGACTTGGCCCCAGATAGCTGAGAGGAATGAATTCGGTCAGCCCTAGAGGCTTGCATCTTCCCGTGTTATAGTCAAACGCTCCGGGAAACAAACTCACTCAGAAGGACAACCTGCAGTTTTATTACACCTGCAGGTCTGAGGCAGAGTATCCTCTTTAGCCAGGGACCCTGACCGGCTTTTGTGAAAACCTTATGTACCTTAAGTGTACGACGTGCTCAAGCCCACATCCGCAAATTCCTTAAACCTAGCCTGGAAAATGTTTCTGGGAGATGCCATCAGGTCACAGCCGTGAGTCATAATAATCAGAAGGGTCAGCTGGCTCTACATTGCAATGTGCATCAACGGGTGCCGTTAAGATTCCAAAGGTGACTGACCACATAGGGGACTGTTACATTCTTTCTGGTGAAGGGAAATCTTAGTCTGGAATCTGGTGTCTATGAGTCTGGGAGGCCTGTTCCGTGTGTGATTTCCGTGGCTACCAGGCATGCCGTCCCAAGTTCACCGGGAATGTAAGATGCAGTTTGCTTCTTTATCAAGATGGAGTCAGCTCAGCCTGTTCCTTTGCTTCTGCACCCAAACAGAGAAGAACACTAAATTCCTCTCCCGGATATGTCATTTCCCTTTTGTTGTTAACTCACTCAGTCCTGACTCCTTGTGACCCCCATGGACTGCAGCACGCCAGGCCTCCCTGTCCATCACCGACTCCCAGAGCTTGCTCAAACTCATGTCCATTGAGTCGGTGATGCCATCCAACCATCTCATCCTCTGTTGTCCCCTTCTCCTCCCGCCTTCAATCTTTCCCAGCATCAGGGTCTTCTTCACCTCAGAATAATCTTTGACATTCAGACAACCTGCTCCCTTTGTTGCAAACTTGTATACAGCCTGACTCCTCAGCAGTTTTCTCAGAGCTACTGAGATGCTGTCTCTAGGGGATCGGGGGTCCTAAACATTCCCACCAAGTAAAATAGCCCTCTACTTGTGAGCCTGCTAAGTTGCTTCAGTCGTGTCTGACTCTTTGCAGGGTGTGACTAATTTTTATTCCATGGGTAGTTGCAGTGGCTTGATGACTGGGATATCCTTTCTCATTAATAAGGCAGGTGATTTTTTTTTTTCTGTGCACAGTTTGAAGTCAGTGTGGACAGGGTTACAGGAAGATGGAGGTGTACCCCACCCCCATCTGACACCCCTATGTCAGGTGTACCGCACCCCCAAACGTTGACTGCCCGAGTCTGCAAGGCTCCCAGACCCCATGAGAATGGGCAAGGGCCACCAAGGCAGAATCTGAAACGAGCCCTGTATCTCTAAAGAGGTGCAATTACAAGGGGACCTCCAAAGACAGGAGGATTTAGGTTCAGGCCTGTGGGTGATGCTCCGTTACCTTCTGCAGTTAGAGAGTGGAAATTACTCAGGTATACGACCTGCATGATGACAATTATCACCCAGTCTCCTCCAATTATTAACTTTAATTCGACCTGTCCTCTCAGCTGTTAGAGGTTTGGGACGCGGACACCTAGAATCTCCAAGCATATTTTTGGATACAGAAAGGAGACAGGAAAAAAAAAAATTATCGTGTTTTTGAAAAGTGCCAAATGGATTCTGAGGAAAATCTTATTTTGGAGAAAATAATTAAGTGAATGCTGTTTTCTCTTTAATTGCTGCCTGGTTTAAAATTGAACGTGCTTGGGTTAACGCTTTTCGACTTCCAATGGAATCTTCACAGTTCCTTTTATTATGAGATGGGGTTAATAAGGAGAGGTGCTGACTTTAATGTGATTATTATTATCGTCACACGGAATTATGCTGGCATGTAAAATCTAGTACCCTGACTAGGGATGGAACACAAGCCCCTTGCATTGGGAGCTGAGAGTCTTTGCCATCAGACCACCAGGGAAACCCCCATAAACAACTCTTCAAAGTTAAATGGCAGCTACAGAGTTCAAGAAGAATAAAGTGAGAAATTTATCTTCTATATGTACCCACTCAATTATTCAACATGCAGTTTTAAAAAGGGCATCTGTGACAAATCTGTATATAATGGAACATCTTTCTATGGACTTATCTATAGTTCTTCTATACTTATCTTTTACAGAATTATCTATAGTTTTATTTGATGGATAGCAGTTTTATTTTATTTTATTTTTTCTCCCTTGGACATTTCTTTAAACCATTTGTCACATTAGAATGGTTTTGAGAAATGTATACCTGAAATTTCAGTGTCAACATAAAAAAAAAACCCATAATTAGTGAACTCATCTTATTTTTCATTTTCGTGTGACTTCCTTTTTTTCACGCTTCATCTCCTGCCTGGATGTTTCAGGGAAACTGTAAATCCATATATTTCCAGGTACCATATGGTTTCTCTAGACTATCAGGCAATGTTTCAATTGCCCAAAAGGTGTTTCTAAGATGAATGCTTGTTTTGAAAAGGAAGATTCTACAGGTAAACTTATTAGAAACACAGCAATCAAGAGTGAATGCTTCTATCACAGAAAAAAAAAAAAAAAAGAATCAATAATACGAGTAGGGCTTCCGTGATAAGGAATCCGCCTGCCAAAGCAGCTGAGGGGAGTTTGGTCCCTGGTCCAGGAAGAGTCCACGCACACTGAAGCAATGACCCAGCACAGCTAAAAATAAATATGCAAATAATTAACAAATCATAATAATGGAAGTAGACCCTGATGCTGGGAAAGATTGAAGGCAAGAGGAGAAGGGGATGACAGAGGATGAGATGGTTGGATGGCATCACGCACTCAAACGGACATGGGTTTGGGTGAATTCCGGGAGTTGGTGATGGACAGGGAGGCCTGGTGTGCTGCAGTCCCTGGGGTCGCAAAGAGTCGGACACGACTGAGCAACTGAACTGAACTGAAGAAACTTCTTGAAAAACATGCCACCTCCCTGGAGAAAGGAATTATATCAATATTAGAAGAAGACCTAAATTTGAAAGGTTTACACGGACCCTACTGGAAGTTGGCAAAATAGAACATCAGTCTCTGAAAGAAAACCAGGCTCTCTAGATAGGAATTTAAATTTTCTTTCCCCAGCAAGATTTTATGATTTCTGGAAGACACAATTACGGGGTTTCCCTGATGGCTCAGTGGAAAAGAATCCGCCAGCAATGCAGGGGACCCAGGAGATGTGGATTTGATTCCTTGGGTTGGGAAGATGCCCTGGAGGAGGAAATGGCCACCCACTCCAGTATTCGTGCCTGGAGAATCCCCTGGACAGAAGAGCCTGGTGGACTACAGTCCAGGGGATCACAAAGAGTCAAACATGACCAAGCAATTGAGTGTGCAAGGAGTGCATATGTGATCCTATTATAATGTAAGGAGAAGCAGAGAGTGTAAGACCAGGGTTTCGAATCCAAGCAGACTTTGCTTCTCTCTGACTCCTGCTCACCTATCAGCTGGAATAAATAACAGCCTCACCATCCTAGATTCACCATATACATTGCCGTTGTTGTTCAATTGCTCGGTTGTGTCCTAGTCTTTGCGACCCCATGGACTGCAGCACACCAGGCTCCCCTGTCCTCCACTATCTCCCGGAGTTTGCTCACATTCATGTCCACTGAGCCGGTGATGCTTTATCCCACCAGCTCATTATACAGATAGTGTTCATTTTTAGGGGGCTTCCCTCATAGCTCAGCTGGTAAAGAATCTGCCTGCAATGTGGGAGACCCCGGTTCGATTCCTGGGTCGAGAAGATCCCCTGGAGAAGGGATAGGCTACCCACTGCAATATTGTTAGGCTTCCCTGGTGGCTCAGCTGGTAAAGAATCTGCTTGCAATTCAGGAGACCTGGGTTCGATCCCTGGTTGGGAAGATCCCCTGGAGAAGGGATGGGCGACCCACTCCAGTATTCTGGCCTGGAGAATTCCACAGGCTGTGAAGTCCATGGAGTCGCAGAGAGTCAAGCCCTTAGTGGCTGAGACATTAAAGAATCTGCCAGTAATTCGGGAGATCCAGATTTGATTGCTGGGTCGGGAAGATCCCCTGGATAAATATATATATATATATATATATATATATATATATATATTTAATAAAGCTATCACTGTTATTTTTGCTGTACTGATTCTTTTCCCATGGACTGAACGTTCAGAGAGGTGAATGGTGCTCAGCTAGTATTACTGTATTCTTTTTCTACTTCTCAGATCTAATAGGAATCCTGCTCAGAGGGGAAGGAGTTGCCTGAAGAGCCATTATTTCCAGAACACAGGACCCTCTCTGGGTTGTGTGACAGGTTTAAATATCAGGCCTCTCCTCTCCCAAGGTCTGTGTAATTATCTGCCTTCTATGCTCATTCCCAAACCTCAACAAGCTATTGATGTTTGAGGTGAGCACATTGATTTCTCTCTCTCTCTCTTGTATTACAATGCCAAGAGCCTTTAAGACACTGGGGATGGCCTTTATATGAGCTAAGTCCAGTCTCCCTGATAGAGTGTCTGCTAAGATACCTTGCAGACATATAAGCTGATCATTGATAAGGCCTGACTGTTGAACTTTGCTCGTCTGTGTTTGGACTGCAATCTCCAACCAAAATGTAAACCATAAAGCTCCCCTCTAGTTGTGTGACTCTTGACATCATACATTAATATATATATATATATATACATATATATATATATATATTCTAATCATTTGTGCAGGACAAGCCGTTTTTGTGTGTGTGTGTGTGAGAGAGCTTCTTACAGGCTCAGGTTACTTGATTTTGTAAAAGGATATCTCAACTTCTGCTTCTGTAAAGTGGTACTGTCACTGTGGGAAACAGGATGGAAGATTCTGAAAAAAAATCAAACTGCAAATACCATATGATCCAGTACCTCTATTCCTGGCTATTCATCAAAAAAAAAAAAAAAAAAAAAAGCTAATTTTATTTGATTATTTTTTGGTCCCAGTGCATGGCTTGTGGGATCTTAGTTCTCCCACGATGGACTGAACTCACACTCTTGGTAGTGAAAGTGTAGACTCCTAACCCCTGGACCACCAGGGCATCCCCCTTAAACACTAATTTTAAAAGATGCACGCAGTCCGGTATTCACAGCAGCAGTGTTCAGGACAGCAAAGACATAGAAGGAATCTAAGTGTCCGTCCACAGGAGAATGGAGAAAGAAGATGTGGTTCACATACACAGTGGAATATTACTTGGCCTCAAAAAAGGAAAAAGTAATGCCATTTACAGCAACATGGATGGGCTTGGACAGTACTGTGCTAAGTGAGATGTCAGAGAAACAGGAATGCTGTATGACCTCACGTATATAGCAAGTCTAAAAAAATACAACAGACTGGTGGATATAATGAAAAAAGCAGCAGGCTCACAGATATAGAGGATAAAGCAGTGGTTGCCGGCAGGGAGAGGGAAGGTGGGGAGGGGCAAAACTCAGGTAGGAGACTAAGACATACAAACCAGTAGGTCTACAACAAGCTGTAAGGATACGTGGTACAACATGGAAAATGTAACCAGCATCTTATAGAAGCTATAAATGGAGTATAATCTTTAAAAATAATGAATCACTATAGCACACGCGTGTACTTACATAAGAGCACTGAATATCAACTATGAAGTGAACGTGATAGTCGGTCAGTTGTATCTGACTCTTTGCAACCCCATGGGCTGTAACCTGCCAGGGTCCTCTGTCCATGGGATTCTCCAGGCAAGAACACTGCAGTGGGTTGCCATGCCCTTCTCAGAGGATCTTCCCAACCCAGGGATCAAATGTGGATCTCCCGTATTACTGGCAGATTCTTTAATGTCTGAGCCACTAGGGAAGCCTCTATACTTTGCCTTTTTTTTTTTTTTTACAAAAAAAAGATGCTTAAATGTGAATGGACCAAACAACAAAAGGGAAACAGAAGTCTAGCTCTATGGACTAGAAAAATATTTATGGTCCTGTGTATCTCTAACGTCCTAGGACACTTACTGCTGATACAGTCATAGGTTACTGACTGGAAAAAGAAAATAATAATAGACATCTTTGCTGCTTAGTATGGCGGCTCTAGGAACACACAGCTATGGCCCTCATGAAAAATGTGGGCAGTCCAGTGTGAGAGAAGCTATGAGTATCACATACTTAACAGATTTCAAAGACAGAACAAGTCCCTCCAAAAAGACATTAAGGTGTTATTTGTATACAAATTGCACGTTGAAATGATAGCGTCTTGTCTACAGTGGGTTACATGAATTATATTACTAAAGTGAACTTCATCTGTTTCAATGTACTTATTTTAAAGTGGGTTCCAGAGAAATGAGAAGTCACACAGTATGAAGGGAATTTGAGGTCTGGTGGAAGACATAAGGCAAAAGGAGAAGGGGACGACAGAGGATGAGACGGTTAGATCATCACCAACTCGATGGACGTGAGTCTGAGCAAGCTTTGGGAGATGGTCAAGGACAGGGAGGCATTATTGATTATGCCAAAGGCTTCGACTGTGTAGATCACAACAAACTGTGAAAAATTCTCTAAGAGATGGGAATAGCAGACCACCTGACCTGCCTCCTGAGAAATCTGTATGCAGGTCAAGAAGCAACAGTTAGAAGCTGACATGAAACAACAAAAATGGCAACCCACTCCAGTATTCTGGCCTGAAGAATCCCACGGATGGAGGAGCCTGGTGGGCTACAGTCCACAGGGTCGCAAAGAGTCGGTTTGGACACGACCGCACGACCCTGTGACTAAACAACAGCAAAGGTTATGAGTTCAAGTTCGCGTCATTGTTAATGTCCACCTTGGAAACTTTTCCCTTTTTACCGTAGCACAATTAGTTCTTCTCAGCACATTTCTCACATATTTTCTTAGCAATTACAGGCTGTTTCCTCAGCACCAGCATTGACGATTGTCGGCACTTGAGAATGTTTTAAGTTTTCCGTGCTTCCTGGCAGAATGTTCAGAACCTGGATTAAAAATCTGCAAGGCTAAGCTCTCAAGTTTTCCTCTTAGTTGTTTTCTCATGCAAGTTTCATGGTTCATATTTTAATGATATCTTCTGTATCTCTGGGCAGATAACACAGGTTGAAAGGTGTGCTCAGAAATTAAATCAATAGTTATATAACTGTCGTGGTGGGCATGACAAATTTTAACCCAGACCTCAAAATGGATTATTTCTTACGTAAACGGTAAACTCAAGATGACTGATCTTAAAGAATTGGCTGCTTCAAAGATACATCAAACCTTCAGAGAAAGGTTGACGTTTTCTTTGTCCAGAGATGAACCCGTGATTAATGTTTATCTACCAAAGAGCTGTATGTGAAGCAGCATTTGATTTTAAATTACTACTTCAGCAGAGAAAGATGTAAGTGAGTAGAATCCACCTACAGAACCCAGCGTTTTACAAGCCTCTTGTGTAAAAAACGTTCACTGTCATACAAAGCCCATGACTCTTTGATTAAAACAGAATCCTAAAAAAACAAAAGAAAAAAAATAAAAGGAAACAATAACAACAAAAAACAGAACCCTATCTAACATAGTCTAAAGAGAAGTGAAGGAACTCAAGAATATTTAACTGATGACTTTTCACTGACGGCCAGGACACGCATGGAAACCTTATGAGTGCAAGAACACATAGAGTTCTACAGCAAGAATCAACCATTCTTGGACAGCAGACTCAGAGTCCCCATTTCCTAGAGGCTGCTACAAAGTTCTCTTGTAAGCTTCTGCAAATAGTATAGTTGAGAACAAGGTACACACGTGTACACACACACACACACACACACACACACACACACAGGCCCATGCACACAATCCTTTCCATGGCTGCCTAATATTCCATTTACCAATGGCTGTCGTTACACTCTTGTCAACGGTGATTCCGGCATCTTTCTGCACTATCACGGAGTAACTGTTTAGTATATGCAGCCTACCACCCAGATCTGTCTGCCATAAGGGTGCTTGTATACCTGAGCTCACCCCTACAAAGGAAGCGCTGCACGGTCACAGGCTGTGTGCATTGTAAGTGGGGAACATCTCTGCCAAAGTTCCCCCTGAGGGAGCTGCCCCATCGACACTGTTCTTATCAAAACTTACTAGGTGTTATCAAGCTTTTAGATCTCCAGTGGAAGGTTTAAAAATATGGGTTCCCATCCCTGTTTGTATTTCTTCACTTTAGAGGGAAAAATAATTTCCCACTTATTTAAATTTATTATATAAACTTAATATATATTAACTTAATATATATACATGTTTTATGTATTAACTTAATATATTTATATATATAAACTTTATCTATCTAATAAATTTAAATAAGTGGGAAATTGTATATATAAATATTACATATATATGTAATAAGGCTTTTATATATATATATATATTTAGATAAGTGGGAAATTTATATAGACTCAGACAAAAGAGTCTGTTTGCAACTGGGGAGACTCGGGTAGGGAAGATCCCCGGAGAAGGGCATGGCAACCCACTCCAGTCTTCTTGCCTGGAGAATCCCATGGACAGAGGAGCCTGGCGGGCTGTGGTCCAGAGAGTCACAAAGAGCCGGACAGGACTGTGTGACTAACACTAATGCTATTTATTATTTGTTCCTCTCAAACTCGGTTGTTATTATTGTTTGGGGTGAATATTCTGGACATCCTTTAAGCATGGTAGCCCCCAGTCTGTTAGCGCTTTTAATGGTTAGTCTTACATGTAGCCTTAGCCTGCAAAGGTTGTCAAAACAGAGACACGAGACTGAGCGGCTTGGAGGAAAGACATTTACCTCTCGATGTCCTGCAGGTTGGAATTGGGGATAACCAGTCAGCAGGGCTGGCCTCCCTCCTGGGTGTGTAGACGGCCGTCTCCTCCCTGCTTGCTCACGTGGTCGTCCGCCCGTGTGGGTCTGAGTCCTGACCTCCTTTTCTTATAAGGACCCTAGCCCTGTGGGGTCAGGGACCACCCCCCGACCAGTGACCTCATCTGACCTTCATCCGCCTTTTAAAGGCCGTCCCCTCCAAATAAAGGACATTCTGAGGTCCTGGGGTGTCGGGGCGTTAGCACGTGAATGGTGCTGGGGGTGGGAACACGATTTCCTCTGTAGCATATCAGCTGGGTTAGGCTATAGTGCCCGGGAGCTTAATCTAACGCTAGTTTGCATGCGGCTGTGAAGGTCTTTGGGTGGTGTGGTTAGCATCCACAATCAGCAGGCTGTAAGAAAAGTAGCTGAGTGGGGAGACATAAACTGGGAGATTGGGATGAACATGGACACACTAATATGTGTAAAATGGATGACTAATTAGGACCTCTCTACTCAGGGATCTGTGATGACCTCTGCGGGAAGAGAATCTAATAGACTGCATACATGTATATGCATAATCGGATCACTTGGCCATACACTCGAAAGTAACAGAACATCGTGCATCAACTATAGCTCCAACATGAGAGAAAAAAGAAAGACAAAACAAAAATAGAATCACAAATGTAGAAAATAAACTTAGGGTTATCATGGGCGGAGAGGAAGGATATATCTATCGGAAGATTGGGACTGACAGGCTCACACCATTGTATATAAAATAGACAGCTAATAAGGACCTAAGGTACGGCAGAGGGAACCCTTCTCAATATTCCGTAATGACCTACATGGGGAAAGACTCTAAAAAAGGAGCATATACATGTATGAAAGGGAAAGTCACTCAGTTGTGCCCGGCTCTTTACAACCCCATGGACTTTACAGTCCCTGGGATTCTCCAGGCCAGGATACTGGAGTGGGTAGCCATTCCCTTCTCCAGGGGGATCTCCCCAACTGAAGAATTGAACCCAGGTCTCCTGCATTGCAGGCAGATTCTTTACCAGCTGAGCCACCAGGGAAGCCCAAGAATACTGGAGTGGGTAGCCCATCCCTTCTCCAGCGGATCTTCCCCAACCCAGGAATTGACCAGGGGTCTCCTGCATTTACAGGCCAATTCTTTACCAACTGAGCTATCAGGGAAGTCAGTATACAGGTATACGTATAACTGAATCACTTCGTGTACCCCTGAAACCAACACAACATTGTACATCAACTATACTCCAATAAAAGTTAAAAAAGAAAAAAAGTAGCTTGTCCTTCATAATGAAAAAGGGGTCTTTCCTGGTTAGATGAAAAGTCTTTATATCAGAACTGAGATTTCCCACCAAAACAGAAAAAGAAATTCTGTCTCAGGACTAAAGCATCAACTCCCGCCTAACTTTTAAGTCTGTTACAGATTTCGAATGTGAAGGTACTCTCCCCTCCACCACGCAAATCCTGGGAGCCAGTTCCTTGAAATAAACCATATGTGTGATTTATCAAAAAAAAAAGAAAGTGAATCCAACACACTGCATAATAAACTTGTTTGCAATTTAAATATATGTAAATTCAGGAGATGCAAGAGACATGGGTCAAGAAGGTCCTCTGGAGGACGAAATGGCAACCCGTTCCAGTACACTTCCTGGAGAATCCCATGGACAGAGGAGCCTGTTGGGGTACCCAGTCCGTGGGGTCGCCCAGAGCTGGACATGACTGAGCGACTGAACACAGCATCCATCCACACACAGCGTCCCGGGTATTCTGGAGCGTGTAAAGTGAAAGTGTTGGTGGCTTCGTCTGGTGAGTGATAGGCATACAAATCTTTAGCTAGATGGATAGAGCTCCTGCATGTATAGAAGCCACGTATTACAGAAGGTGCAGATCAAGGTGGCCTTGGGGGTGGTTCCCTCTCCAGCCTGGGAAGGAAGAGCGAGTTCCAGACCTCTCTCTCGGCCTTGTGCGTGGACATCTTGTCCCTCTGTTTTCTTCACCCGGCCTTCTCCCTGGGTATGTGCCTCTGATCCAAATTTCCCCCTTTCCGAAGGACACCAGGCTATCAGATCGGCCCCCACTGGCATGGATTCATCCCAACTCATCTGCCTCTTCAAATAAGGGCCCATGTCGAGATGCCGAGAGTGACGACTTCAAACCATAAATGGGAGGGTCATGGTTCAACACGGACCAGGACGGGCGGTGGTCCTTTCTTATTAGCACGAAGTAAACATGCCCTCCTGTTCCTTTGGGTGTGTGTGTGTGTGTGTGTGTGTGTGTGCGTGCGTGTGTGGCTAAAAGCTGAAAGGCAAACGGGGCACAGAGAGAGGCTTCTTTGAGCTGCTCCTGGTGCTCAGAAAGGACGACGCCTTTGAAACAATGTGCAAAGCATTTTACGATTCCAAAGGGCTGTTCCCAAAACCACAAAAGACAGAGTGCAGCCTTCAAACTAAGCAGAGGGTGGGAGGGAGAATTCTGAGCCGGTTATGAGATGAGGGGGCATGTCAGGACAAGGTGAGAGGCCTCTTCTGAGAAGAGGTATTAACACGGAGAGGGCGCCTTCGCCCGACAGTAGACGTTGAACATGGGAAAATAGCAGAGGAGGGCACAGGGCAGGAAGCTGGGTTTTTGCACACCCGATCCTTGTCACCTTGGCCACTGCAGGCCTTTGGAAGAGGTTTTCAGAAATCTTTCTGGTTTGCGTCTCGACTTTTCATACAATTCAGGGTGCCGACTCGGGTGACACGTTTTATTAACTGGCCACTCAAAGTTCTCCTAATGGAAAAGGTCTGCAGCTCACATCTGTGGTAAATGAACAGCTCGTTTCCGTTTCTTTTTTCCTTTTTGCAAATTTGCAGCAGGACAAGTTAAAAACTACTATGAGATATGATTGAACTATGAAAGTTCTGCCGCCTGATGGCTCAGCGGTAGAGAATCTGCCTGCCAAGCAGGAGACGCAAGTTCGATCCCTGGGTGGGCAAGATCCCCTGGAGGAGGGCATGGCAACCCACTCCGGTATTCTTGCCTGGAGAATCCCCATGGGCAGAGAAGCCTGGCGGGCTACAGTCCATGGGGATGCAAAGAGTTAGACATGACTGAATCGACTTGGCCCACATGCAGGCATATAAATATATATCTCTCCATACATGGAAGTGAAAATGTTGCTCAGTCGAGTCTGACTCTTTGCGACCCCATGGACTATACAGTTCATGGAATTCTCTAGGCCAGAATCCTGGAGTGGGCAGCCTTTCCCTTCTCCAGGGGATCTTTCCAATCCTGGGAACCAACTCAGGTCTCCCACATTGCAGGTGGATTCTTTACCAGCTGAGCCACCAGGGAAGCCCATACGTACATATCTGTAATTTTTATTTCTCGGCTGCAACACGTAACATGTGGGACGTTAATTCTGTGCCCAGGGATCGAACCTGTGCCCCTGGCATTAAAAGCATGGAATCTTAACCACTGGACCATCAGGAAAGTCTGTTTATTTAAGATCTGTCCCAAAGGGGTTTTCCTTACAAACAGAGGGGAGTATTTCCCACATTTTATAAATTCAATTTGATGAGTACAATAGAATAGCATCTGTTTCTCTTATTTCAAAAATAGTTTCAAATATTCCTTTGGCCACGCTGGATCTTAGTCTCTAGTCTCACTACAAAGGATTTCTGGCCTGCATTCGAGCGTGCAGGGTCAAGACTTTGGGCATGGAGTTCCCCGACCAGAGATTGAACCTGGGTCCCCGCCGCACTGGGAGCTTGGAGTCTTACCCAAGCTGGACCACCGGGGGAGGTCCCCATCTCTTTCTTTCTTTTGTATTTTTGGATGATGAACATAAGTTTATTTATTTATTTCTTGATCTTTAACTTCTTTTTTTTTTTTTTTTACTTCATTTATTTTAATTGGAGGCTAATTACTTTACATTATTGTAGTGTTTTTTTGCCACACACTGACATGAATCAGCCATGGGTGTACATGTCTATCCCATCCTGAATCTCGCTCCCACCTACCCCCCCATCCCATCCCTCAGGGTCATCCCAGTGCACCAGCCCTGAGCGCCCTGTCTCATGCGTCCAACCTGGACTGGCGATCTGTTTCACATATGGTAATAGACATGTTTCAGTGCTATTCTCTCAGATCATCCCACCCTCACCTCCTCCCACAGAGTCCAAAAGACTGTTCTATACATCTGTGTTCCTTTTGCTGTCTCACATACAGGGTCATCATTACCATCTTTCTAAATTCCATATATATGCATTAATATACTGTATTGGTGTTTTTCTTTCTGACTTACTTCGCTCTGTATAACAGGCTCCAGTTTCATCCACCTCATTAGAACTGATTCAAATGAATTCTTTTTAATGGCTGAGTAATACTCCATTGTGTATATGTACCACAGTGTTCTTATCCATTCATCTGCTGAAGGACATCTAGGTTGCTTCCATGTCCTGGCTATTATAAACAGTACTGCGATGAACATTGGGGTACACGTGTCTCTTTCAATTCTGGTTTCCTCAGTGTGTATGCCCAGCAGTGGGATTGCTGGGTCATAAGACAGTTCTATTTGCAGTTTTTTAAGGAATCTCCACACTGTTCTCCATAGTGGCTGTACTAGTTTGCATTCCCACCAACAGTGTAAGAGGGTTCCCTTTTCTACACACCCTCTCCTGCATTTATTGCTTGTAGACTTTTGGATCGCAGCCATTCTGACTGGTGTGAAATGGTACCTTACTGTGGATTTGATTGGCGTTTCTCTGATAATGAGTGATGTTGAGCATCTTTTCCTGTGTTTGTTAGCCATCCGTATGTCTTTGGAGAAATGTCTGTTTAGTTCTTTGGCCCATTTTTGGTTGGGTCCTTTATTTTTCTGGAATTGAGCTGCAGGAGTTAGTCATGGGCTCACAGCTATATTTTTCTGCGATCACATCTATTTAAGATATGTCCCGAAGGGCTTTCCTCACGGGCAGATGGAGTATTTCCCATATTTTCTAAATTCAAGAACAACAGAAGTGGCAAAGTACCACTTGCAGCCCCAAAGCAGAAACAAATGCCAAGATGCATGAACTCGGAAGAGAAGAAAGCAGACTGGCTTACCAAACGGGGTAAAATTCAGCAATTAGTTCCCCTTTTCTGCAGGGTATCCCACTTAAATACAAAGTCAATTTGCTTATTCCGGGGCAGGGGGCATTTTCTCAAATGGACAGAAAGACTTCTCTGGCTGAACACACCAGGGTGACTTTCCCGACTGTAGGAGCTTGTGGGCTCCACCAGGCCTATTGTTCGTTCCAACTACCAAGCCCTGGGACAGCCGGTACTGCTGTGGGGAATTTCACAGGGACGGTCGGCAGGACTAGGGTGTCCCGACAGCTGCTAAGGCTTTCCCCGGAAATTCCCCCAAATTCCCGCAAGCAGCCAGGCCCCCTCGGCTGGTTTCACCAGCATTTGTTAGCGACTCCAAGCTCGCCACACGACAGGCCGACTCCTCGAGAGACGAGGTGTCCAGGCACGGAATCGTAGATGTATTTGTAGACTGCGGAGATGGTGGACTTGGGTATGTTCCCAAAAACTGTCTTTCTCCAGTTAGCATTTGGCTTACAGAAAAAAAAAAAAAATTTTTTTTTTTGCTGTGCACCACTACAATATTGCTTCTGTTGCTTATGCTCTGTTTTTGCTTGTTTGTTTATTTGTTTTGGCAGTAAGGCATTGAGATCTTAGCTCACTCACCAAGATGGAAACTACACACCCTGAATTACAGTGTTAGCTGTTCAGTCATATCTGATTCTTTCCAACCCCATGGACGGTAGCCCTCCAGGCTCCTCTGTCCATGGGATCCTCCAGGCCAGAATACTGGAGAGGGTTGCCATTTCCTTCTCCAGGGGATCTTCCCACCCCAGGGATCGAACCCACATCTGATGCATTGCACGTGGATTCTTTACCTTTTGAGTCATTGGGGTTTTCCTAATCACTGAATTTAAGTAAATTCAACTGGAAAGAATTAGCATCCACCCTTGGCAAGGTTTCAGCGATAAAAAACGTGCTTTGATTTAAAGACTTGCATGATTCCATGGAAATAATCTTGAGCATGTGCTTTCCTGGTGGCTCAGCTGGTAAAGACCACCTGCAATGTGGGAGACCTGGGTTCGATCCCTGGGTTGGGATGATCTCCTGGAGAAGGCAATGGGAACCCACGCCACCATTCTTGCCTGGAGAATCTCATGGACGGAGGAGTCAGGTGGGCTGCAGTCCCTGCCAAGTTGCTTCAGTTGTATCCAACTCTTTGCAACCCCATGGACTGTAGCCTGCCAGGCTCCTCTGTCCATGGGATTCTCCAGGCAAGAATACCGGAGTGGGTAGCCATGCCCTTCTCCAGGGGATCTTCCCGACCCAGGCATCAAGTCTGGGACTCGTGAATCACACAGGTACATTCTTTACGGTCTGAGCCACTGTGGAAGCCCCCTGCGTTAGAGGGTGAGGTCTTCACCACTGAACTGCCAGGGAAGCCTCCCGAGTCTTTCACACTAAAAGAGGGGAGGGTAAGACCTTACTTCCGGCCAGACTCCACAGGGGACATGTTAATCTCTCCCTTCCTGCAGTCATTCACAAGTGGCCCTGGGCAGGACCTTTATCTTGAGCTCAGTAGCAGTATTTTTTACCTTAATGCTCATTACCTGGGTGGCAGGGTTCCCGGAGATGGGCCATTGTGAACAACCCTTTATCGCTGGACTTGGAACACGCACGTTC
This sequence comes from Ovis aries, assembly GCF_016772045.2. NCBI lineage: Eukaryota > Metazoa > Chordata > Mammalia > Artiodactyla > Bovidae > Ovis > Ovis aries. The sequence continues at coordinate 3,385,788 of NC_056080.1, read as the reverse complement.
TTCCCTGTTACACTCCATCTGGGTGATGTCACTCAGCGTGATGGCCTCGGGGTTCATCGGCGTGGTCACATACGGCAGGACCTCCTTCTCTTTAAGGCTGGTTACCCTCCTGAGGTGCGGATATGCTGCTTTTCATTATTTGTGCATCCTTGGTTCTTCCGTGTGTCAGTGGACAGCTGTGTGTGGCTTGCACACCTGGGTTGTTCTGGATAACAGCACAGTGGACACAGGAGCATGCATTTCTCCTGGAGGTCCTGATGTGCCTTTCTCTGGATTCACACTCAGAAATGGTAGTAAAGAGAACAGCTTTAGCTCAGCACTAGTGGTAAAGAACTCGCCTGCCAATACAGGAGACAGAATTTCTGTTTTCTCGGATATTTCCCGAGTATATAGAATGCACACATGTTACTAAACTTCTGCTTGTTTCCGTCTTGTTAATCTAATCTTATGGGCTTCCCTCGGGGCTCAGAATCTGCCTGCCAAGCAGGAGATGCGGGTTTCATTCCTGGGTCGGGAAGATCCCCTGGAGGAGGGCATGGCAACTCACTCCAGGATTCTTGCCTGGAGAATCCCATGGACAGAGGAGCCTGCTGGGCTACAGTCCATGGGGTCACAAGGAGTCAGACACGAATGAGCCACTGATCACATCAGATAGCACACAGGTCTTCAGTCTCTGGAATCAGAGGAGGGAACTATTCACCATAAAAATCCTCTGGGAGTTCTGCCTGCAGTGCAGGAGACCCAGGTTTGATCCCTGGGTTTGGAAGATCCGCTGGAGGAGGAGGGCATGGCAACCCACTCCAGTCTTCTTGCCTGGAGAATCCCATGGACAGAGGAGCCTGCTGGGCTACAGTCCACGGGATCGCAGAGAGTTTGACACGACTGAGCGACTAACACACGTTTATCGGGCCGCACACTGCCGTATGTAAAACAGACAGCAGGTGGGAACTTGCTGTGTGACTCTGGAAGCTCAAATGGGGGCTCTGTGATAATGTAGAGGGTTAGTAGAGGGTTCAGGAGGGAGGGGACATGTGTACCCCTGCTGCTGATTCACGCTGATGTATGGCAGAAACCAACGCAATACTGTAAAGCAAGTATCCTTCAATGTAACACCAATAAATTAAATGCAGAAAATTTCTCTGGGAGTCTCCCAGTGTCCTGCTCAGAAGCTATCGTCTGCCAGCAGCTGTTGCTCCTTGGCGTCGTGTTCACCATGAAACTCGCCTCCTGTGTGATGTGAGGTCCCCACTCCCACCAGCAGAGTCAGTGTTCCCGTAACATTAATGTTAAGGGACACAGTGGAAGCTTTTCCCCATCATCTCCTAAAAGGGAATGGCGGCCACAAAACGGCTACATTGATTAGCTCCTGCCTGACGGCTGGCTGAAAAAAGAAACCAGGCTAGAGATTTGGACGAGGCTAGAGACTCTCACACAGAGTGAAGTCAGTCCGAAACAGAAAAAGAAATATCCTATATGAACACATATATGTGGAATCTGAAAAAAAACAAACTGGTATCGATGATCTTATTTCCGAAGCAGAAATAGACACGCAGGCGCAGAGAGCCAAGGGGTGAATTAGGAGACTCGGACTGACATATATCAACTGTTGATACTAGGCATAAAACAGGTTGGAGGAGGAAATGGCAACCCCCTCCAGGATTCTTGCCTGGAGAATCCCGTGGACAGAGGAGCCTGGCGGGCTGCAGTCCATGGGGTCTCAAGAGTCGGTGGTTTAGCGACGAAACCACCACCATCACCACCTCCGTAAAACAGGTAACTCATGAGAACCTTCTATACAGCGCAGGGATCTCTGCTCTATGCTCTGTGGTGATCTCAGTGGGAAGGAAAGACAATGAAGAGGGGATATATGTATATACAAAGCTGGTTCACTTTGTGGTACGGCAGAAACATTGTAAAGCAACTATACTCCAAAAAGAAAAAAAAAAAAGTACCATAAAGAAGGAAAGAAATCAGGCTTGTCTCCAAAGAAAGCAGGCTTTGGGAGAGGAAAAAACACAGGCAGGACAAAATAAAATTGAAAGCTGCCCTGATGTTTATAGGTGCCCATCAGTCCTGAATATTCATCGGACGGACTGATGCTGAAGGGAAACTCCAATCCTTTGGCCACCTGGGGCGAAGAATTGACTCACTGGAAAAGACCCTGATGCTGGGAGAGATTAAAGGAGAGAGGAGAAGGGGAAGGCAGAGGATGAGATGGTTGGATGGCATCACCGACTCAATGGACATGAGTTTGAGCAAGCTCTGGGAGATAGTGAAGGACAGGGAAGCCTGGCGTGCTGCACTCCATGGGGTCCCAGAGACTGGGACACGCCTGAGCAACTGAACTGAAGCGACCTTGTCTTGAAAAGAGTGACTGACAGGCAGGTAGAAAAACTTTGCAAACCGGAGCATGGAAGCAAGAGAAGACAGAGCCTGCGGACCCCAAACGGGTGACGAGAACCCCTTTTGGAAATGACGGCCAGTCTGAGTCAGCAACGCTTCCTTCTGACAGTGACTCCCAAGCTCAAAATGAAGACTTGAGAACTAGATGACTTTTGCTCTGCCGTTGTCAGATATGAAAGGCTATGGCGGAGATAACCCTCTGCAAGGCTGCTCTCGTCCACGAAGGGGAAGCACCTCCGGTTGCTTACTGAGCTCTGGTGGGTTACAAAGAAGCGAGATGGGCATGATTAATTTAATTCTTTCCTCGGCTGCTTTTCACACCGCAGAAATTATTCTAAAAATAGCCTACAGAATTACGTAACTTCCTTTGCCGTGATACTCTTGATTTCTTTCTTTCCTTGTTTTTCTCTTTTCTTTTCTTCTTTTTTCCCCTCGTTTTAAAAGAACTTCTAGACAGATCCACCATAAGCGGCTGTGCCTGGAAGCGATTTAAAAGGTATTTATCTCAGTGGATCCTTCTTCCTCAGTAAAGTTCTAGCATTCCACTACTCCTGGGAATGATGATTTAATCTCTGCAGTCTCGCTGGTGCCTGTTGAAGCAGTGGGTTAAGTTGCAAAATGCGTGTTTGGACGTCTAGAGCTCTCACTGTGAGATGTAAATGTTTCCACTTTGTTTCCACAGCCCAGATTCTCCAAGACAATTAAAAAAAAAAAAAACCAACAAGGTGGGATGGGAGCCGACAGTGAGGTTGTCGTGTTGAGGATGCTTTAGACCAAGCTGGGTTCACAGAAGAAGGCAAACTGCTGCGGGCAAAGCACCGCCCCCCAGGCTAATAGGGTTTGAGAATTTTGGAAGGACTACTCTCTTTTAAGTCTCCTCTTTAATACCCATCCATATTAAATCCAGACTTTGGGGGCACCAAACGACTTGGAAATCAAGACAGAACTTCCTTCACCATGGTTCATTTTATTTCAAAAAGGTTTTTTTTTTTTTCTTTCGTTCCTTTAATGAAAGCAAAGTACTCAAACGCATCTTATTACGACAAGGCAATATCAAATTGCCATTCAAATATACTCCGAGGTACACTGTTACTGAGGATCTGAGTCATTAATAGAACCAGAATGGGCTGAAAAAGGCAACGAGAAAGCCCCAGGAGTACCTTGAGAGTTACAAACAAGATAATTTACCTTCTCTTATTTTTTGGTGGTGGGAGGCCATTGGATCCATCCTGAAATCCTTTTAAACTCTCCATGAAATGCTCAAGTGAAAACAGGGCTTTAGTTCATAGACAGCAGATTTATGATTTCTGTGTTTGCTCAGTCTGACTTATCACTGGAATTAAATAATTCAATGGAATGTATTCGGTTTGGTGAGAATCCAAAAAAAAAAAAAAAAAAAGATGGGAATAAAATCAGGTGCAGGGTTTGAAATCTGTCTTTCCTAACGCTGTAGGCTCTAAAGTCCCTGAGCAGATCTTGCAGAGGGTTTTGTAATAAAGAAAAAAGAAGATTCCCATCTATATTTAATGTTTGTTTCTAATATAAATTCATTGAGGGCAGAACTGGATCTTCTTTCATTGATTAAAAAACCAGATTACTGTCTTGTTCCTTCTTGAGCAAACCGTGAGAGCAATCCAATTATGTTCACCCAGGTACACACAATTCATTCAAAGTTCAGTGTTAGGGGTTAGATGAAAGGGGGGCGGGTATCTTGTACTTACTCATCTATGAGCAAAACAATCTGTTATAAGCCTCATCTTGAAGAACATGTATTCCAGCGTGATGTACATGTGGAAAGACCCTGGATATCACTGAAAAATTTGGCCACACTGATTCAGCGCAAAAGCTGACAACATGCGGACAGCCATCTGGTTTCAATTCTTCTTGTAAGTATAGAAAGATGGGGATTTCACTATCAAATTCCTGTTCGTCTTATAACTGGGAGTGACGCTGGAACTTAGATTAAGGTAGCACCCTGTCCAAGGCTTTCCTGGTGGCTCAGCTGGTACAGAATCTGCCTGCAATGTGGGAGACCTGGGTTTGATCCCTGGGTCGGGAGGATCCCTGGGAGAAGGGAATGGCTGCCAACTTCAGTATTTTAGCCTGGAGAATTCCATGGACGCTATCCATGGGGTCACAGAGAGTCAGACACAACTGAGCCACATCCATACTTTCACTGGCAGCTCTGGTGTAACCGTTACAAGTTACGCTGCAGAATTGTGTTCCTGACACACAACGAATTCAAAGGGAAATGTTAAGGGTCAGAACATTTGAAACTCTTTCAAAAATCAGGGCCAGTTTTCTATGTGTTTAATCCACAGAGTCTATTACCACACTTGGCATAAATGATGTTCTCAGTATACAGCTGGTCCTTGAACAACACAGATTTGAACTCTGGGAGTTTGTATGTGTTTTTTTTAAAGCACTTCCCTCATAGCTCAGTCAGTAAAGAATCTGCCTGCAATGCAGGAGACCTGGGTTTAATCTCTGGGTTGGGAAGATCCCCTAGAGAAGGAAATGGCAACCCCCTCCAGTATTCTTGCCTGGAGAATCCCATGGACAGAGGAGCCCGATCCATGAGGTTGCAAAGAGTCAGACATGACTGAGCGATTTTCACTTTGTTAAAAAAAACAATAAGTATTGGGTTGCCCCCAAAGTCTGTAAGATGTTATGGAACAACCCAAACAAAGTTTTTGGGCAACTCAGTGCTAAAGTTCCAAGTAATACAAAGTTGCTTGAATTCCAGGATGCAGACAGAAAATGCAGAGGTTTAATTCTTCTATGTTATACGGAGAGTCTCAGCTGTGCAGGCCACTGCCCCTAACCCTTCACATTGTTCCAGGACCAACTGAATATTTATCTGCCAGAGGAGTGAATGAATGATTCTGGTGAAAATCGCTCAGTCGCATCCGACTCTTTGAGGCCCCATGGACTATACAGCCCGTGGAATTCTCCAGGCCAGAAGACTGGAGTGGGTAGCCTTTCCCTTCTCCAGGGTATCTTCCCAACCCAGGGGTTGATCCCAGGTCTCCCGCACTGCAAGCAGATTGATAAGACGATTGAAAGGATGATTCTAACCTATACACAAAACTCTATGCCCTGCAATTTGAGAGGCAACTTAGTCATTAAGACCAGAGACACAAAGAGTTCTCCATCTCTACTGAAATCCCCCCTCACAGCAGAGAGCTTATCGCCTGTGGCCTCTCTGAATGAGAGTAATAAAAATAAGCAAAACAACAGGCTGCATGGATACAATGCCCCAGATTCATTTTGTTTTCCAGAGAACCATGATGGAGGGTTTGAGACAGTTGATTAATACTGCTCAATACTGATTAAGAAATGGGAACCCTCCCACACTGCTGGTGGGAATGAAAATTAGTACAACTATGATGAAGATAATATGGACATTCCTAAAAAAAAAAAAAAAACTAAAAAAAATAAAAACAGAACTACCATATGACCCAGCAATTTCACTCCTCGGCATATATCTGGAGAAAACTGTAATCCAAAAATCATATATACACACCAGTGTTCAATGAAGCACAGTTTACAAGAGCCAAGACATGGAGTCAACCTAAGTGTGCATTGTCAGAGGAACAGATAAAGAAGGGACGGTCTATATATACAAAGGAATATTACACAGCTGTAAAAATGAATGAGATCATGCCATTGGCAGCAACCCCGATGGTCCTAGAGATTATTGTCCTAGTGAAGTAAGTCAGGCAGCGAAAGACAAACAGCACAATATATCACTCATATGTGGAATCTTATTTTTTAAAAAATGTATACAAATGACTGTATTTACAGAACAGAACCGATACTGAAAATGATTTGATTTACAGACAAACTGATACTGTAAACTTAGGATTACCAAAGAGGAAGGAAGGGATAAATCAGAAGTTTAGCATGAATATACCCACACTACTATATATAAAATTGATAACCAATAATAAGGACCTACTTAGCACTGGGAACTCTGCTCAATATTTGTCAATGACCTATATGAGAAAAGAATCATATATATATATATGATATATATATATATATTTGTTATATTTGAGATATATATATATATATATATTTGTTGGAAGAAAAGTTATGACCAACCTAGATAGCATATTGAAAACCAGAGATATTACTTTGCCAATAAAGGTCCGTCTAGTCAAGGTTATGGTTTTTCCAGTGGTCATGTATGGATGTGAGAGTTGGACTGTGAAGAAAGCTGAGCACCGAAGAATTGATGCTTTTGAAGTGTGGTGTTGGAGAAGACTCTTGACAGTCCCTTGGACTGCAAGGAGATCCAGCCAGTCCTTTCTAAAGGAGCTCAGTCCTCGGTGTTTATTGGGAGGAATGATGCTAAAGCTGAAACTCCAGTCCTTTGGCCACCTGATATGAAGAACTGACTCATTTGAAAAGACCTTGATGCTGGGAGAGATTGAAGGCAGGAAGACAAGGGGACAACAGAGGGTGAGATGGTTGGATGGCATCACTGACTCGATGGACATGAGTTTGGGTGAGCTCCGGGAGTTGGTGATGGACAGGGAGGCCTGGCGTGCTGCAGTCCATGGGATCGCAAAGAGTCAGACACGACTGAGCGACTGAACTAACTGAACTGAACTGAACTGAACTGAACTGATGAAGCCTGGTCCTGGTCCTGAAGCTAAATCTTTTTTTTTTTTTTTTTTTCCAGAGATCATGAATCCAACACTGTTCACCATAAGCTATCATTACCACAATAAATAAAAACACACACATAAATGTTTAAAATCTGCTGCTCCTTAATACTTGTGGGGAGAAAGAAAGAGAATCAGATCACGTTGCTCAAGGTCCTGGGATGTGGAGAACAAAACCTGGTGCTTTCCACGGAGCGTCTTCATTGCCTACTCTGGTTAATTAACTCTCTGTGAAGTTCAACTAGGTTGCACCGTCCCAATAAGGAAGCTGAGAGTGAAGAAGCTTAAGGGCGTTGGCAGTTTCAAGTACTTGATAAATGGAAGCAGCGATGCTGTAACCCTTATCTTCCATGCCCAGGTCCAGAGCTGTTCCCTCTCTCCTGATACCCGTTGAGTGGACATGAATTTGTTCATGCTACAGTTGTCTTCGTTGGAGAGATTTCTCTGGCATCAGGGAGCGTTTGGCAACAAGTTGACATGCTTTGCAGAATGCAAAGCCATTTGTTTCCAATGCGTGACTTCTCCCTTCTTTCCTTATTGAAGTGATCCTTCCCATAACTCATTCAAGATCATCCCCTGTGTTCAGGGTTTATACTGAAGTGAGTCAAGAACAGTGAGCAGACTTCTCTGTGCTCTCTGAGAGAGACGGTGGCATGGCCCAAACTTAATGTACCTTTGTGACCTCACAGTTTGTGCGAGCTCAGAACCAGATGGATTCTCCTTGCAGAGGTTGGTGAGGCTTCCTCCAGAGGAGCCAGGCTGGGCTGAGACCTCATCTAAAGGACTGACTGGGGAAGAACACACTCCTAGGCGGGTCACTGCAAGATTTTTAAAGACGTCTGTAAGATCTTTTATTAAAAGATTTTTAAAGGCTTCTATAAGATCTTTTTAAGATTGCTTACTATTTTAGCATTCAGGCCAGTTCAGTCTCTCAGCCGTGTCTGACCCTTTGTGACCCCATGGACTGCAACACGCCAGGCTTCCCTGTCCTTCACCATCTCCCAGAGCTCGCTCAAACCCATGTCCATTGAGTCAGTGATGCCATCCAACCATCTCATCGTCTGTCGTCCCCTTCTCCTCCTGCCCTCAGTCTTTCCCAGCATTAGGGTCTTTTTCAGTGAGTCAGTTCTTCTCATCAGGTGGCCAAAGGATTGGAGTTTCAGCTTCAACATCAGTCCTTCCAATGAAGATTCAGGACTGGTTTAGACTGGTTTGCTGTTAAAGGGCTTCCCTGGTGCCTCAGACAGTCAAGAACCTGCCTGAATTGTGACATACCCGGGGTCTGATCCCTGGATCAGGAAAATTCCCCTGGAGAAGAGAATGGCCACCCACTTTAGTATTCTTGCCTGGAGCATTCCAATGGACAGGGAGCCTGGTGGGCTAAATAGTCCACAGGGTCACAAAGAGTCGGACGCAACTCAGAGACGAACACTTTCAGTTTCACTTACTGGCAAAAGTGTTTAAATTAATTGTGCCCTTGGTTACATGTTGAAAAATAGAGCTAAGGTTTTAAGGGATGACCAAGAGATTGTACTTCCTTTGTGCTTTTGTTGTGGGAAAGAGTAGATGAAGATGAAACAGCAAAGGCATAGCCAAGAATCAAGTTGTACAATTAAGGGCTGATATTTTCTCAATGAGAACAAGAAGCAGGTCTCAATAATAAAGAACAAAAACGTAGGTCTCTGCCTCGTCCTACTCTGACAGTTAATTTCTGATACCTTGAGACACACACTGATAATATATAGCACCCTCTGCATTCAGCAGTCACACGCGCCCCTCTGCCACTGTAGGTTTTGTGGTCTCGTTTCTACCCTCCACTAAATATATCCAGGGACTCTGGAACTCCTGGGTGGCGTGAGCGACACACAGACCCTTCCTGCACCATGAGTGTGTGAGTGTGTCCGAGCATTCAATTTCTCAATTCAGTCTCTGAGCTCATCAAGAGAAATAGGCAGGACATGTGAACCAATGTAATATCGCTTTCTCCAAACTCAACTTTGGAGTTTTGGACTCAAAGCTTTGTCAGGGTGCAAGTAGATCAACCCTGAATATTCACTGGAAGGAGTGATGTTCAAGCTGAAACTCCAATCCTTTGGCCACCTGATGAGAAGAACTGACTCATTGGAAAAGACCCTGATGCTGGGAAAGATTGAAGGTGGGAGCAGAAGGGGACAACGGAGGATGAGATGGTTGGATGGCATCACCGACTCAGTGGACATGACTTTGAGCCAATAGTGAAGGACAGGGAAGCCTGGTGTGCTGCAGTCCATGGGGTCCCAAAGAATCGGACACAACTCAGCAGCTGAACAACAATAACCAAAGCAGCAACAAAGAGTTGTTCAACTCTAGAAAATTGCTTGGTTGTGAAAACCCTTCCACTTTATCCACCTATTGTTTTTGTAGGTCTTCTTTAAAGAATCATGAAATCAGAACAGTATCTGAGTGGCTAGAAATGGCATAAAATAACAGATAGCCAAGTAGACAAAATTTTAATCAAATCTTTTGGTGTTTGGAAAGGAAAACAAATGGTAAATCATTTAAAGGTTTTTTTTTTTTTTAAAAAAAACATTTAGATGTAAACTGTTCTCTTCAGAGACCATCCATATTTAATTTTCATGTTTTATAAAACAGAACCATGTTGTAATTAGTGATACAAACACGGATGAAAACAGTTTTCGTGTGGAGCAATTCAAATTCATTTGGCTTGCTGATGGTGCATTACAGGCTTATAAACCCCCCTAGTTCTTGGCACAAAGAGGGAATGGACTTTTCTTAGAGGGGATTTTTTGGACATAGCTGAAAACTATGGAAATTCTTATACGCCTTGAGTGAATTCCTACAGGGCAGGTATTATAATGCTTAGAGTAGCAAGATTTGACTCTTTTCCTTAAGTAGTAATATGAAAACAGTTTTCACCAATTAGACTGCCCTTACCAAGTTAAATGCATGTACCTAACATACCTATGCTGAAAAAGACCGCAAATATATATATTAATATGTAACGAGTCGGACACAATTGAGCAACTAACACACATCACCTTGGGGCTTCCCTGGTGGCTCAGAAGGTAGAGAAGCCACCTGCAATTTGGAAGACCCAGGTTCGATCCCTGGATTGAGAAGGTCCTCTGGAGAAGGGAATGGGCAACCCACTCCAGTGTTCTTGCCTGGAGAATCCCACAGACAGTGGAGCCTGGTGGGCTACAGTCCATGGGGTCCTGAAAGCTGGACACAACTGAGCAACGGACACCCACATATATTAATATGCAAGTGTCTGTGCGTAGCAGAAGCTGGTGAGAGGCTGTGTCTACTGGTCTTCATGGGAGCACACTGAGGCCTTGTATTCAAGAGATGCAGAGAGCTTCGCTTGCAGCGCTGATGTTCAAAATCTTTGTTCATGGGCTGCCACACCAGTATGGCTGGGGAGACTGCTCACAAACACAGATCTCCAAGCAACTCATAAAAGTGGAATCATGCGGTGTATGTCCTTTTGGGACTGACTTAGCAAAACACCCCCAAGCTTCACGCATATTGTAGCTTGTGTCAGAATCTCCTTGCTTTTTAAGACTGAATTATAGTCCACTGTGGGCTTCCCAGCTGGCTCAATGATAAAGAAGTGGTCTGCCAGTGTAGGAGACGGGGGTTCAATCCTTGGGTTGGGATGATCCCCTGGAGGAGGAAATGGCAACCCACTCCAGTATTCTTGCCTGCAGAATCCCATGGACAGAGGAGCCTGGTCCATGAGGTTGCAAAGAGTCAGACATGACTTAGGGACTAAAACAGCAACATTCCGTTGTCTTTGTAAACCAAATGTGATTCTGCATTCATCTGTCAATACACACTTGGGTTTCTTCCACCTTCCGGCTACTGTAAATAATGTTGCTATGAACACGGATATGCAAATATTCTGCTTGACATTCTTTTAAGTATACTCACAAGTGGAATTCCTGGATCACGTAAAACTTTTACCAACTCCCCACTGCCCCCCCCCACCCCGCAAAAAACAGCAGAATCTCAAGTTCATATGAGACTTGCTTCAAGTTTTTATTGCAACAAAATCCTTGCCGTGATTCCTGTGCACGTGATCATACAAGAAGCTGCGTGGAGAGAAAAAGGGCAGACATATTTGCATCCAGGGAGAGTCAACGTTGGTTGGGTTGAGTCCCTGAGCAGTGGAGCTCTGATACAACAACTGGTGTTAATCACACTCACCGATACTCAGAGGAAGTCATACCATCACGTGACCCATCAATTCTTCAGTGGTGTTGGGACAAAGACACTTGGGTTTGGGGTGCTTTATTAGTGAAGAATCGAAGCAGAGTTTGGGAGCTCAGAGTCGTAACCACTGGGCCACCAGGGAAGCCCCCAGCTATTACATAAATAACTTTAAATTCAAATTATTAATCAGTGTGCCAGGTTATATGAGTGTGGGTCTAAAAGCAGACATTTACACACAAACAAAATCCTATTTCCCCTTGCCCTCCCATATTTTAGCTGACCTGGCGCTTTGTCTGAATGCATTTTTACCCTCCTTACCCACCCTGATGCTAGGAAAGACTGAGGTCAGGAGGAGAAGGGGGAGACAGAGGGTGAGGTGTTGGATGGCATCACTGACTCAATGGACATGAGTTTTGAGCAAACTCCACAATATAGTGACGGACAGGGATGCTTGGCGCATTGCAGTCCATGGGGTTGCAAAGAGTCAGACACGACTGAGCAGCAACAACACACGCCTTCTCCAAGAGAACCAAAGAGAAACACTTGACTCTTTTGAAAGTTCTGGAACTTGGCATTCGTGTCTGTGAAATTTGCAAAGGATGGAGCGTTCATTGCCATGAAGGGAGGCATCCTTTCTGAAGGTCGTATGAGGGTTCATCCATAAAGTCTCAAATCACTTCAGTGAAAGAGAGTGTATCCTTTCCTAAATTTTTAAGGAGCAGGCAGGAAGCCGCATGTTCTAAGTCAGCAGTGTCCATCACTTTTGACCTGGGGAACAACTTGACCTCCTTAGAAATGACTAAGGACCTCAGTTCAGTTCACTTCAGTCCTATCCAACTCTTTGCAGCCCCATGAACTGCAGCATATCAGGCTTCCCTGTCTATCAGTATCTCTTAGAGCTCTCTCAAATTCATTGATTTAGTGATGCCATCCAACCATCTCATCCGCTGTTGTCCCCTTCTCCTCCCGCCCTCAATCTTTCCCAGCATCAGGGTCTTTTCCAATGAGCTGGCTCCTTGCATCAGGTGGCCAAAGTACTGGAGCTTCAGCTTCAGCATCAGTCCTTCAATGAATCAGCCCTTCCAGTGAATATTCAGGACCGATTTCCCTTAGAATGGACTGGTTGGATCCCTTTGCAGTCTGAGGGACTCTCAGGAATCTTCTCCAACACCACAGTTCTAAAACATCAATTCTTTGACACTCAGCTTTCTTTATGGTCCAACTCTCACATCCATTAAAAAAAAATCATATATTTATTTCGCTGTATTAGGTCTTTTGTGATCTTTTCTTGCGCGTGGGCGCCTCTCTAGTTATGGGATACAGGCTTAGTTGCCATGTGGCATGTGGGATCTTAGTTCCCTGACCAGGGATAGAACCTGTGTCCCCTACAGTGGAAACTCAGATTTCTAACCAGTGGACCACCAGGGTCATCCCCCAGAGAACATTTTTAACATCCATTATATTTATTCATACTTCTGAAAGTACAAATGAAATGAAGTGAAAACCCAGACACACTTAAAGTATTGACTCATTAGTCTTTTTTATACTGTAGCCCAGCAGGCTCCTCTGTCCATGGGATTCTCCAGGCAAGAATACAGGAGTGGGTTGCAATTCCCTTCTCCAGGAGATCTTCCCGACCCAGGGACTGAACCTGGGTCTCCTGTACTGCAGGCAGATTCTTAACAATCTGAGCTATGAGTTCAGTTCAGTTCAGTCACTCAGTCGTGTCCAACTCTTTGGGACCCCGTGAACTGCAGCACACCACGCCTCCTTGTCCATCACCAACTCCCGGATTTCACCCAGACCCATGTCCATTGAGTCGGTGATACCATCCAACCATCTCATCCTCTGTCATCCCCTTCCTCCTGCCCTCAATCTTTCCCAGCATCAGGGTCTTTCCCAGTGAATTGGCTCTTCTCATCAGGTGGCCAAAGTACTGGAGAGCTCTGCAGTAATTAAATGAATGAAGAAGGCACAGCACATTTTTCAATAACGAGCATTATAGTTATTTTCAGGAATTCATGAATCTAATCAACATATGCTTTTCAGAATCATCCAATGGTTTCCAGGGGCAGGGGAGAAAGAGGAGAGAAAAGAGTTAGATGTGAAGTGAAGCCATGATTTGTTGCCATCCCCTGCCATGTGATGTCTTAAACAGCGACAGAATGATACAGGGTTGAGTACTAGCAATTAACTTAATGTCTGTTATTAAAATGGTCGCTGGTTTTCCTCCATTGATTTTTCACTCTCGGGGAATGACAAGCTCACGGCCCTGTCTCTATCTCTATATGAAGGACTTGGGATAAGCAGTGCTGTTTTAATGCCTTGAATACTGTTGGCAGGACCAGCGGAGGCAGTCACCCAAGAGGAAGGGAGAGTTTGTATACCTCAGATGTGGGCTTCCCTGGTGGTTCAGCGGGTCAAAAAACATGCCTGACCATGCGGGAGACTCGGGAGACCTGGATTCAATCCCTGGGTCGGGAAGATCCTCTGGAGAAGGGCATGCCAACCCACTCAAGTTTTCTTGCCTGGAGCAATCCCATGGATAGAGGAGCCTGGCGGGCTGCGGTCCACGGGGGTCACAAAGAGTTGGACACGACTGAGCACACCCACCTCAGATATGGGACGGTGTGCAAGGGTGGACCAGGCCAGAAATATGCCCATTTCAGAACTCTCACCTGGACAGCTGTTTGCAAATGAGATCTGGAGGGATGGCAGCTGGGGCTGCAAGAATGTCAAAGGAGAGGGAGGTCGGAAAGGGTTGATGGCACTCTGGACAGTGAGAAAGCCCAGACATAGGAGTTGGCAGGAAGACTGGAGGGGGACATCAGGAAGGAAAGGAGAGGGAAAGGAAAGGGGACTGGTTATCAGGCAGGAAAGGACCAGCTATGAGACAAAATGGCAGGATCCGGCAGTGCCTAAAGGAGCGAAGACGTGGACAGGCGTTCATCGTGTTAGACCAGTGACATCCTGACATCTGGGTCCAACATCCCTTCTAGGCGTGAACACCTTGAAAGTAACATGATCTTCATTTTTGTTTCATTATTTCTTTGATGCGGACCATTTTTTACCTAACTTAATACAATATCATCACTGTTTTGTCTTTTGTCTTTCTCTTTGGCTGTGAGACACGTGGGACCTTTGCTCGCCAACTGGGGGTCGAACCCTCAACCCTCTCTTAACCATTGGACCTCCAGGGAGGTCCTCAGTTCAGTTAAGTTCAGTCCCTCAGTCCTGTCTGACTCTTTGCGACCCCCTGAACCGCAGCACACCAGGCCTCCCTGTCCATCACCAACTCCCGGAGTTTATGCAAACCCATGTCTATTGAGTCAGTGATGCCATCCAGCCAACTCATCCTTTGTCGGCCCCTTCTCCTCCTGCCCGCAATCCCTCCCAGCATCAGGGTCTTTTCCAGTGAGTCAGCTCTTCGCATCAGGTGGCCAAAGTGTTGGAGTTTCAACGTTAGCATCAGTCCTTCCATTTAATATTCAGGGCTGATTTCCCTTAGAATGGACTGGTTGAATCTCCTTGTGGTCCAAGGGACTCTCAGTGTCTTCTCCAACACCACAGTTCAAAAGCATCAATAGGGATCTTTCTTTTGAAGGCCATAGGAACATCTGTTAACTGCTGATAAATACAGGGTAAACAAATCAAATATTAAAGTTCTGTCTTCCTGTATTAAATGAATGCAGGTGAAATGTGGAAATCTTTACATGTCAGATAACTAACGGGGGAAGCATCATTGTAAGTCTCCATGAATAAAATAACTGCTACTTCTTGTCTATTTTTCACCCCAGAATATTTGCCAGCCCATATGGACATCCTGTCTTATTTATAATTAAATGTGATACTTACTATAGTATTTACATTTTCTGACTTTGTATATGCTTTTTATTTTGTGTATATAACCCATTGAGTTGATGTGATTTATTTCAATGTGAACCAACAGGCAACATTTAAATTACTGGCCTTTTTTTCAGCCTCACTTTGTTTTACTTTCACAGATGAGCTGAAAATACAAATGAAACTCCACAACCATTTTCCTTCAAGGCTCTGCATTATTTTTAAATTACCTTATGGCATTTGTTGTGGGGGTGGGGGGGAATAAACCTTGAGGAAAATCTGTTGTTTTCTTTCCAATTTTTAGGTTATGTGTGTTTCCTGCTTGAACGCATACAGACGATTCTTGCCTTTTCCATGAAATTCTTGGTAAGCCTTCTTAAGTCACGAAACTCAATTATTTTATCAGCTTAAATGGCTGATTCATGTGAATGTATGGCAAAAACTACCACAATATTGTAAAGTAATTAGCCTCCTGCTCTGCTACTGCTAAGTCACTTCAATTGTGTCTGACCCTGTGCAACCCCGTAGACGGCAGCCCACGAGGCTCCCCCGTCCCTGGAATTCTCCAGGCAAGCACGCTGGAGTGGGTTGCCATTTCCTTCTCCAGTGCATGAAAGCGAAAAGTGAAAGTGAAGTCGCTCAGTCGTGTCCAACTCTTCGAGACCCCATGGACTGCAGCCTACCAGGCTCCTCTGTCCATGGGATTTTCCAGGCAAGAGTACTGGAGTGGGGTGCCATCGCCTTCTCTGAATTAGCCTCCAATTAAAATAAATTTAAATATTTATAAAAATTATTTTGTCAGCTTAGGAAAATGTCTTCTATGATGCATTTAATATTTCCCGTCTTCCATTGGTCTTTATTTTCCTAAGTGTCAACTGTATTATTTGGAGTTTAACGTGATGGTTCTTGAGGGCTCTTTAGCCTAAAGAAACCTACCAAATTCCTTTCATTTCACTAAAAAAAAAAAAAAAAATTGATCCCATTTCTTTGTTTTCACATGAACCATCTCAAACTGTCTTCCATATCTCTTAGTTGATTTCTCCAACTTTCACTGTCTCTTTTTACCTATTCCAAAGCAGATCTTCATGTTGGTGGAGCATTTCTGAATTTTGCAAAATCTCTCTCTACCTCCTTGTGCTATTCAACCATCCCAACCTACCCCTTCCTTGTCTGTTGCTATTCTGATGCCTCGTAAGCAACCCGATTCTGTATTTAACATCTCAGAGCAGTCTTTCAACAACAGTCTCTCTTTGTGGCTCCAGTGCACTCCAGAAGAAAGCTTGCCTGCATTCCTCTGCAAATTGCAACCTTTGCTTAACAAGGCAGAGTTGTATCCTAATCCTCGTGTTATCCTGTGAACCCAAGTGTCAACTCCTTCACCCGTTTCTCTCTCCAGGTTCACCTTCTGGAGTCCTCTGTTCGCACTTTAGGTGTTTTAACTACTTATACTTAGAAAACACATCGGTCATTTACGAGAGCATCTTCCCCACCAACAGGAAGACCTCACAAAAAGTGGCAGGATCTTCCCCACTTGTACCTCCTTCACATCCAGCCAACTCTTATTAGGTGGCTCAACAAACCGCATTAAATCCAGAAATGAAGGAACTCGTGACTGAGGGCAGAACTCTCAGTGACATTAAGTTACCCTTCACTAGTCAGGGTTCTAAAACCTACAACCAATGGAGGCTTTCCTGGTGTCTCAGCGGTAATGAATTGCCTGCAATGCAAGAAATGATCTGGAGATATGGGTTTGAGCCCTGGGTCAGGAAGACCCCAGGGAGAAGAAAATGAAACCCACTCCAGTATTCTTGCCTGGAGAATCCCATGGAGAGAGGAGCCTGGCGGGCTGCAGTCCACGGGGGTTGCAAAGAGTTGGACAGGACTGAGCAAATGACATATACAACCAATAAGGAGGGCAATTCAACTGGGACTGCCCAACTAGGAAGCAATGAAACTAATACATAATCTCAGGACCTGTCAGAGGCCTTTCTAAATGCATCGCAGTAATAGCTCCCTAATAATGATTATGGGGTTTCCACGGCAGCTCAGTGGTAAAAAAAATCCACTTGCCACTGCAGGAGATTGAACGCGGGTTCAACCCCTGGCCTGGGAAGATACCATGTGCCTTTATCAGCTGAGCCCATGCACGGAAACCCCTGAGCCTCTGCTCCCGAGCCCATGAGGTGGAAGTACTGAGCCCACAGGCCACAACTACCGAATGAAGCCTGTGTGCCCTAGGGCCCATGCTCCACAACAAAGAGCAACCCTTGCTGGGGACAGCCAGACAGAGAACGCACAGAGCAGTGAGACCCAGGGCAAATGGAAGCAAAGAAGTAACTGTTAACAAGAAAAAAAAGCCCAGCAGGAAGTAATGAACAGAAAACAAAATAATGATTATGGATGAAGGAACCCAAGAGTCCACTGATGGATGATGGATGGATATATATACACACACAGTGTACACACAGTGTCTGTGTGTGTGTGTGTGTGTGTGTGTGTGTGTGCTCAGTCGTGCCCAACTCTTTGTGACCCCAATGGACTGCAGGCCTTCAAGCTCCTCTGTCCATGAGATTCTCCAGGCAAGAATACTCGAGTGGGTCGCCATGCCCTCCTCCAGGGGATCTTCCCAACCCAGGGATCGAACCCACATCTCTTATCTCTCCTGCCTTGCAGGCAGATTGTTTTCACTGCTGAGTCACCAGGAAAGCTGTATACACACACACACACACACACACACACACACACACACACAGCACACAACATACACATAAGACTATCATTCACGACAAAGAAGAAATACTTCCAACTCAACAACGACGACAAGAAAAGATACAACGTAATCGACAAAAGGGCAGAAGAAGACATGGACAGATGGTCAACGGGGACAGGTGAATATGCTCAGACATTGCAAATTATTAGAGAAAGAAAAATCAAAGCTATAGTGTGGTAGTAACTCACGGTGGTGAAAACGGCCAACGTCGGAAAGCCTAGAAAATAACAAATGCTGGAGAGGGTGTGGAGAAAGGGAACCCTCCTACACTGTCGGTGGGAATGCAAACTAGTACAGCCACGAAGGAGAAGAGCATGGAGGGCCCTTAAAAGGCTAAAAAGAGATCTACCATAGGATCCACCACGGGCTTCCCAGGTGGTACTAAGGTAAAGAACCCGCCTACCAATGCAGGAGACACTGGAGACGTGGGTTTGATCCCTGGGTTGGGAAGATCCCCTGGAGGAGAGAATGGCAACCCACTCCAGCATTCTTGCCTGGAGAATCCCACAGACAGAGGAGCCACGGGGTTGTGAAGAGTCAGACAGGACCGAAGCCACTGAGCGTGCACACACATGGTTCAGCAAACCCACTCCTGAACAGATAGCCTGAAACAATTAGAGTTCACAAAGATAAGGTTATGATCACAGCACGGCTATGCACGGCTGCCAAGACACCAAGATGCAGAAGCTATCTAAATGCCTATCCACAGAGAAATGAATAAAGAAAAAGATGTGGTATCTATATATGTGGTATACATATACAATGGAATATTGTATTGTATATTTACTGACCCATAAAAAAGGAATGAAATGTCATCTGTAGCAACATGGCCGGACCTTAGCAGGAGCTGAGTGAAGTAAGTCAGACAAAGACAAGCACCACTCGGTATCAATTACGTGTAGAATCTAAAATAGGGCACAAATGAACTTATCTGTGTCATAGACAGAGGCCACACCCAATCATTTTTTTTATGACTGGTAAAGAGTCATTCGGAGAAGGCCCCATGGGCAGAGGGGCCTGGTGGGCTGCACTCCATAGGGTCGCTCAGAGTTGGACACGACTGAGCGACTTTACTTTCACTTTTCACTTTCATGCATTGGAGAAGGCAATGGCCACCCACTCCAGTGTCCTTGCCTGGAGAATCCCAGGGACGAGGGAGTCTGGTGGGCTGCTGTCTCTGGGGTCTCACAGAGTCGGACACGACTGAGCGACTTTACTTTCACTTTTCACTTTCATGCATTGGAGAAGGCAATGGCCACCCACTCCAGTGTCCTTGCCTGGAGAATCCCAGGGACGAGGGAGTCTGGTGGGCTGCCGTCTCTGGGGTCTCACAGAGTCAGACATGACTGAAGCGACTTAGCAGCAGCAAAGAGTCATTGGTTTCCATAGGTAGTTGTGTTTCAGCCAAAGGAAAAAACAAACAGAAGAGCTTTCCAAGATTCACTGCAGTCCGTGACATCCGTAATGTAACACCAGATCTTAAATTCATCAGAGATAAAGTATCATATGCTGGGGATCTGGAGATATCTAACCATGTCTAAAATATAACATGGCGAACTCATCTACAAACCAGAAAACAGGCTGTGTATCAGACATGGAGAACTGACCTGTGGTTGCCAAGCGGGTGAGAGATAGCAGACGGAATAATCGGGAGTTTGGGGTCAGGAGATGCAAATGATTATACACAGTATGGATAAATGATGAGGTCCTACAGTACAGTTCAGGGAACCATATTCAACCTCCTGTGATAAATCACAAGGGAAAAGAATATTAAAAATTATATTTATTGCAACTGTATATATTTATGAGTCACTTTGCTATAGAACAGATTTAAAACAACATTGTAAATCCAGTATCCTTCAATTAAACAAAATTTAAAACATTACGAAAACAAAAAGCTAGTCCTGGAGATGACCTGTATACAGCATGGAGGGAATCGTTCAGATAATTTTGCATCTGAAAGTTGCTAAGACAGTAGGATCATAAAACTTCACAAGAAAAAGAAAATCTCCTACTGTGTGAGGTGGTGGATGGTCACTGGACCTCTTGAAGTCACAATGTCACAATATATGTGCTTAGAGGCTCAGGCGGGTCTGACTCTTTGTGACCCCAAGGACTGTAGCCCACCGGGCTCCTCTGTCCATGGGGATTCTCCAGGCTAAAATATTGGCATGGGTTGCCATGCCCTCCTCCAGGGGAATCTTCCCAACCTGGGGATCGAACCCAAGTCTCTGACATTGCAGGCAGATTCTTTACCGTCTGAGCCAGGGAAGCTTGTCACAATAAATACACATATCAGATCATCATTGGAACTTCTGTGGTGGGCTAGTGGCAAAAAGTCCGCACTCACAAAGCTGCGGGCCTGGGTTCAATCCCTGCTCTGGGAATTAGCTTTTGCATGCCACAGCTAAGACATGGTGGATAGAAATTTGTTGTTCAATCACTCAGCTGCATCTGACTCTTTGCGACCCCACGGAGTCCAGTATGCCAGGCCTCCCTGTCCTTCACGATCTCCGGGAGTTTGCTCAAACTCACGTCCACTGAGTCGATGATGCCATCCAACAATCTCATCCTCTGTCCACCCCTTCTCCTCCTGCCCTCAATTTTTCTCAGCATCAGGGTAAATACAAGAGAAATCCTTAAAAAATATTATGTTGTACATCTCATACGAATATGATATGGTGATTACTCCTTGAATTGAAAACAATAAAAATGAATGCAATATGTTGATTATACCTTGAGCTGAAATGAAAGAAGAAATACACCCTCTAACATTTTAATCCTGAACATCTGGCTTCCAGAATTATGAGAAAATGAGTATCTGTTATTTAAACTGAAAAAACAAGAGCAAGGTCCCTTCCATCTAAAGGTTTGGTCCATCTTGCTTTCCCACCCGTGTCCCTCAAGACCAGCTCTCTTTTCAGAGATATACGGTCCCTCACAAGACACCTTCCCGCTTATCCTTAGGGGGATAGGGGGGGGGCTGTTCCTTAAAAGTGCGTATACAGAGACAGCATGCCACCGATATAGTTTAAGCTCTCCAAAGGCAGGGAAAGCAAGTCGTCATCATCAGTCTGTTTACACACTGCCGAGAGCATTATCTCAGTGCATTCCAAACAAGAATGATTCAACGTTTCTCTTGCAGCCATTAATTATTGAAGAACATCCCCTCTGGGGGAGGGAAGATCTTCAGTGAGGTTAGAGCTATAAAAGCCTGATGTCTGCAGAGAGGGTATCAACGCATCCTGAGCCTCATCACGGAGAAGAAGGTCCGGTTTCAGATCCAATTAGCATCAGAAAAGTACCTGATGCGGCTTCTAAGAATAGGATCAAAGCACATCAGCATTTCTGAACCGAGTAGCAGGGGGTGCGGGGAAAGAAGACACTTCTACATGGTGAGCCCTTTGGGGGTGAATCGGAAGCTTCTCAAACAGGGTCCATTTCAACCTTGAGAAACAACCTCTAGGGCTTTCCTGGTGGCTGCGAGGTAAAGAATCCACCTGCCAAGGCACGAGACACGAGTTCGATCCCTGGTCCGGGAATATGCCACGTGCCTTGGAGCAGCTAAGCCTGTGGGCCACGACTATTAAGCCCGTGTTCTAGGTGTCCAGAAGCCACAACTACTGAAGCGCGTGGGCACTGGAACTTGTGCCCTGCGGCAAGAGAAATCAGCTCAGTAGGAAGCCTGCATTCCACAATAAGAGCAGCACCACCCCCTACCCACCAACAACCCCCAACTCCCCAAACCCCCACGCCTCAGCTCACTGCAGCTAGAGTGAAGCCCATGAAGCAGTGAAGACCCAGCACAGCCAAAGAATAAAAAGCAAGAAAATTATGAACAAGGTAATAATTTGTAAGGGCTTCCCTCACAGCTCAGTCGGTAACAAATCTACCTGTGATGTAGGAGACCTGGCTTCGATCCCTGGGTGGGGAAGATCCCCTGAAGAATGGAATGGCTACCCACTCCAGTATTCTGGCCTTGGAGAATCCCATGGACAGAGGAGCCTCGTGTGCATTCATGGGCTCGCAAGATTCGGACACGACTTACAGACTAAACCAGCAATAATTTGTAAAGAAGACGTGCCTGGGTCCGTTTTTTAAAAGAATGAAACTGAACAATGGGAGAGGTCACCCAGTTGCTTGAGAACCTTTGCTCTGAATTACTGGGTGCTGTTTGACTTAGTTCAAATGGGAGCCCAGAGTTTGCACCTCCATGAAAAGTGGGGGTTGCACTTTTTTAAAGGACTTTTCCTTGATTCTGACCTCTGTGCTTGCCTTACAGTCTCTCCCTTCTGGAGTCACTGCATCCCTCCAGGCTTTGACTGGTCTGAGAGCATCTACCCTCAGAAGACAGAGAAAATGCCACTCTCCCTGTCTCCCTTCATTACGGAGGAGAACATTCCTTCCCGAGGCTGGTTCTTCTGCATGGAGTGGTATCGACATCACTTCCAACACCCCCTGTCTCTCTAAGAATTATCCTGTACAGATTTACAAGTATTCAACTCAGTCCACAGCATTTTGAGTGAAATTCACCCGGAATGAACGAGCGTCTTTCCAGTGAATGACTATGATGTCATAAACAACAAGAACACAAACGTTGTTCCCTTCAATATTCCTTAAATGTTACCCTCTCATCACATCTTTATCACGACTAAACAGGTTCTGTTCAATCTGGGCCTCCCTCGTAGCTCTGTCGGTAAAGAATCTGCCCGCACTGCAGGAGACCCAGGTTCAATCAATGGGCTGGGATGATCCCCTGGAAGAAAATGGCAACTCAATCCAGTATTCTGGCCTGGAAAATCCCCATGGACAGAGGAGTCTGGCAAGGCTAGTCCATGGGGTCGCAAGAGTCAGACATGACTTAGCAACTAAGCAGTGATGAAAGAGCAACACGGAGAACATGCATTGAGGTGGGAATTGCTTTCTCGGTGAACTTGGTACTCATCAGCAATTCCAGAAACAAGACTTCCAGGGACTCTGGTCATATGTGGGCAGTTGAATCAAGAACCACACAGCACCTGTAGTCAACTCACATGTCAACACGGCTGTGGATGTAAAACTCATGTAGTTGTACAGGTGACGGCCAGGGGTCTCCATCTCACACGGTAGAAATACTGACTACTTTCAGCTTAGGGTTGAGCTCGGTGACCTCTGCCTTTACCCTGATTCTTTGTCCTTTCTCAGTTCATAGTGATCGTTTGATCAGGCCAGTCCATCCTATAGGAGATCAGTCCTGAATGTTCATTGGAAGGACTGATGCTGAAGCTGTAGCTCCAATACTCTGGCCACCTGATGTGAGGAGCTGACTCATTGGAAAAGACTTTGATGCTGGGAGGGATTGGGGGCAGGATGAGAAGGGGACGATAGAGGATGAGATGGTTGGATGGCATCACTTACTTAATGGACATGACTTTGAGCAAGTTCTGGGAGGTGGTGATGGACAGCGAGGCCTGGCATGCTGCAGTCTCTGGGGTTGCAAATGAGTTTGACATGACTGAGCGACTGAACTGAACTGATCAGACCCTCTCATCTGTTAGGGGCTTCGCTGGTAGTTCAGAATGTAAAGAATCCACCTCCAATGTGGGAGACCGTGGTTCTATCCCTGGGTCAGAAGATCCTCTGGAGAAGGGAGTGGCTCTGCATTCCAGTATTCTTGCCTGGAGAATTCAATGGACAGAGGAGCCTGGCAGGCTACAGTCCATGGGGTCACAGACTTAGACAAGAGTGAGCGACTATCATTTTACTTTCTTATCCCTTACTCTTTCAGAGTTGACTTACTGCCTGGCAAAGGCTGGTGACGTCAGTCTCTCTCTCTACACACACACACACACACACACACACACACACACACACACACGGGCTTCCTCGGTGGTCTAGTGGCTAAAACTCTGCACATCCAATGCAGAAGCCCAGGTTCAATCCCCTGGTCAGGGACTGGATCTCACATGCCACAGCTAAAGATTGTGTGTGCTGCAACAAAGCCTGGGCATAGTCACATTAAATATAAATTATATATATATATATATGTATATATATCTCCATGAAAATTCTTTCCTTCACAGCAGTTCTGTGCAGCAAAATAGTTACTAATAATTAGTGCTATTAGCTTTGAATCAATAATCTATAAATAATCTACTGAGCTGAAGACCTTCACCACTTAGTTCTTCGTTGACCTATGGGAAAAACTCTTTTGCTAGATAGGACCCCTAGAATGTGAGGAAGAGGAGATATTTACCGAGAGACACCAGAGGAGTTAGAACACAGAAAATCCAAGCACAGCACCCCACAACTTCTTTCCTTGGTAATCATGTAGCCAGCATATGCTTTCCCAGCATAATCATTTAGTAAATAGAGTCACTGTCTTGCTTTACATTTTTTTTTCTTTTTAAAACGCATGCATTTGACACCATCTAGAGAATGATGCTTTCCAAAACAGTCACTGGAAGTTACAGGGGTGAGGAAATAGACAAGGTCATCTGAGTTATCTTTCCTGTCACTCAGCTTGGAGATTCATTCCAATAAAAAGGGGGCCTAAGTTCCCAGAGGTCTGGTCCGTGCCAGGAATCTAGACTTTTGAAAGCATTATTTTTAATGAGTCCTTGAGTTTATGCAAAATGCCTTTGCTCATACGGGTTTGGTTGACAAGCATTTAAGTTTCTGGCCAAAGGTGGTTGAGGAAAAGACATGTTCACTGTACTCTCCTTCCTTAAAATCTGCCATAAAGACATGAAATGATGAAAAGCTAGAGGGAAGAAGTAACCTCTAGCTTGAGTAGAAGAAACTTTCCACAGACCTTCATCAGTGGACTGAACGTGGAATCTGGATTTACAAAGAAATGACAGACACCCCCGCCCCCTTGTCCTGGGAGAAGGAAGCCTAGAAAAGCTAAGGAAATTCTCCAGGGTCATAATGCTGCCAAGGGGTGCCGTCACAGAGCTTGGCGCCAGCAAGCAGGTGCGGAGAAGAGAGTGGAAAATAAACCCCTGAAGAGACGAAAGCCACAAAGCTGACTCACGCCGGCAGACACGGTCAAGATTCTTTCCCATGCCGAAAGGACCAGCAACACTGATTTTTTTCATTTCTTTCTGCAGCTTCACCAGTTTGCTTGTTGTTGCGTGCCTGCCTTGCCTGTCTTGAGCCTTTAAGAGACCACAGTTTATTTATTCCCTTTCGCGATGGCTAAGAATAGTAATGCTTGGTGTTGCTGTAGGATTGCTATCGAACGGAACGCGTGGGAGCATGAAGTAGAATGTGTACCCATTATGAAAAAGGAGGTGAAGTCATTATTGTTGGACAGGTTAGTTTTATAACAAAAACTTCAGAGAATCAACCAGAAAAAAAAAATTTTAAGTGATAGTAAGACAACAAAAGAACATGGGTATTTATGAAATTAGCACAGAAATTCAGTATTTCCCCCATATATGAGTAATAATACGTTAGACAAGAAACTGACAGGAAGGGAGTGAATCAAAGTGAAGACGTTCAGTCATGTCCGACTCTTTGCGATCCCATGAACGGAGTAGCCTGCACCAGGCTACTCCATCCGTGGGAGTTTCTGGGCAAGAGTACTGGAGTGGGTTGCCTTTTCCTTCTCCAGGCAATCTTCGCGACCCAGGGATCAAACCCAGGTCTCCCACATTGTAGACAGATGCTTTACTTTCTGAGCCACCAGGGAAGCCTAAGTCATTACCAGAAAGGTAACTCATCACCAAATAACTAGAGTAAAGCACCTCCAAATTAACTTAAAGAGCCATGTACGATATATAGAGAGGAAGGTGTTGAAATGTTATTGACATAAATAAGAATTAAATAAGTGGAAAAGCCTATTATTTCTTCCACGGCAAAGAAGACTCAGGATTATAACGACGTCCATCGCCCTAAATTAATTTGTAAATTGAAGGCGATCTCAATGTAAATGTCGATAGCATTTCTTTGAAACAAGGGAAGCTGCATCTCAGATTAATGAGGAAGGGCCAGCCCCTCCAGACATTCAGACGTATGATAAAGCTACATTTATTAGAGCCACTTGACGTTGGCACTGGAGTATACACAGAGAGCAAGAGACTGGACAGAGGGCATAAGTAGACAGACATACAGAGAGGAACTGAATTCATCACAAAGAGAACATCCTGAATCAGTGAGGAAGAGATGGTACGCTTATCAAGCGATTGTGAGATAGAGATATAGCCATCAAGGGAAGATATATATGTGAATATTGTACACACATATACGTGCGTGTGTGTGTATATATAGAAAACCATATTTGTTACTGTATATGATAACTGATGTTTTTCAACTGTGGCACTGGAGAAGACTCTGAGAGTCCGTTGGACTGCAAGGAGATCCAACCAGTCCATCCTAAGGGAGATCAGTCAGGGGTGTTCACTGGAAGGACTGATGCTGAAGCTGAAACTCCAATACTTTGGCCACCTCATGTAAAGATCCATTTCACTGGGAAAGACCCTGATGCTGGGAAGATTGAGGGCAGGAGGAGAAGGGGGCAACAGAGGATGAGATGGTTGGAATACATCACTGACTCGATGGACATAGGTTTGAGCAAGCTCTAGGAGTTGGCTATGGACAAGGAGGCCTGGTGTGCTGTAGTCCATGGGGCCGCAAAGAGTCGGATATGACCGAGCAACTGAACTGAACCGATGACAACTATATGTAGGCTTTAGGCATGGGCTTTCCTGGTGGCTCAGATAGCAAAGAAGCTGCCTGCAATGCAGGAGACCCGGGTTTGATCCCTGGGTCAGGAAGATCCCCTGGAGGCAATGCACTTCAGTGTTCTTGCCTGGGAAATCCCACGGAGAGAAGAGCCTGGTGGGATACAGTCCATGGAGTGGCTAACTCTATACTACATAAAGACAGACTCCACACTAACCAGAGCTCAGGCTTCCTTGGTGGCTCAGATGGTATAGAATCTGCCCGCAATGCAGGAGACCCAGGTTTGATCCAGGTTCGAGAAGGAAATGGCAACCCACTCCAGTATTCTGGCTTGGAGAATCCCATGGGAAGAGGAGCCTGGCGGGCTACAGTCCATGGGGTCACAGACAGTTGGACACAACTGAGCAACTAACATATACTAAATAATATCTGTGTATATTCAGATAGATGGTAGATGACATATATTTACATTTCCATTTATTGACTTCTGGCTTATATTTTCCTTATACAGATTTAAGTAGCAGGGTAGATATTCTATAATAGAAGGGAGCAGGGCTCATTTTACAAGTACAAGGCTGAAGTGGAGATGGCTTTCAAATCAAGGCAGAAACCTAGGCACCATATTGACTTATTGATTTGGCCATTCCAGATTTACGATATGTGCCCTCCAAAATGAACTATAAGTGAAATTAAAAGAGAAATTTTGACAAGATGCATCTCTCAGCCTAGTCATCACGGACTAAAGGCTGAGGATGCTTCTGTTATCTTGTTTTTTTTTAGCGTCATCAAAAGCCCTCAGCACAGCAGGCTGAATAAACAATCACTCTCCACACATACGATCATCAGTTCACGTGACTCAACTCCATACTCTCAAACAGGAAATCTTCCCTCTACATCCAAGCAGGAAAAAAATTGTTTCACTTATCCCCCAAAAAGGAAAAGAGGCTAAAGTTTCCTAGATTTGTCTTCTGTCTCAGCTTAATATAAACTTCATGCTGCTGGCAATGAAATCAACTATAAAAA
Source organism: Ovis aries (assembly GCF_016772045.2). Lineage (NCBI taxonomy): Eukaryota > Metazoa > Chordata > Mammalia > Artiodactyla > Bovidae > Ovis > Ovis aries. The sequence continues at coordinate 3,358,194 of NC_056080.1, read as the reverse complement.
GTGAGCCAAACTACTCTGACTTCCATTCCGTTTTTGTTTGAGTTTTCTTTTTCTTTTTTTTTGATAACATCTTTACTGAGATATTTACACTCAGTCGTGTCCGACTCTTTTGATCCCATGGACGATAGAGTCCATGGAATTTTCCAGGCCAGAGTACTCGAGTGGGTAGCCTTTCCCTTCTCCAGGAGATCTTCCCAACCCAGGGATCGAACCCAGGCTTCCCACATTGCAGGCAGATTCCTTACCAGCTGAGCCGCAAGGGAAGCCCATTGAGATATAATTATTGAGATATAATCCACATGCCACAAAATTCACCCATTTCAAGCACAAATCAGTGATTCCTAGCACATCAGAGGAACTGGTCAATCATCACAAGAAATTTTAGAATATGTTCAACATCTTCAAAAGACCACCTGTAACCTTTGGCTGGCATTCCTCATTACCCCTCTCCCCAGCCCTAGGCAATTACAAACACGCTGAACGTGTCTATGGATTTCCGTATTCTAGACATTTCCTATCAATAGAATCCCACCGTATGTGGTCCTTGGTGACCAGCTTCTTCATTTAGCATAATGTTCTGAAGAATCATCCAAAGAGTAGCGTGAGGTAATTCTTCATTTCTTTTTATGGCTGAATACCGTTCCACTGCATGTAGAGACCACAGGCTTTCCAGTTGGCCCTAATGGTAAAGAACCCTCCTGCTAATGCATAAGACGAAAGAGACGTGGGTTCGATCCCTGGGTGGGGAAGATCCCCTGGAGGAGGCAATGGCAACCCACTCCAGTATTCTTGCCTGGAGAATCCCATGGACAGAGGAGCCTGGTGGGCTACAGTCCATGGGGTCGCAAAGAGTCAGACACGACTGAACGACTCACCAGGCATGCAGAGACCACGCTTGTTGACCTATTTGTCTACTGATGGACACCGGAGTCCTCCAGCTTTGCTCCTCTTCTTTAAGAATGTTTTATCTATCCTGGCTCCTTACAATTCCAGATGAGTTGTACAATCAAGCTTTCCATTCCTGAGATGGGCCATTGGGATTTTGACCGGGGTTTCAGTGAATCTGCAGATCACTCTGGTGAGTATTATTTATGCCAACAACATGAAATCTTCTAAATAAGGAACACGGATGTCTTTCACCTACGGGGGTCGTCTTCGCCTTCCATCACCAATGTTTCGTAGTTTCCAGGTTGTAAGGTGCATATTTTCCATTGTAAGTTATTCCCAGGCACTTCATTATCTTTGATGATACAGTAAATGGGAATTGTTTTCTCAAGTTTAGCTTTTTTTGTGAATGTATAGAAATTTCATTGAGTTTTTTTTCTGTTGATTTAATATCCTTAGGATTTTCTATATACGAGATATGACCCCTGAAAAAAAAATCATCTTTTACTTCTTTCTTTCATAGCCTGCATGCCTTCATTTTATTTTCTGCCTTAATTCTGCCCAGGCTGAAATGTACAGTACGATGTTAAAAACAATCAGCAAAAAAACCTGTCATATTTCTGACCCTGAGGGGAAGAATCCAGAATTTCGCCATTAAGTGAAATGTTACCTCTTGTGTTTTTGTAAATGTTCTGCAGAGAATTTTCTATACGTGTAAGAAGAATATTAAATTTGAGTTAATGGCCCATGTTCAAATTTTGACATATATACAACCAGTCATTCTTACAAAATATAGCCACTGTGCTATTTAACGAGTGATCTTAAATTTGCATTAATAAAGTGCAGAAAAAATTCCCAAAGAGCATTAGTAGAATTTGATATGCACCAACATTCAAATTGCATATTAATACTTTCTCCAAACAAACAAAACAAAACAAAAAAACTATAAAAGATAAAAACAGACATTAAGATATATCCCATCTATTCAAACACAAATTCTAATCATGATATGTGTTAGCATTAGCAATGCTAAAAATATAATTGGTCATCTTAAAAATTACTGAAAATAGGTTAGAAATGTATTTAAAAATATACTAAGTAGCTTAATTCACTTGTCAGTTTCAGTTTGAAAATAACAATATCACCTTGGTCGTATAAAGCACTTGCTTTCATAACCTTTGCCTCATTTTAGCTCTCAGTTTCTATAATTTCAATTTTAAAAATTGTAGGTTTAATTTCAGACTTCTGGTTTAGTTAGGTCTATAAGTGGATATTAAATTAGGACTCAATATTAGTTTCTAGATGACCCAAGACCTTTTTTTTTTTTTTTTTTTTTTTGCCAACGTCTCCACATCCCCAAGAAAGGATGAATATCACCAGGACTTGCAAAGGAGGAACCAGCGGTGATCTGAAATGCATTTTGTAATTCTCAGCTCCTCACCTACATCAAGCATATTAGAGTTGGCACAGAAACGTCCAAGTTTGAGGTGTTGGAGGGGGAGGGAGAGATTTTAATGGAAAGCAAATTTGAAGTTTTTTTTAAAAAGGCTTATTTTATTCAAGCACAATCGGTTTGCAATGCTGTGTTAATTTCTGCTGTATAGCAACGTGAGTCTATTAGACATATATGCGTTCTTTTCCATACTCTTTTCCACTAATGGCTTATCGCAGGATCCTGAATATCGCTCTCTGCACGCTCCATCAAAACTGTGTTGTGGATCCGTCCTGTACAGCGTAGTTGGCATCTGCTAGTCCCAAACTCCCACGCCATCCATCCCTCATGGCAACCACAAGCCTGTTCTTTCTGTCTCTGTGAACTCTCAGTTATGAGACGAGAATAATGCATTTTCATCTGAGCAATGAGGAGACTGTAGCGTTGACATCTATCCCTCCATGTGAGGACAGCGTTTTACTGGCGACATCTGTCCTAGGAATTAAGTTTCACCATTAGAGTCCCTTGGATTGCAATGAGATTCAACCAGTCCATTCTAAAGGAGATCAGCCTGGGTGTTCTTTGGAAGGAATGATGCTAAAGCTGAAGCTCCAGTACTTTGGCCACCTCATGCGAAGAGTTGACTCATTGGAAAAGACTCTGATGCTGGGAGGGATTGGGGGCAGGAGGAGAAGGGGACGACCGAGGATGAGATGGCTGGATGGCATCACAGACTCGATGGACGTGAGTCTGAGTGAACTCTGGGAGCTAGTGATGGACAGGCAGGCCTGGCGTGCTGCGATTCATGGGGTCGCAAAGAGTCGGACACGACTGAGCGACTGAACTGAACTGAACGGATTCCATCCCCTAGTTCTCATCTCTTTAATGCTCCCTCACTTGACCTGATGTTGGCATAATTTCTCATCAACCTCAGCACTACCTGAAGTTTTCACTGGACAGCAAAAATGGGGAAAGTTGAATCTGTTAAAAAAAAAAAAAAAAGTATATTAAAGCACTGCATCTCAAAAGGGCACTCAATGAAAAATAAAAGCCACCTTAAAAAATATGATTATGGGCTGTTAGCACTAATGAATGTTAATTTATTTTTTGCTATTCAGGTGCTTCACTGCGGGGGGTGGGGGGGGGAGGAGTTAATGGATGTGGGATGCCGGTCCAAAACTTTTCAAAATTTGTATTTCAGGTTAAAAAAAAAAAGCTCAAATTTCCAGGGTGAGGTTGTCTTTTCTCAATAGTTGGAAACCAACAATCCATAATTAAATCAATTTAAAAATGTTTAAAGAGAAAGGCATCATCTCGAAGGAGGATTCAGTACATTGTTCTGTGTCTTTACTTTCAAGGTAACTACATCATATTTCAAAACTCTAAGATACTAAACAAAGAAAGGGGAGAGAGAGAGCAGAGAGCAAATTCTTTTCTGAGAATTTAAAAAAAGAAAGGGGAGAGAAAATTCTCTCTTTTTTTTTTTTTCTGAGAATTTCCCTAGGCATGAAAAGGAACACATTTGAGTCAATTCTAGTGAGATGGGTGAACCGAGAGTTTATTACACAGAGTGAAATAGGTTGGGAGGAGAAAAACACATATCGCATATTAACCCAATATATAGGGGCTCTATAAAGATTGTGCTGATGAACCCACTTGCAGGGTAATCAGGGAGCTGCAGACACAGAGAACAGACTTGTGGGCACAGTGGGGGAAGGAGAGGGTGGGAGGAATAGAGACAGTGGTATTTAAATATATATATATTTATTACCATATCTTAGACAGACAGCTAGCGGGAATTTGCTGTATGACTCAAGGCACTCAAACCTGATGCTCTGTGGCAGCCTAGAGGGGTGGGATGGGGTGGGAGGAAGGTTTAAGGAGGAGGGGACATATGTATCCTTATGGCTGGTTCATGCTGATATAGCTCAGAAAGCACCACAGCATGGTAAGTATCCTGCAATTAAAAATAAACACAAAGAAGGAAGTTTATGAGTCACCAGGAGCTATGAAGCAAAAATGATCCATTTGGTCAATACACCGGCCTTACAAAAACGGACTGTTTTATCCATCCATGGTGGAAGGACTTTCAGCTTGAGGTCTAGGACGCAATTTTTGAAAGTGACACTACATGAATGTAAGGACACCTGCTGGTTAAGAAAACGGGAAATGACAGCCTTGCACGCTCCGTGACAATCTTTTAAGTCACGATTCTTATCACATGCCCCCCACATGTCTCATCATCTTACCAACCCAGGAATTGAACCTGCATCTCTTGCATGTCCTGAGTTGGCAGACAGGTTCTTTACCACTGAGCCAGCAGGGAAGCCCCCATATTACACTTGATCTTAGCCAAAAGGACAAGAAGAGATATACATAATATATATGAATTGGATATATAAGTATGAAAGAGAATGGGCTTCCCCAGTGGCACTAGTGGTAAAGAATGGCATTGTAACATGTATACTGTCATGTAAGAATCGAATCGCCAGTCTATGTCCGATGCAGGATACAGCATGCTTGGGGCTGGTGCACGGTGATGACCCAGAGAGATGTTATGGGGAGGAAGGTGGGAGGGGGTTCATGTTTGGGAATGCATGTACACCCGTGGTGGATTCATGTCAATGTATGGCAAAACCAATATAAATTAAAAAAAAAAAAAAAAGAATCCGCCTGCCAATGCAGGAGACATAAGAGACGCGGGTTCAATGCCTGGTTTGGGAAGATCCCCTGGAGGAGGGCATGGCGACCCACTCCAGTATTCTTGTCTGGAGAATCCCATGCACAGAGGAGCCTGGTGGGCTACAGTCTGTGGGGTTGCAAAGAGTTGGATAAGACTGAAGCGACTCAGCAAGCTCGCTTGCACAAGAGAATATTCTAATATATGTGATTCTCTCCTATATTTATCAATATATCTAATGAATACACTATATTAAGCAATAAATACTGGTGTCATTCAGGGGAAATAAGCATACTTGACAACTTCTGACTAGAGGTTATTTGTTAACAAACTTTCCACAAGGAAATAAATGGCAAAGGCTTTAAGCACATGGAATGTCCTTTGAGCTAGCAATTCCATCTGAAAAAGCGCATCTTAAGCAAATAGCCATTGATGAGGGGAAATATTTCATCCTGTGTTCCTCAAAGTTCTGAAGCTAAATACCCCAAATGAAGAACAGATAAAATATTATGCCAAGGACTTGAATTTCAAAGGATGGTGTTTCAGGACACCTAATGATACAAATGAAAGGTAGAGTATATGAGTTAACAGAATAAGTTTAAACTACTGGATGGATACAAATATACAGATACAGAGATATACTGATACAGAGAAAATACTGAAAGCCTGTGTACTCAATAGGTAACAGTGGCACAATGAAAGCTAATGTAACTTTGTTCTTTGCATCTTTCTGTATCAAATATATTATGAAACCCAAACCAGTAACTTTGCAGTTGTTCAGGTCCTTAGCTGTGTTTGCCTCTTTGTGACCCCTTGGACTGCAGCACACCAGGCTTCCCTGTCCTTCACCATCTCCTGGTGTTGCTCAGACCCACGTCCATTAAGTCGATGAGGCCATCCAACCGTCTCATCCTCTGCCACTCCCGTCTCCATTTGCCTTCAATCTTTCCCAGCATCGGGGAGAAAGCTAACATACTCTCTCAGCAGGTGATGAGATAGTATAACAGCAACTGTGACACCATTTTGATACAATGTATCCTCCCTGGCCTGTGATGCAAACTGTAGCTGCCTTATCTTTCTGGCACACCCTACAACCCTGGTTGCAACATGAGCGAAAATCCCAGTTGAGGGATATTCTATAACACACCTGAGGAATCCTTCTCCAAAGTTATCAGCAGCAGCAGTGTGAATCACTCAAACATGTCCGACTCTCTGAGACCCATGGACTGTAGCGCGCCAGGCTCCTCCATCCATGGGATTCTCCAGGCAAGAATACTGGAGTGGGTTGCCATGCCCTCCTCCAGGGGATCTTCCCGACCCAGGAATCGAACCAGGGTCGCCCACATTGCAGGCGGATTCTTTACCAGCTGAGCTCCCTGGGTGGAACCCCCTCTGGTTCCCAGCGTTCATCTTCGTACCCAAAGGTGTGGTGTGGTCTTCACAACTCACGGTCTGATCTGCATACGTGATCGGAAACTCCAGTCCACATGTTTTCCCCATTTCCTTTGTTTTTATAGCTGACATCCCTCGTCTGTCCCAGTGTCTATTTGGGACATCCTGTGCAATTCTGCCCTCGGTCACCTTAGGGTCCTGTTGACTATGACAGGCTCTTATGATATCCAAGCTAAGATGAGAGAGGGAGTTGGATACACTGAGTCTGTTTTCTGGTGGGGAGGGGTCTTCCAGCTTCAACATTTTCACTCAAATGTCCCCACCATTCCTCGCAGTCCAATGATAGATGGGACACGGGACCGTCCTCTTTGAAGCTAAGATCCTTAACGGAACCCACTATAAGCATCTTTGACAAGCTTCCCTGCATCCCACAATGCTCACCTTCTCTTACAGATTCCACTGCAGGTGAGCCGACACCTGTCCTCAGGTGAGCTGGCTCAGGCAGGACACCAGGCTGGCAGGCAGCCAAGTCACGGGGCTGTGGTCCTGCCTGTCTGAGACATCACAAAGATTGTCCAGGAGACGGGCTCCGATGCTCACAGTTAGGGGGGTGGGCACCTTGATGTATCTGCAGTCTGGACCATCAGACACTGATAAAGCAGGCTGCTCTGCACTTAGCAACAGAGGTAAGGGCTTTTATTCCTCTTTCTCCTTTTTCTTTCTCTCCCTGTTTCCTCTTCTCCTATTGCTTGTCCCCCTTGGCAACCCAGGGAATCTTCCTAACCCGGGGATGGAACTCACGTCCCTTGCATTGCAGGCAGATTCTTGGGATGGAGCCCGGGTCCCCTGCGCTGCAGGCAGATTCGTGACCATCTGAGTCACCGCGGAAGCCCATAAATGTGTTGATATATGATATTTCTTTTTCCTCTGCCTGACTTGACTTTCCTCTGTATGAAGGTCTCAACCCTTGCTCCTTAATGACATTTTTGGACTAGTAGCCACGGGCTCTGGCTCTATGATGGATTTCACCAAGACGCCAGAGGCCGGCCTAAGAAGGACTAAGCCATATTAAGTCGAAAAGGCTGTGTAATGGCATTATCGTGGGATTTGGATAATCTGCTCAGCATCTGGGCCTCAGATCTTGATTGAGTGGGAGATGATTGGTCGGAACCTGTGACAACCAGGGAAGGATTCATGACATGTGGGGGGCAGGATGACTGGGCTGTGACTCACGTATTCTTTCATCAATAAAAGGAATTTTCAAACCTTCTGTTCAGCGCTTCCTCTGGTAGGAGCTGAGGGTACATGGAAGGATGAGGAGAGACAGGAGGGAAAAAGAAAAGAAAGGAAGCGAAGCGCAGTGTGGAAATCACACAGGAGGACTAACAACAGGGTGGCTGGGTCAGAAAAGTAGGAAGGGCTTAGCTCTGACGGGAGGGCAGAAGAATTCACACATGCAACAACCGTCGGGCTGAATCTTAAGGACCTTCTTTCAGGTGAAAAGGTGGGGAAGAGGTTTTCTGGTCCATCACTACATGCATATTCACCATTTGTAAGCTTCAGAGTAGACTCTGTGCAGAGGCTGTAGGGCTTGAAGGTCGACCAGCAGGGTAGGTCAGATCAGAAAGGAGAGAGAATAAGATATGGAAGAATTTAAGTGATGCTTTGAAGGTAATGTAGGATTTAAGTGTATTAGGCGTCCCTGGTGGCTCACAGGTAAAGAAGCCACTTGCCAATGCAGGGGATGCCCTTTGATCCCTGGATCAGGAAAGTCCCTGGAGAAGGAAATGGCATTCCACTCCAGTATTCTTGCCTGAGAAATCCCATGGACAGAGGAGCCTGAGGGGCTACAGGCCATGGGGTCACAAAGACTCAAAAATGACTTCCGTCAGTTCAGTTCAGTTCAGTCCCTCAGTCATGTCCGACTCTTTGTGACCCCAGCGACTGCAGCATATCAGGCCTCCCTGTCCATCACCAACTCCCGGAGCTTGCTCAAACTCATGTCCATCAAGTCAGTGATACCATCCAACCATCTCATCCTCTGTCGTCCCCTTCTCCTGCCTTCAATCTTTCCCAGCATCAGGGTCTTTTCAAATGAGCGAGTTCTTCACATCAGGTGGCCAGAGTATTGGAGTTTCAGCCTCAACATCAGTCCTTCCAAAGAATATTCAAGACTGATTTCCTTTAGGATGGACTGGTTGGATCTCCTCGCAGTCCAAAGGATTCTCAAGAGTTTTCTCCAACACCACAGTTAAAAAGCATCAATTCTGCAGCCCTCAGCTTCCTTTATAGTCCAACTCTCACATCCATACCTTACCACTGGAAAAACCATAGCCTTGACTAGACGGACCTTTGTTGGCAAAGTAATGTCTCTGCTTTTCAATATGTTGTCTAGGTCTAGAAACAACTTAGGCAACTTAACAACAAATGATTTAGAATTTTATTAAGATCCTCGCATAAACGTGGAGGATAAGGAAGACGCAAAGCTGGAAAGGGTCTGGGCATTACAAATCCATCAATAGAGGAAAAGTCAGCAATGTGAAGAGGTCATATTCAGCTGATAGCATGATAGGCATCCTGGGTTCAAGGGAAATAGTGCGGCTTAAATCGGGGTTACAGGCACATTTCAGAGACATTGTGGGCTTACTTCTATGCCACGGCAATGAAGAAAGTCACATAGATGCTTTTGTTTCTCATAAAACTTATGGTCGCACTGGACCATAGTCTATTAAGTGTGCAGTAACATGGTGCCTTAAAAAAATGTACAGACCTCAATTTAAAATGTATAGTGTATATTTTTATATATATTAATCACTCATGCTGCTGCTGCTGCTAAGTCGCTTCAGTCGTGTCCAGCTCTGTGCAACCCAGTGGACGGCAGGCCATAAAAAATGAAATGAGGCCATTGGCAGCATCACGCATGGAGCTAGAGGTTGTCCCACGGAGTGAAGTCACTCTGGCAGAGAAAGACAAATATCATAGAATGTCTCATGCGTGTGGAAACTAGAAAAAGTAGTTCAAATGAGCTTATCTACCAAACAGATTCACAGACATAGGAAAGAAATTATGGTTGCCAAAAGGGGAATATGGGGAGGGATAAATTAGAAGTTTGGGATTAGCAGAGACAAAATATTCATATATAATGTAGGCAAACACAAGGACCTACTGTTTAGCACAGGGAACTATATTTAATATTTTGTGAGAACCTAGAATGGAAAAGAATCTGAATAACAATATGTGTGTGTGTTACCTAGATAGTAACACAATATTATAAATCAACTACAGTTCTATTAAAAACATACATACCCATGTATGTGTGTGTGCATATATTTATATATACAGGGCTTCCCTTTGTGGCTCAGCTGGTAAAGAATCCACCTGCAATGCAGGAGACCTAGGTTCGATCCCTGGCTCGGCAAAGATCCCCTGGAGAAGGGAATGGCTACCCACTCCAGTATTCTGGCCTGGAGAATTCTATGGACTGTATAGTCCATGGGGACGCAAACAGTCTGATACAACTGAGCGACTTTCACTTTTACACATATATACAAAGGCATCCACGCCCTGATTCCTCACGCCTCTGACTCTGCAACTTCACATGGCAAAAGACATTGCAATTTTGATGCCAGTGCAGGATCTTGAGTTGGAGGGAGTATCTTGGATTACACAGGTATGAGGAAGGCAATGGGGTGACTCATGGTAGAAGCTTCTAATGCTGGTTGTGAAAATGAAGGCAGGTCCCCTCGAGCTTCTTTACAAGCTGGGAAAGACAAGAGCCGCAAAACCTCCTTGTTGCTGTATTTAGTCCTAAGTCATGTTCAACTCTTTTGCGACCCCTTGGGCTGTAATCATCCAGGCTCCTCTGTCCATGGGAGTCTCCAGGCGAGAATTCTGGAGTGGGCTGCCATGCCCTCCTCCAGGGGATGTTCCCGACCCAGGGTTCGAACCTGCGTCTCCTGCATTGCAGGCAAATTCTTTGCCGTCTGAATCACCAGGGAAATCCAAAATCTTGCTTAGAGACATCAAAACGAATACAGTCTCAACATCACCTTGATTTTTAGTCCGATGAGACCAAGGTCAGAATCTCGATCTCCAGAAAGGTAGGATCATAAAGCTGTGTTGTTTGAAGCCAGTAGGTTCATGAACAGTTTCTATCCCCCCTACAAGAAAACTCCCTTTCCTGTAAAGGAACAAAACTCTAGAAACCAGTCCTAAAAAAGACGGGCCATTTCCAGATAACCAGATAAATGGCATCAGGCATATCCTCACCAGGATTGTTCTGCAACGTTTTTTGGATACAACCCCCGCTTTGAATTTCCCCTGGAGCCAACAGATTAAGAACTGATTGTCCTCATGGTACCCTGGCTGATACAAGATTTCTTCATTGGAAATGGAATACTTTAATACCCAAAGTGGTACATTAAAAGAGGCAACATCCACTCATTTTATTTTTTTTAAGTATTTTTGTTTATTTGGCTGCACTGGGTATTGGGGCTTCCCAGGTTTCACTAATGGTAAAGAATCCATCTGCCAATGCAGGAGACGTAAAAGACACAGGTTCGATCCCTGGGTGGGGAAGAATCCGTAGAGGAGGAAATGGCAACCCACTCCAGGATTCTTGCCTGGAGAATCCCACGGACAGAGGAGCCTGGGAGGCTGCAGTCCACAGGGTCACAAAGAGTGAGGCACGACTGAAGTGACTCAGCTCACATGTCTAGTTTCGTGACCGGGAATGGAACCTGGGCCCCCTGCATTGGTAGCTTGGAGTTTTAGCCACTGGACCACCAGGGAGTTCCCTCAGTTTTAATATGCAATCGAATCATAACCACCTATTTCTTAAGAGTTTACAAATCCTCTGAAAAATTTTCTAGGCATTCTTTCTTTGATAAACACCCTTAGCTATAAATTTATCATATAAGAGCAGAAAGGAGAAAATTAAGAACTTCTCGTTGGTAACTAATTCTTGCAAACACACACACACACACTTAGTAAGGACATTCTAAATAATCAGTTGAAGATACCGTGATATAAATGGGGGCTTCCTAGATGACTCAGCGGTAAAGAATCCACCTGCAATGCAGGAGATGTGGGTTTGATCGCTGGGTTGGGAAGATCCCCAGGAGAACCCACTCCAGTGTTCTCGCCTGGGAAAAAAACAATAAACAGAGGAGCCTGGCGGGTCAGACACGACTGACCACACAGTATAAAGAGTACTTCTTAGACTTTGATTTCCAAGTCAGCAAGATGAAAATGGTCCTGGGAATTTGTTATAAAGCCAAATTCTCAGATCCAGTCACAGACTTGTGGCTCAGCTGGTGAAGAACCTTCCTGCAAAGCGGGAGTTGTGGGTTTGATCCCTGGGTTGGGAAGAGCCCCCTGGAGAAGGGAAAGGCTGCCCACTCCAGTATTCTGTCCTGGAGAATTCCATGGACTGTATAGTCCATGGGGTCGCAAAGAGTCGCACACAACTGAGCGACTTTCATTTCACTTCATCACAGACTCACTGAGTAAAGGTCAGAGAATTGAGAGGTGGAAGGAACCGTGGCTGTTAACACATGGCAGGGTGACTCCTTGAAAGACAAGGCTCAGCTGTGTCATCCACAGTTAGGATGGTGTCATGCCAGTAAAGGAGAAGGAGGAGAAGGGGGCGACAGAGAGTGAGATAGTTAGATGGCATCATGAACTCAATGGACATGAGTTTGAGCCAACTCTGGAGAAGGCAATGGCACCCCACTCCAGTACTCTTGCCTGGAAAATCCCATGGATGGAGGAGTCTGGTGGGCTGCAGTCCATGGGGTCGAGAAGAGTCGGACACGACTGAGCGACTTCATTTTCACTTTTCACTTTCATGCATTGGAGAAGGAAATGGCAGCCCACTCCAGCGTTCTTGCCTGGAGAATCCCAGGGACGGGGAGAGCCTGGCGGGCTGCCATCTCTGGGGTCGCACAGAGTCGGACACGACTGAAGCGACTTAGCAGCAGCAGCAGCAGCAGAGGATATCGGAGGACAGAGGAGCCTGGCGTACTGCAGTCCACGGGTTTGCAAAGAGTTGGACGCGACTTAACGACTCAGCAACAGCAACATGCCTGCAAAGTGAAAATTAGTACCAAGCCTTTGATTTTCAAATCTTACACAAACTTCCATCCCCTAACAATGGGTGCCATTTTAGAACTGAATTTCTCCATACCCTTAAAGAAAAAAAAAAAGCTAGATAGTTTAAAAATGTACACATCACAGGTTATTTGCTCTTTGTGGACCTTCGTGAAAAATAAACGATTAATTGTGCTTAGTAGCTCAGTCCTGTCGGACTCTTTGCAACCACACGGAGTGTAGCCCACCAGGCTCCTCTGCCCATGGGATTTTCCAGGCAGGAATACGGGCGTGGGTTGCCATTTCATCCTCCAGGGGATTTTCCTCACCCATGGATCGAACCCAGGTCTCCTGCATTGCAGGTGGATTCTTTACCAGCTGAGCCACCAGGGAAGCCCAAAGGATAATTACTTAATGAATAATATCCTCAATTGAATTACCCTTTCACAGACTTAAATACTGTCACCATTTCTTAAAGAAACATCTTTTTTTTTTTTTTTTCTATCTTGTGTTTACGGCCAACTGCTTGCAAAATAAAACAGAAATTACAGGAATCATGGAAGTATAATTACATTTTCAAAGAAGAAATGATGAAGAACTTTCATATTTAAAAAAGGCATTTTCAAGAGTTAAAATTTTAGTTTTGAATTTAAATCAGGGACAGATTACAGAAGCAGCCTGGATTGGGTATGTTTTCCTTCTTAATCTGTTATCTTGTTTCCAAATATCACTATTGTTTGTGAATTTGCTGTGTCTTTTGTCTTTTACGAACCACACTTGTTTCTTTGCCCCTTTGCTTTTCCAACGCCAATCTGTTGTGTTTTTCTTATGCTTTCAGCTGCTAATTTGTTTCATGTCAAAATAATTTTGCTTCATAATTCAGGCTCTCAACATGGCTCCCAGTTTGAATTAATGGGATAATTGGGAAATTTCCATTTCACTTTGGGGTGTGTGGATGTCACTCTTCAGAAACCCTCTTTAGGGTTTCAAGATCAAATGTGTTCTGGGACTGTTTCTTTTTAAACCTTAATCTTGAGAGTTCTGCACGGTGATAGGTAGATAAATTGGCTCCTTAATTGAAGAAAGCAGGTACACACTTTACCATCACTTACAAACAAAGCTTTGCCATGCACATCCGAGTCAGCTGTAGAAGTGAAGAATGTTCCAGCTAGTTATCGTCATCACGGATGCTTTATTCCAAAATCAGCAAGAAAAAATTTAAAACACTCCTAAAAGCAGTGCCCTCCCCCACCCCCCAACACTGGCAAATAAATATGTCCTGAAGATACTACTTATGATATAATTTAGTCACCATAAGTAAGTGTTAGTCGCTCAGTTGTATCCACCCCTTTGTGACCTCATGCCCTGTAGCCTGCCAGGCTTCTCTGTCCCTGGGATTCCCCAAGTACGAATATTGGAGTGGGTTGCCTTTCCAACATCCAGAGGATCTTCCTGACCCAAGAATGGAACTCAGGTCTGGTGAATGGCAGGCAGATTCTTTACAGTCTGAACCACCAGGGAAGCCCCATACCCCTCATGTAAAAAGAAATATATCACAAATGACTTTGTGTTAGCTGTGGCACGTGACCTCTTACTTGAAGCATGTGAACTCTTACTTGAGGCATGTGGGACCTAGCTTCTGGACCAGGGATCAAGCCCTGGGCCCCCTGCATTGGAAGCATGGAGTTAAGTCTGCTGGACCTCTGGGGAAATCTCTCCATGGACTTTCTCTTCAGAAGTATGCTTCCTGGAGCAGTTGCATTTCATTGCCTGGGACCTCATAGGAGAAGCAGAATCTTGAGACCTGTCTTTCATCTATCTACAGAATGTGCCTTTGGACAAGCTTTCCATCTATTACAGAATCTGTATTTTGACAGGGTGACTCACATATCCAGTAAAACTGGAGAAAGTGTATGTTAGTCACTCAGTCGTGTCTGAGTCTTTGTGACCCCAAGCCCACCAGGCTCCTCTCTCTGTCCATGGGATTCTCCAGGCAAGGCTACTGGATTGGGTTGGCATTTCCTCCTCCAGGGGATCTTCCTGAACCCAGGGATCGAATCGGAGCGTCCTGCTTTACAGGCGTGTTCTTTTCCGGCTGAGCTACCAGGGAACCCCACTTAAAAGTGCAATTACGCCCTGAAACCCAGAAGATTTGGGGATTCCATCCTTAAAACATCTGACTTAGGTATTCCAGTCTGGTACATATGCTGTGCATATGAAAAAGTCATCCATCTTTGGTGTCAGGGCAAATGGAAAGTGTTATTGGAGACGAAAGCTTTGGACTGAAAGCTGCCAGAACAACAAGGGGGGGTGGGAGCGGCGGTGAGCGGTGAGAAGGAAGGAAGAAAGAGATCTGCTTTTCAGAGCCCCATCCAGGTGACTCCCCTCCCTGGGAATAGGAGGGAAGGCAGGACAGGGAAGCCTGGCATGCTACAGTCCGCGGGGTCGCAAAGAGTCGGACAGGACCTAACAAGAATGATAACAACAATTAAAATGGTAAGCGTAGTCCCTCCCATATTTGGAGGATACCATCAGGGTTGAGAAACCTTGCCATTCTGCCTATGGTCCTTGGAGAGACACAATATAAATTCAATTCCAGACTGTTCTACATTCTATGGCAAAGGGCAGATCTAAGAACATGTGCTCTTTGGAACCCACCTAAACGCTGAATTTCTGGACACTAATCTCATCCTCTCATCAGATCACTCATCTCCCTTTTAAGGACATGCCCATCCTCTTTCCGTACAAATACACACAAAGAAAAAAAAAATCTTTTTTTTTTTCTTCTTTTGTTAGTAACTCGCTGGAGGGCTGGTAATTACTCTGTATGTATTTAGGAGCAAGTATCATTAGAATTCTGAATTAAAAATAAGATTAATGATTTAATTTCCATCTTGTCAAGATGACCCATTTTAAAAAATACTGATGTGATATAATGCTATGAAAGATTTAAGCATAATTTATTGATAAATCCATTACAACTGGAATGAGAGAGCTATTTGTCTACATAATGGTTTCTGAAATTACAGATAGCACTTTCCCATTATTTCGCTGCAACATTTATAATTCCTTTTTGGATTTACCATTTCTTTTTATTTTTTTTTTTTTAGCAACCACATGTGGTATGGTGCCAGCCACAGTTTCAAATGTCTTCCAGACAGGGCTCACAGTGGCCTTCCAAGTTACTGTTAGTCTTACATTAAGTATCAAGAAACGTAGCTGTGTAAAGTTCTGATAGATTCCCCAGTGGAACACAGTCATTGAGTCTGAGGGCCATGATACAAACGCACAGATTCTGGATCCTGACTGTAGCACTCCAATCCCCACTCTCCATTCCTGCTCCAAGAGCAGGGGAAGCTTAGCCTGAAGATAGGAGCAAAGACATCTTTGCATTTGGGAAAATAGCCAGGTGGCAATATTACTGGTGTAAAGAAGAAATGTTCTCAAATATAGAAGTTCCATAATCCTCACAGCTACATCAAATGTTATACAGATCTTCTCATAACAAGGAATTATATAATTTTAGGTGTAGAAAATTAAGACTTCTACTACATTAAAATTTTTTTTAACTTTATATTGGGGTACAGCTGATTAACAATGTTGTGATCCTTTCTGGTGGACAGCAAAGGGACTCAGCCATACATACACATGGATCCATTCTCCCCCCCAACTCCCCTCCCATCCAGGCTGTCAGGTGACACTGAGCAGAGTTCCCTGTGCTGGACAGCAGGTCCTTGCTGGTTCTCTATGTGAAATACAGCAGTGTTTCCATGTCTATCCCAGACTCCCTGACTATCCCTTCCCCCATCCTTCCCCCTGGTGACCATAAGGTTATTACAGAGGATTGAGCAGAGTTCCCTGTGCTGTCCAGCAGGTCCGTGCTGGTTCTCCATGTGAAATCCAGCAGTGTGTCCATGTCCATCCCAGACTCCCTGACTGTCCCTTCCCCCATCTTTCTTTCCAGTAACCACAAATTCCTTCTCTGAGTCTGTAACTCTGTATCTGTTTTCCAAGTAAGTTCATTTGTACAGTTTCTTTTTAGATTCCACATACAAGGGATAGGATTTCTAGTGATTTTTTTGTTCTTTTTTTTCCTGTGCTAGCTAGCCTATAAGATCTTAGTTCCCTGACCAGGAAGCGAACCCAAAGCCCCTGCATTTGAAACACAGAGTCTTTTTTTTTTTTTTTTTTACTTTATTTTACTTTACAATACTGTATTGGTTTTGCCGTACATCAACATGAATCCGCCATGGGTGTACACATGTTCCCAATCCTGAACACCCCCCTCCCACCTCCCTCCCCATACCATCTCTCTGGGTCATCCCAGTGCACCAGCCCCAAGCATCCTGTATCCTGCATCGAATCTAGACTGGCGATTCGTTTCTGACATGATAGTATACATGTTTCAATGCCATTCTCCCAAATCATCCCACCCTCTCCCTCTCTCACAGAGTCCAAAAGACTGTTCTATACATCTATGTCTCTTTTGCTGTCTTGCATACAGGGTTATTGTTACCATCTTTCTAAACTCCATATATATGTGTTAGTATACTGTATTGGTGTTTTTCTTTCTGGCTTACTTCACTCTGTATAATTGGCTCCAGTTTCATCCACCTCATTAGAACTGATTCAAATGTATTCTTTTTAATGGCTGAGTAATACTCCATTGTGTATATGTACCACAGCTTTCTTATCCATTCATCTGCTGTTGGACATCTAGGTTGCTTCCATGTCCTGGCTATTATAAACAGTGCTGTGATGAACATTGGGGTACATGTGTCTCTTTCAATTCTGGTTTCCTCGGTGTGTATGCCCAGCAGTGGGATTGCTGGGTCATAAGGCAGTTCTATTTGCAGTGTTTTAAGGAATCTCCACACTGTTCTCCATAGTAGCTGTACTAGTTTGCGTTCCCACCAACAGTGTAAGAGGGTTCCCTTCCCTCCACACCCTCTCCAGCATTTGTTGCTTGTAGACTTTTGGATCGCTGCCATTTTGACTGGTGTGAAATAGTACCTCATTGTGGTCTTGATTTGCATTTCTCTGATAACGAGTGATGTTGAGCATCTTTTCATGTGAAACACAGAGTCTTAACCACTGGACTACTAGGGAGGTTCCCAAGACTTCTATTTCTTGGAGGGTTACCTTAGCAACAGCAAAAGTAAAACAGTGGTTGTCAAGACACTGAGTTTCAAAGAATGGATAACAGTGGCTCCAGAAAGATGGAGAATAAATGAGATTAGCACTGTGAGAGTACAGTTGCTGCAACTGAGCAGGATTCAAGGTCATGGTTCCAGGAGAGGGTCCAGGCAGAACCCAGCAGATGCCTCCATCCGAAGTGAGGGTTTAGCGATATCAAGGCAAGGAAAGCTTTCAGAGTCGAGTCTGCAGGACAAGGAAGAGCTGCACAGAGAATCCCAAAGAGTTACAGGGTCCACCCCTGAGTGTTTAGCAGATGAGTAAAGGTCACTCGAATATGACTGGTGCAGCGTGCATGCATAGGACCCGTAGATGGGGATGTGCTGTGTGCTGACTTTAATTGCTCAGTTGAGTTCGACTCTTTGGGACCCCATGGACTGTAGCCCACCAGGCTCCTCTGTCCATGGGATCCTCCAGCAAGAATACTGGAGTAGGTTGCCATGCCCTCTTCCAGGGGATTTTCTTCACCCAGGGATGGAACCTGGGTCTCCCACACTGCATGCAGATTCTTTATCATCTGAGTGACCAGCAAAGCCTGTTGGGGATATACCCATCCAAAAGCATTCAATGGGAGAGTGCTTGGACCTTCAAGAGGACCACAAGTAGTGTCTGTTCCTCCTCAGTCAGAAAAGAATGAAATTTCACAGTACCTAATATGCTGCAGAGTGCTGAGGAAGGTCCAGCCTTTGTAAGGAGGAAATCGTTCACCACAGGCTGAGCACAGCTCAGAGTCTGCTTGCCAAACCTCATAAGCTGGGCTCCAGGAGACCAGTCTCCCTCCTCAGAGCTCACCTGCAGCCCAGAATAAAAGGTAAGACTTTCACAGGAATAATTCTCAAACCCAAAGTGGTAAAATTCACAGTGTTCTATATTTAATTTGAAGCAGAGCCACAGAAAATATCCAAAATGAAATACAGCTGAACCTTGAACAACAGGAGTTTGAACTGTTTAGGGGCCATTTATACGTGGATCTTTTTTTTTTTTTTTTTCCAAAAAATATTACAGTATTACATGATTAGTGATGGACTGAATCTGGATGCAGGACCATGGATATGGAAGACCAATTACTGATACAAAGTAATATGGGGTTATCCAAGAGTCAGTTTCCCTAACCCCCAAGTTCTTTAGGGGTTGACTGGACACAGGAAAAAAAAGTATAAATTCACTGCACTACAACATCAAGTATCCTAATAAATGGGTGACTGGAATACTCAGAGGACAGGAGAGAGAAGAGGACTGAAAAATCATTTGAAAAAATAATGAACAGAAATTGTCAAAACTTAAGGAAAGCTAGAAGACTATAGATTCACGAATCTCAACAAACTCCAAGTGCAAGAGATAAATACAATTTTACCGTCATAACCAAATTGCTCAAAATCAGTGACAAGAGATAAAATTTTCACAGGCCCCAGAGGAAAGAAACATGTTCTATACAGAGGACGAAGATCAGAATAACTTCAGACTTCTTGTCACTAATAAACATATTCAAAGTACTAAACAAAGAAAGAAAATAAAAGTGGTCACCTACAGTTCTATACCCAGAAAAAATATCTTTAGATCAAACAATGGTATAGAAAGAACATGCATACAAATCTGGAAAAAAAAAATCATGACCAGAAGACCAGCATTATAATAAATTTCCAGATAATCTTTCAGATTTAAAAAAACAAATGATCCTAGATGGATACTTGCATTAACATAAGAGTGGAGAATACCATATAAGCTCCTTGATAAATCTATATGTTTCTTGTTTAAATATCTTTAAAAATACCTGATGGGTTAAACAAAATTTACAGGACTGTTATTGTGAAATTTATAATATATGGAAAATTGAAACATGACAATATTAGTATATCCTGTCATATATGATTGGAAAGGTGAAATTGAACTGTTGTACAAAATCAGACAGAGATAGCACAAGAACAGAAATCTACAGGCCAATATTCCTCATAAACATAGGGCTGGAAATTCTAAACACATGCCTTGAAAACTGTATTAAAATAGTGTAAAAAGGATAACATATCAGGATGCAGGAGGACCATTTCAAAAATGTAAGTTTGTTTTATCATTCAAAAATTGATGTGCTAGTGACCAGTTAAAAAAGAAGAAAAAAAAAGATCATCTTAATATATATGAAAGAATAATTGAAATTCAATATGCATTCCTTTTTTTTTAAGTATGATAAAAAAAGAAGTGAGAAAAGAAAGAGGCTTCCTCCGTATCCTAAAAGGCATCTACATAAAATCTACAACCACTAGCATTTTTCAGGGTGAATTCTTGGCTGCTAAAATCAGAAACAGACAAGTATGCTTGCTCTCAGCACTTCTGCTCACCATTGTACTGAAGCCTGTAGACAGTAAGATATGGAAAAGTAGCTTTTACACCGTCAGATTACAAGGAAAGAATTAAAACTGTATTTACACATAACAAGATCATCTGTGTAGAAAAGTCCAGTGGTATACACACAAGTACTTGAACTATTAAATGCATTTGGCATGGTTGGAAGATAAAATATCAACATCTAAATTTTATTTCTATACATTCAAAAATCACAACTTAGAAAACAATCTCCATTATAGTACCACCAAATGGATGAAACACTTTGGGATGATTCTGACAAAGATGTGCGATACCTGTGTACTGAAAACTACAAAAAAAATTGCTGACAGAATTTGAAGACCACCCAAATAAATGAAAACGTTACTTGATTTATGGTTTAAAACACTATTTATTGCCAAGATGTTAGCTCTCCTCAACTCAGTCTATAGGTTCAACACAATCCTAGTCAAAAACCTCAGCAGGATGGCTCTTTGTCAAAATTGATAAACTTATTTTAAAATTCATATGTCGATTTAAATAACATAGAAGGCCCCAAACAAAACTTGAAAAAGAATAAATCTGAAGGTCTCACACGATTTCAACACATACTAAAGCTATAGAAATCAGGACAATATAATATCCGTGTTCAGATAGATAAACAGATCAACTGAACAGAATCAGAACTTGAGAAACAGACCTACATATTATATGGCAAACTTCCCTTTTAAACACACACACACACACACACACACACACACAGAGTCAAGGTGACATTTGAGGGCCACCAGGAGCAGGTGTTTGGGACTCAGGCCCCCAGATACTCTTCTGGTTCCTATGTAGACTAAAAGATCAATACTGCTTCCAACTAAGCCTCCAATCCTTCTCAGCAAAGAATGCAATGGGAGCCATTTCTATCTGATGACAGATCCAAGCCGCCATCTTGCATGTGGACAAGCCCGCCATCTTAGATGCTGACCAGCCCGCCATCTTGGATGCTGACCTGCCCGCCATCTTAGATGCTGACCTGCCCGCCATCTTAGATGCTGACCAGCCCACCATCTTAGATGCTGACCAGCCCGCCATCTTAGATGCTGACCAGCCCGCCATCTTAGATGCTGACCAGCCCGCCATCTTGGACGCTGACCAGCCTGCCTTCTTGGATGCTGACCAGCTCGCCATCTTAGACGCTGACCTGCCGACATCTTTCACAGGTAAGAGCACCAGCCAAATGTGACTGGGGATGCTTAGAGGGTGATTCAGAACAAGAAACCCATTCCCTTGATGCCAATGCAGCGTCCCATAAATGACAGGCCAGAAGACAGAATAATTCAAACCTTAGTGTAAGTGCAGGACATGGGTGCAGATAAATATAAATAGCAAAAGGGTTCAAAATTAGATTGGTAGCATTGAACAGTTTTATTCACGCTATCTTTGTATCTGTTGACTTAAGATGTTTATTATCTAATTGCAACTTTAACAGGAATGAAACTAGAAAGGCTAGTCATATTTTATCTGAAAAAGACGCATAATTGAAAATATGCTTTTTTATATTTTTGGCTTATTATATTGAGTTGGGCAAGAAGTTTGTTCGGGTTTTTCGGTAAGCTGATACAGAAAAACCGGAATGAACTTTTTGGCCAGCTTGATCTAACTAAAGCAATTTTCTAATTCTCTAAGTCATAAGCTTAAGAGTCACTTGTTATTACAAGTGTATTTTTTTGTGTGATTGAACAACTACATGCCACTACTATATGTTCAAGTCATGTGTCTAAATCGAATACACTTAATATTTAAAAAGAAATTAAGATATAAAATAAAGATATGGCCGTTCTATGTGTAGTGACAATTCACCAGTGATTTATAGCCACTGGTAATGTTTTCAGAATAAAATTCAGTCTTATAGAAAAGAAATTTAAAAGACTAGGAAAAAGGACAAACTTTTTTTTAGGTGTGATTTTTTTTTTTTTAAGTTTTTTATTTTTAAATTTTAAAATCTTTAATTCTTACATGCATTCCCAAACATGAACCCCCCTCCCACCTCCCCTCCCCATAACATCTTTCTGGGTCATCCCCATGCACCAGCCCCAAGCATGCTGCATCCTGCGTCAGACATAGACTGGCGATTCAATTCACATGATAGTATACATGTTAGAATGTCATTCTCCCAAATCATCCCACCCTCTCCCTCTCCCTCTGAGTCCAAAAGTCCGTTGTACACATCTGTGTCTCTTTCCCTGTCTTGCATACAGGGTCGTCATTGCCATCTTCCTAAATTCCATATATATGTGTTAGTATACTGTATTGGTGTTTTTCTTTCTGGCTTACTTCACTCTGTATAATCGGCTCCAGTTTCATCCATCTCATCAGAACTGATTCAAATGAATTCTTTTTAATGGCTGAGTAATACTCCATTGTGTATATGTACCACAGCTTTCTTATCCATTCATCTGCTGATGGACATCTAGGTTGTTTCCATGTCCTGGCTATTATAAACAGTGCTGCGATGAACATTGGGGTACATGTGTCTCTTTCCATTCTGGTTTCCTCGGTGTGTATGCCCAGCAGTGGGATTGCTGGGTCATAAGGTAGTTCTATTTGCAATTTTTTAAGGAATCTCCACACTGTTCTCCATAGTGGCTGTACTAGTTTGCATTCCCACCAACAGTGTACGAGGGTTCCCTTTTCTCCACACCCTCTCCAGCATTTATTGCTTGCAGATTTTTGGATCGCAGCCATTCTGACTGGTGTGAAGTGGTAGCTCATTGTGGTTTTGATTTGCATTTCTCTAATAATGAGTGATGTTGAGCATCTTTTCATGTGTTTGTTAGCCATCCGTATGTCTTCTTTGGAGAAATGTCGATTTAGTTCTTTGGCCCATTTTTTGATAGGGTCGTTTATTTTTCTGGAATTGAGCTGCGTAAGTTGCTTGTATATTTTTGAGATTAGTTGTTTGTCAGTTGCTTCATTTGCTATTATTTTCTCCCATTCAGAAGGCTGTCTTTTCACCTTGCTTATATTTTCCTTTGTTGTGCAGAAGCTTTTAATTTTAATTAGATCCCATTTGTTTATTTTTGCTTTTATTTCCAGAATTCTGGGAGGTGGATCATAGAGGATCCTGCTGTGATTTATGTCTGAGAGTGTTTTGCCTATGTTCTCCTCTAGGAGTTTTATAGTTTCTGATCTTACATTTAGATCTTTAATCCATTTTGAGTTTATTTTTGTGTGCGGTGTTAGAAAGTGATCTAGTTTCATTCTTTTACAAGTGGTTGACCAGTTTTCCCAGCACCACTTGTTAAAGAGATTGTCTTTACTCCATTGTATATTCTTGCCTCCTTTGTCAAAGATAAGGTGTCCATATGTGTGTGGATTTATCTCTGGGCTTTCTATTTTGTTCCATTGATCTATATGTCTGTCTTTGTGCCAGTACCATACTGTCTTGATGACTGTGGCTTTGTAGTAGAGCCTGAAGTCAGGCAAGTTGATTCCTCCAGTTCCATTCTTCTTTCTCAAGATTGCTTTGGCTATTCGAGGTTTTTTGTATTTCCATACAAATCTTGAAATTATTTGTTCTAGTTCTGTGAAAAATGTGGCTGGTAGCTTGACAGGGATTGCATTGAATTTGTAAATTGCTTTGGGTAGTATACTCATTTTCACTATATTGATTCTTCCGATCCATGAACATGGTATATTTCTCCATCTATTAGTGTCCTCTTTGATTTCTTTCATCAGTGTTTTATAGTTTTCTATATAAAGGTCTTTAGTTTCTTTAGGTAGATATATTCCTAAGTATTTTATTCTTTTCGTTGCAATGGTGAATGGAATTGTTTCCTTAATTTCTTTTCTACTTTCTCATTATTCGTGTATAGGAATGCAAGGGATTTCTGTGTGTTGATTTTATATCCTGCAACTTTACTATATTCATTGATTAGCTCTAGTAATTTTCTGGTGGAGTCTTTAGGGTTTTCCATGTAGAGGATCATGTCATCTGCAAACAGTGAGAGTTTTACTTCTTCTTTTCCAATTTGGATTCCTTTTATTTCTTTTTCTGCTCTGACTGCTGTGGCCAAAACTTCCAGAACTATGTTGAATAGTAGCGGTGAAAGTGGACACCCTTGTCTTGTTCCTGACTTTAGGGGAAATGCTTTCAATTTTTCACCATTGAGGATAATGTTTGCTGTGGGTTTGTCATAGATAGCTTTTATTATGTTGAGGTATGTTCCTTCTATTCCTGCTTTCTGGAGAGTTTTTATCATAAATGGATGTTGAATTTTGTCAAAGGCCTTCTCTGCGTCTATTGAGATAATCAGATGGTTTTTATTTTTCAATTTGTTAATGTGGTGAATTACATTGGTTGATTTGTGGATATTGAAGAATCCTTGCATCCCTGGGATAAAGCCCACTTGGTCATGGTGTATGATCTTTTTAATGTGTTGTTGGATTCTGATTGCTAGAATTTTGTTGAGGATTTTTGCATCTATGTTCATCAGAGATATTGGCCTGTAGTTTTCTTTTTTTGTGACATCTTTGTCAGGTTTTGGTATTAGGGTGATGGTGGCCTCATAGAATGAGTTTGGAAGTTTACCTTCCTCTGCAATTTTCTGGAAGAGTTTGAGGAGGATAGGTGTTAGCTCTTCTCGAAATTTTTGGTAGAATTCAGCTGTGAAGCCGTCTGGACCTGGGCTTTTGTTTGCTGGAAGATTTCTGATTACAGTATCAATTTCCGTGCTTGTGATGGGTCTGTTAAGATTTTCTATTTCTTCCTGGTTCAGTTTTGGAAAATTGTACTTTCTAAGAATTTGTCCATTTCTTCCACGTTGTCCATTTTATTGGCATACAACTGCTGATAGTAGTCTCTTATGATCCTTTGTATTTCTGTGTTGTCTGTTGTGATCTCTCCATTTTCATTTCTAATTTTATTGATTTGATTTTTCTCTCTTTGCTTCTTGATGAGTCTGGCTAATGGTTTGTCAATTTTATTTATCCTTTCAAAGAACCAGCTTTTGGCTTTGTTGATTTTTGCTATGGTCTCTTTTGTTTCTTTTGCATTTATTTCTGCCCTAATTTTTAAGATTTCTTTCCTTCTACTAACTCTGGGGTTCTCCAACTCTTCCTTTTCTAGTTGCTTTAGTTGTAGAGTTAGGTTATTTATTTGACTTTTTTCTTGTTTCTTGAGGTATGCCTGTATTGCTATGAACTTTCCTCTTAGCACTGCTTTTATAGTGTCCCACAGGTTTTGGGTTGTTGTGTTTTCATTTTCATTAGTTTCTATGCATATTTTGATTTCTTTTTGATTTCTTCTGTGATTTGTTGGTTATTCAGAAGTGTGTTGTTCAACCTCCATATGTTGGAATTTTTAATAGTTTTTCTCCTGTAATTGAGATCTAATCTTAATGCATTATGGTCAGAAAAGATGCTTGGAATGATTTCGATTTTTTGAATTTATCAAGTTTAGATTTATGGCCCAGGATGTGATCTATCCTGGAGAAGGTTCCATGAGCACTTGAAAAAAAGGTGAAATTCATTGTTTTGGGGTGAAATGTCCTATAGATATCAGTTAGGTCTAACTGATCTAATGTATCATTTAAAGTTTGCGTTTCTTTGTTAATTTTCTGTTTAGTTGATCTGTCCATAGGTGTGAGTGGGGTATTAAAGTCTCCCACTATTATTGTGTTATTGTTGATTTCCCCTTTCATACTTGTTAGCATTTGTCTTACATATTGTGGTGCTCCTATATTGGGTGCATATATATTTATAATTGTTATATCTTCTTCTTGGATTGTTCCTTTGATCATTATGTAGTGGCCTTCTTTGTCGCTTTTCACAGCCTTTGTTTTAAAGTCTATTTTATCGGATATGAGTATTGCCACTCCCGCTTTCTTTTGGTCTCTATTCGTGTGGTATATCTTTTTCCAGCCCTTCACTTTCAGTCTGTATGTGTCCCTTGTTTTGAGGTGGGTCTCTTGTAAGCAGCATATAGAGGGGTCTTGTTTTTGTATCCATTTGGCCAGTCTTTGTCTTTTGGTTGGGGCGTTCAACCCATTTACGTTTAAGGTGATTATTGATAAGTATGATCCCGTTGCCATTTACTTTATTGTTTTGGGTTCGGTTTTATACACCCTTTTCGTGTTTCCTGTCTAGAGGATATCCTTTAGAATTTATTGGAGAGCTGGTTTGGTGGTGCTGAATTCTCTCAGCTTTTGCTTGTCTGTAAAGCTTTTGATTTCTCCTTCGTATTTGAATGAGATCCTTGCTGGGTACAGTAATCTGGGCTGTAGGTTATTGTCTTTCATCACTTTAAGTATGTCTTGCCATTCCCTCCTGGCCTGAAGAGTTTCTATTGACAGATCAGCTGTTATCCTTATGGGAATCCCCTTGTGTGTTATTTGTTGTTTTTCCCTTGCTGCTTTTAATATTTGTTCTTTGTGTTTGATCTTTGTTAATTTGATTAATATGTGTCTTGGGGTGTTTCGCCTTGGGTTTATCCTATTTGGGACTCTCTGTGTTTCTTGGACTTGGGTGATTATTTCCTTCCCCATTTTAGGGAAGTTTTCAACTATTATCTCCTCAAGGATTTTCTCATGGTCTTTCTTTCTGTCTTCTTCTTCTGGGACTCCTATAATTCGAATGTTGGAGCGTTTCATATTGTCCTGGAGCTCTCTGAGATTGTCCTCGTTTCTTTTAATTCGTTTTTCTTGTTTCCTCTCTGATTCATTTATTTCTACCATTCTATCTTCTATTTCACTAATCCTATCTTCTGCCTCCATTATTCTACTATTTGTTGCCTCCAGAGTGTTTCTGATCTCATTTATTGTGTTATTCATTATATTTTGACTCTTTTTTATTTCTTCTAGGTCCTTGTTAAACCTTTCTTGCATCTTCTCAATCCTTGTCTCTAGGCTATTTATCTGTGTTTCCATTTTGATTTCAAGGTTTTGGATCATTTTCACTATCAATATTCAGAATTCCTTCTCCGGTAGATTCCCTACTTCTTCCTCTTTTGCTTGGTTTGGTGGGCAACTCTCCTGTTCCTTTACCTGCTGAGTATTCCTCTGTCTCTTCATCTTGATTATATTGCTGCGTTTGGGGTGGCCTTTTTATATTTTGATAATTTGTGGAGTTCTCTTTATTATGGAGCTTCCTCGCTTTGGGTGGGGTTCTATCAGTGGCTTGTCAAGGTTTCCTGGTTAGGGAGGCTTGTGTTGGAGTTTTGGTGGGTGGAGCTGGGTTTCTTCTCTCTGGAGTGCAGTGGAGTGACCCGTAATGGGTTATGAGACATCAAAGGTTTTGGGATAATTTTGAGCTGCCTGTATATTGAGGCTCAGGGGAGTGTTCCTGTGTTGCTGAAGAATTTGCGTGGTATGTCTTGTTTTGGAACTTGTTGGCCCTTGGGTGGAGCTTGGTTTCTTAGGTATGAAGGCATTTGATGAGCTCCTATTGCTTAATGTTCCCTGAATTCAAGAGTTCTCTAATGTTTTCAGGCTTTGGGTTTAAGCTTCCTGCTTCTGGTTTTCAGTTATATTTTTACAGTAGCCTCTAGACTTCTCCATCTATACAGCACCGATGATAAAACATCTAGGTTAAAGATGAAAAGTTTCTCCACATTGAGGGACACTCAGAGAGGTTCACTGAGTTACAAGGAGAAGAGAAGATGGAGGGGGTAGTTAGAGGTAACTGGAATGAGATGCAGTGAGATCAAGAGAGGAGAGAGCAAGCTAGCCAGTAGTCACTTCCTTATGTGCGCTCTATAGTCTGGACCGCTCAGAGGTATTTACAGAGTTATACGGGGAAGAGGAGAGGGAGGAAATAGACAGAGGTGACCAGGAGGATAAGAGAGAGGAATGAGTAGGAGAGAGACAAATCCTGCCAGTAACCAGTTCCTTAGGTGTTCTCTACCGTCTGGAACACACAGAGATTCACAGAGTTGGATAGAGAAGAGATGGGGGAGAAAAGAGACAGAGGCCACCTGGTGGAGAAAAAGGAGAGTCCAGAGGAGGAGAGAGTGGTCGAGCCAGTAATCTCGCTCTCAGGTAAACTTGGGTAGTGAAGTTTGGGTCTTTAAATGTACAAAATTGACAACAAAAACCTAAGAGCAAAGATTAAAAATCTAGAGTAGAGGTTGGATTTTCAAAGATACGGTATTAAAGAAAAGCAGAAGGAAAAAGGAAGAAAGAAAAAAAAAGAATTATTAAAAAACAAACAAAAAACAAAAAACAAAACAAGACAAAACACCAACAACCATCCAAAGAGTATATATGGTGTTTGCCTTAAAAAAAAAAAAAGTCTTTTTTTTAAAAAAAATAGTAATACTAGGTTATAGAAATAAAAATTAGAGGAGAAATAGAAGACTTAACAATTTAAAAAAAAGCTCGGAAAAAAAAGAAAAAAAAATAATGATTTTAAAAATATTTAAAAAATTAAAAATATATCTGGCTCTTCTCTGATGTTATGGGCCTTGTGGGCTCACTTCCAAGGTGGTTTCCTCTGTTTAACTTCTTCTGTTTGCTGGTTTTTAGGCTCACTAGTTCAGTCGTGCTGTGGGGAGGGGGATGCTGCAAACAAATAGCACTGTCGTGTGCACACAGTATCTCTGCCCCGCTTGACCTGTCCTTTCTCGCGGCGCACAAACCGCTCCGGCTCTACGATGCTCAGCCGGGAACCGTCTGGGGCCGGCCCTAGGCTGCGTGCACTTCCCCGGTCCAAGCCGCTCAGGTTCGGCCCTCAGGTTCGGCCCTCAGGCAGCCCTCAGAGGCACAAATGCGGCTGGGACTGCGCTTTGTGCCCTTCCCAGGTCCGAGTAGCTCAGGAGTTTGGCAAGCGCGATCGCCGCGGCTTGTCACCTTTTCTGCCGCTGCTGCTCAGCTTTCTGGGTGGACCGCTGGCGCACCCCGTGAGGCAGATTGTGACTGTCCAGCACCCCCAGAAGTCTTAGCAAAGGAGCCTGCTTGCAGTTAGGTAAGTAAAGTCTCTCCGGGTCTGCAATTGCCCCTTTCCAGTCCTTACGGCTCTGGCTGCCTGTCCCCGGCGGGGAATGGTCTGCAGCCTGCTTTTTCCGCTCCGTCCTTTGTTCTGTGCTGGGTCCTGGCGGTGTCTTATGTTCGAGCTTTTCGCGTGGTAGCTATCCCACAGTCTGGTTTGCTAGCCCAAGTTAGATCGTTCTGGTTGCGCGTGGGGCGTTCCTGCCCGATTCTTACAAAGCACTGCAGCTTGCGCCTCCCGCGCGTCCCTGCCCTGCCCCCACTTCCCAATGGCGGATGCAGGCGTCTGTGCTGCTTTTCCGCTGGGGGAGTTACTGGTGGGCTTGTAATCTCTTGGTTTTAATTATTTATCTATTTTTCCTTCCTGTTATGTTGCCCTCTGTGTTTCCAAGGCTCGCCACAGACTCGGCAGGGAGAGTGTTCCCAGGTGTTTGGAAACCTCTCTTCTTAAAATTCCCTTCCCGGGACGGGCTTCCCTTCCCGGGACGGAGCTCCCTCCCCACCTCCTTTGTCTCCTTTTTCGTCTTTTATATTTTTTCCTACCTGTTTTTGAAGACAATGGTCTGCTTTTCTGGTTGCCTGATGTCCTCTGCCAGCCTACAGAGGTTGTTTTGTGGAGTTTGCTTGGCGTTGAAATGTTCTTTTGAGGAATTTGTGAGGGAGAACGTGATCTTCCCGTCCTATTCCTCCGCCATCTTCCCAGTAGCCTAGGTGTGATTTTTTTAAACCCCTAAAATATTTCCCCTTTCCTTGTAAATCCCATTAAATAAAAAGAAAATATTTTGGTGTTTGACCAGTGGCATTACTCAGGATTTTACTGTATTTATACATTTCTAATCATTCCTAAAGGAAGTTAACCCTGAATATTCATTGGAAGGACTGATGCGGAAGCTGAAGCTGCAGTATTTTGCCATCTGATGCAAAGAGCAGACTCATCGGAAAAGATCCTGATGCTGGGAAAGATTGAAGGCAGTAGGAGCGGGGGACAACAGAGGATGAGATGCTTTGATGGCACCACTGACTCAAAGGACATGAGTTTGAGCAAACTCCCAGAGATAGTGAAGGACAGGGAAGCCTAGCCTGCTGCAGTCTGTGGGGTTGCAAACAGTCCAACATGACTGAGCAATTGAACATCAACAACAATCATTGTCAACAGAATACTTGTCAGAAAGCTTTTAGTGACTTACTGACTGGGACAATTAAAAAAAAAAAAGAATTAAAACACCTTAATTGCAAAGGGATTTTCAAAATTGTCTACTAAAAATCTCTTACAATTATACCTATGGTAATAAACTTGGTAATAACCTAATGAGAGCTTTTAAGACAGCACATTTTGCAGTGAAAAACGTACTCCAAACACCTCTTACACATTTAGAAATTCTTGTGAAATGTCTGGTCTAGACATATGGGCTACTTGGAGACAGAATGTTTGGCTAAAAATGTACTTCTTCATTACAGTCAGATGAGGCTATTATTTGATATGACAATACCGATACACTGGCAAGAAGGGGCTACAGGAGACAGTGTGTCCCTCCTCCCGAGATTAACTGAACATTAAATTACCTTGTTTTGACAGTGCAATAGAATATCAGCCGGCCTTATGATTCTCCATCATCAAGTCTTCATTGGGTTATAAAAGACAATACTAAAGTGTTTCCTTCTGAAACCCTCAGGCTCATTCTGTTCAGTTACAGAGGAGAAGATTTAGCAGCCTGTGTCATCAGTAATGAAGATATCAAGGCAACCCTGTTCCATTTTTACCAGGCAAATACAGAGCATGGGTGTGTATTCCTGTGGATGTACACAAACGCATTCAGAAGTACTGAAGAGTCCGGATTGAAGTGTGCTGGGGTGGGCTGACACCTCTAATTCTTTAAGCTCCCAACTCTATAAAAGTTTTACACCTAAATGGTCTCACCAATTTTGATTCTTTTCATTAAGAAAAGCACGTTTCATCCAATCACCATGGGGGGGGGGAAATGGAGGTTCCTCAAAAAATTAAAAAGATGATGCAGCAGTTACACACTTGGGGATATACTTAAAGGAAAAGAAAGCAGCAGGTGCATAAATTAGATAACGAATTCGAACGCACTGCCCAGGACAGGGAGCTCTACTCAGTGCTTAGCGGTGACCGAGCTGGGAAGGCAATCCAAAAAAGAGGGGAAATATGTATACATACGGTGGAGCCACTTTGCGGTACAGCAGAAACTGACAACATTGTAAAGCTACTATACACCCATAAGAATTAACAAAACAAAGGAAAAACAAAGACATAAGTGGACTTCCATGCGTATTGTGGCGTTATTCACAACGGCCAAGATACGGAAATCACCTGAATGTCCCTCCGTAGACGACTGAATAGAAAAGGAGCTGGTATATATGAACCTTGGGATGTGATTCAGCCATGAGGAAACAAGATACATCCAGCCATCTGTGACGTCACAGGTGAACTCTGCGCACACCGTGCTCTGTGAGCTAAGTCAGACAGAGAAGGACAAGCACTGTATGAGTAATTTCACACATGAAACCTAAAAATGTCATGCTCCCAAAAGTCAGTGGGTAGACCGGCGGTTACCAGGGGACTGGGGTGGAGGATAAAATTGATGCTGTTGAAGGGTTACGAACCTGCTGTGAGCAGGAGATAAATCACACAGAGAGATCTAATGTACAGTGTAATAACTGTAGACAATAACACTGTATTATAATCATGGAATATGATAAATGTCACTACTATGGCAAACACTAGAGAAAGAAATGGCAACCCACTCCAGTATCCTTGCCTGGAAAATCCCATGGATGGAGGAGGCTGGCAGGCTACAGCCCATGGGGTCGCAGAGTCAGACACGATTGAGCAACTTCACTTTTCATGGCAATTATGGAAACGGTAAAGAATCTGCCTACAATGCAGGAGACCCAGGTTGTTTCCTGAGTCGGGAAGATCTCTTGGAGAAGGGAATGGCAACCCACTCTAGTATTTTTCCCTGAAGAATTCTATAGATAGACCATGGGGTTGGACACAACTGAGTGACTAACAGTTTTACGGCAATCAATCATGGTACATCATATAACTGTGAATGACAATTGCACACCTTAAATGTACCTTAAATGTATATATCAAATATATTCAGTTAAAAATGTTGGGGGGCAGTGCATTTTATACTGAAAAGGAAGGTGTACGAAGGGAGTCTAGTCACCCTGAATATTAAAATATACCAGGTTTCCCTGGTGGCTCATTGGTAAAGAATTAGACATGGGTTCAATCCCTGAGTTGGGAAGATCTCCTGGAGAAGGCAATGGCAACCCACTCCAGTATTCTTGCCTGGGAAATCCCATGGACAGAGAAGCCTGGTAAGCTACAGTTCATGGGGTCTCAAAGAGTCAGACACGACTTACCAACTAAACAACAAACAACAAGGAGGGGAGTCTAGTCACCCTGAATATTAGAATATACACCGAAGGGACTTCTCCGGTGCTGTAGTGGATAAGAATCCACTTGCCAATGCAGGGGGCACAGGTTGGGTGCCTGTTCCCATGGGCCAGCTAAAGCCGTGCCTGACAACTCCTCAGCCCACGCTCTAGGGCCAGTGAGCCGCAACTCCTGAAGCCTGTGTGCTCTGCAACAAGGAAAGCCAACGCAACGAGAAGCCCATGAACCATGATGAACACAATGAATAATAGCCCCTGCTCACCCCAACAATAAAGACACCGACACGCAGCGAAAACAAACACACAGCAAAGTCTTCACAATGGTAACTCTGTTGATCTGGTAGAAAAATAGAATGGAATGGAATGGAAAGTCGACAGACACCCAAGGATACACACAAGCTCAATGAATGTTCCTTAACTAAGTTAGGATTGTGAAACTACTAAAATTTATATAGAATCTAGATTTATGTGAAATTGAATTGAAACTCGCACACCATAAAATAAGCCGGTCTTCAGTAATGTTTCTATGTGATTTTGAAAGAGTGTGTCCATACAGGAACCTCTCTTTGCATATTATGATACGAATAAGAGCCACAGCTAAGAGTGCCTCTACAAAGGTCCGTCTAGTCAAGGCTACGGTTTTTCCAGTGGTTAAGTATGAATGTGAGAGTTGGACTATAAAGAAGGCCAAGCACCAAAGAATTGATGCTTTTGAACTGTGGTGTTGGAGAAGGCTCTTGAGAGTCCTTTGAACTGCAAGGAGATCCATCCAGTCCATCCTAAAGGAGATCAGTCCTGGGTGTTCATTGGAAGGACTGATGGCTGAAGCTGAAGCTCCAATACTTTGGCCACTGGATGCAAAGAGCTGATTCATTTGAAAAGACCCTGATGCTGGGAGAGACTGAGGGCAGGAGGAGAAGGGGACGACAGAGGATGAGATGGTTGGACGGCATCACGGATTTGATGAACATGAGAACTGGTGATGGACAGGGAAGCCTGGCATGCTGCAGTTCATGGGGTCACAGAGTCAGACATGACTGAGCAACTGAACTGAACTGAGCTTACCTTTCCATGTTACAGACCTCAGAGTCTGTGATGCTTTGAGAAAGGAATGCATTGAGATCTGAACTCCGCATGGGGAGTGAAGACACAGCAGTGATCAGAGTGCCTTTTACTGCAGATTACTTTCCCTGGTTTTATATCAGACCTCATATTTAGGGAGCGGTCAGGAGTATGTGAGCATTGCTAACAAAGAAAGAGGATGGAAGTGCTGTCTCACAGGTCACCATCAGCATCATCATGGAATGTTCTACTACAGTCTTAATTCTTCATCACCAGAGGCCCTGCTTATCGCTGGACCCACCCTTCAACTGGATTCTCTCTCCCCTTTGCCATCATCACTTTAGTAAAATACTGGCAAATATGATGAGACTTACTTACAGAGCTGAAGGTGCAGGGGAAAGAATTGCAGTCTTCAAGGTTCACAACAGGAATTTCTAAAGAGAGAAAGAAAGAGACAGACTGGAATAGAACTAGGCATGTGGAAGAGTAAGAAACAGACAGAAGTAATTTGGGTTAGTCATACGGAAAAATTCTATAATCATCAGTCACATATCGCCAAGAGTTCATTCAGAGATGCACAATGAATGAAATACGATAACTTCAGTCTTACTTCTTGAACTCTGTCTCAAAATATTTTGCAAATAGCCAACATTTCCTTTGCAAGACTTCTGCAACTGTGACATTCCTTGTCTGATAAGTATTAGCTGAATGGAGGAAGATTTCCTGTTACCTACTTTTATACTTGTTTGGCTAAAATCACAGGACACAACTTTGAATTTTTCTCTTCTTCTTCTTCTTTTTTTTTTTTTTTTTACTTAAATAAAATCTTGAACTTTTTATTTTGCATTGGGCTGTCGTTCATTAATAATGATGTGACCGTTTCAGGTGAACAGTGAAGGGACTCAGCCACACTTGTACATGTATCCATTTTGCCCCAAATTCCCCTCCCATCCAGGCTGCCACATGACACTGAGTAGAGTTCCCTGTGCTGGACAGCAGGTCCTTGCTGGTTCTCCATGTTAAATACAGCAGTGTGTCCATGTGCATCCCAAACTCCCTAACTATCCCTTACCCCATCCTTCCCCCTGATGACCATAAGGCTATTACAGAGTATTGAGCAGAGTTCCCTGTGCTGGACAGCAGCTCCTTGCTGGTTCTCCATGTTAAATACAGCAGTATGTACATGTCCATCCCAAAGTCCCTGACTATCCCTTCCCCCATCCTTCCCCCTGGGAACCAAAGCAGAGTTCCCTGTGCTGTCCAGCAGGTCCTTGCTGGTTCTCCATGTTAAATACAGCAGTGTGTCCACGTCCATCCCAGACTCCCTGATCATCCCTTCCCTCCAGCCACCATAAGTTTGTTCTCTAAATCTGTGAGTCTCCTTCTGTTTTGTAAGTTCATTTGTGCCATTTTTTAAAGATTCCACATGTAAGTGATACCATATAATATTTGTTTTTCTCTGCCTTACGTCAATTAATATAATTTCTAGGTCCATTCATGTTGCTGCAAATGGCATCATTTCCGCCTTCTTCGGGGCTGAGTAATATTCCCCTGTCTGTATGTCCCACATCTTCTTTATGGACGTTGATGAACATTCAGGTTGCTTCTGTGTCTTGGTTGCAGTAAACAGTGCTGCAATGCACCCTGGGGTGCATGTATCCTTTCGGATCATGAATTTTTTATATTTGGATTTTCTTCTCGAATCTTGGACATACTTTGTGTCTGGAGAAGTGCCATCTTTCAGAAAAAAAGACGCTGGAAGTCCAACCAGTGGAACCACCAACACTCGCAGTTCCAGCCGTGGGCAGGAGCATGCTTGCTGTTAAGATGTTCTCAGGAAACCAGAATCCTGGGACCCTGTAGGGGATTTTGCCAGCCTGGGGAAGGTCAATGACCATTCCAGGGTTTGGTAGAAATACTATGTCCTGGAAATTCCCAGCATTATGATGAGCTGCAGGATTTTGCTTTTCTGCTTGCGGTGACGATTTTCATCAGCTCCTGTCTGCTATGCAATTCTCCAGGCAAGAATACTGGACTGGGCTGCCATTTCCTTCTCCTGGTTTTTTTTTTTTTTTTTTTTTTTTTTTGGACAGTACCATTGTTTTGCTTGATGTTTCTTCCTTTTCCTTGACATACTGTGAACACAGTTTCTGGGTCAAGACTACATTTTACTGTGACTGCAGTAAATGTGGTCTATTTAATCAATGACTGTGATGGGGGTGATAACCTGTGGGGAGTGGAATATTAATTTTTCCTCCTTTTTTCCATTTTTCCCTAAAGGACCATGCCTTTAACAGGATTTTATTTATTCATTTATTTACTTATTTTTGGCATCCCTGTTAGCTCTGTTGGTAAAGAATCCACCTGCAATGCAGAAGATTCTAGTTTGGTTCCTGGGTTGGGAAGATCTGCTGGAGAAGGGATAGGCTACCCACTCCAGTATTCTTGGGCTTCCCTTGTGGCTCAGTTAGTAAAGAATCCACCTGCAATGCGGGAGACCTGGGTTTGATCCCTGGGTTGGGAATTTCCCCTGGAGAAGGGAACGGCTATCCACTCTAGTATTCTGGCCTGGAGAATCCCATGGACAGTATAGTCCATTGAGGTTGCAGAGTCGGACATGACTGAGTGACTTTCAGATTTTTGGCTGCACCAGGTCCTTATTACTCTGTGTGGGCTTTCTCTAGTTGTGGCAAGTGAGGGCTACTCTCTAGGTGTGGTGTGCAGGCTTCTCATTGCAGCGGCTTCTCCTGTTGTGGAGCCTGGGCACTTGAACATGCAGGCCTCAGTGGTTGTGGTGCACCGGCCTAGTTGCCCTGTGGCATGTGGAATCTTCCTGGACCGGGCATTGGCAAGTGGAGTCTTAACCACTGGGTCCCCAGGGAAATCCCAGGACACATTATTGTCATTGTTTCTCCAGCTGCTACCCCCAGCTTCTTCACTCTGAAGTCTGCTCCCTCTTAGCACATATTGTGAGCCGCAAAAACTCATGCTCTGTATTTGGGTGCTTATAATTTTCACAATTTATACAATTTCTGTAATCTATACAATGTTTATGTAAAATATTAATTTTAAAATTTGTATAATGTTATATAAAATGTGGAGAAGGCAATGGCACCCCACTCCAGTACTCTTGCCTGAAAAACCCCATGGACGGAGGAGCCTGGTAGGCTACATTCCACGGGGTCTTGAAAAATCAGACACGACTGAGCGACTTCCCTTTCACTTTTCACTTTCATGCATTGGAGAAGGAAATGGCAACCCACTCCAGTGTTCTTGCCTGGAGAATCCCAGGGACAAGGGAGCCTGGTGGGCTGCCGTCTATGGGGTCGCACAGAGTCAGACATGACAAAGTGACTCAGCGGCAGCAGCATATACCATGTAAAACCTTTGTTTTGGAATTTATATAATAGTCACATAGCATGAAATGTGTATAAGTGTATTTGCATATTTGTAACTACACTGTGGGCTTTATTTATTTTTTTACACTGGGTTTTCAATCCATATTACAAAGAATTTTTGATTTGTGTCTGTGAGTAGCAGTCACACAGTCTCAAATACCGAATTCTTTGATAGAGTAGTGATTTTTTTTTTCATTTCAGAGTCAGTAAAATCTCTCACCTTATTGAAGCTAGTAGATTAGAAATGCTTGAATCAATCAAATTCATTTTTGATTCAAAATGAAAAGGCAAGAACAAGTGACTTAGACTAGCATGAGATTCAGTTCAGTTCAGTTCAGTTCAGTTCTGTCGCTCAGTTGTGCCCAACTCTTTGTGACCCCATGAATCGCAGCACACCAGGCTTCCCTGTCCATCACTCAGACTCACGTCCATCGAGTCAGTGATGCCATCCAGCCATCTCATCCTCTGTCGTCCCCTTCTCCTCCTGCCCCCAATCCCTCCCAGCATCAGAGTCTTTTCCAATGAGTCAACTCTTTGCATGGGGTGGCCAGAGTACTGGAGTTTCAGCTTTAGCATCATTCCTTCCAAAGAAATCCTAGGGCTGATCTCCTTTAGAATGGACTGGTTGGATCTCCTTGCAGTCCAAGGGACTCTCAGGAGTCTTCTCCAACACCACAGTTCAAAAGCATCAATTCTTATGAGTCTGCAATGGCCTGGCTTACCTAGGAAGAGAAAGTCATATTTTAAGAAATAAAATCAGAATGATGTATTGCCACTCATTGTCTAGACAAAGTAGGGAAGAAAGGTTTGTACAAAAACATAAGCAAATGTGAAAGGACATCCAAGAAAAAGCGACTGATTCCACAGCTAGGCTAGCGTAATACTGTACGCTGCATAATATGACAAACACAGAATCACTGATTCTTTCAAGGGAAACATTCCAGCAATATTTGGGTTCTAATATTGTGACAACTGACAACGATGGCAGTTGCTTATAAAACTAGAAGGAACGCTGTCATAATACGTCGTTGAAATTAGATACGTACTTTTTTCACACATTAGAGATGTGCTTTGGCATTTTCCGAATGGTAAGCCAAATATTCATTCATCCCATATTTGCCATCAGAAGAAGGGAGACACAGCTATGCTACGGAGCGTATGACCTGGAAGACAAGGAAGGCAACTTCAGTCAGTGGGGGGTCATTGCCTGAACATCTGTGGCTCATCCAGGAAGCAAGACACAAATCAATGGTCCTGGGTTATTGTCTCCCTCACCACCAACCTCTTTCTGCCCTCTGTTAGGGAAATTAAAATGGAAGAAGTCTTGCACAGGCTTCAGAAGCAAGCCTGATCTGCCTGGACACAGCTCAGATTGCATGCCCGCCCCCAAGCACAGCAAGTCAGGCGGCACTGTGGATAAGAAAGGGAGTGGGTCTTGGAATTCTTGAGCCCCTGGAGGTCTGGCCAGTCCTCCAAGGGTCTAAGACCTCTTATGACTCCCAAGGTGAAGCAAACAGCATTGTAAAAGTTGAGACAATCAGAGATGAATTTCTGAGGACAAACTGATGGTAGCAGTTTGGACCTTGGGATTATAAGCGGGAGTCACTTAAACTGCAATCTTAAGTCTCACCCACAGGGTGGATGCACCGCTTGGGACGTTTCCCCCAGTGGGACTCCAGATTGGTGTTACATTGGACCTCCCAATGCCATTTATGTCTGCATGTAGGTTGTCAGCCCAACTGGGTAATGTATATGCTGATGTGCATGCGTGCTAAGCCCGCTTTAGCTGTGTCCAGTTCTTTGCAACCCTATGGACTGTAAGCTGCCAGGCTCCTCTGGCCATGGGATTCTCCAGGCAAGCATCATGGAGTGTATTTCTATTGCTTCTCTTTCTTTTCTTTTAAAGTCTGTATACTGAAATTAAGTCAAAGAATCTTCGATTAAAAATTGAAATCTCTTTCTTGTGTGTAACGAGTGGTATCTTTTGCTAACAAATCCTTCAAATCTAAAAAGGAGAGTAAAACTTTTGTCAAAACACCCTCAACCACTTTTCCCCACTCAAACTGGATGCCCATGTATATGAATTCCGAAATGCATTCCTAGTTTTCATACCCAGGGTGATCTATCATAAATTCAATAACCCCCAGTTGCACCTACACCTGTTCAGTTCAGTTCAGTCACTCAGTTATGTCCGACTCTTTGCGACCCCATGAATCGCAGCACGCCAGGCCTCCCTGTCCGTCACCAACTCCCGGAGTTCACTCAGACTCACGTGAGTGTCATACTTGACACAGCCAACCTGTAGCATCTTTGATAAATAACAAGCGTAGCCATAGTGCTGAGGGGAAAAAGATCAGTATCTCAGACTGTGTCTCTAAATGTTTTATCGTGTTAGTTCCTCAGTCCTGTCTGACTTTGCAACCACATGGACTGTAGGCAAGAAGGCGCCTCTGTCCATGGGATTCTCCAGGCACAAACACTGGAGTGGGTTGCCATTCCCTTCTCCAGGGATTCTCCTGACCTAGGGATCAAACTCGGGTCTCCTGGGTAGCAGGCAGATTCTTTACCATCTGAGCCACGAGGGAAGTCACAACATTTATATAGGGAACACTTCAACTCCATGAAGTCATCTTCTTATAGAGAACCTCTTATAGAGAACTCTTCAACCATAGAATACGACTTCGTGAAGGGATTCCCTAAGCACTGTCTCAGGTGTTGTTTTGCAATGATGCTGGCTTTGTATTGGCAGGGGGTTGGGGGGGCGGGCGGGGAGGGCAGGCCAATGTGTAGGCAAGCACCCGGGGTTGTAGCCGTGAAAGTCATTCCATCAAGACACTACCTAGGGTTTCCCTGGTGACTCAGTACTAGAGACTCTGCTTGCTGATGCAGGAGACAGGGCTTCTATACGGGGTCTGGGAAGATCCCACATGCCTCAAAGCAACTAAGCTGCTGTGTCACAACTACTGAGTCTGTGCTCTAGACCCCGGGAGCCACAAGGATTGAGCCCATGTGCCGTCACTACTGAAGCCCGCATGCCCAAGACACTGTGCTCTGCAACAAGAGAAGCCACTGCAATGAAACCCTCCTCGCTGAAGCCAGAGAGGGGCCCCTGCTCCCTGCAGCTGGAGAAAAGCCTAGAGAAGGGAGGAAGAGCTAGCGCAGCCAAAAATAAATTTAACAAAGGTTTTAAAAAGAGACTATTGAGAATTTCCAGGAAAGTGGTAGATACAGATGCTGTTGTTACACCAGTAGCACTACAGATTTATCAACGCTTCCAGTTGCATTCAGCACTTCAGTTCAGTTCAGTCGCTGTCATGTCTGACTCTTTGCAACCCCGTGAATTGCAGCACACCAGGCCTCCTTGTCCATCACCAACTCCCGGAGTTCACTCAGACTCACGTGCATCGAGTCAGTAATGCCATCCAGCCATCTCATCCTCAGTCGTCCCCTTCTCCTCCTGCCCCCAATCCCTCCCAGCATCAGAGTCTTTTCCAATGAGTCAACTCTTCGCATGAGGTGGCCAAAGTACTGGAGCTTCAGCTTTAGCATCACTCCCTCCAAAGAAATCCCAGGGCTGATCTCCTTCAGAATGGACTCGTTGGATCTCCTTGCAGTCCAAGGGACTCTCAAGAGTCTTCAGCAAAGTTATTCCAAAACTGCACTTTCTTGACACCCAACTTCTGGTCCATTTCTCCATTGTTTTACCCTTGAGGGCTTGTCAGAGAAAGTGAACATATGATTTGAACATCCTCAATGTCAGAAACTTCCTTGATCTACAGACACAAAGACTGGGATCATAGGTGCAAATTTTCGTTTTTGAGAATATATTGTCTGCTTGAAAACTTTGCTGTGAAGAAAGTTTGCTCAAACTATGGAAACGTGTGTGTATCAATAAGTTGTTTGCCTAAAATTAAGTGGAAATGATCACAGTTCCCCCCTTGAATGAACACGAGGGACTGAGTAAAGTCTTTGAGTTGTACTCACCTTCAAAAACTTGAACTGTTTTACATCAACTCTTTTCCATCCTGGTCAGAATTATGTTCTGATTAGTGGATGTATACTAGAAATCGAGGAATTAAAAATTTGAACCTACCTCTTTTTCTAATCACCCTTACATAGGTGTGTGCATGCTAAGTTGCTTCAGTAGTGTCTGACTCTTTGCAACCCCATGGACTGTAGCCCTCCACGCTGCTCTGTCCATGGGATTCTCCAGGCAAGAAGACTAGAGTGGGTTGCCACGCCCTCCTCCAGGGGATCTTCCTGAGTCAGGGATCTAACCCACGTCTGTTACATCTCCTTCACTGGCAATTGCGTTCTTTACCACTACACCTGGGAAGGCCACTTTTATATACCACTTTTAAAATTTCACTTAGTGTTAAAATGGGTGAGATAGCCATATAATTCAAAATTTAAAAATGATATGCAATGTGCCTTTGGATATTTCCTGCTCAAACTTCTGTTTTCTCCCAATAAGATTAGTATGCAACCAGCCAGTGTTTCCTTTATACAAATAAAAATGAATATATAATCCCTTTAACCTGTTTCCAACACAAAAGCTACATACATTTTCCACATACATTAGTTTATACCATATTTATCTCATCTAATCCACTATAAAGAAATCTTTATATACTTAGCAGAATTTTACCTGCCAGTTTTCAAGCTTTTTAAGTCCAGTCCTAACTCACCTGAAAATCATTGACTACACATCAATGTCCATGGCATTTCCTCTTTTGGGAAAGTGCTTTGCATGTCTTTGACCTAAAACAGGTTTCAATACCCTTAAATAAAACAATCCGTGCTTCCCTGGTGGCTCAGATGGTAAATAATCTGCCTGTAATCTTGAGAGTCCCTTGGACTGCAAGGAGATCCAACCAGTCCATTCTGAAGGAAATCCTGGGATTTCTTTGGAAGGAATGATGCTAAAGCTGAAACTCCAGTACTTTGGCCACCTCATGCGAAGAGTTGAC
Organism: Ovis aries; assembly: GCF_016772045.2. Taxonomy (NCBI): domain Eukaryota; kingdom Metazoa; phylum Chordata; class Mammalia; order Artiodactyla; family Bovidae; genus Ovis; species Ovis aries. Next base: position 3,316,369 of record NC_056080.1, on the reverse strand, counting down.
TCATTGGAAAAGACTCTGATGCTGAGAGGGATTGGGGGCAGGAGGAGAAGGGGACGACAGAGGATGAGATGGCTGGATGGCATCACTGACTGGATGGACGCGAGTCTGAGTGAACTCCGGGAGTTGGTGATAGACAGGGAAGACTGGTGTGCTGCGATTCATGGGGTCGCAAAGAGTCGGACATGACTGAGCGACTGAACTGAACTGAAATGAACGAGGGAGACCAGGGTTCAATCCCTGGGTCGGGAAGATCCCCTGAAGAAGAAAATGGCAACCCACTCCAGTATTTGTGCCTGGAGAATCCAATGGATAGAGAAGCCTTTCAGGCTACAGTCCATGGGGTGGCAAAAAGTCGGACAGGACTGAGAGTGACTGACGCTTTCTGTGAGGGGAAGGGAGTGCCTAAGAAAATAAAACTAAGCTCTACATTGCCTCTCACTGCCTACAGCAAGTTTGGCAAGAGTTAAACTTTCAAAAAGCCCACGAGCACCCTGAAACATACCTGAAAGGACTCTCAAATCGTCAATGCACTCTAAACAACAAAGACTATGATTTCAAGGCCTTTTGACATTAGAGAATCACAAGCCAAAATTAACTTCTGCAATGCTGAAGATCTGAGATCCACGTCCTCCACAACATCCAGTGTCTCTGCATCAATTTTTCCCTGGGAAATGTGATAGGGTAACAGAAGATTGGTCTCCTTCTACTGATTCAGTATAAAATGGGGGAAAAAAAGGTCATTAAGGAGGGATAGGGTAAGTATCGATCGCTCTTGGAAAGTTTGAGGAAGCAATAAGTCATGACTGACTTTGACAAAACAGTTGTATTAGAGAAACCTAGTTCCTGGCTCTTTTGTATTCCAAGATTCCAGATCCAGGACACGTTCCTGGAAGCTGGAAGGTGACAGTGTTATGACAAATAGAAGCATCTGCTGTTTCCACAGCAGGTAGGAAGGATGCCGAACTCATTTCTGGAAAGATCCATCACAGATGGGGAGGGTGCATAGGCACAGAAGGATCACGGTAAAATCAGAGAAGATGAATCACAAAGGAGGTAGAAAAAGAGTGATGATTTATATTCATATGCTTTATATATCTATCCATAGATATGATATGACATAGCATGCTTGCTTCATCTAAGCGAGAGAGACTCTACACAACTGTTTTCTTCATCTAAGCGAGAGAGACTCTACACAACTGTCCAAGAAGGAACACCCCATGTCCTGTGTAGTTGGTCTCAATTAGTACCCTGTGGGGGCTACTCTTCACTGCGGTGCATGGGCTTCTCACTGTGGCGTCTTCTCTTGTTGCAGAGCACACACTCTAGGCATGCAGGCTTCAGTAGTTGCACCATGAGGGTTCAGTAATTTGTGGCTCCCAGGCTGCGGAGCACGGACTCAATAGCTGCGGTGCACCGGCTTACTTATTGCACACCACGTGGGATCCTCCCGGACCAGGGACTGAACCCAAGCCTCCTGCACTGGTAGGTGGATTCTCTACCACTAAGCCACCAGGAGAGCCCTCTTGCTACGTATTCTAAAAGAGTGTCTGTTACCCCCTTCTTCAGAATTCCTATGCATCTTTTCAGTGGAAATGTTGCTTTCGCATAAGCAGCCTGCCATACTGGTGGGGATGAAAAGACTACACTTCTTCCTGTCCGAGCACCCTGCTTTTAGTTCTCCAGCTCACCTTCTTGACTGGATGACGCCAGCAGCCTCCTGATGATTTTCACTGACTGCTGGCTTTTTCTCGTTTTTGTCCATTGGCAATGACTTCCACGAGTTTAATTGTACTGAAGTGTTCTATTTATATTCCAAGTCCCTCCTCCAAACCTCATTATGCTCTTCCATTGTCCAATTATGGACTTCCCTGGTGGCTCAGCTGGTAAAGAATCCGCCTGCAATGCGGGAGACCTGGGTTTGAACCTTGGGTTGGGAAGATCTGTTGGAGAAGGGAAAGGCTACCCGCTCCAGTACACTGACCTGGAGAATTCCATGGACTGTATACTCCACGGGGGTCACAAAGAGTTGGACACGGCTGAGCGACCTTCACTTCACTTTCATTGTCCAAATATGGATCTAAATTTCAGAATTTCTAGGTCTTTTATTTTTTCACCAGTCTACTTGGACAAACTTAAGTTGACTGCTGGCCAATAAGCAAGCTCCTTTTTCGTCAGTTTCACTTAGACAAGGTCTCTCAAAACATTCTCTTCTAAATCCCAGTGGCTTTGCTGATTTTATCCTTTTCAACTTCTCTTCCTTTTTCCTTTGAAGATTTGTTGTTCAGTCACTCAGTCATATCCGACTCTTTGCAACCCCATGGACTGCAACACGCCAGGCTTCCATAACCTTCACCAACTCCTGGAGATTGCTTAAACTCATGTCCATCAAGTCAGTGATGCCATCCAACCATCTCATCCTTTGTCATCCCCTTCTTCTTCTGCCCTCAATCTTCCCCAGTATAAGGGTCTTTTCCAATGAGATGGCTCTTTGCATCAGGTGGCCAAAGTGTTAGAGCTTTACATCTAAGATAAATTCAAATAATTATGCAAGTCCATCCTTGTTTATGAGGCTTTTTACCAATCGGTGTGTCTCTGACTCCAACAATACTCGGAAGCACGTATTGTAATTGCCACAAAAGAACAGGTAAATATTCAGACTTTTATTTGTTGTTTTATGGGCATTTGAATCATCCATCCAATTAGTTTTAATTGTAACAAAGATTTTAATAAATGAAACATTCATCCCCAACTGCCTATCCTAATGTTCATTATACTTAATAGAAGAATCACATAAGGCATGCTTTAAGAAGAGGTCTATTTAAAGCAGATGAGAGCTAGTGAAGGGAAGTGAAAGTCGCTTAGTCGTGTCCAACTCTTTGCACCAACCCCATGGACTATACAGTCCATGGAATTTTCCAGGCCAGAATACTGGAGTGGATGGCCTTTCCCTTCTCCAGGGGATCATCCCAACCCAGGGATCAATCCCAGGTCTTCCCACATTGTAGGCAGATACTTTACCAGCTGACTCACCAGGGAAGCCCAAGAATACTGGAGTGGGTAGCCTATCCCTTCTCCAGGGGGTCTTCCTGACCCAGGAATAGAACTGGGGTCTCCTGCATTGCAGGCAGATTCTTTACCAGCTGAGCTATCAGGGAAGCTTGATAAGAGCTAATGTTCACTTAATCATCTCTTTTTCTGGAAGTGGAGAACATGGAGTCATTTCTTCAAGTAGTCAGGATACTGCCTGCTAGGGTTGGGGACCCCTGGGGTCAGAGTAGATCCATGGGTTCACATGAGCATGGGGGGAGGGGGAAGGATTCTCCATGCACCCAGACCTTAGGGCTATAATTCTGTCCAAGACCTTGAGCGTGTTCAGCACGCACTTCCTGTCTCCACGAGCTGTATTCTCAACAGAAGCAGATGACACAATATTCAGGCCAGATTTCACTGCCATCTGGGGCCACCCAAGAAAAGGTGTCCAGATAAATGGAGGGCCTGGTGGCTCAGACGGTAAAGCGTCTGCCTGCAATGTGGGAGACCCGGGTTCAATTCCTGGGTCGGGAAGATCCCTTGGAGAAGGAAATGGCAATCCCCTCCAGCACTCTTGCCTGGAAAATCCCATGGACGGAGGAGCCTGATAGGCTACAGTCCATCGGGTCGCAAAGAGTCGGACACGACTGAGCAGCTTCACGTTCACTTTCAAACGGAGGGCAACAAATTTCTTGATGTTTAAGACATCTAAACAGCACGTGAGCTAGTTCTCCTTCAGTTAGTCCCCCTTAAGGAAAATGACTCAGCAATTAAAAATAGTGAAGTAGTGGCATTTTCGGCAACATGAGTGGACCTAGAGATGATCATACCAAGCAAAGAAAGACAAATACCATATGATAGTATTCATACGAGCATTCTAAAGAAACGATATAAGTGAATTTATTTATCAAACAGAAACAGACTCACAAACTTAGAGAACATTTTCACAGGGGTATGGGAGACAGATTGGGACCTTGGGATAAACAGGGACACACTGTTGTATTTACAATAGATAACCCATAAGGACCTGCTGTCCAGCACAGGAAACTCTACCCAATACTCTGTAATCACCTTATGGTTCCCAGGGGGAAGGATAGGGGAAGGGATAGTCAGGGAGTCTGGGATGGACAGGGACACACTGCTGTATTTAAAATAGGTAACCAATAAGGACCTGCGGTCCAGCACAGGGAACTCTGCTCAATACTCTGTAATAATCTTATGGTTCCCATGGGGAGGGAAGGGGGAAGGGATAAATGGACACACTGCTGTATTTAACATGGAGAACCAGCAAGGACCTGCTGGACAGCACAGGGAGCTCTGCTCAATGTTCTGTGAAGCCTGGATGGCAGGGGAGTTTGGGGGAGCACGGATACACAAACATGTATGAATGAGTCCCTTTACATGAGACTATCGCAACATTCTTAACTGGCTATATTCCAAAAGAAAATGCTTAAATTATTAAAAAAAAGATAGTCTCCATGAAGTAAAGTGTTCAGAATTGGTTTGATGAGAACTTGGGCAGGAGACACGGCGGGATTATTTCCTCTCTGATGTATAACTTGAAAGACAGTGGATCCACTTACCTTGTGGGCCATGAAGGGCTTCCCAGGTGGATCTTGTAAAAGAACTCCATTTTGTAAAGTTCCAGGCAAACAGACTTAGACTTTGACTTAGACTTTACGCAACCTTGCCCCACTGCCCACGAGCCAATCGGCCCTCAGGGTAAACCTCCTGACTTTACATTCAGGAGCTCGTGATTTACGTTGCCAGTAAATACCAATCAGGAATCAGCACACAACCCTATAGAAGAAGGTGACCAATCAGTCGTCCTTCAGCCTGAACACCCCCTTTTACCTGAATATTCCTTATAAAAGCAATGTAACCCAAAACTCGGGGCTCCTCCCTATAGCTGCTGCGTCGGTAATGGTGGGAGCCCCAGCTCGAGTTGGTAATAAAAACTCTCTTGCTTCTGCAGCAGATATCGGCTCCCTGGTGGTCACTGGGAAATTTCGAGACTTGGGCATAATAGATCTAGTGGTAAAGAACCCACCTGCCCATGCAGGAGATATAAGAGATGAGAGTTCGATCCCTGGGTGGGGACAATCCCTTGGAGAAGGGAGTGGCACCCCACTCCAGAATTCTTGCCTGCAGAATCCCATGGACAGAGGAGCCTGGTGGGTTGCAGTCCATGGGGGTCTCAGAAAAGTCAGACCCGACTGAAGCGACTTGGCTCACCTGCAGGCAAGGATCATGAAACAGAAAGCCGTAGGCATGACCTATATTACAGTTTATGGATTCTAAGGACGACTAATGTTAGGGTGGAATAAAGGCCAATAGGTACTAGTTAAGCTGGTGAGAACCGAAGAATAAGAAAAACAAAACAAAACAAAACAAAAAAAACAAAAATGGACGCAACCTGTATTCCTGCAGGAAGAGGAATACACACAACTAATAAAATTCCTTGTGAACCCTAACCATTCTGTTCCCTAAAACAGAGCCAAGAAAGTTTAGCATGACTTGACTTATTTTTTTTTTTACAAGACATTATTAAATCCATGGCATTTCTCAGAATCTCTTGGCTCTCAAGGTGGCCAGGTTTAAGCAGCAGAAATCAAAGATCGTATTTGCTTCTCAGAAAGAAAGTCTGTGCAACACCAGCGTGATGAAATATCACCATTTGGTGGGTTGGAGGCACTGGGGGCCCTGGAAAGCATAGAAGGAGAAAGTGATTGATCATAACACTCTGTTAATGGGGGAGCTTGCAACCCACAGTGAGGCAAGCAGATAGGAAGTCTCTCTGACTTCCTGAATAACCCCCAGGAAAGAAAAGTGGAGCGGTCATTGTTTCCAGGGGACTCCAGGAAGTTCCTTTTGTTGGAGCAAAACTGGTTGTTGATACTGGAGGAAAAAGGCATCACTAGAAATCACAGCCGTTTCAATCAGTGCTTAGTGAATGACAGGGACCCATGTCCTGAGGCAAAGGAAGAATGTTTAATTGATTGCAAATCATACTTAAAATTAGGATTTCCTTTCTAGGTGGGAGGACTGTGTCAATGATGCCAAGAACAAAACAAATTTCAGGAAAGTGGAGTAAAGCCTGCCTGTCTTTTCAAAGTACAACTTAAAGTTAAACCTCTCACTAGTAGGCAATTTCCCTAAACCTCTGAAAATGGGTTTACCAAAATTTTAGGAACAATGGTTCTAAACCTTAAGAGACACAATGGCTCAGACAGTAAAGAATTTGCTTGCAATGTGGGAGACTGGGGTTCGATCCAAGGATTAGAAAGATATCCTGAAGAAGATAACGGAATATCCACTGCAATATCCTTGTCAGGGAAAATCCCATGGATAGAGAAGACTGGCAGGCTAGAGTCTATGGGGTTCCAAAGAGTCAGACATGACTGAGCGACTAAAATTCTGAGACACAAATATCCTATGTATGCAAAGATATCTTATATATTGATTATATATTGCTACAAAGCAAATATGTGAAACATCTCTTATGCTCACACTGATATTTTAATGCATGTTAATAACCAACAACGATGGTAATATTAACTAACTTTATATGGTTTCAGGCACAAATATTTTACACACAAAATAAGTGACTCAATTCTCAAAAGTTCTAAGACGTTAGTGATTTTTATAACTGTTCTGTTAATTGGGAAACTGAGGCACAAAACTTAAAAAATTGCTCAAGATCACAAAGCTCATAAGTGATGAAATATGAAACCAGCACTCTTACTTATTACATTAATAATAGCAATAATGAATTTCTTAATTACAGTACAGACAAGAAACAAATGGAAAGTAATATGAAATAATACCATACATATATTCTCACCACAGGTTACAACGAAGTGGTCCAAAGCATTAGGGGATGAATTGCTCATGCAAGTGACTCAAATACCAGGAGCAGTGTTGGAATTCTTCTAAAATTGCTAACCACTCTTGGTAAGTTTCCAAACAAATAAACTACAATTTTCCCTCTAATTACTTGGCAGCTGTGTTCCTGGAAAATCCAGTGCCTATTATAACTGTGCAAAAGAAAAAGTACTCCTTCAATTCAGATGTAAAATGAAATTAGGTTCTAGGTTCAGATAATGATGGAGAATTTTTTTTAATGTAAATGAACACTTTGTGGGATATTTTAAAGTTGTATGGGAAATGGTCATGTGTGGATGTGAGAGTTGGACCATAAAGAAAGCTGAGCGCTGAAGAATTGATGCTTTTGAACTGTGGTGTTGGAGAAGACTCTTGAGAGTCCCTTGGACTGCAAGGAGATCCAACTGGTCCATCCTAAAGGAAATCAGTCTTGGGTGTTCACTGGAAGGACTGATGTTGAAGCTGAAACTCCAATACTTTGGCCACTTGATGGGAAGAGTTGACTCATTGGAAAAGACCCTGATGCCGGGAGAGATTGGGGGGCAGGAGAAGAAGGGGAGGACAGAGGGTGAGGTGGTTGGATGGCATCACCGACTCAATGGACATGGGTTGGGTAAGCTCTGGGAGTTGGTGATGGACAGGGAGGCCTGGCGAGCTGCAGTCCATGGGGTCACAGAGTCAGACACAACTGAGCAACTGAACTGATGGGAAATGGTACAACTCCTCTTGCTGTTTTAAATTATGTTTGTTTCAATGTTAAGGACCCTGCTGAACCTTTTTTTTTTTTTTTTAATCATTCCTGGCTGCTACCCAGTACACGAGAGAAGTGACTAAATTATGATAATAACTGTAATAACCACAAAATCCCACAATGACCACTGAAGAGTTACCGTTCTAAGGACTCTGTGGACAGAATTCGGAATCACCTCAGACTCTGCAATTCTAGGCAAAACGTTGAGTGGAGGATCATTCTTCTTCAGGAGCTATTGGTTGGCAACTTTTCAGCAAATTCTGAAATCTTACATACTATCTATTCCATCAAAAGTAAAGAACCACAGGTCCTGGGTATCCCATGATGCTGTAGAATTTTTTCCAATCCAGTTTGTGTTTGCTAACCATTCTTTGTGGTTTGCATGAGACATTGTGCACGGTCCAAAGCTGCATTATTCTGCTGGTCCCTCAGCATCCTTCTCAACATAGCATCTCTCACAGACTTTTTATTTCCAGTGAAAGAGGCCAAACATTGGGCTTCCCAGGTGGTGCTAGTGGTAAAGAACCCGCCTGCCAGTGCAGAAGATCCAAGGTCGATCCCTGGGTCAGAAAGACTCCCTGGAGGAGGAAATGGTGACTCACTCCAGCATTCTTGCCTGGACAGAGAAGACTGGTGCGCTACAGTCCGTGGGGTCTCAAAGACTCAGATAAGACTAAAGGGACGTCCTACTCATGCATGCCAAGCACTGCCCGTGGCTGCATTAAAATGAGCTCACACGTGTGGACCCAAGCACCACCGTTAAGTTCTCGGATTCTGCAACGATTTTTCTCTGGTGCTGTGTGCAAAGCACCAGTGGTTCCTGCTTAAACATATGGTTACATCTGAAGTGCAAGCTGTACAACCTCCTTCCCCAGCCCTTCCTGGGTGCAGAGTCATAAGCATCTCGTTTGAAGGGCAGGATGCAGGGGGCTGAGCGATCGCGCACCTGGAGTTGGGGCAGAGGAAGCTGGTCCTCTGGACTCTTTCTGGTCTCTGATGATGGCAGCTAGTGGTACTGGCTCATATACCAGTGGAGCCACAGCTGGTACCAGGACCCAAAGTAAACCATCAGGGCAAGTTTCAGGGGAGAAACAGGACCTTACTGGCCAAGAAATATGGCAAAAGTGTGCTGGAAAAGAAGGCTCAATAGTACTGTCTCAGTGTCCATCAATAGTCATGTGATGCTCTGTGATGGCAGCTTTGCCATTAATGTTCTTGTTCAGAGGCTCAGTCATGTCCGACTCTTTGCGATCCCATGGACTGCAGCACGCCAGGCTTCCCTGTCCTTGACCATCTCCAGGAATTTGCTCAAATTCATGTCCATTGTGCTAGGGATGGCATCCGACCATCTCGTCCTCTGTCATCCCCTTCTCCTGCGGCCTTCAATCTTCCCCAGCATCAGGGTCTCTTCCAATGAGCTGGCTCCTCACAGCAGGGGGCCAGAGTTTTGGAGCTTCGGCTTCAGCATCAGTCTTTTCAGTGAATCTTCAGGGTTGACTTCCTTTAGGATGGACAAGTTGGGTCTCCTGAGTGTGCAAGGGGTCCTGGAGTGCAAACCCGCTGCTATGTATCTGTGTTTGGCCGCTCTGATAGATACGTGCCATCCAGCTCAGGGGTAGGGTCCCTCAAGTCTCTGTCCAGATTTTGCAGCTGCATTTAGTGCGGTATGCAATGCGCTGGTTTCATGCGTTAGATGGAACAGTATGCCCCCCAAATTTCACAAGTTGAAACCCCATGTCCCTCATATAACTGTAAGTGGAGACACAGCCACCAAGGTAAAATGAGGTCACTGGAGTGGGCCCTGATCCCACAGGACTGAGGTCCTTACAAGGAGAGGAGGTCCTGTCACACAGACACAGGGACCACCACGTGCAGACATAGGGAGCAGACGGCCATCCACACGCCCAGGAGAGAGGCCTCAGGAGACACCAGGCCTGCCCACACCTGCATCTCAGACTCCCACCTCCAGGACTAGTGAGGAAAAAAAAAAAAAAAAGAGTTTTCTGTTATTTAAGGCACCCTGTCTAGGGTATTTTATGATGGCAACTGAAGAAGGAGAATATACCGCTTTATACAGAACAAGAAGGCAAGAAATTCCCAGGTGGCTCAGTGGTATAGAATCTGCCTGCCAAGCAGGGAGCTGGACTCCCTAGAGAAGGGAATGGAAACCCACTCCAGTATTCTTGCCTGGAGAATCCCATGGACTGAGCAGCCTGGTGGGCTACAGTACATGGGCTTGTAAAGAGTTGGACATGACTGAGCATGTATATATATATATACACACAGATATACATACACAGATATAAATACACATATATACATATATACATATGCATATACATATACATATACATATACATATATACATATACATATATATACACACACACATATATACACACACACATATATACACAGACACATATGGGGCTTCCCCGGTGACTCAGATGGTAAAGAATCTGCACGTAAGACAGAAAGCCCAGGTTTGATCCCTGGGTGGGGAAGATCCCCTGGAGAAGGCCATGGCAAGCCACTCTAGTATTCTTGCCTGGAGAATCCCATGGACAGAGGAGCCTGGGGGGCTACAGTCCATGGGGTAGCAAAGACTCAGACATGACTGAGCGACTGACCTTGTACACACATATATACATACATACACATATATATATATATATATATAACTTTCCTTGTGATGAAAACCCTTAGAATTACTCTCTGCTTAGAAATATTTTTTTAATATGTGTGCGAGTAGAAATTCTTTTTAAGACCACTAATGTATAGCTCCCAATTCAATATAATTTATTTTTCAACCAGTAATTAAAAAAACATAATTAAATGCATGAATTTATGTACTTGTTTTTAATGTCCTTATTCTCTCAAGATTCCTTGTAAAATGATGAAATTCTATAGTCACCTGGTTCACATTCCTCTTAACCCAGGCACTCCTGAACGCCAATTCCTTTCCTCCTCTTTTCTCTTTTTTAAACGATGAGTCATTTACAAAGAATATCGAACCGCCATTTCTCCGACAGTCCCCTGGCGCGTGGCTTTCCCATAATGCCATTAATCATTGATTAAAATTTTAAAACGTCACCCTAATGTTTCACAATATTAACGAAGTCTTTAATCCCTTCTGGAAAATTAAATCCATATTTCTTCCCAGCGACTGTGTGATAGCGATCGAACCAGCTGCCCGGTTGCCAGGCTCACGGGACTGCTCCCCAGGCACCTCTGCTCATTCCTGTCGATGCCAATAAGTGGATCCTGACCGAGACATGACGTGCAGGGCCGACTGCACGAGGGGTTTGTGTGGTCCGTGTGTGCTCTTTACACTCCATTTCTGCCCAGGATGATGGAGGTGGGTACAAACCAGTGGAATTCAGAGTTTTCACCTGCAGCAGGGATTCTTGTGTGTGGAGACTTTGACAGGAGGTCGAAGTTGTCCTAGAGAGCATTTACCCCAGCAGTGAGCATTCAGGCCCACCCTAAAGCATGTGCGTGTGAGAGTTAGAATATAAAGAAGGCTGAGTGCCAAGGGAACTGATGCTTTTGAACCCTGTTGCTGGAGAAGATTCTTGAGAGTCCCTTGGACAGCAAAGAGATCCAACCAGTCCATCCTAAAAGACATCAGTCCTGGGTGTTCATTCGAAGGACAGATGCTGAAGCCGAAACTCCAGTTCTTTGACCACCTGATGCGAAGAGACGACTCATTGGAAAAGACCCTGATGCTGGGAAGGATTGGGGGCAGGAGGAGAAGGAGACGACAGAGGATGAGATGGCTGGATGGCATCGCCGACTCGATGGACATGAGTTTGAGTAAACTCCAGGAGATGGTGAAGGACAGAGGAGCCTGGCGTGCTGCGGTCCACGGGGTCGCAAAGAGTTGGACATCACTAAGCAAGTGAACAACAATTAAACGTGTGGGGGTGAGAGCCTTGTGAGCGCTGGAGGTCAGGCCTTGCAGCAAAAGGACCATCTCGGTGACCCTGGGGAAAGCCTTGAGCAGCAGAGCCTTGGTTTCGTCCATTTGTCTGCAAAAGGCATTAGAGGCACCCTGCCTGTCTCCTCGTGTCAGAAGGAAATAAACGGGCAGGCAGAACCGCGTTAAGCCCATTAGAGAACGTGACGCAATGATCAAGCTGGATGACTCGCTCCTAATAATAATCACTAAATGCTGCCTTTCTGAGAGGAGAAGCCGAGCTGTTTTAAATTCTGCTTTATCCTCTACGTCGGGGATTCGGTATTATTATCGTACATTTTTCATGCATTCTCACGCTGATTGCCTTAGTTATTCTCTGTAAATGTTAATACGCGGGCAGGCTTCCAAAACCTCTCCAAATGAATGCGTTTAGGATAACCATAAATCGACAGATATTTACTGAAATAATGAGTTCTAATTATGGATATGGAATGGATTTAAAGACAAGCCGTATCTACCCAGCAGTTGACTGGATTAGTGGGGGAGGAAAAAAAAAATAGGACTTTATGGATACTCATATTCACGATTTATTGCAAGGATACATAAATCTGTGCTTTAGGAGTTTAAACTATATATTTTGCACTTGATTTACAAAACCTGCTAATAAATCCAGTTCAACTTCTCATTGAGGAATCATTACTCTCGGCGTCAACTCTAGCTAAGTATGAGGATTTATAAGCTGGGAAAATTCGTCGACAAAACGAACCCCAGGATTTGAAAGCGTGCCAATAAATCTTAAAGAGAAATCCTTACCTTACTCATAGGATATAGGTGAAAGATCGCGGCTCAGATGGTAAAGCATCTACCTGCAACGCGGTAGACGCAGGTTCGATCCCTGGGTCAGGAAGATCCCCTTGAGAAGGGCATGGCAACCCACTCCAGTACCCTTGCCTAGAAAATTCCATGGATGGAGGAGCCTGGTGGGCTACAGTCTATGGGGTCGCAAAGAGTCAGACACGACTGAGCGACTTCACTTTCACTTTCAAATATACACAGTTACGGCCTGCATAATAAACCACTGCAAGTGAAACTGTGGTTCACTCACTCACGTCTGATGCTTTGCACACCCGTGGACTGTAGCCCACCAGGACCCTCTGTCCATGGGATTCTCAAGGCGAGAATACTGGAGTGGATTGTTATGCCCTCCTCCATGGAATCTTCCCTACCCAGGGATCAAACCCAGGTCTCCTCTGCATTGGAAGGTGACATCTTAACCATTGGACCACCAGGAAATTTCCACCAACTCTCATTTAAGCTATGCAGGGTCACCTTTCAAGTTGCAACACAACCTTTCCTGTCTAGGGAAGCTCCTTGGTCAGAGTCTCCCCGTAGGAACGCATCAAGGATATCTCTTCCTGTTTCTCCATCTTGCCATCGCTCATACACAATTCAGAGGTGACTGTAAGTGCAGTTATCTTGAAAAGGGACATCGGCATTTCCTCTGGTTCCAGGAATCAAAGTTTGAAGTTTTGGTCATCTGAGCTTTATGTACTGCAGTCGGATTTGAGATGGACGGGGATGTCTCCACCTGAAGACATGGGCTTTCTGACCGCCAGAGCCCCTGTTCCCCATCTCCACTTGGAACCGTCCTTCAGAAGCACATTAGGAGCACAAGGCATTCTGAGACGAGCACACAGCACTTTGGGAGCTAGCAAACCATTTTCCATTAGTTGGCCGATGATGATGAGCATAGCCTCAGATGCTAATGACGGTGATAAAGGGCTTAAAATATTCAATACATAAAGAACGTTCCATACAGGAGCGACTTAAATAGATCCAAGGCTATTAGTGACTCCTTGGGTGAGTAATTCAGGTGCACACCAAACTTTTTTTTTGCAATATTTTGTATGTCGAGCCACAGAAACATCTACAGAGCATCTTTTGCCAGCCTCTTTTGGCTCTGAGGTGCTATTACGTGGCTATTATGTAGAAGAGATTATGGTTGTGTACACACAAGAGCAAGAATAGATGTTGCAATTATTTGCTGTTTAGCCGCTCTGTCGTGTCTGACTCTGTGCAGCCCCATGGACTGTAGCCCACCAGGCTCCCCTGGCGTGGGATTCTCCAGGCCACAATACTGGAGTGGGTGGCCATTTCCTCATCCAGGGAATCTTCTCGACCCAGGGTGGTGATGAATCTTGAATGCTAAATTTGACATGGATTTCTGGGGATATCTGTCTCCTGCTGAGGCACCGTCTTGCTCTTGGGGATAAGTGGTGACTTCTCACAGTGCCTAGGGGCTGGGAGAGGCTCTCTGGACCATACTGACTAGAATCAAAGTACTGCTTGCACTCAGCACTTCTTGCTTGGAATGGCCACCTCGCCAGGCAGCAGGATTCACTGCAAAAATGGGTGCCTTTCGGCTCATGGCTGTTGTGAAGTTTCAGATCTAAAGCTGACAAACGTATCATACTTAGCAAGCTGCCTGATGTGAAACACTCCAAATAATTCTGTGCAAATATATTATTTGCCAATATATCCATCGAGTTATTATAGATACATAACTTATATTAGCTACACACATACAATTATATATTATGTTATGTATATGATATATATATTTACAACATAATTTTATATAACATGTGAAAGTGCAAGTCACTCAGTCGTGTCCAACTCTTTGTGACCCCATGGACTTTACAGTGCATGGAATTCTCTAGGCCAGGATACTGGAGTGGGAAGCCTTTCTCTTCTCCAGGGGCTCTTCCCAACCCAGGGATCGAACCCAGGTCTCCCACATTGCAGGCAGATTCTTTAATAGCTGAGCCACGAGGGAAACCCTTATATAACATATATAATAACAATGTATATATAAAATATATATGCATATATATGTAACATACATATATACATATATACACAACATACATACACAACATATAATATATATAACATATATATGACATATAGTATATAATATATAACAATAATATATAATATATATTATATAACAATTTATATATAACATATTATACATTATATGGTATAAATAAATGTAACATATTATTATAATGTAAGAATGATCAATATGCTAACATCCAATAATATAAACTTTAATTGTATAATAATTGTGTGTATATATATATATATATATATATATATAGAGAGAGAGAGAGAGAGAGAGAGAGAGAGAGAGAGAGAAGACTGTTGCTAGTGGTGAAGAATCTGCCTGCCAATGCAGGAGACACATGACAGGTGGGCTTGATCCCTGGGGAGGGAAGATCGCCTGGAGGAGGAAATGATAACCCACTCCAGTGTTCTTGCCTGGAAAGTTCCATGGACAGAGGAGCCTGGCGGGCTCCCGTCCATGGAGTCACAAAGAGTCAGACATGATTTAGCAACCAAGCATGCACACGGATACAGAGACAGTCAGAAAGGAGGCACATATATATGTGTATATAGACACATACACGCATATATGTACATGTGAGTCTGCTCGATGCGTCTAAATGCTTTCTGCTGCTTTTCAGTCGCTCAGTCGTGTCCGATTCTGCGACCTCATGGACTGCAGCATGCCAGGCCTCCCTGTCCATCACCAACTCTCAGAGCTTGCTCAAACTCACGTCCATCAACTTGCTGATGCCATCCAACCATCTCATCTTCTGTCGTCCCCTTCTCCTCCCGCCCTCAATCATTCCCAGCATCAGGGTCTTTTCCAATGAGTAAGCTCTCATATCAGATGGCCAAAGTATTAGAGTTTCAGCTTCAGCATCAGTCCTTCCAGTGAATATTCAGGGTCGATGTCCTCTAGGATGGACTGGTTGGATCTCTGCAGTCTTGGCCGCAAATCTTGAAATCTTCCTTTTCAAACAACAGTGGCCTGACAAAGACCCAAGCGAGCCAGCAGCCTGTCAATGCCCCTTCTCATAGGTGCTCCCTGAGACATCCAACTGTGTACCCCTTTGCACACTTATGAGACCCTGGATATATTCATGACCCCCTGTTTCAGGACTACCCACTCAGAGACAGGAAGAGAAAGTCCAGGCTAGGACATCTGAGTAGGGCAAGGAAAGAAAGAGAGAGAGCGCTGGCAAGGACAGAAAGACAGCATGCAGAAGGGTGCAGGTCTTTTCAATCCAGATAATTGATGCTTTGCTCTCATTACTGATGCTGGGAACGGAATTGGTGCAAGTCAACTGCCATGAGTGAATCTCTTCATCTAAATGCAGGAGCATATGCCTGTGTGTTCTAACATATGTCCAAGATTTCCTGGGGCCTTAATCTTTAAAAAAAAAAAAAAACTATATTTTTCCAATGGGAAGACCTCTCTACTACTTGGTGCTTGATACAGAGTTTGCTGATACAAAAAAGTGACATTTAAACAGAAAAAAAAAAAAAAGAAATGGATGAAAGAGGAAAATAGGAAATTAATTGGATATTTTTCATTGCTGTGGAAGAGTAGGAGAAATTATGTCACAGGAGAATAATGCCTGCGATTTTCCACCTGTCCTAAAAAGATGGTTTTTGAAATGATGATGTGAGCTGTTGGATGCTGTCGAATGCAGCCTTGCAGCTCATGGGGGAGGGCCTGGAAAGATTCCTGGATGGCCTGGAAGATGCGGAAGAAAAGAGGATGGTGAATGGTTGTGCCGCAGTTCCGTCATGTCTTCTTCATGCTGGTTTGTGAAACATAAGGACACATTAGAGGAATATTCTTAAGTCCCTGGGGTACTTGCTCACCTTCTCTTCCCAGCAAACTCAATTAGGTTTCAACAGTGTTCCGGATCCCCAAGTTTGCTTATCCTTCTAACACACATGTGCCTATCATCTTTCTATCAATACCTATCTATGCATCTTTCCTTCTATGTATCTGTCTGCCCCTCTCTCATCTAGATCTATGTAATGTACCTACTTTCTTATAGCTGTCCATCCTTTGTGTATCTCTCTCTCCACTCGTTCACCTCTCTTACTTTCTCTTCCTTTCCTTCTACGTATCAGTCTATCATCCAGCATCCATTTCATTCTACCTATCTCTCTATGTTATCAGGACACCCAGGTTCAGTCTCTGGGTCGGGAAGATCCCCTGGAGAAGGAAACGGCCACCCGCTCCAGTATTGCTGCCTGGGAAGGGGAGCCTCGCCAGGCTACAGTCCATGGAGTTCCAAAAGCATCGGACACAACTGAGCGAGTAATACATCTCTCTCTACATCTGTGACCTGCCTATCTAAGCTACCTACCTACATCTATCCATCCATCGTGCATATATCTAACCACGTCTTTCTTTCTCTTTCCTTCCATCTATCCATCTATCATTTATTCCAATTGTTTACCTCACTTGTCATCTATTTATATCTACCCACCTACAGACAAGTATCCATCACCCATCTACCACTTATCAACAAGTGAGTGACTAATACATCTATCTATACATCTGTGACCTGCCTATCTAATCTACCTACCTACATCGATCCAACCATCATGCATATATCGTCTTTCTCTTTCCTTCCATATATCTATCCATCTATCATTTATTCCAATTGTTTACCTCACTTGTCATCTATTTATATCGACCCACCTACAGACATGTATCCATCACCTATGTACCACTTAGCAAGCTATTCATTTTTTAACACTTAAGCAAATAGCATCATGCTGAAGGTCACTTCTTTCACTGACGATTCAGCTTTAGACTGACTAGACTGGTACTTGTAACTACAGTTTATTCATTGAGCTTGTAATTAACTATTCCAATGTGGGTGGTTCCTAAGGCTTCATTATGAAGAGCAGGTTACCAGGAATAGCCTTGCGCGTGCTCTGTACTCATGATGTGAGCTTCAACGGAGCAGACAGCTGGCTGGAGAGCTGACCACATCTTCAGTCCCATGGATGCTTTCAGAAGTCTTCCCAAAGAGGTGCGATCAGTCTGTGCGCCCTCTAACGCTATGGGGACACCTTCCTGCTTCACAGTTTCTTTGGTGCTTCACACTCTCTGAGTTAAATTTTACCCGAACTTAAGGTAAGGCAAAAAATTGCCCCAATTTTGCCCCAACATTTAACATGAATGTCACTGTCTATAGCAATGGACATTGACGATTCCTGCCCTTCTGGTTTTACTCCTGTAAGTTCTATTCGGTCCCTATTTTCTGCAGCGCTTTTCTGCCCTTCCCTTTTGGTTTCTTGGAATCCATATGTGTGTGTCTCTCAGAACGTGTTTTTCTGTGTACTTTTATATATGCTTATACACAGGTGTATTCAGTTACTGTGATTTTAAGCTTTATATATGCCGAGACTGTTGTCACCATCAGAATACAAGTTCGAGCTTATCTGGGATTTTTTTAAATTTGTATTTGATATTGGAGCATAGTTGATTAACAACATTGTATTAGTTTCAGGGGTCCAGCAAACTCAGTTACGCAAGTACGTGTATCTATTCATTTTCCTTTTTAAAAATTAATTAATTTAATTGGAGGTTACTTACTTTACAGTATTGTGGTGGTTTTTGCCATACATCGGCATGAATCAGCCACGGGTGGACATGTGTCCCCCATCCTGAACCCCCCTCCCACCTCCCTCCCCACCCCATCCCTCAGGGTTGTCCTAGAGCACCAGCTTTGGGTGCCCTGCTTTGTGCAGCCAGTTTGCCCTGGTCATCTATTTTGCATATTTATCAGGGAGTTTTGGTGGGTCATTTTGAGGACGATATAATATCCATAATCTCTGTTTTCTGCTTTGGTCTTCATGACGAAGACCTACATCTTCGTCTCAGGCGTGTCTGACACTTTGTGACCCCGTGGACTGTAGCCCTCCAGGCTCCTCTGTCCATGGGATTTTCCAAGCAAGAGTACTGGAGTGCGTTGTCATTTCCTTCTCCAGGGGGTCTTTCCAACCCAGGGACTGAACACAGGTCTTCTGCATTGCAGGCAGGTTCTTTACTGTCTGAGCTACCAGAGAAGCAAATATCTGTAACATCTATTTTCTGCTTTGGTCTTCAGCAATTGTATGTCATAGCCAGAGAATACACATATATTCTTATGTATTTGAGGGTTATCATAATATATTCTGGATACTGACCATAAACCCATGTAAACATTTGGGGTGAAGAGTTTTCATAGATTCTTTACTCTTTGTTGACGGTATGCTTTATTTTTAGAACTATTCATCATCTGGGTATTCAAATTAGTTAACATTGTTTTAAAATAGCTGGTTCTTTGGTTGGATAGATAGACATACACGATGGATGAATAGTTGTAGGTAGGTAGATAAGATGTAGGTAGATGAGATATGTTAGACACATAGATATAAATAGAAAGATGGATAGATAGATACATGGAAGGAAAGAATGCACCTTCAGGACGCCACTGAACTGTAGGCATTCCATTTCTAGAATAGCATGCCTAACGAGGCTTTTCCTATTTCATGAGGACAAGAACGGGACGGCCACTTAAGAAGGTAACTGAGATGGAGAGCGTGCTACGTTGCTCTTCTAGGCTGAGTACATTTGGCTATTACTGGAAGCCAGTTCCCCATAAACACCAAGCTCCCCATTACCACATTACACGGATACATCAGAGTATGCTTCCAAAGGGCTTTTAAATCACTTTTATTCGTTATTACCCCATGCCCTAGTTTTTTTTGTTTTTCAATTGGAAAGCATTCCTCCCAGTACTAAATTCCTAATTAAATCCCCAAACTAAACTATGAAGCCATTCTCCCATTTTTTTTTTTATAGGAAGTGGGCACTATTTGAAGGAGGGATACATGTGTTTTAATTACATTGTTCATCTCTGCACAACAAGGACCCCATCACTGGGTTTTAGAAAAATAAATGCTACCCCAGCTTGTTCTAAACGGTTCTAAATTGGGTTTATTGTATTCTATAACTCTACGTCTTGTGGAACAAGCTTTACAAAACTCCCTTGGCTGAGCCTGGGTAATAACACAGCTACAGAAGGATACACTGGTATGATTCCACTTACACGAGGCGCCGAGAATCACGAAAACCATAGGGAAAGAAAGCAGAATGGTGGATGCCAGGGGCCAGGGGTCAGGAAATGTGGAGTCAGTGTTTTCTGGAGACAGAGCTTCAGTTCAGTGAGAGGAGAGGTCGGCAATGGATGGTGGTGATGGTTGGAAAACAGCTCAGTTCAGTCTCTCAGTTGCATCCAACTCTTTGCGACCCCATGGACTGCAGCACACTAGCCCTCCCCATCCATCACCAACTCCCGGAGTCCACCCAAACCCATGTCCATTGAGTCGGTGATGCCATCCAACCATCTCATCCTCTGTCACCCCCTTCTCCTCCTGCCTTCAGTCTTTCCCAGCATCAGAGTCTTTTCAAATGAGTCAGCTCTTTGCATCAGGTGGCCAAAGGATTGGGGTTTCAGCTTCAGCATCAGTCCTTCCAATGAACACCCAGGACTGATCTCCTTCAGAATGGACTGGTTGGGTCTCCTTGCTGTCCAAGGGACTCTCAAGAGCCTCCTCCAACACTATAGTTCAAAAGCATCAATTCTTTTGTGCTCAGCTTTCTTTATAGTCCAACTCTCACATCCATACATGACCACTGGAAAAACCATAGCCTTGACTAGACGGACCTTTGTTGGCAGAATAATGTCTCTGCTTTTTAATATGCTGTCTAGGTTGGTCTAACTTTTCTTCCAAGGAGTAAGTGTCTTTTAATTTCATGGCTGCAGTCACCATCTGCAATGATTTTGGAGCCCCAAAAAATAAAGTGTGACACTGTTTCCACTGTTTTCCTCATCTATTTCCCATGAAGAGATGGGACCAGATACCATGATCTTTGTTTTCTGAATGTTGAGCTTTAAGCCAACTTTTTCACTCTCCTCTTTCACTTTCATCAAGAGGCTCTTTAGTTCTTCTTCACTTTCTGCCAAAAGGGTGGTGTCATCTGCATATCTGAGATTATTGATATTTCTCCCAGCAATCTTGATTCCAGCTTGTGCTTCTTCCAGCCCAGTGTTTCTCATGATGTACTCTGCATATAAGTTAAATAAGCAGGGTGCCAATATACAGCTTTGACATACTCCTTTTCCTATTTGGAACCATGTCCAGTTCTAACTGTTGCTTCCTGACCTGCATACAGATTTACCATTTGCAAAACAGTAGAGATAAGCTGAATAACAACTGCACCGAAACCTTAAAAACAATTACAATGGTAAATTCCTGTTACATGTATTTTGCCACAATTTAAAATAGTTTGTGTTCGTCACTCACTCGTGTCCAATTCTTTGCCATTCCATGCACTGTAGCCCACCAGCCTCCTCTGTCCATGGGCTTCTCCAAGCAAGAATCCTGGAATTGGTGGCCATGCCCTCCTCCAGGGAATCTTCCCAACCCAGGGATCAAACCCAAGTATTCTGCCCTGCAGGCCGATTCTTTACCACCTGAGCCACCTAACTCCCTTTAAAACTGATCAGTGCACCCTTATCGTACAAAGATAGCATCAGTGAGCAAAAGGAGAAGCAACATCGCCTGAAGGAGTGATTTCCATTGGCCATTTCGGGGTCCCTGGGGTTAAGATTGGTCCATGTTTGTATGGATTGCATGTAAAAAAGAATACTCTCATGAAGTTTATTTATATTTTATTTTATTTTTATGGTTTAAATTATGGAAGTATGGTAATACATTGATAGGAGACCAGGAAAACATAGAACAAAGTCACACAGTGTTCCACAACAGATGACAATTATTTTTTAAGTAAATAAAGATTCTTGGTTGGAGTTTCAGTATCAAACTCCCAGCAATTAATAGAATGGACAGGAAAGTAGGAGGATATAGACGACTGGAAAAGCACCGTGAACCACTTCAACATAATTCAGATTTGTACGATCTTCACACAGCAGCGGGGTACGAATTCTATTCAAGTCTACGGGAATAGACTGTAAATCAAGAGACACTGGAACATGATAAGTCACTTCAGTCCTGTCCTACTCTGCAACCTTAGGAGCCATACGGACCGTAGTCCACCAAGCTCCTGTGTCCACAGGATTCTCCAGGCTGAATACTGGAGTGGGTTGACTCCAGGGGGTCTTTCTGACCCAGGGATGGAACCTGAGTCTTCCGCATTGTAGGTAGATTCTTTACCATCTGAAAATGTGTTAGTAACTATAGGATGAGCATTAGGTCGCTGAACAAGCTAGAGATCTGGATTTCTTGACCTTGGGGTTATAAGGTGCTCCACCTTCAACACCCAGAAACCAGCGATGCATCTCCCACCATGACCTTCACTGACTTCCTGTCTCTGAGCTCAAAACTGGACATCCTGTCCATTGCGCTCCTCTGTAACATCAATTCGGAGGTTCAGTAGGACAAAGGTTCCCCGACCTACCTTTTTTCTTTGCCTTCGGTAGTCAATACTTAACTTGATGATGTCGGCGATCTCACACGTAAGGATGATTCTTGCAAGATGAGTTTGGGCTGGCTTTGCTTGAAAAGTGAAAGTGTTACTCTTTTGGTTGTGTCTCACTCTTTGCGATCCCGTGGACTGCCAGGCTCCTCTGTCCGTCAGATTCTCCAGGCCAGAATACTGGAGTGGGTTGCTATTTCCTTCTCCAGGGGATTTTCCCGACCCAGGGATTGAACCCAGGTCTCTCGTATTGCAGGTAGACTCTTTATTGTCTGAGCCACTGCATGGGGCTTCCAAAAAAAATGCACAGAAGTGTCTGTGATATAAACCGTATCACTTCAAAATTGTTAAGTGTCATTAGTCAGTAGAGGAACATCAGTGCAAATATGGGAATGTCCACGGTTCAGAGTGGAAACCTGGTCACACACCTTTTATCCCAAGAGGGCTTTCTGAGGATGACATGGTATTGGGTACTGCTTGCTGTTTTTCTCTACAACCTGGCTTGTCGAAGGCAATGTCCAGACCGTGCAGAGATTCTTGGCCTTAATGCGTGTGCCAGCTGACCCCAAAAATCATGTTCCTTTTATGCACATCTCAGACAAAGATGAGTGCGTCCTCACTGAGTTTAATCAAACTGGTTCCCAAAGCGACCAATGGAAGAGCACTTAGAATGATAGCTGGGGTGTGAGGATTCAGCTGAATCAAACAAGGTCACACACATGAAATGGGTCCATGATCTTAAATATGTGAATTTCAGCAACTGGGATCATGAATGCTATTATTACTATCAGTTCAGTTCAGTCACTCAGTCGTGTTCGACTCCTTGCGACCCCATGGACTGCAACATGCCAGGCCTCCCTGTCCATCGCCAACTCCCGGAGTTCACCCAATCCCATGTCCGTTGAGTCAGTGATGCCATCCAGCCGTCTCATCCTCTGTCATCCCCTTCTCCTCCTGCTATCAATCTTCCCCCAGCATCAGGATCTTTTCAAATGTCTCAGCTCTTCACATCAGGAGGCCAAAGTACTGGAGTTTCAGCTTAGCATCATTCCTTCCAAAGAAATCCCAGGGCTGATCTCCTTCAGAATGGACTGGCTGGATCTCCTTGCAGTCCAAGGGACTCTCAAGAGTCTTCTCCAACACCACGGTTCAGAAGCATGAATTCTTCGGTGCTCAGCTTTCTGCACAGTCCAACTCTCATATCCAAACATGACCATTGGAAAAGCCATAGCCTTGACTAGATGGACCTTTGTTGGCAGAATAATGTGTCTGCTTTTGAATATGCTATCTAGGTTGGTCATAACTTTCCTTCCAAGGAGTAAGCGTCTTTTAATTTCATGGCTGCAATCACTGTCTGCAGTGATTTGGGAGCCCAGAAAAATAAAGTGTGACACTGTTTCTACTGTTTCCCCATGTATTTCCCATGAAGTGATGGGACCTGATGCTATGATCTTCGTTTCCTGAATGCTGAGCTTTAAGCCAACTTTTTCACTCTCCTCTTCCTATTAATACTATCAAGCAGAGCTAAGTCACTCCAGTCGTGTCTGACTCTCTGCGACCCCACGGACTGTAGACCCCCAGGCTCTTCTGTCCATGGGATTGTCCAGGTAAGAGCACTGGAGGGAGTCGCCATTTCCTCCTCTGGGGGATCTTCCCGACCCAGGGATGGAAGCCGCGTGTCTTGTGTGTCCTGAACTGGCAGGAGGGTTCTTTACCACCGGTGCCTCCTGGGAAGCTGCATTCCTATCACCATCACTACCGAACAGATGCTTTAGGGCATTTTGGATAGTAGTTCTTTCTGGCCATGCTGGTGCTTGTCTGCTGCGTGGGGCTTTTGTCTAGTTGTTGGAAATGGGGGCTACACTCGAGCAGTGCTGCACAGCTTTCTCACTGTGGTAGCTTCTCTTGTTCTGAAGCACAGGCTCCAGGGTGTGTGGGCCCAGTATTTGCCACAGGTGTGTGCTCAGGAGTTGCACTTCCTGGACTCTAGAGTGTAGCACACGGGCTTAGTTGCTCTGAGGCATGTGGGATCTTCCCGGACCAGGCATTGAACCCGTGTACCCTGGATGGGCAGGTGCATTCTTCACCATGGGACCCCCCCAGGGAAGTCACATTTTTGATACTTTAAATACAGGGCTTGGCCAACTATAACCCAGTGTGTCAAATGTGGCCAGGCACCTATGTTTGTCATTGTTAAGGGTTAGCCTGTTAAGAATGGCTTGAACATTTGCAAGTGGTTACACTTTAAATAGCTGTGTGTATAGCTACATAGGAGAAGGCGATGGCACCCCACTCCAGTACTCTTGCCTGGAAAATCCCATGGGCGGAGGAGCCTGGTGGGCTGCAGTCCATGGGGTCGCTGAGAGTCGGGCACGACTGAGCGACTTCACTTTCACTTTTCACTTTCAGGCATTGGAGAGGGAAATGGCAACCCCCTCCAGTGTTCTTGCCTGGAGAGTCCCAGGGATGGGGGAGCCTGGTGGGCTGCCATCTATGGGGTCGCACAGAGTCGGACACGACTGAAGCGACTTAGCAGCAGCAGCAGCAGCAGCAACACTGGATTCCCCAGGTTACATTAATTTCCTCAACTTTGCATCTTGCTTCATCAAGTCAAAAGTCTTGATTAAGATTTTTTAAATACTAAAATACTGACTTTAAGAACTGGGCAGAACGTGGCCCTACATATATATATATATATGTATGTATACAGACACACACAAAGACTGAAAGTGTTAGTCGCTGCAATGTGTCCAACTCTTTTCGACCCATGGACTGTAGCCCACCAGGCTCCTCTGTCCATGGGATTCTCCAGGCAGGAATACTGGAATGGGCTGTCATTTCCTTCTCCAGGGGATCTTCTTGACCGAGGGATTGAGCTTGTGTCTCCTGCATTGTAGGTGGATTCTTTATGGTCTGAGCCACCAGGGAATCCCCAGATACATATATGAAGTGAAGTGAAGTTGCTCAGTCATGTCTGACTCTTTGCAACCCCATGGGCTGTAGCCCACCAGGCTCCTCCATCCATGAAAGAGTGGGTTGCCATTTCCTTCTCCAGGGGATCTTCGTGACCCAGGGATTGAACCCAGGTCTCCAGCATTGCAGGCAGATGCTCCACCATCTGAGCCACCAGGGAAGCCCAGATACATATATACATAATATATATTTTATATATCTATATATATACACAAGGGCACATAATTATATTTAATTAAATATACATATATGTATATTAAATTCAAAATGCACTTGAAACAGTTGTCTACAGAAGCTCCAAGGAGTGGGATGAATATTGCACCCAGATCAGAAAGATTTTGAGCACATATACAGTCAATATCCATGAAGGATTATAGGAGAAACACCCCACTCCGTAAATGTGCTTTTTTATCTAGACGCTACAAAACACATTTTGTGACTTAAAGAGTTGCACTTTGGTTCTGCTCCAGAGGTGATTTCTCTGTTAAATAATCGCTAGTAAAGTGGTTTAGTTACGCAGGAGTTAATCTTCTGGAGGAAACCATTTATCACTCTGCTGATAGTATTTACACAACTGTTATTAAGCTATCAGGCTAATAACTTTCTAGTGAGGGTGATGGGTAGCTGGGGGACAATTTCTAATCACTCAGGAGCTGTTTAAGTCCTGTGCGCTTTAAAGTATAGCTTACGTGTTCCTCAAGGTAGACTTCCAAGTCCTCAAAGTAGCTGGCCAAGAAGTCTTCCACTATTTCAATTATTCACACATGTCGGTTATTAAAACCGCTTCTCTCGCCCAACACTTCAACCCCTGAAAGAGCGGACACAGACCACTGTGAAAGAATTTAAGCAAGAAACCCTTGCCCAGAAAAGGCACGTATGTTTAGAATTGGCATCGATATCTTCTAGGTGACACATTTGGCCCTGAAATGAACAGAGCATGCATGAAGGTTCATCAGAATGCTTTTATCCATGTGTACGGAACTGTTGTTTCACCAAATGTTCATTGTATTCTGGTCTGAACTGATTATTGTTCCTCTGTGTGTGTGTGTGTGTGTGTGTGTGTGTGTGTGTGTGTGTGTCTCTGTGCTCACGTGTTCAGCCGTGTCTGACTCTTATGCTACCTATGGACCATAGCCTGCCAGGCTCTTGTGTCCATGGGATTCTCCGAGGCAGGAATAGCGGAATGGGTTGCCATTTCCTCCTCCAGAAGATCTTCCCAACCCAGAGATTGAGCCCATGTTTCCTGCACTGGCAGGTGGATTCTTTACTGCTACACCACTTGGAGCAGTCCAATTGTGGGTATAGCAGTTGTTCATTTGGGGGTCACACTACATCTTAGCACTGTGATGAATACACACATAACAACAAAAACAACAACAACAACAACAACAAAAACAGTTGAAAATTGGGTGGAAGATCTTGATAGACATTTATCCAAACAGGACACATGGATGGGCAACAAATGCATGATAAGATGCTCAGCATCACTAATTTCGAGAAAAATGCAAGTCAGACTCAC
Organism: Ovis aries; assembly: GCF_016772045.2. NCBI lineage: Eukaryota > Metazoa > Chordata > Mammalia > Artiodactyla > Bovidae > Ovis > Ovis aries. The sequence continues at coordinate 3,289,926 of NC_056080.1, read as the reverse complement.
AATGAGGTAGTCACCTCAATCCTTTGGCCATCTGATGCGAAGAACTGACTCGTTGGAAAAGACCCTGATGCTGGAAAGACTGAAGGCAGGAGGAGAAAGGGACAGCAGAGGATGAGATGGTTGGATAGCATCACTGAGTCGACGGACATGAGTTTGAATAAACTGTGGGAGTTGGTGATGGACAGGGAGGCCTGGCGTGCTGCAGTCCATGGGGTCACAGAGTCGGACACAATGGAGTGACTGAACTGAACTGAATCACATCACACCGAGCAGAATGGCCATCATTAAAGTCTACAAATAAACGCTGGAGAGGGTGTGGGCAAGATCACTGTCTGAATGCATGGTCTCATTAAGAACTAAGAGTTGCTGTCAGTGTGTGCCTGCCATGTGTGCGAGGTGGTAGAGACGTGTGAAGACCCACTCAGAGTTTCATAGATGGAGTATCCGCACTTTCCTGATTCTGCTTTTGTACCTGGGTCTCCATATCTCGGGAGCATTCCCACTCACCTGTGCCTGCGTCCACCCAGTGTGAACTCAGATGAAACTACTCTGTGGATTCTAAGAGAGAGCTGGGGAATGCAATAGAAATTAATATCAATAAACAGAAAAAATTCCTATGCTACATGTTTTCAGCTTCCTTTAGACTTTTAAAACTTTTTATTTCATATTGGGGTATAGCGGATTAACAGTGTTGTGATGGTTTCAGCTGAACAGCCAATGGATTCAGCATATATATCTATCCGTTCTCCCCCAAACTTCCCTCCCATCCAGGCTGGCTTGTAACATTGAGCAGAGTTCCCTGTGCTGCCCAGCAGGTCCTTGCTGGTTCTCGATGTTAAATATGGCAGTGTGTCCATGTCCATCCCAAACTGCTTAACTATCCCTTCCCCCACTCTTCCCCCTGGGAACCATAAGGTTATTACAGAGTTTTGAGCAGAGTTCCCTGTGCTGGACAGCAGGTCCTTGCTGGTTCTCCATGTTAAACACAGCAGTGGGTCCATGTCCATCCCAAACTTCCTAACTGTCCCTTACCCCATCCTTCCCCCTGGGAACCATAAGGTTATTACAGAGTTTTGAGGAGAGTCCCCTGTGCTGGACAGCAGGTCCTTGTTGGTTCTCCATGTTAAATCCAGTGCTTTAGGCTTTTTGATCCCACTGTCTGCCCCTCATTTTCTCATTGCCGTTGCTGCATTCTTTTCAGTGACATTCACTTTTTGGAAGAGACCCCCCCCCTCCTGCCCAGACACATGTACTGACTGCTACACACGGTGAGGTGTACCACAGTTTTATTTATACCCACCGGTCCTAATTTTGGCCACATCTTAGCGGCATGTTTCATCTTTATGCAATGTGGCCAACTTTGCATTCTCTCTCTATTTACCTCCCTGTTTTATTTTTGACAATTTAAATTTTTCATGGTGGCTGATGAGCCTTTTAGGATAATGGGGGATTTAGTGCTGTGTAATTGAACAGAAAGGGTAGAACCATGTCTTCTTGGGTCCTCCCACCATCCCCCATGCTCATTCTGCATGTATCAGTTATTCTGTGAGATCGTCTTCAGATTCCAGTTCTCAAAGAAAGGCTTGTAGCAGGAAGGGAGAGAGGCTGCCTGGGCAGAAACACTTCGAGACGCACTTGGAGTTCTGGAGACAGCCAGGGAAGCAGAGGGTTGGACAAACTGGGAGAACAGAGTTGACTTATATACACGGCGTGAGCTCAAGTCACTGCAGCCATGTCCGATTGCCTGCAACCCGGTGAACTGTAGCCCACCAGGCTCCTCTGTCCAAGGGACTCTCCAGGCAAGAATACTGGAGTGGGCTGCCAGTTCCTCCTGCAGGGGATCGTCCCGACCCAGAGTTCAAACCTTCATCCCCTGCGTCTGCTACATGCCTGGCGGATTCTTTACCCACCCAGCTACCCGGGAAGCGCATCTATACACTACCGTATGCAGAATAGCTAGCTAACAGGAAGCTGCTGTATCGCCTGGAGAGCTCAGCTTGGTGCTCTGTGATGACCTAGAGGGGTGGGATGGGGGTGGCTGGAAAGGAGGAAGGCTCAAGAGGGAGGCGGTATATGTATACGCGTGGCTGATGCACGTCATTGTACAGCAGAAACTAACTCAACATTGTAAAGCAGTTATCCTCCAATTTGAAAAAATTAAAAAGTAAGCATGCATTTTGGCATCTCACTCAATACCTAGAAATTGGGTCCAGTCTTAAAATAATCTGGTCACAGTTTTTCTTTCAGTTCTTTTGCGATCCTTGCATTCCACAAGCTTGAAGTCATTCTCACCAATAATAATTTTTTAAAAAGTATTCTTTGTGATGGGATTATTTAGTTTGCATATATCATCCACATATTCCACCAGGAATTACACACTGGTGGAAAAATACAGTGTCTACTGAACATGAAACAAGCAGTTGCCCCTCTTTGCCACCAGTCTCCTTTTTGTATCTCTTCTTTTCCTTGGCACCACTTTAGCCAGAGAGATTCTCTTCTCTTAGTTGTCCTGGGCTTTCGGGAAAAACCACCTCACTTCGGGCAAACTTCCTGAGATCTTAGGCTGCAGGCAAAACCCAGGGTAATCTGGGCTCCGTGCACTTGGGGTAAAGCTTTTGCACAGGTGTACACAAAGATACTCCAAAGTTGGCGGGGGGGGGGGGGGCAGTGTTCCTGAAGCTTGAAACTAACACCTAGTTTAAGAAAACTAACTGGTCACTTGACATTTAAGAAATGATCTCATGGACATTACTTTGCCGACTAAGGTCCGTCTAGTCAAGGCTATAGTTTTTCCTGTGGTCACGTATGGATGTGAGAGTTGGACTGTGAAGAAGGCTGAGCGCCAAAGAATTGATGCTTTTGAACTGTGGTGTTGGAGAAGACTCTTGAGGGTCCCTTGGACTGGAAGGAGATCCAACCAGTCCATTCTGAAGGAGATCAACCCTGGGATTTCTTTGGAAGGAATGATGCTAAAGCTGAAGCTCCAGTACTTTGGCCACCTCATGCGAAGAGTTGAGTCATTGGAAAAGACTCTGATGATGGGAGGGATTGGGAGCAGGAGGAGAAGGGGACGACTGAGGATGAGATGGCTGGATGGCATCACGGACTCGATGGATGTGAGTCTGAGTGAATTCTGGGAGATGGTGATGAACAGGGAGGCCTGGCGTGCTGCGATTCACGGGGTCACGAGGAGTCGGACACGACTGAGCGACTGAACTGAAGTGAACTGAACATATTGGTAGATCACGTGGGCTCCTTGAGAGGCAGTGATTGATCTAGCAGGTGTTTACTGACTTTTATACCTGTAGCTTTTAAAGGAAAAGTCCTCAACTACCTTTACCTAACTAATTTACTTGTGAATATCAAGCATAAAAGATAGAAAAAGCAAAATGTTTCTCAGATTTCAAACCCTTTGCATTTTCTGTATTGTTTTTCTGCTTTACGATTTGAAGGCGGGCTTGCGCTTCTCTGGTGGCTCAGATGGTAAAGCATCTGCCTACAATGCAGGAGACCCAGGTTGGGTCCCTGGGTCAGGACAATCCTCTGGAAGAGGAAGTGGCAACCCACTCCAGTATCCTTGCCTGGAGAATCCCATGGACAGAGGAGCCTGGTGGGCTAGAGTCTGTGGGGTCCCAAAGTGTTAGATAGGACTGAGGGCTTTTCACACTCTGGTTTACCTACAAGAAGAGCGTCTGCATTTAGGGCCACAGCTTCCTTCCGCTGTAGCTTTGGGAGGCGCAGGGCACTCAGGCCTACACAGTTATGAACGCAGAACCCACGGCTGTCCAACCGCATCCTATCTGCGGCTGTCTGGTCCATTCCTAACAAACAATACTTCTTTTCTAAGCCTATTTATTTTCAATTGGGAGAACAACTGCTTTACAATGTTATGTTGGTGTCTGCCATCCATCATGAATTGGTCACAGGTATATATATATATAATATATATAGCAAGCATGCTTCTTCTTACCTCCCTCCGCAGTCCACAGAACTCTTCTGTGGGGTTTCTCGCAAATGTGAGTCTTAAGGGACTAGGGAAGGTGCTTTCCTGGACAAGGAGGTGGCAGTCTTTTTCAGAGGCATTCCAGAGGGTTCCAACACCGGTAGCAGACTCCCTGGTGGAGTGAGGAATCCCGAAGCCAACAGACCACGCCTCACCCAGGACCAAGGGCCTCCAGCCTGCCCGTGTCCTGCGGGCAGCCTGGTTGCCCTGGAAACCGTGCGGGGCCCTTCTGACGTCACAATTGGGAGCTCCGCCCTCTGAGGGGGCGGGTCCTGTCCTGTTGGGAGGAGAGGGACTGGGCGGTGAGCGTGTGAGGCTCCTGACTGTGTCCGCCAAGGAGACGTGCAGGTCAGAATGTGCTCGCCTAGATCGGAAGGTGCAGGATGCCTGCGGAGATTTCAGAGATCCCAGAGGGAACCAGCAGAACTGATGGGGCGCTGAGGCGGGTGGCAGCCTCATGCCATAAGCAGAAAGACGGGAATGTGGTGCCAACATCACTGAAGCACATGAAGGCTCCAGGGTTAAAAAGGGGCTTCCCTGGTGGCACACAGAGTAAAGAGTCTGCCTGCAGTGCAGGAGACCCAGGTTCGACCCCTGGGTCAGGAAGCTCCCCCGAGGGGAATGGCCACCCACTGCAGTATTTTTGCCTGGAAAATCCTATGGATGCAGGAGCCTGGTGGGCTAGTCCATGGGGTTGTAAGAGTTGGACATGACTGAGCAACTCACACTTCGACTTAACAGAAGAAATCAAGATGCGAGATGCCACTTGTTTTCCTCCAGCAAGAAAAAAGTGGAAAGGGTGTCCAAGCCTACAGCCTAAGTTTACAAACGCTAACCGGTCCCATCACTTCACGGGAAATAGACGTGGAAGCAGTGGAAATGGTGTCAGACTTGATGTTGGGGGGGCTCCAAAATCACTGCAGATGGTGACTGCAGCCATGAAATTAAAAGACGCTTACTCCTTGGAAGGAAAGTTATGACCAACCAAGACAGCATGTTCAAAAGCTGAGACATTACTTTGCCGACTAAGGTCCGTCTAGTCAAGGCTATGGTTTTTCCAGTGGTCATGTATGGATGTGAGAGTTGGACTGTGAAGAAGGCTGAGCGTGGAAGAATTGATGCTTCTGAACTGTGGTGTTGGAGAAGACTCTTGAGAGTCCCTTGGACTGCAAGGAGATCCAACCAGTCCATTCTGAAGGAGATCAGCCCTGGGATTTCTTTGGAAGGAATGATGCTAAAGCTGAAGCTCCAGTACTTTGGCCACCTCATGCGAAGAGTTGACTCATTGGAAAAGACTCTGATGCTGGGAGGGATTGGGGGCAGGAGGAGAAGGGGACGACCCAGGATGAGATGGCTGGATGGCATCGCTGACTCGATGGACGTGAGTCTGAGTGAACTCTGTGAGAAGGTGATGAACAGGGAGGCCTGGCGTGCTGCAATTCATGGGGTCGCAAAGAGTCGGACACGACTGAGCGACTGAACTGAACTGAACTGAAGGAACCTCAGTGCTGAGCGGAGGATGCCGGGCTTTGGCATACCTTCAACGGAGAGGCTACCCACTCTGGTATTCTTGCCTGGAGAACCCCCATGGACAGAGGAGCTTGGTGGACTTCAGGGGTTGGAAAGAGTCAGACTCGACTGAGCGATTGAGCACATCTTCCAAGCAGAGGCTTGATGACCAAGCAGCCCACTATCTCTGAAAGAGAAAAGCAACGCCACCCTCAAGATGTAAACGAAAACCCCTTTGATCCCTTTCATCCAGCTCTGTTCTGCAGAGGAGCCTGGCTCGAGGGCCATTTTCACAGCGACTCGGCAACGCAGCAGTCAGTCAGGGCACAATCATTGTGCTTTGCCTCCCTCGGGAAGGGAGGGCGTGGCTTACGGAGCAGGCGGAGCGTAAAGCCTAAGGAGCACGTGCTTCTGAGCAACACCTGCGTGTAAGGAGCCCGTGCGTCTAAGGAGCACCTGCGTCAAGGCACGATTGGCGGGTACCTTAGCGTCTTACAGCGCTGCGCACACATGGGCGCCTGGACTTGAAGTCTAGCGTCTGAACTATCATAAATAGCTTCCTTGTATGTGGTAGTTGAGCATGCAGCTTTTCAGGCCTTCCTGTAAGCACGGGCCTCCTTTTGGATTTCTTACTTGCTGCTTTCCTTGCCAAAGAATGCCCGCCCAGCCCCACCCCCAAACTTCCCCCGGCCACTCTGGAATCCTTTGAACGCCCTGCCAGTTGCAAAGCGCCCTCGTTTTCATGGATGCGCTTCAATGAGCCCATTGACCGAGGTTTTCCCAGAGCACGGAACGCCACCCTGGCCCGCCTGCTGGGGTTTCAGTGCCAGGAAGACAAGGCGCGCTGGGGCTCAGCTTGGCTCCTGAACGCATTCCTGGGCTGGTGCGTCACGGGTGTGAGAACGCGCCTGGGAGGCTCAGAAGGAATGTCTCTACCCAGGCCTTCCGCACGCCCCCGCCAAAACAGTTCCCAGACCCAGCTTCGAAAGCAATCTTAACAGGATGTGGAATGCAGCCGTTTCAGAAACTTAGTACAGTTTATCAAACTGCTGTTTATAACGAAAATAGATGGCCATTTGCAAACGCCCTATTTTTTTTCCTGCAATCTTACGTCCCCCAAATTTTGATGGAGGTGGGTACGGCTTTCCTGCTATAACCAAGGCCACCTAGTAGAAAAATGTACTGTCTAGATTTCTGCCAAATGATCTCTGTGTTCATAGAGCTGTGTGGGAGGAACAGGGAGCAGATGTGCTTGGTGTGCAGGGAGTATGGCATATACAGCGGAGAGTCACCCTCACTAGGAAAACAGCTCATTGATTCTTTCATTCAGACAAATGTTAAGGTGTCTGGCTGAGCTTAGCTACTAAAAGGGGGAAACCAGACATAATTGGGCCCCCAGGGGGAACTGTGACGTCTGGAGACATTTCTCTTTGAATGAGAAGATTGTCACCGGTTTCTCGGAAGTAGACGCCAGGGATGCTTGCTAAACGGAGCACGGGACGCCCCCTACCTCTCATGACACACACACAAGGCGCGTCCTGCCCAGAATGTCTAGTGCCGGCGTGGAGACACCCTGAGGCTGATCAAGGATTAAACAGTAAGTTCAGCCTTTAGGAGTCACTCTGGCCGATGATGACACTGTGATCGCAGAACTCGGTTTTCCCTGTCTGCTGAGAACTGTGTGAGCCAAGCAGAGGAAGGGTTATCGCTTCACATTTAGTGGTTACAGATGCAACAGCTATGTTCTTGTGGATAAAATGTGTGAGGGTGGGGAAATTGTGCTTACACCTTAAAGCCCCTCTGGACTGCCCCCACTCCAGGGCAGGGCTAGCCTGACCAAAATCCAAGCCCTGAAGACTAAGGCATGCTTTGTCCTTGTTATTCCGTTTGGTCCATTCAGTCAAACTCCCCGTCTTCCTACAGGGATTTTGGGGGTGTGCTGTTGCTGTTGTTCAGTGGCTCAGTTGTGTCTGACCCTTTATGACCCCATGGACTGCAGCACACCAGGCCTCCCTGTCTATCACCACCTCCAGGAGCTTGCTCAGACTCATGTCCATTGAGTCGGTGATGCCATCCAACCATCTCGTCCTCTTTCATCCGCTTCTCCTCCTGCCCTCAATCTTTCCAAGCATCAGGGTCTTTCCCAATGGGTCGGCTCCTGCTATCAAAGTATTGGAGCTTCAGCATCAGTTCAGAAATGATTATCCAATGAATATTTTGTGGGGGTACAAAGATATCCCATTTCCTTTCGTGGTTGATTTTGGTTTGTGTCTTTCTGAACCTGAACAAGTCTAGTGGATACACATAAGCATTAAACACCGTAAATCCAGTCACTGGTGATGACATCCTCCATCGTCCCAAAGTTCACCTCCGCTTTTTAATCTATTTCTAAATTTCTTGTCCGTCTGTCTCTATAAGGAAGCCTACCTCACCCTTTCTTCCCACCTATTTCTCTTCTAATTCATGCTAGGCAGTGAAAAATGAAAGTTGCTCAGTCGTGTCCGACTCTTTGCGACCCCAAGGACTATGCAGTCCATGGAATTCTCCAGGCCAGAATACGGGAGTGGGCAGCCTTTCCCTTCTCCAGGGAATCTTCCCAACCCAGTGATCCAACCCGAGTCTCCTGCATTGCAGGCAGATTCTTTACCAGCTGAGCCACCAGGGAAGCCAAGGAATACTGGAGTGGGTAGCCTCTCCCTTCTCCAGCGGATCTTCCTGACCCAGGAGTCGAACTGGGGTCTCCTGCATTGCAGGCAGATTCTTTACCAACTGAGCCATCACTCTTTAAAAGCGTGTAGAGAATTTGAACATTCCACAGTGCAGTCACATCTGTACATCATCTGCCCTCTGCCTCATGCAGTAGTGGAAGCTTTAATTGCTCCACACAGTGAATCCCTTCCTGGCAATTCCTGCACATCTAGGATTAACCCATTGAACTGGCGTGTTGTCAGGACACATGAACTCTGACCAACGCACTCGTGTCCACCTTGATGGCTTGTATCTCTCAATGAACCATTCTCTGCTGAACCGAAGCTGTCCGAGGATCTCACAGATAAGTGTTCTTTTTCAGCACATTATTGACCAGAGATGTATGAATGGGTTTTTAAAGACTTACACAATCACCATCGCCATGAGAAGTGCTTAGAGTGTAAAGTGGTCAAGGGATCATCATATATGTGTGTGAAGTCATGGTCTGTGTGCCTGTTTGCGACCCCATGGGCTGAAGTCTGCCAGGCTCCTCTGTCCATGGGATTCTCCAGGCAAGGATACTGGAGTCAGTTGCCATTTCCTTCTCCAGGGGATCTTCGCCACCCACGGATCGAACCCACATATCTTATGTCTCCTGCATTAGGTGGCAGGTTCTTTAACACTAGGGCTGCCTGAGAAGCCCTTATACACCTTATGACTGTCATTATCATTAACATTTTACTCCATTAGGTTTTTGTTCCAACCCTGAGTATAGGATGAAAGTGAAAGTGAAAGTTGCTCAGTCGTGTCTGACCCACTGGACTATACAGTCCTTGGGATTCTCCAGGCCAGAACACTGGATTGGGTAGCCTTCCCCTTCTTCAGGGGATCTTCCCAACCCAGGGATTGAACCCAGGTCTCCCACCTTGCAGGCTGATTCTTTACCAGCTGAGTCACATGATAAATGCAAGTTTTTATCATAACATTTTCAAAAATGACTTGACTTGAAATGTTGAATGAAGAAGAATTTTCAGTGAATGTCTACAGATACTTTCTCTGATGGTCTCAGCAGCATATATAGTAGTGTCTTAGAAGATGCTAGTTCTTCTGAATATAGTTCTGATTCAGATGATGTGAATCTCAGACCAACAAAAAGACAGAAGAAAAAAAAAAACCCTTAGTGATGGATTCTGACACAGAAAGTGAACATGAAGCCCCTGGTGTTGGACAAGACTTGACAAGTGTGACAGGTGGAACCTCTGAAAGTGTTAAGGAAACAACAGAATTCATTGTTGGCTGGCCGAAATAAAAATCACTGGCCAGAGGCGTTAGTTTCTGTAAAAACCCCCCGGTAAACAAAGAGTTAACTTTCTGTTCCTATTCTTGCCCACGGCACGACCTCCTGGCTTCTGCCTCTCTACCCAGATGCCACTCAGCTCTGAGTTCCAACACAGGACCACTGCTTCCGACTTTTCTGAGTCCTAACTACTTCTATCACCCACTTGGCCACCCCATGATCACAGAATTTCAGAGTTGGGAAAGGATCTTATGAGTGACCTCCTTCCATTCTTTCACTGAACAGGTGAAAGAAAAGGAATCAAGTACAGGCTATCTGGATATAGAAGGTGTGGTACATATACAGAGTGGAATATTACTCAGGCAGGAAAAAGAAATCATGCCATTTGCGGCAACATGGAGGGCCTAGAGATTCTCCTACTGTGTGAAGTAAGTCAGGGGAGCAAAAATATCACAGGACTTCCCTTATATGTGGAATCTAAAAAGAAATGATACAAATGAAACCACTTAAAAAACATAAAGAGACTCACAGATTTAGACAATGAACTTATGGTTGCTGGGGTGGGGTAAGGATGAGGGGAAAGGATAGTTAGGGAGTTTGGGATGGACATGGACACACTGCTGTATTTAACATGGAGAACCCACAAGGACCTGCTGGACAGCACAGGGAACTCTGCTCAATACTCTGTAATAACCTTATGGTTCCCAGAGGGAAGGATGGGGGAAGGGACAGTTAGGGAGTCTGGGATGGACATGGACACACTGCTGTATTTAACAAGGAGAGCCAGCAAGGACCTGCTGGACAGCATGGGGAACTCTGCTCAATCCTCTGTAATAACTTTATGGTTCCCAGGGGGAAGGATGGGGGAAGGGATAGTTGGGGAGTTTGGGATGGACATGGACTCTCTGCCATATTTAACATGGAGAACCAGCAAGGACCTGCTGGACAGCACAGGGAACTCTGCTCCATGTCACGTGGCAGCCTGGATGGGAGGAGAGATTGGAAGGAGAATGGATACGTGTATATATATATGGCTGAGTTCCTTTGCTGTCCACCTGAAACTATCACAAGATTGTTAATCAACTATGCTCTAATATAAAATAAAAAGTTAAAAAGTTAGGAAGAGAGAGAGAGAGAATCTTATCAACTGTCAAATATCAGTTCCAGCTGCTGGTAGCTTCAGTCTCCAGTTTGTCTTTTGCTGCCCACTGGACGGCAGGGCTGTGCCATACCCGCCTTCATCTGAAGCTGTATCTCACAGGGCGGAGCACAGGACGGGGTGCTGATCACTTAGACCCGACGCATCTTTTCGTAATGTGCTTCATCCTTTCCTGTGAGCTTCTGCGAGAAGGAGCCAGCCTTAAACACAACTCAAGCCTTGCAAATGTTTAGACAGGGTTGGAAACAAGCGATGAATTTAGCCATCAGGAGTCAAGTTCAAAGTGAGGACGCAAAAGAATTCTCCTTCAGACTGTGGCATCTTTGGCTTGGCAGGCAGATTCAGTTCCGCTGTGGAAGGAGCCTTCCTTGGCATCGACTGTTAGTTACTCCCCAGAGGCAGGCAGCTGGAGGCCACTGTTACCCTAGGTACACATGCTTAAAAGCATTATCCGCTTTACAACCCCTCCCAAATTATTCCCTTTACCCCAAACTCAATAATGAGTGATTTTTTTCCCCCTGTCTTCCAACACTGACTGCTTAATTCTGTAAATGCACTGAGTGCTGAGTTATAGTCTTAGTTTTAGAGACCCGGGCACCCCCTCTTCCCTTAGAGGCATTTTCTTAAACAACATGAGTTGTTTTGACTCTTCATTACATTGTTTTTCTCAGAGAATATGGCAGTAGCGATAGAGAATCCACCCGCCAATGCAGGAGACACCGGATACGTTGATTTGACTCCTGGGTTGGGAAGATCCCCTGGAGAAAGGGAAATGGCAACCGACTCCATAATTCTTGCCTGGAAAATTCCATGGACAGAGGAGCCTGGCGGGATCCAGTCCATGGGGTCGCAAAGAGTGGGACGTGATGGAGCGACTAGGCACACGCAGATACCCAATGCAGATGGACTCGGTATCTTGTTTTCTGGGTCTCCAGTCAGTCTGGTATTTGGAGGTGCTGCATCATATCTAAACACAGATTTTATTATTTCCTCCACAAAGTTTAAAATATCGTTCATCGTCCTTAGGGGCCATGGTCGAAGTTGATGCTCAACTCAGCGTCTGGCCGTCTTGGATCCCAAGCTCAGACACTACACACCTCCTCGCTCTTGAGGAGCCAGAGAAAGGTGGTGGTTGTGTCATCGCTAAATTGTGTCTGAGTCTTTGTGACCCCATGGACTGTGGCATCCTTTGCACTATCTGCCAGAGTTTGATCAAACTCACGTCCATGGAGTCACTGATGCCACCCAACCATCTCATCCTCTGTCGTCCCCTTCTCCTCCCGCCTTCCATCTTTCCTAGCATCAGGGTCTTTTCCAATGACTCAGTTCTTCGCATCAGGTGGCCAAAATATCAGAGTTTCAGCTTCAGCATCAGTCCTCCCAACGAATATTCAGGACGGGTCTCCTTTAGGATGGACTGGTTAGATTTCCCTGCAGCCCAAGGGACTCTCAAGAGTTTTCTCCAAAGAAAGGAGGTCAAGGAATATTCTCTTTCCTCTCATTTCGGATAGCTCAGTGTTGCTCCCCCTAAAGCCTCCAGACAGAACCAAGCTTTCAATGCCCAGCTTGTTGGGGACTTAGCCGCCCCCCCCCACCTCATATGTTGTTCCAGAAATCTACCTCGAGATGTTGCAATTGACAGTGTTTTCGGGGTCACTCACATCTGCAGCCAAACCTCAGTTTGGAAGAAGTGGCCCACTAAGATGCAACCATCCCCAGCAGCCACATTTTGCCTTCTCTTGTCCTCCAAGCGTGTCACACACGAAGTTAACACACAGGACTCATAACCTCCCTGCAAATGGCTCACCCTGGGATATCCACCACTGTGCTTAAGCTGTTAAGAGAAAAATGCCTAGATGGACTGCTTATAAAAATATCAAGAGTTATTACAAAACCTACCAGGAATCCAGGTGTCCCCTGCTGAGCCATTACCCATTCATCTATCCAGACCCCGTCCTCCGACACATACTCATCGACCATCACTTTCCCGTGTTTTCCATCATTTTATTGTTTGTGTGCTCTAAAGCGAAAAAGTAAAGTTGATCCGTCCTGTCCAAGTCTTTGGGACCCCCTGGACTGTGGCCCACCAGGCTCATCGGTCCATGGAATTTTTCAGGCAAGAGAACTAGAGTGGATTGCCGTTTCCTTCTGCAGGGCGTCTTCCTGAGCCAGGGATGGAACCCAGGTCCGCTGCATTGCAGGCAGATGCATTACCGTCTGAGCCACCAGGATCAGAGAAACTGAAGTGATGAAGAACAGCATGGTATGATTACTACCAATATTGTTAACTTATGACCCAGGGTAAAATACTAGCACTGTCGATATTTGAAAATGTACTTTCATAACTGATCTTTGTCATTGCTTCAGCGTCAGCTCTTCAATTCTGCGGGTCTTTCTAGGTGGCTTGGTGGTGAAGAATCTGTCTACTGTTACAGAAGGGATAAGAGATGCCAGCTGGATCACTGGACTGGGAAGATCCCCTGGAGGAGGGCATGGCAACCCCTTCTCCAGTACTCTTGCCTGGAGAATCCCACGGACAGAGGAGCCGAAAACACCGTCAACTGCATCATCTCGAGGTAGATTTCTGGAATAACATATGAGGTGGGGGGGAGGGCGGCTAAGTCCCCAATAGTCCATGGGGTCAGAAAGAGTAGGACATGGCTGAGCACATGTGTCCACTCTATAATTTCTCATCGCGTGTAAAGTCAAGCTTGATTGTCTGTTAGCAGAGTCTGTTAACTCTTGTTCACTACAGGAGACGCTCTACCCTGCGTCAGAGTTTTCCTTTTCGCTATTCATTCCTGGGAGCTCAAGCACTTTTGCAAATCGCACAGACATGGAGGAGCCTGCAATCCGAAACAGATCCAAGCTGAGACCCACAGGGCTTGTTCCCGTCCAAGCCGTAGGGGACTAGTGGTGGTCTTATCTATTCTCTGTGCGGCACAGAAGCCGCCGAAACCAGCCGGGTGAGTGACCCACGGCTTCGTTATCGTGTAAACCATGGAGCTGAAAAGGTTCTGGTGACAGGGCCAGCATATCACAGAGTTTCTGGAAATCGCAGAAGTGGACTCTCAGCAAATGAACACACAGCGCCATCACTGCGGGATCAGACTGCCCTGGGCGTGACTTTAAACTGTGATGCAGGACAGAGTCCATTCCCAGTCAGCACATTCCTAGGAAAATATATTTACCCTGACATGAAATAAACCAACCATCACAGCGGGTGGAAGCTGTAGTTGGCAGAGTTTCTTTGAAGATATGTGGCATATTTTTGCTTCATACTATAAGCAAGTTCCTTTCAAGATTTTCTCTATATTTTATATCTGATCACTTTAAGATACTTTATGAGAGATTCACTGTATACCACAGAGAACTATATTCAATTGTAATAACCTATAATGAAAAATAATCTGAAAAAATATATGTGTATCATTAAATTGCTCTGCCATACACTGGATACTAACACAATATTGTAAATGAGCTTCACTTTACAGGAAAAAAAAAGATGTTTTATAAGAGGAACATAATAAAAGATCAATAAATTTGCATTGACCCCAAATTAATAAACGTATATTAAAGTTGCTTATTTTGGAAAATGTGAGTATTATTTTTTTTCTGAAAATACAAAAACTGATCAAATTTCAGTGATGGAATTAACCCACAATTACTAGATTTGCTATTATAATCATTTAATATCTACTAAGAAAAACAACCAAGGAAAGTCATATGTGTTGTTTCTAGAAATAAATAACTGTTAAAACATAGCATGTTTTCCCAATCTAGATATAAGAGGGGGCAAATTAAGAGGTTAAAATCTTGTTTTCTACTTGTGTCCAAATAATGGACAGCTCAAAATGAAAAGCATGAAACCACTTACTAGAATACGTGAGCCCTAAAAGAAGAAACACAAACCAAGTGGAAACTGCTCTGGACTGGGGGCTACATGTCTCTCAAATCTTCCTTCTCTGAAGACTAAATGAAACAGGATTATCACTCAATAGTATCAGTCAATTAATTAAAGATTCAGAATCCAAATAACTTAACAAAAGTTTAGAAAGACTGATTACCGCTACTCTCTCTTTATAATTATCCTGCAGCACTCTCAAAAAAAAAAAATTATTTAAAGTAGCTAAGCTCCCTGTAATTCCCTAGGGTAATCTAAAGACAAATTAATTTTCCAATTACAAATATAAACATCTGTGTCAGGGGAAAAAAAACATTATGTTGTTCTTTTCTACTTAGGGTTGATTATAAGCCTATTTCTATTTTGACAATATTAATGCTTTCAAAAAAAAAAAACAAAAACCAACTGTGCCAACCAAAGTCAAGTAAATCTTACACATTCAAAGATTATCTTTCAACAGAGATAAGACATGGGGTTTGTAAAGCACAGATTCAGGGATGTCCCTGGTGGTCGTGGTTAAGAATCTGCCTTGCAATGCAGGGGACGTGGGTCCGATCACCAGTCAGGGAACTAGATCCCACATGTGAAAATGTGTGAGTGTGTGCTTGGTCATGTCTGACTCTTTTGTGACCCCCACGGACTGCCACCCGCTGGGCTCCTCTGTCCTTGGAATTCTCCAGCAAAGAATACTGGAGCAGGTTGCCAATTCCTGCTCCAGGGGATCTTCCTGATTCAGGGATCGAACCTGACTCTCTTGCATCTCCTGCATTGGCAGTTGGGTTCTTTACCATCTGAGCCACTTGGGAAGACGCCCACAGCAGCGTGATAGCCCACAGCAGAACCCTGACAAATGCCGAGCGACACTCCTTGGAGGAGTCGTCCTGAGGTCACAGTGCACGTGCAGACGTTGAAGACAGTCAAGACATCCCATGCGTGGCTCTCAACACAGCCCGCATGGATATGAGCTCAACACAGTGCTTCCTACAGCATCCACAGTTCCTGGTTCCTCTTGGACGCGACAGCCAAGAACATTAACATCAATCGGTTCCCATAGCGTTCCATATCCAACTGTGTGCTTGTTCTTAAAAATGTATTTCTGTGCAAAACAAAAAACAGACAGACCCTTCCAGCTGACCTTTCATTTCATGTAAAATGAGAATGCACCATAGAGAAATTGGCAGCAAGGCCCACACTTTGCCTGTTGACTCTGGAGCACATAACCCTTGTGCATCCGGTCAAGTCCGTGTGGTTACAACTCCAAAGACCTTTAAACGCCAAATTCTATGGGACTGTCAAAGGGGACAGAGATGCTTGGAGAGGAATTTTCCATCACGCAAACCCAAGTGAAGCAATTTTGGGGTCAACTGTAAATCCAGTGGGATAAACTCTGAAAGAGAAAATCCTTTTTAACTTGCCTTTGCATATAATGAGTCCACATTATTCATTCCCGGAGCGCCTGTTCACCTGCCAGAATAATGCCAGAGAGCTGGCCAGGCTTGAGATTACTGAATGAAAGCATCTCCTTCTGAAAATGCACAAGACCGCCTCTCTGAAACTATTGGTGATGATGAAAGTCATTCATGTCGCCTCACCGGGCCACTTGCTGGTGGGCTGGTGTGGTGTGTGCCTAGAGGGGTGGATAAGGCAGAGAGACAATAGAATGCTTTTAGTAAACTGTGGGAAATTCTTGACAAGGAGAACCCTTTGCTATGCTCCAGGGTGAAGAGAGCAAGGTAAGAAATGAGAACTTGTGTCTGAGTTCGTAAGAGTCAACAGAGAAAACTCAGGAATGAGAGTGTGAGGTTCACAAGGGGATAGACAAGGAGGGCCTGCCATCTGCTCACCTCGGGCAACCTCTACCTGGAGATGAGTGCAGGCTGCTGCTTTCAAGGGATGGATTAAAAATCCCACAGAATGCCCGAATCACCTGCCTTCTTCACAGGCCCACGACATTACCCTGCTCAGGAGAACCTGGATTTTCAAGCTGTTTTCTCTTTGTTTCCCAAACAACAAGCTCACTCTCTCAGTAGATAAGTGGAAAAAGCAAGAGTGCTCTGCTTTTATTTTTTAATGCTTTTTAGAGACACCACTTTGCCAACAAAGGTCCATATGGTCAAAGCTAGTGTTTTTCCAGTAGTCATGTACAGATGTGAGAGTTGGACCATAAAAAAAGCTGAGCACTGAAGAATTGATGCTTTTGAACTGTGATGTTAGAGAAGACTCTCGAGAGTCCCTTGGACAGTAAGGAGATCAAACCAATAAACATAAAAAAAGTTGACCCTGAATATTCATTGGAAGGACTGATGCTGAAGCTGAAGCTCCAATCCTTTGGCCACCTGATGCAAAGAGCTGACTCATTAGAAAAAGACTCAGATGCTGGGAAAGACTGAAGGCAGGAGAAGGGGACGACTGAGGCTGAGATGGTTGGATGGCATCAGCAACTCGATGGAGATGAGTTTGAGTAAGCTCCAGGAAATGGTGAAGGACAGGGAAGCCTGGCAAGCTGTGGTCCACGGGGTCCGGAAGAGTTGGACATAACTGAGCAAATGAACAACTACTAGATGAAATTTGTACCAGGAAATTAGAAAAAATGGGAGCAAATGCAAGTCAGCCAGAAGACGGGAAAAAAACCCTGAATCATTAGCTGAGAACCCTGCTCAGATATGGAGTAGCCACGTGAGCTAGGATAAGGCATGGAACCTTTCCTGTTTCCTCATCGGTAAAATGAGAGCAGTGCTAGGGTTTGGGGAAGAAGATATAAGAACAGATATAAAGGCTGCTGGAAGCTGTGATGATTTTGGACCCAAATCTCAGGTTGGTTCAAACGAACACACCTCGTAAGACACCGAGAATCAGCTGGGAAAGACTGACGTGTCTGCTGTTCCTCCACGTCTGCGTGTGTGAAAGACACGCCGTGTTTGGTTCTCTCAACACCGTGACTGTTTACCACAACTTTTCATGCAGTCACGTCATTTCAGAGTCTCTTCCAGCAGTTTCAGTAACAACAGACTTTTAAAACCGCTCCCCCGTTTTCTCAGCTTCTCAAAAGTTTGACATTCACGGTTGATCGTCATAGCACAAAACATGGTTTCCATGGAGACCTAAATTTTTTTTTCATGTTTCCACTCAATTAACCACACTGCATGCCTAAGAGCACAGAAAGCATTATCTGTGGAACGCAGCAGGTTTATTTGGGTGTTTATAATGGCAATTCCAAATGTGGCTTTTAAGACCTTCCTAAGAAAGTGGCATGGTCTCCCCTGGTGGTTCAGATGGTAAAGAAGTGAAAGTCACTCAGTCGTGTCTGACTCTTTGCAACCCCATGGACTATACAGTCCATGGAATTCTCCAGGCCATATACTGGAGTGGGTAGCCTTTCCCTTCTTCAGGGGGTCTTCCCGACCCAAGGATCGAATCCAGGTCCTCCCGCATAACAGGCAGATTCTTTACCAGCTGAGACACAAGGGAAGCCCAAGAATATCGGAGTGGATAACCTATCCCTTCTTCAGTGGTTCTTCCCAAAGCAGGAATTGAACTGGAGTCTCCTGCATTGCAGGCAGATTCTTTACCAGCTGAGCTACCAGGGAACCCCCAGATGGTAAAGAACCTGCTTGCCAATTGAAGAGACATGGGTTCGATTCCTAAGTCAGGAAGATTCCCTGGAGAAGGGAATGTCAATCCATTCCTGTATTCCTGCCTGGGAAATCTCATGGACAGAGGAGCCTGGCAGGCTAAGTCCTGGGGGGCCACAAAGAGTCGAACACGGCTGAGCAATTAACGCTTTTACTTCTTTCACGAGAAAGTGCCATCTGTCTATTCTGCAGTGACATCTACAGATACCCTCACCTTCGAGCTTGCTGGATGCTAATGAAATCAAAAAGTTTGAGCTGAAATCTAAACTTTTATGTCAGCCCATCAGCTGATGACTTCTGTTGAAAACAATTTAGAGACTTGTTATTATAAATTCAAATACTTTCAATAATTCGAAACTGAAAAATTTTAATGGTTCTAAATGGAAAACCCTAGAGAGTTCCTAAGAGAGATGAGGGATAGACTTTTATTTCTGGTGGTAAAACTAGGAGTTCCCTGGTGGGTCCAAATGGTTAAGAACCTGCCAGCCAAGGTGGGGGACACGGGTGTGATTGCTCGCCTGGGAAGATCACACATACTTCAGGACAACCAAGCGTGTACATCAAAACTACCGAAGCCCTAGACCCATGCCTACAGCAAGAGAAATCCTTGCAGTGGGAAGCCTGGACAAGACAACCAGATTCGCTGACCTAGAGAAAGCCCCAGAAGAGCGACGATGCCCCCGTGCCGCTTAAATAAATCAGTTTAAATAAAAATAAAACTAGACATGGGGTGAGAAGAATGGGGCTCTCCCTCAGTCACTGAGGGTATTTGTAACTTTCAGCACACCACTGAAAATCTCTCCGTTCCCCTTTTGTCCTCCATAAGGAAATGCCGCTAAACCTCTACGAGTCATTCACATTCTGAGATTTTTTTTTTTTTCTTTTTGAAAGCCTATACTGGGGACATGTTGTATTTGGAAATAAAATTGAAGGGATAAAATTCATGGTGGGAACTGCATGATGTTGTACTGTTTTTTTGATATTTTAAACATCTCATTAAGAGTTGAGATGATTCTTGGGCTCCAAATCAGTGGGGACATTGACTGCAGCCATGAAATTAAAAGATGCTTGCTCCTTGGAAGAAAAGCTATGACCAACCTAGACAGCGTATTAAAAAGCAGAGACATCACTTTGCCAACAAAGGTCCGTCTAGTCAAGGCTATCGTTTTCCAGTAGTCATGTATGGATGTGAGACTTGGACCATAAAGAAAGCTGAGCATCAAAGAATTGATGCTTTTGAACTATGGTGTTGGAGAAGACTCTTGAGAGTGCAAGGAGATCAAATCAGTAAGCCTAAAGGAAATTGACCCTGAATATTCATTGGAATGACCAATGCTGAAGCTCCAGAACTTTGGCCACCTGATGTGAATAACTGACTCATTTGAAAAGACCCTGAAGCTGGGAAGGATTGAAGGCAAGAGGAGAAGGGGGCGACAGAGGATGAGATGGTTGGATGGCTTCACTGAGTCAGTGAACATGAGTTTGTGCAAACTCCAGGAGATGGGGAGGAAGCTTGGTGTGCTGCAGTCCTTGGGGGTCACAAAGAGTCGGACACAACTGAGTGTCTGAACAAGAACAACAAATCTCTATATGAAAACCAACTTTACTTACCACTTTGTGTGAAAAGTTATTATCTTAAAAACCCAGTATACTTGAAATCTACATGTATCCATAAAGGATATATTCCCAAGATCATTTTGAAATCTGCAATAGAGGTTTCTTATTTGTCATAAGATGTACGAGACGTCATTTCTCTCTGGGGATGGGTGGAGACAAGGTGAGTGGTTGTACAGTGTGTCAGGCAGAAGGATCCCTTGCATAAGAGATGTTCATGTGCTAATTCCAGCACCTCTAACAATGTCCCCTCAGGTAACCAAGAGGGAGTGAGGCCAAAGATGGAATTAAGCTTGTGACCAGCTGACCTTAAATAAGGGGATTCTCCTGGAGTATCCAGGTGGACTCAAGGGAACCATGCTATGCTATGCTAAGTCGCCTCAGTCGTGTCCAACTCTGTGCGACCCCAGAGACAGCAGCCCACTAGGCTCCTCTGTCCCTGGGACTCTCCAGGCAAGAACACTGAAGTGGGTTGCCACTTCCTTCTCCAGTGCATGAAAGTGAAAAGTGAAAGTGAAGTCGCTCAGTCGTGCCTGACTGTTAGCGACCCCATGGGCTGCAGCCTACCAGGCTCCTCCGTCCATGGGATTTTCCAGGCAAGAGTACTGGAGTAGGGTGCCGTTGCCTTCTCCAAAGGGAACCATAAAGCTCTTTAAAAGTGGAAGAGGGGAGTTCCATGGAGATCTGGTGTTCAGGCGCTCTGACTTCTGTGTCCTGGGTTCAGTCCCTGGACGGGGAACTGAGATCTTGCATGCTGAACAGGGTGTGGGATGGAGGCTGGACAGGTGGATGGTGTGCTGTGAACTCACCAGTTGTTTTTGCTGGCTTTCACTGGGAAGGAGGGGACCACAGGTCAAGGAATGTGGGGAGTCTTATGCTGGAAAAGGGGGAAAAAAATCAGACTCTCCCCTATAGCCTCTGGAAGGAACGAAGCCCCTGCCCACACGGAGCTATCAGTCCACTGATAACTCACGTGCCCTGCTAAGTCACTTCAGTTGTGTGTGACCCTTTGCGTCCCCATGGACTGTAGCCCGCCAGGCTCCTCTGTCCGTGGGATTCTGTAGGCAAGAGTACTGGGGTGGGTTACCATGCGCTCCTCCAGGGGATCTTCCTGACCCAGGGATTGAAGCCGTTGTTTCTTACGTCTCCAGTGTTGGCAGGCGGGTTCTTTACCACTAGAGCGACCTGGGAAGCTGTGAGATGGTGAACTCATGTTGTCTTGAGCCTTCAAGTGTGTGTCAGTGTGTACGAGTAGCCCAAGAGAACGCAGACACAGAACAAGCTTGCGTGCTTTTGAGTGACTGATCAGCTCTGTACCCAACACCTTCAGGACAGTGTTTTTGGTCTACAATCCTATGAGTCTTATCTGCCACTCACGAACACACACACACACACACACACACACACGTGCACTTCAAAGAGAAAAGCCTGCCCAAAGCAACCCAAAGCTGGTCTAAATCCTGCCTTCAACAGAACATCTTTCTCTCTTGATGTGTATCTTTTGTGAAAAGGGCTTGTGTTTGCAAAAGACTTGAGACGTTCTTGAGTTCCTCAAAAAGGGGCCTCTTGGGCTTATAAATCGGATGGCTGTTGGCAGGATTGCTCCTCAGCGACTCCACCCTCTGACCCTCCCGGTATTTAACACGATATTAACACGATATTTAACAAAACACCTGAGAGTTGGCCAGCAGGTTATGGGGGGAGGGGGACTTCTGTGATGGCTCAGGAGGTAAAGAATCCACCTATCAATGCAGGAGACCTGGGTTTGATCCTTGAGTCAGGAAGATCTCCTGGAGAAGGAAATGACAACGCGCTCTAGTATCCTTGCCTGGGAAATCACATGGACAGAGGAGCCTGGCAGGCTACAGTCCATGTGGTCGCAAAAAGCCAGACACGACTCAGATGACTAAACCACCACCACCACCCAAGGGGGGAAAAAATAGAAAGGAAAGGCTATAAGTTTAATATAATTTAATACAAAGGAGTACACATGTACACCCGTGGTGGATTCATGTCAATGTATGGCAAAACCAATACAGAATTGTAAAGTAAAAATTTTTTAAAAAGGGGAAGAAAAAAGTATGTTCTGTTCATTTTCGTGAGCTCTGTGGACATATTTTGCAAGCACTTAATTTGGAAAGGAGCATTCTGGAAATGGAGACTTTTCACTAATTTAGACTGACCTTCTCCATCGCTTAGCTCCAAGTCATTCATATTATACTGTCACTAATCGGCTACAATACTAATGAGCCCAGGGTCAATTATACACATAGCAGGACCCACATGGACATTCCGCTCATTACTGGGAATCAAATCCTCATCATTATTGAGTGATAAATGGTGACATTGTGCATACTAATTGGGATAAGCAACACTGAAGGGGGAATGCAATTCCTTTTTTTTTTTTTTTTAATGAAAGCAATTTCCTATTTTACCACCTTCTAGATTTAAAGTCCCAGACTAACAGGGTGTGTCTTTTGCTTGCCTTGGTTTCTTTCAAAATGCCTACCCACTGCCTCAGTTAGCTCTGGAAATATTTTTTTTTTTTAGCTCTGGAAATATTTAAATGGAATTAGTCAGATGCATACGTGGTGTTGTATGAATATAAACAGGATGAGAAAACAGATAAAATAATAATGTACACAGGTGATTTCTGACAGGAGGCAGAGGCAGAGGGGGGATTTTGTGGATAAGTGCTAGAGGCTAAGAGTGAGTAATAGAGATGTATTCTGGCTAGCTCTCATTTGACTCCATTCAGCGTGGTGACAAGGGAGAGCCAAGTTCTGCCTGTGAAGGAGCTAGAGGGCCAAGTGTCCCCGAGACGCGTCTGTCCAAAGATGGAAGTCCTGGGACCCTCAGTGCTGAGGAGAGCAAGCTTGCTGCATCCTAATCTGATTCATACGGGCTCTTAGGTCCTCTTATAAATAGGTCCCCTTATAAATTTTGTTGTTCAGCCAGTCATTCGTACTTGACTTTTTGAGACCCCATGGACTATAGCCCACCAGGCTCCTCTGTCCCTGGGATTTTCCAGGCAAGAATGCTGGAGTGGGTTGTCATTTCTTCTCCAGAGAGTCTCTGAGACCCAGGGATCAAACCTGGGTAAAGGCTTCCCTGGTAGCTCAGCTGGCAAAGAATCTGCCTGCAAGGCAGGAGACTCCAGTTCAATTCCTGGGTCAGGAAGATTCCCCTGGAGAAGGGGTAGGCTACGAACTCCAGTATTCTTGGGCTTCCCTGGCGGCTCAGCTGGTAAAGGCTCCGCCTGCAAGGCGGGACACCTGGGTTCGATCCCCTGGAGAAGGGAATGGCTCCCCACTCCAGTATTCTGGCCTGGAGAGTTCCATGGATCGAACCTGGGTTTCCTGCATTGCAGGCGGAGTCTTTAGCATGGAGCCACCAGGAAAGTGTTCCCTTCCCCACCACCTTTATACGATTATGGTGGCTAAAATTACTAACTCAATTTCATTACAGAGGCAGACCTCAAGAGATATTGTGGATTCGGTTCTAGACCACAGGCCATAAAGGAACGCTGAAATATCGCAACAGACAGAAACGCTCTGGTTTCCCAGTGCACACAGAAGTTAAATTTACAGTAGAGTGTAGCCTATTACATGCGCACTGACATGACGTCTTAGAAAACGCACAGGGCTCGATTCAGAATGAATCACTTTAGGGGAGTTCCCTGGTGGTCCAGTGGCTAAGACTTCACACTCCCAGTGCAGAGGGCTCAGGTTCGATCCCTGGTCTGCCGCAACTAAGGGTTCACATGCCACAACTAAGACCTCGAGCAGCCGAATACATAAATCATTTCAATAATCAAATACTATATTGCTGAAAAAAAAAGCCACAGCAATTATAATTGTAAAATCTCAGGCCGCTGACCACACAACACCATAGCAAATAAAAGTGTGATGAAAAAAATGGAAATATCATGAGAATTACCAAAATGAGACAGAGACACAAAAATGAGCAAATGTTCCCAACAGATATGCTCAATGTGAATTTACCACAAACCTTCAGTTTATTTAAAAAAAAAAATACAATATCTGAAAAGTGCAATAAAATGAGGTCTGCCTTTATTCCTAAGTCATAAGTCATGACTTTCATTCTGAGAGGTGAGAGGTAAGGGGTAAGCAATGAAGACTTTTAAGATAGAGAGTTGAAATTGCAATCATTAGGTTGTATACTATTTAATAAATCTTAGATACTGTGCACTTAATTATGTGCAAATGAACAACAGAACAAGAAACTCAGAATAAGTCAAAAAATATTTGGCATTTTAAGAAATTCAGGAGTTATGAGTGATTGTGTTTTCTGATTTATTTTTTTCTTTCAGCATCCTTCTAAAGGTAATTTGTACTGCTTGTCAAAGCAATAATTTTTAAAACATACAGATTCATTTTAAAATTATGAGTGTGCAATTAAAACAGTCCATCTCGTTATATGAAGGACTAGTTCAATGATGTTATTTGCTCAGCTTTATATTCCACAACTTTCCAAGACACATTAAAAAACTTTGATATTGTCCTAAATGTCTGCATTTAATGTGAGAAAAACATTTCTCCTTCCAAATACCCATGGTTCACAATTCAACACACTAGCAGCTGAGTTGGTTTTCTGGCAAACTGCACAAGACTTATTTTATGTCCACAAAAGCTGATCGTAAGAGCAAAAGTGAAATTCATATACTTGCACATATTGAAAACAAACATTCTGTCAGCACCTGGATTAACTGAACTCAGCTGAAAAACAAAAGGATCACTTTGACTGAAAACGCATTTAAATCATTATGTACTTGGGTGGGTTAGAAGAAGCGGCCATAAGGTCAGAAACCTCACATGCATCAGCATACATCATACACACCGAAGAAACTAATGTAACAGGGAGCAAGAGGTTTTCACGTATCACATGTTCTCATGGAATGTTTTGTCAGATAGACTGAGCAGTTTTTCCCATGAGAATTATGGGGTTTTTTTCTTTTCTTTTTTCTAACATTTAAAATCCAGGTATCTTTCTTTACAGAATGGCTTCCTTTGAAAACCATCACTGATCACTCCAATATTCTCCAGAGATGATGTCAAAGGGCATAGATGCTAAATTTGGTTCCTCCATACTGTCCGTGGGGTTCTCGAGGCAACAACATGGAAGCGGTTTGCCATTGCCTTCTCCTCTATGTCAGAACTCTCCTCCATGACCCGTCCATCTTGGGTGGCCCTGCACGGCATGGCTCATATTTTCACTGAGTCAGACAAGGCTGTGGTCCATGTGATCAGATTGGTTAGTTTTCTGTGACTATGGTTTTCATTCTGTCTGCCTTCTGATGGAGAAGGATAAGAGGCTTATGGAAGCTTCCTGATGGGAGAGACTGACTGTGGGGGAAACTCAGTCTTGGCATCACCAACTTGATGGATGTGAGTTTGAGTAAACTCTGGGAGTTGGTGATGGCCAGGGATGCCTGGGTGTTGCAGTCCATGGAGGCACAAAGAGTTGCACACGACTGAGTCACTGAACTGACTTGATTCCTCCACTTACTATGTGATATTTAACCTTCTCCAGGGCAAGCGTCTCTCTGTTGTATCCATAGCAACTAGAGCAAGACGTGGAATAGAGTTCAAGAAAAATGTCCTGAATGGACAAATAACTGTGGTTGTCCAATGGTCATTTCTGCAGTTATGGACACATTCCACATCAGTGTTGCCCACGATGGTACCAGGACGGTTTTCACAGAACAAGAACAAATGCTTTAAAAATATGTATGAACACAAAAAAGACCCCAAACAGCCAAAGCAATCTTGAGACTGAAAAAAGGAGCTGGAGGAATAGGGCTTCCTGACTTCAGACTATACTATAAAGCTACAGCTGTCAAGATAATATGGTACTGGCAGACAAACACAAACATAAACCAATGGCTCAGAATAGAAAGCCCTGAGGATAACCCGTGAATCTACAGTTACTTAACCTATCACAATGGAAGCAAGAATGCGCAATGGAGAATCAACAGTCTCTTCAACAAGCGGTGCTGGGAAAACTGGACAGCTACACATAAACAAAATTAGAACACTTCCCAACACCCACACAGAAATAAACTAAAAGTGGGTTAAAGACCCAAATGTCAGATCGGAGACTATAAAACTCCTAGAGGGAAACATAGGCAGGACTGTCTTTGAGATAAGTCACAGCAATATTTTCTGGATCCATCTCCTAGAGTAATGGAAATAAAACCCCAAATAAACAAATTGGACCCCTAACTAAGCTTACCGTGGGATTTCTTTGGAAGGAATGATGATAAAGCTGAAACTCCAGTACTTTGGCCACCTCATGCGAAGAGTTGACTCACTGGAAAAGACTCTGATGCTGGGAGGGATTGAGGGCAGAAGAAGAAGGGGACGACCGAGGATGAGATGGCTAGATGGCATCACCGACTCAATGGACGCGAGTCTGAGTGAACACTGGGAGATGGTGATAGACAGGGAGGCCTGATGTGCTGTGATTCATGGGGTCGCAGAGAGTTGGACACAACTGAGCGACTGAACTGAGCTGAACTGAACTAAGCTTAAAAGGTTTTCAACAGCAAAGGAAACCATCAACAAAATGAAAGGAGAGCCTACTGTATGGGAGGAAAGGTTTTCAAATGATATGACTGATGAAGGATTGCGTGTGTGTGTTAGCCGCTCAGTCGTATCTGATTCCTTGGGACCCCATAGACTGTAGCCTGCCACGGTCCTCTGTCCTTGGAATTCTTCAGGCAAGAATACTGGAGTGGGTTGCCATTCGCTTCTCCAGGGGGTCTTCCCGATCCAGGGATCGAACCCAGGTGCCCTGCAGTGTAGGTGGATTCTTTACCATCTAAGCCACCAGGTTAATAGCCAACATATATAAACAGCTCATTCAACTCAACATTGGAAAAAAAAAAGCAATCAGATTAAAAACTGGAATGAAGAACATTTTCCAAAGAGGAACTGAAGATCACCAAAAGGCATATGAAAAGATGCCGTTCATTGCCGCTACTAAGTCGCTTCAGTCATGTCCGACTCTGTGCGACCCCATAGAGGGCAGCCCACCAGGCTCCCCTGTCCCTGAGATTCTCCAGGCAAGAATACTGGAGTGGGTTGCCATTTCCTTCTCCAATGCATGCAAGGGAAAAGTGAAAGTGAAGTCGCTCAGTTGTGTCCGACCTCAGCGACCCCATGGACTGCAGCCTTCCAGGCTCCTCCATCCATGGGATTTTCGAGGCAAGAGTAGTGGAGTGGGGTGCCATTGCCTTCTCCGTGCTGCTCATTAAGTAAATGTAAATTAAGACTACAATGAGTTATCTATGGAAAAGTAGATGAAAGTGAAGTTGCTCAGTCATGTCCGACTCTTTGCGACCCCATGGACTGTAGCCTATCAGGCTCCTCTGTCCATGAGATTTTCCAGGCAAGAGTACTGGAGTGGGTTGCCATTTCCTTCTCCAGGGGATGTTTCCCACCCAGGGGATCCAACCAGGGTCTCCCGCATTGCAGGCAGAAGATTTTACTGTATGAGCCACCAGCGAAGTTCATCTGTGGAAATTTCAGTTCAGTTCAGTCGCTCAGTCGTGTCCGACTCTTTGTGACCCCATGAATCACAGCACGCCAGGCCTCCCTGTCCATCACCATCCCCCGGAGTTCACTCAAACTCACGTCCATCGAGTCAGTGATGCCATCCAGCCATCTCATCCTCGGTCGTCCCCTTCTCCTCCTGCCCCCAATCCCTCCCAGCTTCAGAGTCTTTTCCAATGAGTCAACCCTTGGCATGAGGTGGCCAAAGTCTGTGGGAAACTGTTTCTAAAAATAGAACTTCCACATGACCCAGCCGTTTCATTCCGGATTATATATCAAAAACAACAACAACAAAAACAACAACAAAAGAAAACCACTAGCTTGAAAAGGTACATGTACCCTGATGTTTACAAGTAGCGCTGTTTGCAAGAGCCAAGATATGGAAGCCAGCTAGATATCCATTGACCGATGAACAGATAAGGAAGTTGTGGTACATATATACAACGGGATATTACCCAGCCATAAAAAGGATGAAAGCTTGCCATTTGCAGCCCTGTGAATGGACTTGGGGGGCATTCGGCTAAGTGACGTCAGACAGAGAAAGACAAGTACCATATGATACCACTTACAGGTGAAATTGAAAACGTATAACCAATCAGTGAATATACCAAAAAAAAAAAAAAAGAAAAAGACTCATATACAGAGGACAGACAAGTGGTTACCAGTGGGGTGATGGAAGGAGGAGGGATAAGGGATGAAAAGCATATATGGGTAAGGGATTGAAAGGTACAAGCTGTTAGGTGTAAAATCTGCTACACGGATGTAATGTAGAAGGCGGAGAATATAGCCAGTATTTGACAATAGCTATGCATGGAGTATAACCTTTAAAAATTCTCAGTCACTGAATTGTACACCTGCAACTGATGCGGTATTGAACAGCAACTATCAAAGTGAGGATGAAAGTTGCTCAGTCGTGTCCGACTCTCTGTGACCCCAGGGACAATACAGCCCGTGGAATTCTGCAGGCCAGAATACTGCAGTGGGTAGCTGTTCCCTTCTCCAGGGGATCTTCCCAACCCAGAGATCGAACCCTAGTCTCCCCCCATTGCAGGCCGTTTCTTTACCAGCTGAGCCACCAGGGAAGCCCAATTGAACAGCAACTATAATTCAATTAAAACTAAAACTAAAAACAGTTCTAGTCATTAAAAGCCAATACGATAGCGACTAGTCACATCTGGTGATGGAGTCCTTTAAATGTGAGAGTTATAAGGGAGGAACTGTGCTTTAATCTAAGTAAACGGAACTTAATTGACCGCTTGCAATTGCTGGTGACCGTGATGTCCAGGGCAGAGCTAGGAGTTTACACTTGGTATTTTTAACACAAGAATGAAGTTTTCATCTTCATTTCCAGCAACTACTCTATGTACATTCAGTTCTCTCATTAAAAAGTCTTGCCAGAAAAAGCTAAGGACAACCAAGATTTTACTTTAATACTATTCATTAACCCTTTTTGTTCTTCACTGAGTCCCTAAGTCCTGTCCAAGTCTTTGCGACCCCGTGGACTGTAGCCCGCCAGGCTCCTCTGTCCATGGAATTCTCCAGGCAAGAATACTGGAGTGGGTTGCCATTTCCTCCTCCAGGGGATATTCCTGACTCAGGGATTGAACCCGCATCTCCAACACAGCAGGGGGATTCTTTCTCATCTAAGCCACCAGGAGAATTGTGTTTGTTACCATACAGAAATTCTGATGAATCCAAGTTTCACTGGTGACATGTTCATATTGTCTTAGTTGCAAAGATCATCCCACTTTAAGATCACGAATTCTCCCACCCTTCCTTCTGGTACATTTTGCAGTTTCACTGTTTTATGTTTAAATCACAGAGTCCAGTTGGAATTTATCCTCATCTATGTGTTAGCTGGGAGAAGGCAATGGCACCCTACTCCAGTACTCTTGCCTCGAAAATCCCATGGATGGAGGAGCCTGGAAGGCTGCCGTCCTTGGTGTCCCTGAGGGTCGGACACGACTGAGCGACTTCACTTTCACTTTTCCCTTTCATGCATTGGAGAAGGAAATGGCAACCCATTCCAGTGTTCTTGCCTGGAGAATCCCAGGGACGGGGGAGCCTGGTGGGCTGCCGTCTATGGGGTCGCACAGAGTCGGACACGACTGAAGCGACTTAGCAACAGCAGCAATGTGTTAGTTGTGTGACGTAGGTTGTTTTCAATTTTTCCATGTGGCTAAGGAAACATCCTGATACATTTTTCAAGTTTATCTGTTTTCATGGATTTGCTAGCCGTTGGCATCCAAAATTCCTAAAGGCGCTTTGGCTTCTATCCGAACTCTCAGATCTGATCCATTGGCCTGTGTCTGTGTCTTTTTGACGGTGTCGTGTTTTATAATTGAGACTGTGATATACTAGAATACTGCTTTGAAGGCTTTCAATCATTCTCTTTTCTCTTATGTTTCAAAAGGTTTTCTAGCGGTTCCTTGTTCATATTTTGCCATCTGTTCTTCTAATTGGCTGCTGCTTCTTTATATGAAACTCATTTATTTTTATACATGATTTTGAATCCCACTTTGAATTCCCAAATGGCAAGCAAGGAAGACAACATTGGCATTCGTCTCACAAGCACAGGGCTGAATTCCTCACTCCCCGAGCAGCTCCTAGAAAGTCATCATTACAAGAGCCACAAGCGATAGCAGGTCAAGGATGTGAACTCACAGTTCATAGAATAAAAAAGGAAGTAAGATGGATTTTGAACAAGAGGAGGGGCACTTGCTGCAATAATACAGTTATTGAGCAAGCTGTATTACAAGTACAGTGAGATTCTATTTTTAAAAAAGTTATTTATTTCAATTGCAGGATAATTACTTTGCAATATTGTAATGGTTTTTGCCATATATCAACATGAACTGGCCATACGTATATGTGTTCCCCTCCCCCATTCTGAACCCTCTGCCACCACCTCCCCACCCCATCCCTGTAGGTTGTCCCAGAGCACCGACTTTGGACACACTGCTTCACGCATCGAACTTGCATTGGTCATCAAATTCCATTTTTACCCTCTTCCATGGAGAGGAGAGGGAGATGGGTGAAGAGAAGGGGAGACAGCAAACGTTATGGCCAACCCAGACAGCATATTCAAAAGCAGAGACATTCCTTTGCCAACAAATGTCAGTCTAGTCAAGGCTATGGTTTTTCCAGTAGTCATGTGTGGATGTGAGAGCTGGATTATAAAGAAAGCTGAGCTCTGAAGAATTGATGCTTTTGAACTGTGGTGTTGGAGA
The DNA here is from genome assembly GCF_016772045.2 of Ovis aries. Taxonomy (NCBI): domain Eukaryota; kingdom Metazoa; phylum Chordata; class Mammalia; order Artiodactyla; family Bovidae; genus Ovis; species Ovis aries. The sequence continues at coordinate 3,259,313 of NC_056080.1, read as the reverse complement.
AGACTCTTGAGAGTCCCTTGGACTTCAAGGTGATCCAACCAGTCCATCCTAAAGGAGATCAGTCCTGGGTGTTCTTTGGAAGGACTGATGCTAAAGCTGAAACTCCAATACTTTGGCCACCTGATGCAAAGAGTTGACTCATTGGAAAAGACCTTGATGCTGGGAAAGATTGAGGGCAGGAGGAGAAGGGGACGACAGAGGATGAGATGGCTGGATGGCATCACCGACTTGATGGACATGAGCTTGTGTGAACTCTGGGAGCTGGTGATGGACAGGGAGGCCTGGCGTGCTGCAGTCCATGGGGTCGCAAAGAGTCGGACACAACTGGGGGCCTGAGCTGAACTGAGAGTCATTCTGATGGATCCCTCAGTCCCTTCTAGCCTTAATCCAGGGGGAGGGCTGTCTTTCTCATTTTACCGGCACCCAACTTTTCAGTGGAAAATACAAGATAAACAGCTAAACACACAACTCAAGAAGCATATTCCATGTGCAGTGACAAGTACCTGGAGGCTGGCTTTGCAGCTATGGACACCTCCGCCCCTTTAAGTTGAAATTTCTGGGCAAGGACAACCTACTTAGATGACTTTTTCAGGGACATGCCCCATATTCCTATCTCTTGATGCTGCGATGAGAAAGAGAACCAAGCATGCTCTATATAGAAAAGCTGGGTATTTTCTTAGCCACTTGGCACTTTCAAGATGATGGCAAGTGTTTTCTTGCCTCATTTCTACCCCTGCATTGAGCTCACAGGATCAGATGAAGTATGGCAACAGAGAGGGGAGACCACGCTGGAAGCAAGGGGACCATGAAGAACTGCATCACCATTGGGCAGAGAAGCTGAGTACTTGCGAAAGGGTAGCCAGATGATTAACAAAAGAAGACTCTTTCTTTGCCCTTCCAGAGGTTTAAACAAATAAGAATGACAGCAATGATAAACATCAGTAAGGAAAGAGGAGAGTGAAAAAGCTGGCTTAAAACTCAACATTCAAACAACTAACATCATGGCATCCTGTACCATCACTTTGTGGAAAATAGAAGGGGAAAACGTGAAGGCAGTGACAGAATTTATTTTCTTGGGTTCCAAAATCATTGTGGATGATGACTGCAGCCATGAAATTAAAAGATGCTTACTCCTTGGGAAAAAAGCTATGCCAAACCTGTAAAGCATATTAAAAAGCAGAGACATCACTTTGTTGACAGAGGTGCGTATAGTCAAAGCTATGGTTTTTTTAGCAATTATGTAGGGATGTGAGAGTTGGACCATAGGAAGGCTGAGCACTGAGGAACTGATGCTTTTGAGCTTTGGTGTTGGAGAAGACTCTTGAGAGTCCCTTGGACTGCAAGCAGATCCAACCAGTCCATCCTAAAGGAGATCAACCCTGGAGATTCACAGGAAGGACTGATGCTGAAGCTGAAGCTATAATACTTTGGCCACCTGAAGCGAAGAGCTGACTCATTGGAAAAGACCCTGATGCTGGGAAAGATTGAAGGCAGGAGGAGAAACGGGTGACAGAGGATGAGATTGTTGGATGGCATCACGGACATGATGGACATGAGTTAGAACAAACTCCGGGAGATAGTAGACAGCAGAGGGGCCTGGCGTGCTGCAGTCCATGAGGCTGCAGAGTTGAACAGGAAGTGAGGTGAAGTGACGTTGCTCAGTCGTGTCCGACTGTTTGCGACTCCATGGACATTAGGCTCCTCTGACCATGGGATTTTCTAGGCAAGAGTACTGGAGTGGGTGGCCACTTCTTTCTCCAAGTTGGACATGATTTGCACACTAAACAACAACAGAAGATAAAGGCACATAATCATGATACCCCCACAGTCTCATGGGGTTTGACTCAGGCTTTGATATGATAGAGAACCCAGATGTAAAACACAGACTCAAGTGGCAGAAACATGTTCTTGAGACTTGTACCATCCAATATGGTGGCCACTCATCACACTAGGCTGAGAAGCACTCAAAATATGGTGAGTCTGAACTAAAGTGGGTTGTAAAGACCAAATACACAGTGATTTCAAATTATGCGAAATATCAGCTCAGTGTACTTAAAATAGTGATTACCTAAGGGGAGATGATAATACTTTGGGTACACTGGATTAAATAAAGTATGCTATCTCAGTCAATGTCACCTATGGCTGCTAGAAAATTCTAAATTACACGTGTGAATTGTATGACCTTTCCACTGAGCAAATATTGTATGACATCACTTATATGAAGAATCAAAAAAATGATAAAATGAACATTTTAAAAAACAGATACAGACTCACAGACATAGAGAAGAAATTTATGGTTACCAGTGGGGAAGGATGGGAGGAAGGGATAGTTAGGGAGTTTGGGATGGACATGGACACACTGCTATATTTAACATGGAGAGCCAGCAAGGACCTGCTGGACAGCACGGGGAACTCTTACTCTGTAATAACCTTATGGTCACCAGGAGGAAGGATGGGGGGAGGGATAGTCAGGGAGTTTGGGATGGACATGGACACACTGCTGTATTTCACAGGGAGAATCAACAAGGCCCTGCTGGACAGCACAGGGAACTCTGCTCAGTACTCTGTGATAACCTGACGGTTCCCAGGGGGAAGGATGGGGGAAGGGATAGTCAGGGAGTTTGGGACGGACATGGACACAGTGCTGTATTTAACATGGAGAACCAGCAAGGACCTGCTGGACAGCACAGGGAACTCTGCTCAGTACTCTGTAATAACTTTACGGTTCCCAGGCAGAAGGGATAGTTAGGGAGTTTGGGATGGACATGGACACACAGCTGTATTTAACATGGAGAACCAACAAGGACCTACTGTGTAGCACACAGAAGTCTGCTCAGTGTTATATAACAACCTAAGTGGGGAAAGAGTTAGGAGCAGAATAGATACTTGTATACTTATAACTGAATCACATTTCTGTACATCTGACACACAGCATTGTTAATTACCTATATGCCAATATAACATAAAAAGTTAAACTCAATTTAAAAGAATCAGTCCCCTATCTTATCTATTTATTTCCATACAGCTACTAGAAAACTTAACATCACACGTGTACCCTGTATGACATGACCATTGGACAGCACTGTTCAATGGGACCCACATTGATTAATGCACTTCTCCCTTCAGCTTGCTTAGTCCTGGCTTTGCCCCAGCTCATTTGGGGCAGGAACATAGTCTGGGACCCCTTGGGGGGACTTTATTCCCTGAGTGCCTCCTCATCAGTGGGCTCCCTGTTCACCCTTTGGCTCTTAATGCCCTGTGTTTGTTCTCCATAACAAAAGCGTTCTTCTGCATTCCCCGAATTTATACGTCTTTACGGAATCACGTACGACTTGACTTCCCCCTTCCCACATAAAACACCTCCCTTGTACTGAATACTCAGTCTCCAGCATGCTTTTACCATCCACAGGACTTACCATCTTGGGAATGGGAATACAGGTGTTCTAACATCTCTCCATCTCTTTTCTTAGTTAAGAAGACTTGGCTCTCAAGACAGACTGGTGCCCCCAGGAAAAAAAAATTTCCTCCTAAAGCTTTTTTTTTTTTTTTTTCCTGTTTGAGAAAGATTTGCTCATTACTGTGTGACATGTTGCCAGCTTTCCACTTTTTATCAATATTGGCCTCAGTCCAATGAGATCTTTCTGTAAATAAAATTTTCTCCGAAACACAGCTGACAGTGACTTACCATTTTGGCAGAACTGTCATGGACTCATTCAAGGAGACTTTAGAAAACATTTTTTTTTTTTTAACTTCTGGTAAACCTATAAATGGTGGGAAATGATAGGTTTTGACATTTTAGCATCTCTATACATGCAATCGGAACCTCTACTTGGCCAGACACGACCGATAGAAGTGTTTTGTTTTCATCTGTTGAAATGTGGAACTTAATTTAAACGTTCCATCTGGAAGTCACCTGCCTGAGGTAGAACATCAGTGTGAGAATTTGCTTTGTAAGCGGTCGTCTTTCAAACACAATCAGCTGGGACACCACAGGGTAGCGGTCTGAGAAAGCAGTCAGCTGCACGCGGTGTCAGAGCAGGCATCGTAGAACTTTCTCAATCACGGCTACAATCACACCACCACAAGGCTCCCACATGTACGATGTCTTTGTCGGCTTGGACTGCCATTAAAAAGAGGGAGGGGGGAGTTTAAGCCATAGATGCTTATCCTCTTATTTGGAGGGTGCAATTTCAAGATCGTGGCACGGTTAGGTTTAGCTCCTGGTGAGTCTCTCTTCTTGATATGCACAGCTGTGAACTCACTGTGTCCTCATGAGGAAGAAAGAGAAACCATTCTGGTCTCTTCCCCTTTTCATAAGGACACTAATCCCATCCTGGGGACCACCCCCCCCATGACCTCATCTGAACCTAATTAAAACCCAAACGTCCCACCTCTAAATACCATTGATTGGTGGTTAAGACTTCAACATAGGAATCTCGGGGAGGGAGACACATTCACTCCACAGAACCAGGAAAAGTGAGTGAAGAATGAGCATTTCTAGCTTTATATTATTTGCTCAGTGAGAGTCTGAATAACGTTCGCTCCCAAAATGGGCATGTGCTTTTCCCCAGAATCTGAAAACCCATCACCTTACATAAGAAAAGGAACTCTATTTGGAGATGTGATTAAGCTAACAATCTCAGGATGGGGAAATTTTCCTCGAGCATGTGGGTGGGTCTTTATAAACGGGACTCATGGGGGTCAGAAAAAGAGATGTGATGAGTGCAATGATTCAGGGCAGTGAGCTGAGCAATGCCAGCACGTAAAAAAAAATACCAAAAGTAATCGTTGCTGTTCAGTCGCTCAGTCGTGTCCGACTCTTTGTGACCCCACGGACTACAGTCACACCCGGCTTCCCTGTCCTTCACTATGTCCTGGAGTTGGCTCAAACTCATGTCCACTGAGTCGATGCTGCCATCCAACCATCTCATTACCAAAGGTAATAGGCTGTGCAAGGTATTTTAAAGTAAAGGCATAAACCAGGGATGGAGTGCTCGTTATGGGTAGAACAGGTGGGAAGCGGAGAGTAAAAGCAGAAATAAGAAAGGAGAGGGCTTCCCTGGTGGGACAGGAGATGAGACTCTGCCTGCCGATTCCGGGGACGTGGGTTCAATCCCCAGTCTGGGGAGATTCCACACGCAGTAAAGCAATGAAGTCCACGTGTGACAACTACTGAAGCCCGCTTACCCTAGAACCCATGCCCTGCCACAGAAAAAGCCAGCACCACGAGATGCCTGCATTCGACAATGAAGGGGAGGCCTTGCTCATCACAGCTAGAGAAAGCCCACGCAGAGCCACAAAGCCCCAGCACAGCCACAAATAAATAAATACTTAAAAAAAAAAAAGAAAGAAAGGAGAAATTTGTTTTAGGAAAATTGATAGTCCAGATGGACAGAGGGGAAAGAGCAAATACAAAGACGATCGTGTTGAAAGAACTCTGGAGACAAGACGTGGTACTTGATGATGGGAGGTCCTGAAGTATCAGTTCTGCGTGTACTGAAGGGAAGCATGCATGCTGAGTCACTTCAGTCGTGTCTGTCTCTTTGTGACCCCAGGGACTGTAGCACCCTGCCCACCCCCACCCCCCCACCCCCGCCCAGGGCTCTTCTGTCCATGGGGGTTCTCCAGGCAAAGACACTGGAGTGGGTTGCTATGCCCTTCTCCAGGACATCTTCCCAAGCCAGAGATCCAACCCGTGTCTCTTACATTTCTTGCATTGGTAGGCAGGTTCTTTACCACTAGCACCACCTGGGAAGCTCAGATTAAAAATAAGTGAAAGTGAAAGTCGCTCAGTTTGTCCGATTCTTTGGGACCCCATGGACTATACAGTCCGTGGAATTCTCCAGACCAGAATACTGGAGTGGGTAGCCATTCTGTTCTCCAGGGGATCTTCCCAACTCAGGGATTGAACCCAGGTCTCCTGTGTTACAGGCGGACTCTTTACCAGCTGAGCCACAAGGGAAGCCCAAGAACACTGGACTGGGTTGTTATTTCCTTCTCCAAGAAATAAGGATACTAGCATACTAAGCTGTTTCAGCTGTGTCCAACTCTTTACAACCCCATGGACTGTAGCCCACCTCCTCTGTCCAGGAGGTTCTCCAGGAAAGAATACTGGAGTGGATGTCCATGCCCTCCTCCAGGGGAGTCTTCCTGACCCAGGCATGAATTGAACCCATGTCTCTTATGTGTCCTGCATTGGTAGGCGGGTTCTTTACAAGTAGCGCCACCTGGGAAGCCCAGATTAAAAATAAGTGAAAGTGAATTTACTGAAAGATAAGCTCAGTTTGTCCCATTCTTTGGGACCCCAGCGACTATACAGTCCATGGAATTCTCCAGGCCAGAATACTGGAGTGGGTAGCCATTCCCTTCTCCAGGGGATCTTCTCAACTCAGGGATCGAACACAGGTCTCCTGGGTTGCAGCCGGACTCTTTACCAGCTGAGCCACAAGGGAAGCCCAAGAATCCTGGAGTGGGTAACCTATCCCTTCTCCAGCGGATCTTCCAGACCCAGGAATTGAACCAGGGTCTCCTGCATTGAAGTCGGATTCTTTACCAACTGAGCTCTTAAGGAAGCCGTGTACGATAAATGCAATGTGCTTCAATCACCCGGAAACCAGCCCCCACCCCTCACCACGCCTGTTCTGTGGAAAAACTGTCTTTCACCAAATCAGTCCCTGGGCACCAAAAAGGTTGGGGACAGCTGACCTAGTGTAAAACTGCAGTCACTGTGAGGTTCTGGGTATCTCGGCATATAACTGGGACACGCAGAAATGGAGTTCACACGGCAGAGAACCATTACTCCTGCGTTCCACATCTGGTAGCAAGCACTCACCAGCACTGATGTGTGTGATATCTGCAGCTTCTTTCATGCCAGGGAGTACTTGGCGCCTGCCGTCAGCCACATGAAGAGGAAGCAGAGGTGTGCAGACGCTCACAGCCTTATAGCAGTCTCCTAAAATTAGAGCCACGCTCCAGGCGAGAGACAGATCATTCTTGCCTTAGAGTGAATACAGCTCAGGCTTCCCTGCACAGACCAGGGCATGCGTGAAAACCAGCAGGCTTTGGACACGCGGACTTTTTTATCCTTGAGGGCAAAATCTGATCTCAAGATTAGCATTTATATGTGTTTGGAAAAAGGGAAAAATCAGTAAATAAACTCATGTTTCTATTAGCTCAAAGGTGTTTGTGAAAGTGAAAGTCTTTCAGTTGTGTCTGACTCTTTGTGACCCCATGGACTATACAGTCCATGGAATTCTCCAGGCCAGAATACTGGAGTGGGTAGCCTCTCCCTTCTCCAGGGGAATCTCCCCAACCCAGGGACTGAACCCAGGTCTCCTGCATTTCGGGTGGATTTTCTAGCAGCTGAGACACTAGCGAAGCCCCAAAGGTGTTTTTGGTTGACTTTTAAAAAACCCTTTCAGGAACCTCTCTGGTGGTCCAGTGATTAAGATTTGGCCTTCCACTGCAGGGGGCGTGGCTTGGGTCCCTGGATGGGCAGATAAGATCCCACATGCCTTGAGGCCAAAAAATGAAAATAGACAACAGAAGCCACATTGCAAGAAATTCAATATAGACTTTAAAAATGGTCCATGTTAAAAAAAAATGTTTTTTAATAAAAAACCAAAAACTAAGTGTTCAGAAAGAGGTCATTGATGTGGATTATTCCTTTATTTTTTTTTTATTGTAGTGAAAGCAAATAGATGTTAGGATAAATATATCTCTGTGTGAGGGTATTAAACCAAACACACGCCAATAACAAAACAAATGGCCTGGTTGAGTTAAGAGCACGGAAAATGGTGGTTTTAAGAAATTACCATGTAGGGTTCGAGACAATGGGCTCTGACAGCTGACTAGCATTGGGACCTGAATGCCATAGCCAGACACGTACATTTTTTTTTTCAACTTTAGAAATGATTTCTTTCCCTCCCACACATGTACGATTCTTTGTATTCTGTGCTGAAGATTAAGAACTAAACGTTTTACTTTTATGTCCCTCCTATGGGGTACTTTTAAATTAACTTGGTCTCCAACTATTATATTTATTTTAATCCTCTGAGTTTGTTTTTCTCCAACCATAAAGCCTACAGCTTACTACCGTACTGTCAGATGCTGCTGAATGCTCAGAAGATGGAGGCATTATCTTACCCAGCAAATGGATTTGCTTGTGCCTAAGATAAGTGATTAGGTTTGTAAGCTTTTACAACAACTTGTTAGACTTTCCTTAGGAAATCTCAGGGATTTTTTTTTCTTGTTCATTTTCAAATAGTGTGGAAGGATGGGTATTAAGTATTAGAATTTTAGACCTATGATCTCTTGAACTTCAGTTTTGCTTTGTTTTGTTTTGAACTTAGGTTTTTAAGACCAAGACCCAAGTAGGTGTTTTACAGGGAATATAAAACCAGGGTCTTGGGCTTCCTAGATGTCTTGGTGGCGAAAAATCCGCCTGCAATGCAGGAGACCACAGGTTCAACCCCTAGGTCAGGAAGATACCCTGGAGAAGGAAATGGCAACCCAGTGCAGTATTCTGGCTGGGAATAATTTAATGGACAGAGAAGCCTGGAAGGCTACAGTCCACAGGGTCCCAAAAGAGTAGGATAGGACTTAGGGACTAAACACGCACACCACATTTAAAAGGCAGAGACCTAATCCACAGGAGCAAGCTCACTAGACCCGCACTATCCAGTACGGTGGCCACTCATAACACCAGTCAAGTGCTGGAAACCTGGCCGGTCAAAACTGAGGGGGGTTGAAAGGACTAAAGGCATACTGATGACAAATTATGCTAATTATCTGTTCACTACACTTAGAATATGGATTAACTAAAGGGAGATGACTGCTTCCCAGGTGGCACCGGTGGTAAAAACCTGCCTGCCAATGCAGGAGACATAAGAGACGCAGGTTCTATCCCTGGCTTGGGAAGATCCCCTGCAGGAGGGCATGGCAACCCACTCCAGTATTCTTGCCTGGAGAATCCCACAGACAGAGGAGCCTGGTGGGCCACAGTCCATGGGGTCAGAGAGTCAGATACAACTGAGCAACTAGCACTTTTCTTCCCTATTTATGTAGGATTTTTTTTTTTTTTTTTTTTTTGCTGGAAGAAAGAATGCAAAGCATACCATGATTCATCTCTTGCATTCCTCAAGAAGTACAGTATCATGCTTAGGGATTCTATGACATAATGCTGTCCTGGCGACTAAGGGTGGTCTGTAATAGACCTGTATATTTCTGCTGTCTCTACTATAATCCCTGTAGACCCACACATGCAGTCACAAAGAAAATCAATAGGGCTGTATGAAGTATGTTTCCTACATCTTTATTTTTCATGTAAAAATCTCACCTAGGGACTCCGTATGTGTGAGATATACGGAGCTGTACAACTCTGCGGAAAGCTGCCTCTCAACGCTGTTTCCACTTCTGTTCCTCCAAAAAGCTGTTATCTTCTCAAATAACTGTGCATCTCAGCAATGGTAAATTGTAACAGCTTAGCCTGTACCAGAAGAACAGTCTAGAAGTACGATTCATTCTGACAGGGATGGCAGGTCACCCTTAGAAACACGGTGTCTATTTGTAAACAGCAACTCCTGGATGCAAGCCATCCCCTAAGGAATCTGTCAGCATGATGGTCCCTGTATTAAACAAGCATCAGATTTTTGTAGAAGATATAAATGCTTTAGGCAAATTCCTATAGTATGGTGAATAAGTTATACCTTCAAGGTATCCAACAACCATGACTGGGTATTTTTTTTTTTCTTTTGGTGGGGTAAGATTAAAAAAAAAAAAACGAATTATTGAAAAATACAAATAGGTTAAGTGGAAGAGAAAATGGCAACCCACTCCACTATTCTTGAAGAATCCCATGGACAGAGGAGCCTGTCGACCTAGAGTCCATGGGGTCACAAAGAGTTGGACACGACTGAGCAGGCACGTTTTCATTAATATGCTAAATGAACCCCCCAAAAGGAAAGCCTCTGATTGAATCATAAAGCAAAGCTCAATTAGTAACTGGTATATGAAATACATCTTTTTATGAAAATTTAAAAAAAAAGTCTTCAGGTCCTTTACTAGAAAGAGAAGCAGAAACCCTTGTTCACTCTTCTGCTTAACGTTACAAGGTATCTGGCTTAAGAGAGTTTAGGAAAGTAGCCAATAAATAACGGAAGAATTTCTCTCTATGGTGGTGGGGCTTGAAGTTGGGTTTTGCATCAGCCAACTAGACGTGAGTTTCATTATTCACGTTTCTTTATCTTCCTGTCCTGAAGTTGGAGACGGGAGGAAAGTGAACACCACAAAGCCACACCATACTGAGCTGGGTGGCCCATCCGCAGCAGGCTGCCATCCACACACGGAGTGTATCCTGGGCCCTGTCCCATGTCTCGGCCACCCACTAGGTGAAGGATGGAGCCAGGCTAATGGTGATAGATGGCATGGATGAAACAGTGCCAACATCTCAACGGAATCGGCAAATAACTATGGCATGTCTACTGTGTGCCAAGCTGTGTCATAGACACAGTGGGAGAGTCAAAGATGGCCAGACACTGATTATGTCCTCAAGATGCTTTTCACTATGGAAAACAGTAGGGAGGTTCCTTAAAAAAACAAAACTAGAAAATAGAGTTACCATATGACTCAGCAATTCCTCTCTTGTGCGTATATCTGGAAGTAAATAAACCCATATCCGTTCAGTTGGTCAGTCATGTCTGACTCTTTGCGACCCCATGAACTGTGGCACGCCAGGCCTCCCTGTCCATTACCAACTCCCAGAGTTTACCCAAACCCATGTCCATTGAGTCGGTGATGCCATCCAACCATCTCATCCTCTGTTGTCCCCTTCTCCTCCTGCCTTCCATCTTTCCCAGCATCAGGGTCTTTTCCAATGAGTCAGTTAGTTCTCTGCATCAGGTGGCCAAAGGATTAGAGTTTCAGCTTCAGCATCAGTCCTTCCAATGAATATTCAGGACTGATCTCCTTTAGGATGGACTGCTTGGATTTCCTTGCAGTCCAAGGGACTCTCTAGAGCCTTCTCTAACCCCACCGTTCAAAAGTGTCAGTTCTTCAGTGCTCAGCGTTCCACATAAGCAGGAAAAGCTTCCAAATGACTGTCCCTAGAGTATGGCGGCAAGTCAGTCAGGAGCCAAGGGGGAACAGTGTGTATCACAGATGACTTGAATAGAGGGGATTTGTAACACAGGAAGGATGGGGAGGAACCTCAGGGACTAGTAACAAGAGAAAGCCGTGAGCACCCTGAGGCTGGAGGGTCAAAGGTAAGGAGGGGTGCTGGTGATCCCAGTGGAGGACACAGCTGTGGACGGGGCAGGAGAAGGCTTAGAAAATACTCTGGATTCCCCCTGCCTCCTATCTCCTGTAGTAGGAAGCCTGGATGCGTGGACTCCGGAAAATATCCTAACCTCCCTACGATGTACAACAGAGCAGGAGATGTAGGAGAGAGAACCCCATGGCAGACAAAGATACCCAGTGATTAACAAATACAGCATGATGGAAATTCAAAGTCGGAGGAGTCAGACAAAATGACAGAAAGGCTTCCGGGACGCTAGATTGCGGACATCTCTGTGTTCTTTATGATAACAGTTTAGAAACATTTCATATTTTCTAAGAAGGCTAAAAGTAACTGTGACATTTTCCCCAAAGCAGACATAAGGATGGCCAGGAGGCACGTGAAAAGTTGCTCAACATGGCTACTCATCAGGGAAATGCAAATCAAACCACAGTGAGATGTCACCTCCCACCTGTCAGAATGGTTCTCATCAAAAACAACAGAAAGAATGAATGCTGGTGAGAACGTGGAGGAAAGGGAACCCTCCCACACGGTTGGTAGCAATGTAAGTTGGTCTAGTCACTATGGAAAGCAATAGGGAGAGTCCTTTAAAAATCTAGAAAACAAAGCTCCTGTTCAGTTCAGTTCAGTTCAGTTGCTCAGTCGTGTCTGACTCTTTGCAACCCCATGAATCGCAGCACGCCAGGTCTCCCTGTCCATCACCAACTCCTGGAGTTTACTCACACTCATGTCCATTAAGTAGTGATGCCATCCAGCCATCTCATCCTCTGTCGTCCCCTTCTCCTTCTGCCCCCAATCCCTCCCAGCGTCAGAGTCTTTTCCAATGAGTCTATTCTTTGAATGAGGTGGCCAAAGTACTGGAGTTTCAGCTTTAGCATCAGTCCTTCCAAAGAACACCCAGGGCTGATCTCCTTCAGAATGGACTGGTTGGATCTCCTTGCAGTCCAAGGGACTCTCAAGAGTCTTCTCCAACACCACAGTTCAAAAGCATCAGTTCTTCAGTGCTCAGCCTTCTTCACAGTTCAACTCTCACATCCGTACATGACCACAGGAAAAACCATAGCCTTGACTAGATAGACCTTAGCAGGCAAATCCTCTCTTGCACATATATGTGGAAATAAATGAAAAAACTTACTCCATAACGGACATGACTTTGAGCAAAACTCCAGTAGATAGTGAAGGACAGGGAAGCCAGGCATGCTGCAGTCCTTGGGGTCACAAAGAGTCACAAATGACTGAGTAACTGAACCACAACCATCAACTAATTAGAAAAGATACACTCACCCCAATGTTCAGAGCAGCACTATTTACAATACCCAGGACATGGAAACCACCTAAGGGCCCATGAGTGGAGGAATAAAGAAAATGTAGGGAAGATATACCACGGAATGTGGCTCAGCCATAAAAAGAATGAAATAGTGCCATTTCACCACATGGATGGACTTGGAAGGCATTATGCTAAGTGAAGGGAGTCAGACAAAGACACGCTGTATGGTATCACTTATATGGGGAATCAAAAAATACAATAAACTGATGAGCCGTGGAAGGACTCAGCAACAACAACAGAAAGTGTACTCACAGACACACAGCACAAGTTAGTGGTTCCCAGTGGGGAGAGGGGAGATGGGAGGGGCCAAATACGGGGAGGAGGGTCAAAAGCATAAACTATTAAGTATGAAAGAAGCTACAAGGATATACCATCCAAGATGGGGAACATAGGCCATATTTTATAATAACTATGAATGGACTATCGGAGAAGGCAATGGCACCCCACTCCAGTACTCTTGCCTGGAAAGTCCCACGGGCAGAGGAGGCTGGTGGGCTGCAGTCCATGGGGTCACGAAGAGTCAGACACGACTGAGCGACTTCCCTTTCACTTCTCACTTTCGTGCATTGGAGAAGGACATGGCAACCCACTCCATGTTCTTGCCTGGAGAATCCCAGGGACAGGGGAGGCTGGTGGGCTGCCGTCTATGGGGTTGCACAGAGTCGGACACGACTGAAGTGACTTATCGGCAGCTCTATGAATGGACTGTAATCTGTGAAATCGTGAATAACTATGTTGTACACTTGGAACTCATATAATACTACACAGCAACTATACTTCAATCAACTCCCCACCAAAAAAAAAAAAAAAAAAAAAACAAAGCAAAAAAAAAAATACCTATATATATATTTTATCTGAATCTAGGACCTATGAGTCTAAACATCCAGAAGGCATGTTTTAAGGACAATCATCCATCAGAGATACGTTTACCATCTAAAATGCTGACTTCTTGGTTTCCCTTCTCTAGCATTAAGCCTCCAGAGAAGTCAATGGCACTCCACTCCAGTACTCTTGCCTGGAGAATCCCATGGACTGAGGAGCCTGGTGGGCTGCAGTCCATGGGGTCGCTAGGAGTCAGACACGACTGAAGCGACGCCGCAGCAGCAGCAGCAGCAGCAGCAGCATTAAGCCTCAGGTCATGGTCAAACGTCATTCATTCTGATGCAGCAAAAATGGTACCAGGTTGGAGGAGATAAATGAGCACCGTGGGTGGTTTTTATCTGCCATTTCGCTGAGTCTCCTCTTTCTGTCTGTCCAATTACTTAGGTTCTAAGCTACATCTACACTGTGGCATTTTGGTCTCCATAATTGGAAGAGATTTGTTGTGAGTAGCAATCATAATAATTTAGCTTAGCTTTATGCTATTTCCCTTGTCTGAAAGGCTCAGTGTTCCACAATATTTCCATCAGGTGAAAAACATCTTGACGATAAAAAAAAAAACCTGTCTGTTTTCTAGATCTGGGTTTGGCATGCCTTCTCTGGAATGACCTTGGGAATCAGCATTTTAGGCCTTATAGGAGGCATGGTCTCTGTTAGAATTAATCAACGGGGGCAGCATGGTGTGAAAGCTGCCATATGTGATATGTGAAGAAATGACCGTGGCTGTGTTCCGATAAAACTTTATTTATAAAAACAAGGTGCAGGCCACAGTTTGATGACCACTGATCTAGAACCCATCACTTCATGGGAAATAGACGGGGAAACAGTGCAAACAGTGTCAGACTTTATTTTTGGGGGCTCCAAAATCACTGCAGATGGTGACTGCAGCCATGAAATTAAAAGACGCTTACTCCTTGGAAGAAAAGTTATGAGCAACCTATATAGTATATTCAAAAGCAGAGACATTACTTGGCCGACTAAGGTCCGTCTAGCCAAGGCTATGGTTTTTCTGTGGTCATGCATGGATATGAGAGTTGGACTGTGAAGAAAGCTGTTCGCCGAAGAACTGATGCTTCTGAACTGTGGTGTTGGAGAAGACTCTTGAGAGTCCCTTGGACTGCAAAGAGGTCCAACCAGTCCATTCTGAAGCAGATTAGCCCTGGGTGTTCTTTGGAAGGACTGATGCTAAAGCTGAAACTCCAATACTTTGGCCACCTCATGCGAAGAGTTGACTCATTGGAAAAGATTCTGATGCTGGGAGGGACTGGGGGCAGGAGAAGAAGGGGACGACAGAGGATGAGCTGGCTGGATGGCATCACTGACTTGATGCACGTGAGTCTGAGTGAACTCCGGGAGTTGGTGATGGACAGGGAGGCCTGGCGTGCTGCAATTCATGAGATCGCAAAGAGTCGGACACAACTGAGTGACTGAACTGAACTGAGCTGATCTAGATGTTATTAATTAAGTGCCTATACATTTGCAGGTATATCTATTTTTGCAAATACCCTTGAGTAAGTCTTACTCGAATAAAAAAAATAATAATAAGGGACTTCCCCGGTAGTCCAGTGGCTAAAACTCCATGTTCCCAATGCAGAGGAAAGGGGTTCAATCCCTGCCCAAGGAGCTAGATCCCACATGCAGCAACTAAGATGTGCAACAGCTAAAAAATACGTATTTTTAATAATTAAAACAAAGAAAACAAGATTAGCGACTGTTGTTGTTCAGTTGCTAAGTAGTCGTGTCCAACTCTTAGAGATGATGTAGACAATATATACAAAAGTCAATATAAGCAAAAGTCACATTGACTTTTAATGAAATCACTAGGGTTAAAAGAAGATACTTTCCGTGGATTTCCACGGCTGTCCTTTCAGATTTTAAACTGTACTGGCACACTCTTTCATTGGCTTTGTTGCATTAAAATGTTGATTTTTTTTTTATTTTAAGTACATACATTTTACAAGGACATCAGTCAGTCATAAAAATGCACAGTGGAAATTAAGACTTAAAGAGAGCGACTAATTGAGAATCTATTGTTATGGAGGGTGAAAACTGGAATTGGACTGCAATCCACACACAAGAAGTTGCTGAGCCTACCATGAAAATACTATTAGGCTAATTTTCGGACGCATTCTGTGCAAACAACAAGGTAAGATGCCCTCCGTAATTTCACAGTAAAGGATGGAAGCAAATATAATTCCATAGACAACTGTGATATTAACAAGTGTCCTTAATATGGACAGCGGGACCCCGAATGCCAGGATGGATATGTGGGGAATTCATCACTCATTCGGTTTCCACTTTGGGGAAAATTAAGCAGATATCTGATCTCTGGCACTTCCGGTCTGACACCCTCATCGACGGCAACGCAATTACCTGCCGTTTCTGTTTGAGAATTATGTGTTCGGAAAGCTAGTTGGCTGGGCTGTGTTTCATCACTTAGCAAGATCCAATACTCAATTCAATGAGCTGAAATTAACTGCCTCTCCCCAGCTGGTGAAAAAGCAAGCTTCCCAGACCATTTCTACAACAGCAAGGCAAATTAATTTATTTGCACACACTCCTGAGAATCTCACAGCCTCGCTACCCACCGAGGGCTTCCATGAACTGGAACCAGATTCTTTTCTCCTCCCTTGGCTAGCTTTTAACTTAAAGGAACAATGAAGCTTGAGGGCAAAAGGGGCAGGGAGGAGATTAATCCTAGGAAGAGGTTAAAGCCAGCATTGTCTCAGATGTCCTCAGAATTCCCCAGCAATCAGACATCTGGGTGCGGGAGAAGAGACAGGATACATTACTTGGCTTTTTACTGATTTAAGGACTTTTTAAAGGAAACTGTCTGAAGATATTGTAAATGCTCTAACGTGTTCCTTAAGAACCCAGGTCTTACGATTGATAAAGGAAATGGCAGATTGACATTTCCTTTCCCACAATCTGAAAACTGAGGAGGCATAAATTACTGGGTTGATGTTTAATCAATTTTTTAAAAAGTTAGTGGATGTGGGAACGTGTAATTATTGAGTCCCTTCCAACATCCCACCAATGTGCTAAACGTAAAGGTGAGTGTGGCTTATTCTGTTGGGGAAGAAGACTGGGGACAAGGTTTTGCACACAACCATTAAATCTTTTTTAAAATTTTACTTATGTTTGATTCACGTCTACAGCAATCTCAGAATGCTGGTGTAGTGATGCACTTTTTAGAAGTGAGAAAATGAAGGAGCCACACAGCCATATTGACTGAGTTATGATTCAGAGTCTGACTTGCTTGATTCGAGAAGCCTTGTGATTTGCATGATGTCATGTGGCTTTGAGGTGAAGCGGAACATGTGTGTGTGCAGTTGTGCAAATAGATGCATGCTATACAGTGTGCACACTCACGCACACACACACACACACACACACGCAGGGAAACGAAGCACAAGAGATGGTCAGTTGCACCAGATGGGGTGATATTGCTATCTTAGCTGGCTTTCAGCAACCTGATGGAGAGGAATCAATATAGAAACCAATTTACCCAAATCGCAAGAAATAGAATATGAGGGTTTGGGGGCACTGAGCATGCTTGGGGCTGGTGCATGGGGATGACCCAGAAAGATGTTATGGGGAGGGAGGTGGGAGGGGGGTTCATGTTTGGGAATGCATGTAAGAATTAAAGATTTTAAAATTTAAAAAATAAAAAACTAAAATAAAAAAAAATAATAAAAGGTGAAAGTTCAAAAAAAATAAAATTAAATTAAATTAAAAAAAAAAAAAAAGAATACGCAGGGCAGGAGGTTACTCAAAGAATATGGAAGTTTTTCTCGACCGGTATGGTCGGAGCCAAGATCTGTGTTAAGATACAATCAGAGGTTTAAGTCTGCAAGGGGACAAGTATCTGAATGGTCAGCATAAAAGAACTGGGCTTCAGATGAGGACACTATTGGGAGGAATTACCACAATTACACCCGTGAAATTCTCCTTAAGATCTTCTAAGGGTAGGTTTCAGCCCACAGAAAATTTTACTTTTGTGCAAAATTATTCCTTAATGATGGCATTAGCAGAGAAAGAGCCATTCTTTAACAGCTAAATTTGAGAACTCACAAATGAAGAAAGTTGCACTAATATTATAGAGCAAAGAGGGCTTTGTACTAGTTGATGAAAGCCTTAGCTTAGATGTCCCTGAAGAAAAAACTGCAGCCTAAATATATGAAGGGACTTCCCTGCGGGGTGGCAGGGGGGGGGGGGGCTTCCACTGCAGAGGGGATGGGATTGATCTCTGATTAGGGACAAAGATCCTGTGTGTCACGTGTCATGGCTGAAAAGCAAAATAAAAAGAAGAAAAGAAAAGAAAGAAAGAAGTGGAAACAACTCCAACATGGAAACGAATTGTGGGAATCACAAGGCTTCTAGAAAGGAGGAGAATGTATTTTCTCCACGAGCAAAACAACAGGCTTCTGCCTCAGGAACAGATTCCATGCTAGGAAGGTCATTCCATCCTCCATCAGTTTGCTGTTACTGATGTAGGATGAAGACTTGGGCTTAGAGACCAAAGGCTAACACCGATCTCCTGACTTGAAAAATAGTGTTCTTGAAAACAGGAGGATGCTGAAACCTGCCTGGGCTATTGCATTCCCGAATGAAGGTGACCTTCAATTAGAAACGAAAAACCCCCTTGCCCGAGTGCCGTCAGAAAATCAAATAATACAGGAAAAAAACACCAAACACGTCACAGGCACTGGTGCCTGAAGAAAAGAAATGATTGAACAAGGACTGCTGAGACCGCTGTGTTCACCTTTTTCTCGGGAGGAAATCATTGAGGAAAGGAAGACTTAAAATTATGACAGGCTGAAGGCTGTGACACTAGAAATGACCTTTAGAAAGAATATATTTTCTCTTTCCCAGTCTCTTGAATAGTTCAGCCAGTGCTACCTACCTTCCAGGGGAAGTCTTAATATGTGACTTAAATGAATGCCTGAAAATCTCTGAGTCAAAAACTGGCTGTGAAAATAAAGGTAGGGTGGTAAGTATTTAGGAAGAAGCTATCACAACACACAAATTGTTATAACTTTTAACTTGTAGGAATTTCTCCATTTTAGCATGCATTTATGGACAATGGGAAGCCCGTCTTTTAATTTTTTTTTCCAAAGAAGGAAAGAGAGAGCTAAAGATGTTATGCTGGCAACATTACTTGGATTTACCCTATTTGTCTTACTAATAAAGCTACAAAATAGATTATTAGCCCCAAAGACTTAAAGTCTAAACTTTACCTAACAGTTAAGTTTTCTGATGTTGTCGTTTTTTGAAATAATTTGTTTTATTAAACAGTAGTTGAGGTACAATACCGTGTTAACTTCTACTATACAGCAAAGGGATTCATATATATATATATATTACATAGGAACATATATATCACTGCAGATGGTGATTGCAGCTGTGAAACTAAAAGATGCTTACTCCTTGGAATGAAAGTTCTCCTCCTCCTCCTAAGTTACGTCAGTCGTGTCCGACTCTGTGCGACCTCACCAACCTAGACAGCATGTTGAGAAGCAGAGACATTACTTTGTCAACAAACATCCTTCTAGTCAAGGCTATGGTTTTTCCAGTGGTCATGTATGGATGTGAGAGTTGGATTGTGAAGAAAGCTGAGCTTTGAAGAATTGATTCTTTTGAACTGTGGTGTTGGAGAGGACTCTTGAGAGTCCCTTGAGCTGCAAGGAGATCCAACCAGCCCATCCTAAAGGGATCAGTCCTGGGTGTTCACTGGAAGGACTGATGTTGAAGCTGAAACTCCAGTACTTTGGCCACCTCATGCAAAGAGTGGAAAAGACCCTGATGCTGGGAAAGATTGAGGACAGGAAGAGAAGGGGACGACAGAGGATGAGATGGTTGGATGGCATCACCGACTTGATGGACATGAGTTTGAGTGAACTCCGGGAGTTGGTGATGGACAGGGAGGCCTGGCGTGCTGCGATTCATGGGGTCTCAAAGAGTCGGATACAACTGAGCGACTGAACTGAACTGAACTGAATGTACACACACACTTTTTTCACATTCTTTCCCATTATGTTTTATCCCAGAGAACTGACTATAGTTCCGTGTGCTCTACAGTAGGTCCTTGTTGGTTAACAAATGACAGGATCTTTGTTTGTAATCAGAGATCGAACCCATCCCCTCTGCAGTGGAAGGCCCCCCCGCTTAACCTCTGGACCACCAGAGGTTAGCCTCTGCTAATCCAAAACCCCCAGTCTATCCCTCTTCCACCCATGTCCCGCTTGTCAACCACAAGCCTGTTCTCTAACTGTGGGTCTGTTTTTGTTCTTCATGTACGCTCATCTGTGTCGTGTTTTGGATTCCACATAGAAGCTATATGATATTTCTCTTTCTGTGTTTGACTTCCTGATCTCTAATTTCTAATTGTCATCAATCAGGTTTCTAACCGTCCTCTAATTGTCATTCAGCGTGGCCCATCCACATTGCTGCAAATGGCATTATTTCACTCTTTTTCCTCTTTACAGCTGAGTAATATTCCATTGTGTATAGGTACTAAATCTTCTTCATCCATTCATCTGTCGATGAATACATAGGTTGCCTGCTCGTGTCGGCTACTGTGAGTAATGCTGCTATGAACAAAGTGGTGCGTACTCTTTGAATTATAGTTTTCTTTGGATATATGTCCTGGAGTGGGACTACTGCATACCAGTAACAGCCAAGTGCCAAGCGCCAAGCATAGCTATGAACTGAAATGTGGGCTCTTATATATATGTATGGATATACATAAATATATATTATTTAGATACGTATGGTACATATCATATATATATGCTATTTTGTGATACCTGGAAATTTTCCATTTTAGATACTATTGTATCCATTTTAAACGTCGTAGATGCGATCATGGTATTGCAATTACTTAGAAGAAGGTCTTTGTTCTTAGGAGACGCACAACAAAGTTTGTGGGTGTTTACGCTCAGTCGCTCAGTCATGTCTGACTCTTTGCAACCCTGCCAGGCTCCTCTGTCCATGGGATTCTCCAAGCTAGAATACTGGAGTGGGTTGCCATTTCCTTCTCCAGGGGAATCTTCCCTCCCCAGGGATCAAACCCATGTCTCCTGTGTCTCTTGTACCGGCAGCTGGGTTCCTTACCACTGGGAAGTCCCACCAAAAATATTTATCAGTAAAATGTCATTGCTTGTAAATGATTCAGAAGAATCCATATATGTATACACACATTTATTAAGGGCTTCCTCTGGTGGCTCAGTCAGTAAAGAATCTGCCTGCAATGCAGGAGACCCAGGTTCAATCCCTGGGTTGAAAACATCCCCTGGAGGAGGACATGGCAACCCACTCCAGTATTCTTGCCTGAAGAGTCCCATGGACAGAGGGGTCTGCCAGGCTACAGTCCATGGGGTTGCAAAGAGTTGCACACGACTGAGAGAGTAAACCACATATACAATATAATGTATTATGTAATATGTTATATATAATATGTTATATATAATATGGTATATATACTGTCATATATTATATTATATATTGTTATAAAGATATATAATGTACATGCATGAGTTATAGATGTTTATATGTATATTATATAAGGATGTATAAGAGTGTGTGTAAGCAAGAATGGTAGAAAGCAAATGTGGGAAAATGATAAATATTAGTCACAAGGAAGGGTATACAGGAGATCATTCTGTCATCATTACAACTTTTCTGTATTTTTAAAGTTTTTCAAAACAAAAATGTGGGGGAGGGAATGGACGGCAGCTCTGACACTCACGGACCAATGTGCAAGTAAAAGTTAACGAGGACTTTCTGTAGCAGCTGCTCTCTGCACTCGGTACTCTGGTTACACCATATGCCCCATATATTTCAATGCAACTGCAATTGTTTGCAGAGGTAGTGACTCATTATGTTTCTGTCTCAATTATTTTTCTTTTTTTTTTTTTTTTTTTTGCCTCTGATGAGGCTTTCAGTCTGGGAAACAGGCACATTTATTCAGAGGTAACGCCTGTGAATGTGGTCAGAAATCAAAAGGGCTTTTGATTACTTTGCTGACAAAGGTTCACCTAGTGAAAGCTATGGTTCTTCCAGTAGTCATGTATGGAGGTGAGAGTTGGACCATAAATAAAGCTGAGAGCCAGAGAATTGATGCTTTTGAACTGTGGTGCTGGAGGAGACTCTTGAGAGTTCCTTGGACAGCAAGGAGATCCAACCAGTCAGTCCTAAAAGAAATCAGTCCTGAATATTCATTGGAAGGACTGATGCTGAAGCTCCAATGCTTTGGCCACCTGATGTGAAGAGCTGACTCACTGGAAAAGAAAGGGTATGCTGATGCTGGGAAAGATTGAAGGCAGGAGGAGAAGGGGACGACAGAGGATGAGATGGTTGGATGGCATCACAGACTCAACGGACATGAGTTTGAGCAAGCTCCAGGAGTTGGTGATGGTCAGGGAGGCCTAGCATACTGCAGTTCATGGAGTCACAAAGAGTCAGACACGACTGAGCGACTGAAATGAACTGAACTGAACTGGATGGACCTAGAGTCTGTGATATGTGCTTAGTCGCTCAGTCATGTCTGACTCTGCCACCCTGTGGACTGTAGCCCCGCCAGGCTCCTCTGTCCATGAGGATTCTCCAGGCAGGAATCCTGGAGTGGGTGGCCATGTCCTCCTCCAGGGGATCTTCCCAACCCACAGATTGAACCAAGGTCTCCCACACTGCAGGTGGATTCTTTACTGTCTGAGCCACCAGGGAAGCCCATGAATACTGGAGTGGGTAGTCTATCCCTTCTCCAGGGCATTTTCCTAACCCTGGAATCGAACCGGGGTCTCCTGCATTGCAGGCAGATTCTTTACCAGCTGAGCTACCAGGGAAGCCCCACAGTCTGTCATGCAGCATGAAGTAAGTCAGAAAGAGAAAACCAAGTATTGTATATTAATGCATCCATGTGGAATCTTCTTCCAGTTGTATTGAGACATGCTTGACTATGTAAGTTTAAGGTGTGTGGCGTAATGGTTTGACTCACACACATCAAGAAATGATTATTGTAAGTTTAGTGAACATCATTCATCGTATATAGACAGAAAGTTAGACAAATGGAAATTCTTTTCCTTTGTGATGAAAGCTCTTCAGATTAACTCCCTTATCAAATTTCATATACAACAAACAACAGTGTTAGTTATATTTACCATGCTATACATTATACCTATAGCCCTTGTTTATCTTTTAACTGGAATTTGTACCTTTAAAGCAATTAAACTGATTGCTTTGGGTACCCCATATGTTGTCTTTTGAAAACAACTTATAGCAAAGAAACTCCCAAAAATAGTGGGGTAGTGACAGCAAACACTGATAAATAACACTTGCATTCATGGGTTGGGTCCATTATTTTAAAATAGTTGAATTAAGTGAGCCATCATGCATTTTTGTAGAATTACATTTGTATGAATGTAGGTACTTATGTTCCCCGTGATAAAAGTGTCAAGCAATTTCCTAGACATTGCTAAGAAGTGGGATATTCATGAAGTGAAGGGAGGTGAAACTGAATACAAGCAAACAGTGATTCATTTGATGTAGAATAAATGTATGATCTTCAGTGGGTACATTTGGGTGGATGATGAGATTTTAAAGAGAAAATAAGTACATGGAAGCTATTTGGGCAATTGGCAGGCCATCCTAAGATTTCTGCAGAAAAATCCCCTTTAGGGTGATAATACCATTTTCATAATCATAAATTAGTTACTTTTCTAAGCACAGTTTTCCCATAATCATCAATAATTCCTCTACCCTCAAACCTGAAGATTTAACTTTTCATGTGCCTCCTGGCCATCTGTACGTCTTCTTTAGAGAAATGTCTATTTACGCCTTGTGCTGAATTTTTGATGGGGTTGTAACACCAACTAAACTCCAATAAAAATTTTTCATAAAAAACAGACTTAACTTTTAGTTTTTTGAAATCAGAATACAAGTGTGGTGGGATTAGCGAATGCAAGCGATCGTGTGTAGGATGGATTAACAATGAAGCCTTACTGCGTAACACAAGGAGCTATTCTCAATATCCTGTGATAAACCATAATGGGAAACAAGCTGAAGAAGAATGTACATATATGAATAACTGAACCATTTTGCTGTATAACAGAAATGAATACAACACTTCACTTCAATTAAAAAAAAAAACACGTACTGCAGAAAATAACACACCATTGTAAATCAACTATATCCCAATAAAAATTATTTGAAAAAAATACTTTTCTAATTAAAAAAAGGAAACTTTCAAATATTACATAAATATTTTTCTTAATTTTTATTTTTACTTTATTTTACAATACTGTATTGGTTTTGCCATACATTGACATGAATCCACCATGGGTGTACATGCGACCCCAAACATGAACCCCCCTCCCACCTCCCTCCCCACAACATCCCTCCGGGTCCTCCCCGTGCACCAGCCCCAGGCATGCTGTATCCTGCATCGGACATAGACTGGCGATTCGATTCTTACATGATAGTATACAAGTTTCAATGCCATTCTCCCAAATCATCCCACCCTCTCCCTTACACATCTGTGTCTTTTTTGCTGTCTTGCATACAGGGTCATCATTGCCATCTTTCTAAATTCCATATATATGTGTTAGTATACTGTATTGGTGTATTTCTTTCTGGCTTACTTCACTCTGTATAATCGGCTCCAGTTTCATCCATCTCATCAGAACTGATTCAAATATATTCTTTTTAACGGCTGAGTACAGGGCCTTCAAAATATTTATGTAATATAATCAAGTATTACATAAATATTTTGAAGGTCCTGGCTGTGTTTTCATATCAATAAATTACTTTTATGTTATATATCAATATATATTTCTATAACAGTAAATTACTATTATTATAAAAAAAAGTGCAAAATATAGCCACACTCTTCCTCAAATCTAACTGTTTTATGTTTTTCTTTGTTCACCTCTACGCTCATAAATATCTATGAAGCAAACGCAGTATATTTTAACTTTCTCCTTCTGTCCTATTTTACGTCACCCAGTCTGACTCCTGTAGGCAACACTCTCCACGTTCTGTTCTTGGTATCTGGTTCTAACCGCCCATATGCAGAGAGCCCTCTTCCCACTATGCCTGTGAAGTTGCCTTCCTTGAGCAAGGTCTCACGGACCCGTGTTAAGAGTTCATAAATAGACAACTGACTCGGAAATCTCCGTGGCTTTTGTATCATCTGCCTACTCTGGGTTTTCCTGAGACTGAAGGGGACACCATGGCAGAAAATCCAGGCATAGCAGATTCACAGCAGCAGGGAGAAACTTCTACCAAACAAATACGTGGTCAGAGATGCGTAGGTAGATGTTCACTGGCTGATGAATGGATAAACAGCATGGTGCATACGTGCAATGGAATATTATTTGCCCATAAAAAGGGACGAAGGACTGGGATTTCCCTGGTGGTCCTGTCGTTAACAAGACTTCTTCCAGTGCAGGAGATGTGGGTTCGATCCCTGGTTGGGGAGCTAAGATCACACGTGTCACGAAGCAACTATGCCCAAGTGCGCCAATTACCGAGGGCTTGTTCTCTGGAATCCCCACATCGCAGCTAGAAAGAAGTCCATGCTCAGCAACCAAAGATATCGCTTGCAGCAAGGAAGACCCCCAAGGGCTGCAACTGAGACCACACACGGCCAAAGAAATTAATCTTTAAAAAGCACTGAAGTATTGGCTCATGCTATGGACAGGGATGGACTTTGAAAACATCATTCTAGGTGAAGGAACTCAACCATAAAAGGACAGTATTGTATGACGACACGTACGTGAAATGTTTAGAACAGGCAAATACATGTAGACGTAAGGAGTTGATTAGTAGTTGCCAAGGGTTGGGGTGCATGGGTGCGGGGGGCGCTCCACAGAAAGAGAGAGGCAGTGGAACTTCCCTCAGCAAAGCCGAGGAGTCCCAAGGAGAGGTGAGCCTGCTGTCCGCCAACCCAGCCCCTCCGTGAGCGATAGACAATCAGATGCAACAAGGGTTCCCTTGAAGCAGTTCCGCTTTATTGCCACAAACTCTTGGTTTATATAGGCAAGCAAGGGGGTGGGGTTTGAGGGTTGGACCAATCATGTTAAAGGTCAAATTGTAATATGCCATAGTTGCACCAATCACGTTAAAGTTCAAATCTTAATATACCACAGTTGCACCAATCACGTTAAAGGTCAAGTCGTCATGCACTTCATTGTAACAAGAGTCTATGGTGATCACACGCTGTCCACGTGCACGGAAATCAAGAGAGCCAATCAAAAGTTTTAACAAACAACTTAGGCCACACCCTCATCTCTCCCGCCAGGTGCCATCTTAGCTCTAAACCTCAAAGCTAGCCCTTCTTTTTTCAAGGGTTCCCATTTAGGGCCCCACAATGGGGAAGACTAGGAGAGGAGCAAAGGGAGGTTAAAAAAAAACGCTAATTGATGGCAAGAGATCGTGGTGGGTTCAGTGGTTCAGAATCCGCCTGCCCACGTGGAGGACACAGGTTCCCTCTCGGGTCTGGGAAGATTCCCACACGCTGCAGAGCAAATAAACCGGTGAGCCACAACTATTGAGCCAACATGTAGCAATTACCCAAGCACGCATATCTAAAGCTTATGCTGTGCAACAAGAGAGGCCACCACAATGAGAAGCCTGTGCATTTCAACTAGACAGTGGCTCCCGGCTCCCCGCAACTGAAGAAACCTATGAGCAGTAATGAAGACCCAGCACAATCAAATATAAATAAATTTAAAAAAATTTTTTTTTATGGCGTCAGTGGTTACGACTCGGAAAATATTCTAGAAGCCATGAAACTGTATACTTTGCACTGGTGAATTGCATGACTTGTGGATTTTATCTCAGGAAAGTTTCTACTGTAAAAAGCTTACCAAAGGCAGTCTCTGAGATAACGCAAGTGGAACACTGCAAGTAGAAATTGGAGGTGTTGCTCCATCTATTTTTTTTGTTTTTCCAGCAGTCGGTGACTTGATCCCACGGTACACACCTGCAAGGCTTATGAAAGAAGTTTACGGTGAGGCATAAAGGTCCGCTGCTCTGCAGGGTCTCAGGTTAAACCATGCTCTAACTGCTATGACAAGCAGAGCTGAACACTCGCTGTTATGGTCTCGGAATAAACTGTTCGCAGGCGCACCGGAGCACTCCTTCTCTGGGAAACCTGCCTGACACCGACGGTGTGTGACTTCCTCGGTTTTTCTCAGGCTGCAAAACGAATCCACTTCACATGCTCAATATGTAAAGCAGGAAATATGCTATTTTGTCCGGGCCTTTATTTTTCAGTTTAAATCTCCAAGGGTGGTTTAAGAAAATCAGTCAGTGAAAAGTGATTTTGTGGGGGAGACAGATGTGGAAATTAGCAGGCTGGACAAGAAGTGACAGGTGCAGTCTTATTCCGATGTTGGCTTCCACAAATTTGAATTCAGATGCTCTCAGGACTGTGGAAATACCTTCCTAAAAGCAGAGATCTTTGGAAGGTGTTGGAAGAACGCTGTTGCAATTGGCACATTCCCCATTAACATCATTTTGACTTCCGTTTCTTTAAAAATCACTCTGTTGCAGGTGTGCTGACCTGATTTTTAATATATTTTAAATAAATATGTTGTTTATTATTTAACATATTAACAATTATATTTATTCGTATTTAATAAATATTTTAATTTTAATCTTTTTAAATAAAAATATTTATGTTTAACAAATATTTAAGAAATAGATTAATATTTTAAATTTATAGCTCTCTCTACACCTTATATGGTCAAAAGATCCAATCATGAGACATGAAATAAAATATATATACACATTATTCATGCGTGTTTAATCAGTTCAGTTCAGTTCAGTTCATTCGCTCAGTCGTATCTGACTCTTTGTGACCCTATGAACTGCAGCACACCAGACCTCCCTGTCCATCACCAACTCCCGGAGTCCACCCAAATCCATGTCCATGGAGTTGGTGATGCCATCCAACCATCTCATCCTCTGTCGTCCCCCTCTCCTCCTGCCCTCAGTCTTTCCGTGCATCAGGGTCTTTTCAAATGAGTCAGCTCTTCGCATCAGGTGGCCAAAGGACTGGAGTTTCAGCTTCAGTATCAGTCCTTCCAATGAATATTCAGGACTGATCTCCCTTAGAATGGACTGGTTGGATCTCCTTGCAGTCCAAGGGACTCTCAAGAGTCTTCTCCAACACCACAGTTCAAAAGCATCAATTCTTAGGCGCTCAGCTTTCTATATACATGTGTATATATTTTCTTACTTCACCTCTGGGGAGTGGACCATTTGAGCATGAAGCATATGACAGAAAATTCTATAAAATACGATTTTTTTTTTTTTGCTTTCAGTAATTGCGCTGTTCATTTGAGCTGTAGAATTTTGCTATAGAAAATTGGATTTACATGCATAGAATCCAAATAAGCCCAGCAATCATGGTTAATTTGACTACCAAGAATTATACACCCCCTCAATCTCTCTCTCTCTCTCCACATACACAAACACACACACCTTCTTCATGTGTAATTTTTTTTTTATTGGTCAGAGTTTTTCAGCATCTCCGAATTTTGCCTTCTCTCTGCAGATAACTTGAAAGAGGGCATCTCTCACATCTGAGTTTCTTTCTTCCCACCCCTACTGTCTCTTCCATCCCTTTGGCTGTCTCCTCTGATTTCTTAGACTATAACACAACAGACTCCTAAATGGTTCTGATTCAGTCCTGCCTGGCATAGCCCACCGTACCTTCCACAAACACACAAAGAATCTCTCCCAAAATGTGCATTTCCATGGAATCACTGATTAACTAGAAGACCTCCTTCACTTTCTCATTCTTTATCTCCAGGGAACCCCCAACACCACCACCCCGATCCTGCTCCACGTATAATTCCAGCTTTCTGAATCCCCACTGCCTTGCCTGCAGAATATTAATTTTTCTTGAGTTTCCCCCCCCCCCCCCCCCCCCGGCTCCAATGTATTTTCCCTGGAAGTAGTGTTGCTTCTATTTCTGATGGGGAGTTAGAGAAGAAAAAAAAAAATCCATCTCAATACAAAACTTGACTTTGAGCTGTTTTAGAAAGATTTTCCCATCATGCCTCTGTTCCCTTCTACAGACAACTCCACCTGTATCGCTAGCACGTCCATTAGATATTGGCTATATGGGGTTTTATGGGTTCTCTGGTGGCTCAGTGGTAAAGACTCCACCCGCCAATGCAGGAGATGTGGGTTTGATCCCTGCACTGGGAAGGTTCCACTGGAGAAGGATATGGCAACCCACTCCAGTATTCTTGCCTGGGAAATCCCAAGGACAGAGGAGCCTGGAGGATTACGGTCCGTGGGGTCACAAAGAGCCAAACACAACTCAGTGACCAACAAAACCACAACAGCAACAAGTACTGTTTTAAAGTTTAGTTGCTTTCCATGCCTTTTCACGAAGGTGAATTTATGTTGTGGTCCGTGTGAAAGATCCGTGACCAGGGATGGTTTCCTCATATTCTTTTTCACCCTTTCGTTCATGCACAGAGTATGCGCAGCACCCATATTCGTCAATGATATGAAGGAACTCTGTGTACGCACAGAGCTGATTCTGTGGAAATGTTGACAAAACTGTGGCTGCTTGCCATGAAAGATTACGGCAACTATGCACACAACACAACGCTAACATCACATTCGTGGAAGTCTAACTCCTCTGAAACTCAAAACAAGGTCAAGCATCGAAACACTGGACCTACATGACATTGTTTTTTTTCAGTGTTGTGCTGATACGTGAAACCACTTTCATTCAGTGCAGGAGATGTGGGGTCCATCCCTGGGTCAGGAAGATCCCCTGGAGGGGGAAACGGCAACCCACTCCAGTCTTCTTGCCTGGAGAATACTATGGACAGAGGAGCCTGGCGGGCTACAGTCCATGGAGTCCCAAAGAATCAGACACAATTTGGTGACTAATACACACACACGCACACACAGTGATTGTGTTGGGTAGCCAGTGGTTTCATACCAACCAAAGGTTTAACACATTTCTTTAGAGGTAAACAATTCCACAGATAACAAGGGCAGAAAAATACAATTAGACTCAAATATACATGGTATGTTAAAGGGCTAAGTCTCTGCCTAAGTTGCAGCTAATTTGCTGTAAGAAATATAAAGACATAGTCACAACCCCAAAAACAAAGGACACTGCCACTGGAGGCTCAGACATTTAAGAGCTGAAGAGATTCACAACACACGTGACCACAAAGGCTGTGCGGGTAAATCAGGTTTTGGAAATTCTCCCTGCAGTCACCGCAGGGCGTTTCAAGCCAGGCCCTTGAAGCAAGGAGTATTTTACCCTGAAGAGGTGCTAAGCACTGCACAAAAGCATCCTAAGTGCCTTCACAATTGCTCTGTATACTGGCCTTTGCTCACCTTTATACCTGCTTAAAGCATAAGAAAACTCTTGAGAGTCCCGCGGACTGCAAGGAGATCGAACCAGTCCATCCTAAAGAAAATCAACCCTGCACATTCACTGGAAGGACTGATGCTGAGGCTGAAGCTACAATACTTTGGCCACCTGCTGGGAAGACTCGTCTCGCTGGAAAAGACCCTGATGCTGGGAGGTGTGAGGAGAAGGGGTCTACAGAGGATGAGATGGCTGGATGGCATCACCGACTCGATGGACATGACTTTGGGCAAACTCCAGGACATAGTGAAGGGCAGAAGAGACTGGGGTGCTGCAGTCCGTGGGGTCACAGAGTCGGACACGACTTCGTGACGGCAACAGCAATGACAAAGGATGAGAAGGAAACATCTGTGATTGTGGCCCCAAAGTATTCAGGAGCTGGTCTACTAATTAGTTTCAGGGCTTCATAAACTGTGGGTACCAGGTATGATAATTCAGTTCAGTTCAGTCACTCAGTTGTGTCCGACTCTTTGCGACCCCACGAATCGCAGCACGCCAGGCCTCCCTGTCCATCACCATCTCCCGGAGTTCACTCAGACTCACGTCCATCGAGTCAGTGATGCCATCCAGCCATCTCATCCTCTGTGGCCCCCTTCTCCTCCTGCCCCTAATCCCTCCCAGCATCAGAGTCTTTTCCAATGACTCAACTCTTTGCATGAGGTGGCCAAAGTACTGGAGTTTCAGCTTCAGCATCATTCCTTCCAAAGAAATCCCAGGGTTGATTTCCCTCAGAATGGACTGGTCGGATCTCCTTGCAGTCCAAGGGGACTCTCAAGAGTCTTCTCCAACACCACAGCTCAAAAGCATCAATTCTTCGGTGCTCAGCTTTATGGTCCAACTCTCACCTCCATACACGACTACTGGAAAAACCATATATATGTGTGTGTGTGTGTGTGTGTACACATATATATTATATATATATTCTTTTTTATATCTTTTCCTTTATGGTTTATCACAGGATATTGAATATAGTTCCCTGCTATACAGCAGGACTTTGTTGTTTATCCGTCCTACATATCACAGTTCGCACCTGCTAATCCCAAATTTCCAGTCCATCCTTCCCCCACATCTCCTCCGCCTTAGAAACCACAAGTCTCTTCTCCACGTTTGTGAGTCTGTTTCTGTTTCACAGCTATATTCATTTATGTCGTATTTTAGATTAGGCCGATAAGTGATATCGTATGATACTTGCCTTTGTCTGCCTGACTTACATTACTTACTATGATCATCTCCTAGGTCCATCCACGTAGCTGCAAATGGCATTATTTCATTCTTGTTTATGGCCGAGCAATATCCCACTGTGCTGATGTACCCCGTCTGGTTCATGCATTCCTCTGTCAAT
This sequence comes from Ovis aries, assembly GCF_016772045.2. Classification (NCBI taxonomy): domain Eukaryota; kingdom Metazoa; phylum Chordata; class Mammalia; order Artiodactyla; family Bovidae; genus Ovis; species Ovis aries. The sequence continues at coordinate 3,228,058 of NC_056080.1, read as the reverse complement.
GGACTGCTACGTTGTTCTCCTCTCTTGTAAGCCCTGTTGCTTATTTCATAGTTCTGTACACAGTGATTGCTGGTTCAACCGAGTTCTCTGCCCTGGGTCCCCCATGGATGAAATCAAGGTGGTAGTCAGACGGGCCTCTTACCTGCAGGTTCTGGAGATAAATTGGTTTTCAAGCTCTGTAAAGGTGCTGGCAAAATGCATGTCCTTGTGTAGAGACGTGGTCCCCTTTCTGTCACTTACTATCAATGGACAATGGTTCTAAGAATCTGGAGTCACCCCCCCACTAGGTTCCTTGGCTCATAACCCACTTCCTCCTTGTCCAAAGCAGCACAGCTGACCCACTGTGTTTCATGCTTCAAATCTCCCTGCCTTTTTTTCCCCCCCTGCAACATTTCTCTGAACACAGCCAGGAGCAGGTCTCACCAGGCTGTGAGCTCACTCAGACAAGGCGGGGTAATCTCTGCATCCTGAGGTCCATGCCTCACTGCCATCTATAAATCCACCCCTCTGTCATTTCGTCATTGAATCAGCTTGGCAGAGCTGCCACTCCAAAATATTTCATGTGGGGTGGCTTGAAGGATAGAAATGGGTGGTCTCACAGTCCTGGAGGCTGGAAGCCCAAGATTAAGGCCTCACTCCTGGGTGTGCCAATGGCCATCTGCTCCCTGCGTCTCCACGTGGCTGTCCCTCTGTGTGTGTTTGTGACCTGATCTCCTCTTCTTTTAAGGACCCCCGTCCTATGGGATCAGGGCCCACCCTAGAGACATCATCTCACCTTCAATTCCCTCTTAAAGATGCTTGCATCAAAACACAGTCATATTCTGAGGTCCTGGGGTTTAGAACTTCAAGATGTGATTCTGGGTGAGGACAGAGTTCCATCTCTAACAGCCCTGTGATGGAACACATCCGGAGGCTCCAAGGATCACGATGTGGACATTGGCGGGGGTGGGGGCCTTCCTTAGCCTCGCAGAGAGCTGAACGCTTGAAAACTAGCAAACAGTTGGGTATGCAGTGAGAAATGAAACCCAAGTGTTCTTGACATGGTTCTGAAACAATACAAGTTTTCACAGATGGCTTCAGGAGACTCAGGAAGGCTTCTTCTTGGAGTTCATCATCAAGGAGGTCCTGGACCTCCTAATGGGAGGTCACTCTGTGATTGATGTGGGCCAGTGTGCCAATCTGGGGCTTCCCAGGCAGCTCAGCCTGCTAATGCAGGAGATGCAGGAGACGCTGGTTCGATCCCTGGGTCAGGAAGATCCTCTGGAGGAAGACATGGCAACCCACTGCAATATTCTTCCTGGAGAATCCCATGGACAGAGGAACCTGACGGGCTACTGTACACGGAATTGCAAAGAATCAAGACACAATTGTGCACACACCCTACGTGCCAGTCCAACTCTGGCTCATAATGAAACCATCCCTGACCTTGGGTATTTTGAGATATGTAAAAACCACTCTTGTGTTCTTCTGTTTAAATAGTCTAACTTTCACATTACTATTCAGGTTGATATCAGCCAGTAAAGAGATTCCCGTGCCCAATACATCAGTACTAGCTACATGGGACAATTTAAACTAAAATCAGGATTAGCTACAATTAAAGCTTAACATTTGGTTCCCTGGAGGTACCTGCTGCCGTTCAAGCCCTCCAGGGCACACGTGGACCACAGAGGTGGAGAACTTCTCTATCCTCACAGACAGTCCGGCTGAATGGCCCTCGTCTAGACAATAATATTATGATTTTTTCACGATGCGATTCCCTCAAGATTATCCAATCTGATTAAGGGCATTACAAACTGCATGTTGATTTCTTGTTAAGGCGATATTTATGATGATTAATTTCTATGAAGACATAATTACCTACTAAATACAGGATGAAAGAATATGAACATCACCATTTATACTGAAGATGTCAACCAACAAGGAAATGTAATTGCTGGAGATAGATCTGTCTGCTTCATGCATTTGGTTCCGTGACCCGACAGATTTCCAAAAAACGCCCTGCCAGTTTTCATCATTAATGATGGATTATGCCCCCTAGAGACTCCCAAACTCTTGGTTTCCAGTTGATTGTGTTCAGACCTGATCTTCCGTTAAAACAAAGTCGAGGAAGAGTTTTCAAGCTGTAGAAATCACTTACCAATACAGACACAGTCAGTGCTTTTGATAAGAAGGAAAAAACTTCCCTTCAGAGCTCATTAGTGCAGCCTGGGTGTTTACTGTTTACTGGGTGGCCAAGACAATCCTAAAGAAATCAACCCAGAAAATTCATTAGAAGGACTGATGTTGAAGCTGAAGCTCCAACACATTGTCTAGCTGATGCAAAGAGCTGACTCACTGGAAAAGACCCTGATGCTGGGAAAGACTGAGGGCAGAAGAAGAAGGGGGCGACAGAGAGTGAGATGGTTGGATGGCATCACTGGCGTGATGAGCATGAGTCTGAGTAAACTCTGGGAGTTGGTGACGGACAGGGAAGCCTGGCATGTGCAGTCCATGAGGTTGCAAAGAGTCTGACATGACTGAGCGACTGAAAAACAGATGGCCAAGAGCTGCAAAACACCATAAAAATCCTTCCTTTTTATTTACATAAGGCTACCTGTAAATGCTTAAGTGCATTCTGTTTGAAGCCACGTACCCAAAGAGGTTTTAGGACAATCTTTAAAGATAGACCACTCTTTGAAACAAAGGACATTTCTGTACAAGTCCTCATGGTACTCTGCGGATTCCTTATGGATGCTCAGAAACTAGAATTACTTGAGAAGAGACACACAGTGGAGTTCAGAGGGAGAGCCTGCCTCTACCGAGCTATGCCATGTTGGCAGCCCACGGTCCGATAAATACCTGTGTACCTGGATGTTTGTGAACTCATCGCTGGTATTTATAAAGCATGGTGACCACGCGCTGCAGCTACAGAGCCGATACGCCTAAAGCCCACGCTCCAAAGCAAGACAAGACACTGAGACAAAAAGCCCTACACTGCAAATAGGGAAAACCCAAGCGCAGCAACGAAGACCAAGAGCAAAGTCAAAAAAAGACAATTGTTGATAATATCATTTAAACGATGATGACAATCACCATGATAATGCTGACAAGTTCTTGATGCCTGATAGATACACAACTTCGTGCATGATGGAGTAGATATAAGAATATCTCCATCTTCCAAGTTCATGAAGTGAAAGGGAGACAGAGGTGGTCCATGGATGCCTTGAGCTGTTGAGTTAAGAAGCCTTTACACAACGCTGCTGGTTCGTTAACAGTGGTTCACAGTAAACTGCATGATTTGGGGGCAAATATCCCCAGGACTCAGGCACGAAGAATGTGCCTGGCAATGCAGGAGCCCTAGGAGGAAGGGTTCGATCCCTGGGTGGAGAAGATCCCCTGGAGAAGGAAATGGCAACCCACTCCAGTATTCTCGCCTGGGAGATCCCAGGGACAGAGGAGCCTGGTGGGCTACACAGTCCATGGGGTCGTGGGCCTGCTATAAACTAGTTAATTTTTTAAACCACTCATTAGCACTAATAAATATTAGCTACTAGAAGGCTGTTGGGTCCATGTGTCTGCACCTTGATGAGAGGCACAGGACAGGCCTCCGAATTTGGTTATCGGCCCAGAGAGATGGTCTTGGAAGCATCAGCCCGTGTGATAACTCATCTGGCAAAGATGTAAACATTTCCTCCGTTTGGGATTGGCGGAGAAACTTGAGGCTGAAACTTGAATAGAGCTGGGCATCAGAGAATCAAGGCTTTCCCAAGGGAGTGTCTTGTCTGGGACTGAAACGATGGGTCTGTCTGCACAGCGACCTCCTTGATGTGTGTGGACCGCGGTCATCCTCTCTAGTGTCGGAGGTCCCAAGGCTGCCATCACAAGGGACCTCAAGAGGAAGGTGAGTGCAGGGCTGGCTCCTTCTGGAGCCTCGAAGGGAGGACCTGGAGCATGCATCTCCCCCAGCTTCCGGCGGTCACTGTCAGTGACCGACGTCCCTTGGCTTGCATGAGTATGTGCATCACTCCAATCTCATCTCTGTCACACTCCTTGGCCTCGTTCCATCTGCGTCTCTGTATCCAGATCTCCCTCTAATTTCTCCTATGAAGATGCTCTTCACTGACCTAAGTGTCAGTCACTCAGTCGTTTCTGACTCTTTACAACCGCGTGGACCATAGCACGTCAGGCTCCTCTGTCCATTGGATTCTCCAGGCAAGACTTCTGGAGTGGGTTTTCATTTCCTCCTCCGGGGAATCTCCCCGACTGAAGGATCAAACCTGAGTGTCCTGAATTGCAGGCAGCTTCTTTACTGTCTGAGCCAGCAGAGAGGTCCTTATTGACTGACATTAATCCAGTACGATTTTACCTTATGGCATTCATGAAGAGGGGCTTTCCAGGAGGCTCTAGTGGTAAAGAACCCACCTGGCAATGCAGGAGACACAAGAGACGTGGCTTCCATCCCTGGGTTGGGAAGATTCCCTGGGGAAACAAATGGCCTCCAACTCCAGTATTCTTGCCTGGAGAATCGCATGGACAGAGGAGCCTAGAGGGCTACACTCCATAGAGTCACAAAGAGTTGGACACGACTGAAGCGACTTAACCCCCCCACACACACATCTGCAAAGACCCCACTTCCCACAAAGGACCTATTTTTGCAGGTGCCAGAGGTTAGGACTTGAAAATTTGAAGCGAGGGGGAAAGGGGACACAGTTCAACCCATTCCACGTGGTAATCACCCACTGAGATGACAGTCTCAGAAAACGTGAACAGATGGTATAAACAGGAACCCTAAATTCATGATGTCAAGCCATGCTTCATCACCGGGTGAACATCAGCACACGTAGGACTGGGAGGGCTAGTGACCTCGTTTTAGCAGTAGATCGAGGAATATAGGTGAGAGGTGACCTGTTAGGAGTTGACCCTTCTCACACTGGACAGCTGGGCAGGTACAGAGCTGGGGGCCTGGAAGAGTGGGAGAGATGGGAGGCCTGGAGCAGAGGGACTCTCATCAGTATCACCAAGGAGCATGGCTCCCGGAAGCAGGGAGGAGACCAGGCTTGCAGACCCCGCAGAAGGTGCCTTCAGAAACCCAGTAGGACCTCCCTTCTCGATGCCATGTGTGCTGGGCTTTAGCAGCGCTATAGGCAATAGTCTGTATCCAAGACCCAAACATGGTTGTCAAGAACTGAATTGAAACATCGAGGTAGTACCCCTGTCTTTTTTTAAAAAATAATTTTATTAGTTATTTTATTCAGTTCAGTCCAGTCACTCAGTCGTGTCCTACTCTTTGCGACCCCATGGACTGCAGCATGCCAGGCCTCCCTGTCCATCACCAACTCCCCATCACCAACTCCCGGAGTTTACTCATACTCATGTCCATTGAGTCAGTGATGCTATCCAACCATCTGTCTCCCCTTCTCCTTCTTCCTTCAATCTTTCCCAACATCAGGTCTTTTCCAGTGAGTCAGGTCTTCACATCATGTAGCCAAAGGATTGGGGTTTCAGCTTCAGCATCACTCCTTCCAATGAATATTCCGGACTGATTTTCTTTAGGATGAACTGGTTGGATCTCCTTGCTGTCCAAGGAACTCTCGAGAGTCTTCTCCAACACCACAGTTTTAAAGCATCAATTCTCCGGCGCTCAGCTTTCTTCACAGTCCAACTCTCACATCCATACGTGACCACAGGAAAAACCATAGCCTTGACTAGACGGACCTTTGTCAGCAAAACAATGTCTCTGCTCTTCAATATGTTGTCTAGGTTGGTCATAGCTTTTCTTCCAAGGAGCAAGCGTCTTTTAATTTCATGGCTGCAGTCACCATCTGCAGTAATATTGGAGCCCGAAGAAAACAAAGTCTGTCATGGACTATTTTATCACCTTGTGCTTATTTTTGGCTGTGCTGGGTCTTTATTGCTGCACGAGCTTTTCCCTGGTTGTGGTGAGGCGGGGGGTGGGGGGGGTCGGGGGGGGCGGGGGGGCTGCTCTCTGGTTGTGGTGTGAGGTCTTCTCATTGCGGAGACATCTCTTGTTGTGCACAACAGGCTCTAGGACACACGGGATTCAGTAGTGGTGGTTCCCAGGTTGTAGGCCATAGGCTCAGTAGCTGTGACACATGGGGTTTGTTGCCCCGAGGCATGGGGGATCTTCCCAGACCAGGGATCGAACCCACGCTCCCTGCACTGGCAGGAAGATTATTTACCACTGAGCCACCAGGGAAGCCCCAGGACCCCAGTCTCGATGGTTCCACAGTCTAAGCAGATTCGACAGGCCTCAGGCCCAGGGAATAGTCACCAGGCCTGGAGTGTAAGTGGAGGCTGCTTCTTGGGCTGAAACCTGCTATCAAAGCAGGAACAGAGGTCAGAGCAGGGGGACTGAGTTGGAAGGTCAACGAGCCTTTCCAATCTTTCCACCTGAAGCGGAAACATAAGAACAAGGTGATGAGGAGGAGATCTGAATGTGCAAGCTCAAGGGCAGCCACGTGGCAGGGTAAAGGTCGGAGCGACTGGGGATGGATCTGGCTTCCTTTCATCACCAAAAGTCCCTGGAAATGTCTTCTTTGGGGCTTCGTTTGACGTCCTGAGAAAGACTCAGAAGGCTCTGACCCCTCCCTCACCTACAGACTATCAATGTCAAGATCCTGACGCCAACCTTCAAGGCAGCATGGGAGAGAAGGTCGGAAGAGTCAGTCCTTGAAAACGACACTCTAAAAATAAAATGCAACTGGAGACTCATGTTTTAAACATGGACGGCTCTGGCACCGTGGCGGCCCTTTGATATAGCTGTTTCGCTGTAGGCTGAATTAATTAATTAATTTGCATCAGGCATCCGGACTCAGAGGGCTTCTTTCTAAACTCATCTGCATTTCCATAAACACGTTGGCAAAAAAGGAAGCAGAGTAAGACGAAGAGCCCCACCTTGTCTGGAATCTGCTGGCATGGCTTCCATGTGGGGAAGCTCACATCAGTTCTTGTGATGTGGTGGATTTTAATGCCTCAGTGAGACACTGATTTGTCACTGGGAGGGACCCAAACTTCAATCTTGAATACCCCTCAGGCTATTTGTGTTGTGGATACGTCTGATGTATGGTGGTGCACGAGTGTCTTTTAGACTCTGTCGTGGGAGAAATCTGTGGCTGTTCAAGGTCATTTTGAGTCATAATCAGTGACGAGAACACAGATTTTTTTTTTTTTTTTACTCCAAGTTTTATTCTTTAGACTATACTAGGCGCTCATGAAATGGCAACACACATTACAAACCTCTTAAGAGTCTTAAAGACAGACAGGTAATACGGCAAGAAACATTTACAGAGCAGGGTGTCGACAAGGATCGGAAGGCCATATTCAGCCTGCTGCCTGCACTGTCTGACCTGTAAAATATTTTTTGTTTGAAACTAAAAGCTAGTTCTTTGAAAAGATAAGAAAAAAATCAATAGATCTTTAATCAGTCTCATTGACCAAAAGGGGAGAAGATCCAAATCAATAAAATCATAAAAGAAAAAGAAGTTACAACTGTCACCACGGAAATACGAAGGATCATGTGAGTGTGGTAAGTCACTTCAGTTGCGTTCGACTTGGTGCAACCCTATGGATTATAGCCCTCCAGGCTCCTCTGTCCATGGGATTCTCCAGGCAAGAATACTGGAGTGGGTTGCCATGCCCTCCTCCAGGGGATCTTCCCGACCCAGGGATCGAACGCATTTCTCTTCCATCTCCTGCATTAGTGGGCTGGTTCTTTATCACTAGCGCCACCTGGGAAGCCCATAAAGAATTAACAAGCATAAACCAACAGATTGGACAACCTAGAAGAAATGGACAAATTCTTTTTTTAATTGTAGTACAGTTGATTCACAGAATTGTGTTAGTTTTTACTGTTCAGCAAAGTGATTCAGTTATAGACATACTTATATCCACTGCGGTGCTGGAGAAGACTCTTGAGAGTCCCTTGGACTGCAAGGAGATCCAGCCAGTCCATCCTAAAGGAAATCAGTCCTGGGTGCTCATTGGAAGGACGGATGCTGAAGCTGAAGCTCCTCTACTGTGGCCACCTAATGAGAAGAACTGACTCATTGGAAAAGACCCTGATGCTGGGAAAGATGGAAGGCAGGAGGAGAAGGGGACGACAGAGGATGAGATGGGTGGATGGCATCATCGACTTGATGAACATGAGTTTGAGTGAACTCCGGGAGGTGGTGATGGTCAGGGAGGCCTGGGGTGCTACAGTCCGTGGGGTCGCAAAGAGTTAGACAGGACTTGGTCACTGAATAACATCAATATGCTGCTCAAAATACTAAGAGACTGAATCCAACAGTGCATTAAAAAGATCACACATCATGATCAAGTGAGGTTCATCCCAGAGATTCAGGGCCTCTTCAATATACACAAATCAATCCGTGTGATAAAACATATTAACTAACTGAAATGCAGAAGCCACGTGATAACCTCAATAGACGCAGAGAAAGCTTTCGACCAAATTCAAAACCCATCTGTGATAAAAACTTTCCAGAAAGGAGGCATAGAGGGAACCTACCCCAACATAATAAAGCCTGTATCATATGATACACCCACAGCTAATGTCATTCTCAGTGGTGAAAACGTGGAAGTATTTCCAAGATCAGCAATAAGACAAGGATGTCTGCTGTCCCTACTGTTAATCAACACAGCTTAGGAAGTCCCAGCCGTGGCAATCAGAGGAGAAAAATAAATGGAAGAAATCCAAATTGGAAAGGAAGAAGTGAAACTGTCGCTGTTTGTAGATGGCATGTCACTATACCCGGAAAATTTTAACAATGTGGCCAGACGACTACCAGAGCTCCTCAAGAAATTCATTAAAGTCGCAGGAGACACAAGTAATATTCAGAAATCTGCTACATGTCTATGCACTAACAATGAACTATCAGAAAGAGAGAAGAAATAACCCCATTAACCACTGCATCAAAAAGAACAAAAGAGCTAGGAATAAACCAACCTAAAGAGGTAAAACAAAATCTTTACTTAAAACATTTTTAATAGTTTGAAAAAAATCAAAAGAAGGACAGTTTTGTGGCATGAAAAAATATATGGAACTCTACTCTCACTAGATAATCGGCAATCATAACCTTTACTCAATACTTTGAGTATTTACTCAGAGGAGGTGAAAACTTAACACAAAATGCTGCAGATGCATATTTATAGCAAGTTTATTCATAATTGCCAAAACGTAGAAGCAACAGCACCCCACTCCAGTACTCTTGCCTGGAAAATCCCATGGACGGAGGAGCCTGGTGGGCTGCAGTCCACGGGGTTGCTAAGAGTCGGACATGACTGAGCGACTTCACTTTCACTTTTCACTTTCATGCATTGGAGAAGGAAATGGCAACCCACTCCAGTGTTCTTGCCTGGAGAATCCCAGGGATGGGGGAGCCTGGTGGGCTGCCGTCTATGGGGTCGCACAGAGTCGGACACGACTGAAGCGACTTAGCAGCAACAGCAATTCAGATGTCCTTCGAGATAAGTAAACGGAACTTCAGATGGTGGAATATTATTCAGTGAGATAAAGAAATGAGCTCTCAAACCATGAAAAGAGAGGGAGGAAATTTAAATGCATAAGACTAAGTGTAAGAAGTTAATGTGAAAAAGCCACATGTTCTGTGATTCCAATTCTATCACATTCTGGAAAAAGCATAATTGTGCAGATGATGGACGTTCAATGACTGTCAGTGGTGGGTTGAATAAGTGGCTCATAAGGGAAGTTTAGGGTAGTGGAAATATACCTTGTGTGATATTATAATGATGAATACATGTCATTATACATTTGCCCAAACCCACAGAATATACCACACCAAGAATGAACCCTAAGGTAAACTATAGGCTTTGTGTGATGGTGATGTATCATTGTAAGTTCATTAATGGTAACACACTGGTTAAAGTAAACTAAGACACTTGCTCCTTGGGAGGAAAGCTAGACAGTGTTTTAAAAAGCAGAGACATCACTTTGCTGACAGAAGTCTGTATAGTCAAAGCTATGGTTTTTCCAGTGGTCACGTATGCATGTGAGAGTTGGACTGTGAAGAAGGCTGAGTGCCAAAGAATTGATGCTTTTGAACTGTGGTGTTGGAGAAGACTCTTGAGAGTCCCTTGGACTGCAAGGAGATCCAACCAGTCCATCCTAAAGGAAATCAACCCTGGGTATTCATTGGAAGGACTGATGCTGAAGCTGAAACTCCAATCCTTTGGCCACCTGATGCAAAGAACTGACTCACTGGAAAAGACCTTGATGCTGGGAAAGAATGAAGGCGGGAGGAGACAGGGACGACAGAGGATGAGATGGCTGGATGGCATCACCGACTCCATGGACATGAGTCTGAGCAAGCTCTGGGTGACAGTGAAGGACAGGGAGGCCTGAGATTCTGCAGTCCATGGGGTCACAGATTCAGACAGCACTGACAGAGTGAAAAACAGCAGCAATAGAACAGACTGGTGGGGGCTGCTGCTGATGGGAGCAGCTGTGTGTGTACAGAGACAGAGGAGACACAGAGCATCTCTCCTCCTCCCCTTCAATTCTGCTGTGATTCTCAACACTCTCTAAAAAGTGGCCACTAGAAACCGTATGAAACTCAAATACCAGTGTCTGTAAATAAGGTTGAACTGGAAGACGGTCACAGTTGGTTCATTTCCACACCCCCTGAGGCTGCTTCTGAGCCACAGTGGCTGAGCTGAGTGTCTGAGAGAGAGGCCACCTGACCTGCAAGGTTGACAATTCGTAGTAGGGGTAGTTGATCTGTCGATGGCTGTCGTCTCGCACGCCTAAGTACAAGTCACTCTCTAGTTGTCTCCGGGACGTAGCTGTCTGTTAGGGGAAGCTCACTCTAGAGTCTTTAAAAAAAAAGTATATCTGAGTAGCTTCTTTATGCCAAACGGTGAACAGAAATGTTTTAAAGAAGCTGAAAATTCCATATGCGTTCCGCTCTTTGTAGTACGAACAGTTGGACAAGCATCCAATCAAGGGACTTTTTTGTGTGTGTGGTCCAGTGGTTAAGAATCTGCCTCACAATGAAGGGGACCCGAATTCAATCCCCGGTCCGGGAACTAAGATCCCACATGCTGTGGAGAGCTAAGCCTCTGTGCTGCAATTACTGAGCCCTAGCGTCAGAAGGAAAGATCCCGCAAGATGCAATGAAGATCCCGTGAGGTGTAACCAAGATCCTGATGCAGAAACATTAAAAAATAAATAAAAATAAAAAAAGCATTTAACCAGAGGTCAAGCATTGCAGCACTTACTTATCCACAAGATATGACCAAGACTTGCAACCCAATCGCAGAGAAACATTGGGTTTCTCCATGACCTGATGCAGGAGAAACATATTGAGTTTCTTTATGACCTGATGGAGGAGAAACATATAGGGTTTCTCCTAAAGAATATACTGAGCCACCAAGGAGGGATGAATGGATTCCCTGTGGTGGGACGACAGAGGATGAGATGGTTGAATGGTATCACTGACTTGATGGACGTGAGTTTGAGCAAGCTCCGGGAGTTGATGATGGTCAGGGAGGCCTGGTGCACTGCAGTCCACGGGCTCACAAAGATTCGGACACGACTGAGTGACTGAACAACAGCAATATGCTGCTCTCAGAGATGATGAACCATAGCTTGGTTCCCCACTGGGAGCTGCTTACAGGTGACAGCTCATCGGGGCCTCACTGCCTGCCTGCTCCTTGCCCCTTGGCCACGTTTCTTTCTAGATGACAAGTGGACGAGTCGAGGACCATGAAGCACGCAGATGTGAAAGGCACCTTGCTGCCCTGGCTGATTTTGAGGAAAGCCTCGGGGAACATGCCTGAGTCCTCCCTGCAAGCAAGTCCTCCTTGACCTGGGGTGTGAACACTTGTGCAACCTCGTGGTAAGGGGCCAGTTAGGCACCAGGGAACAGGAGGCATCTCTTCGTGGGATTTCAACACGAAAAAGTGACAACCTTGAACTGTTCTTCATAAACCGCAGCAACAGGCTAGTAAGAGAAAAGTGATTTCGAGGACTTCCCAGTTGGTCCAGGGGCTGAGACTCTGAGCTCCCAATGCAAGGGGCCCAGGTTCCATCCCCGGTCATGCAGCTAGATCCCACATGCCTCGACTAAGACGGAAGATGACCATGTGTGGCAACTCGGAGACCCTGGGCAACTCGGAGACCCTGGGCAGCTAAATAAATAGATAATAAATATCATTTTTTTTTTTTTAAGAAAGAAAATGACTTCATCATAGAAGTCAGCTTGGCAGAGGTGAACTGAACGGAACACGTCAAACACACAGGTTTCGGAGGCAGAAATGTTGCCACCTCACCTGAAATCTGTGCACCCCTGCACACAAGTTGAACGTCTTTCCAAACCAGACTCATCTTCCAGATCACGGCATCAACAGGTTGGAACTTCAAATTGCTGGGGGTGTGAAAGCAAGTAAATGGAAGCAAATGATTTCTATGGAAGAAAAAAAAAATTCTGACGCCTCCCAAATGCCCTTGTATCACTATTGAGACCGGGTGAAATCTATACTTTGACGATGTGATTGCTCCCACATATGGGATGGCATATATCTACAGTGTACCAAAGCTCTGTCTTAGCACCCTTCCTCAACAGGTAAAGAAAAAGTCAGAATTGGGTTTTAATGATTTTTGTTTGTTTGTTTGTTGTAATGACAAAGGCAAAATGGAGGGAAAGGAGTGTGTTAATAATGCAGCTCTTCCTGGGGACTATCTTCCACAAGGAGGGCTGTGATTAGAATGGATGCTTTTGAACTGTGGAGCTGGAGAAGACCCTTGGTTAGCAAGGAGATCAAACCAGTGACCCATAGAGGAAATCAACCCTGAATATTCAGTGGAAAGACTGATGCTGAAGCTGAAGCTTCAATACTTTGGCCACCTGATGGGAAGAGCCGACTCGGAAAAGACCCTGATGCTGGGAAAGTTTGAAGGCGGGAGGAGAAGGGGACGACAGAGGATGAGATGGTTGGATGGCATCACTGACTCCAAGGACATGAGTTTGAGCAAGCTCCGGCAGATAGTGACGTATAGGAGGCCTGGTGTGCTGCAGTCCATGGGGTCGCAAAGAGTTGGACATGACTGATCACCTGAATAATTCTTTGCTTTCCCTCTTTCCCTTGAGAAACTCGTCCTCAGATTCTGTCCGCCTCTGCTTCTGTCCACCTGCCTTTCTTCAGGTCCTCTGTGTCTGCACGCTCACTGATCTAGTCAACGGGCACGCAAACAGTTTACCCTGAATTAGTGGGCAAAGCAATTACTTTCCTAATCAAATAAAATGAATGGACTCAGGAAACAGACTAGATAATTTCTTGTTAAGAGCAAGCCTCCCTTTGAACAAGAGCATCACATGTCTCCAATTTTGTATGCGAAATGCATCTGTGAATGAGTCTAACACATTTAGTTACTTTCAGAAAGTGACAGGTCATGCTTCTTGAAATAATTCAATTTATCAGGGGTATGAGGGTGGGGTGGGGTGTGGGCAAGTATCTTAAGTCATCGGAACAAGGGTGTCAAGCATATTCCTTAAAACCTGTTGGAATGTTCAGTTGCTAAGACAACATATTCTTGTGTCCTTGGAAAGAGACCTGGAGGTTTAAAGCGATTCATTGTGTCAGTTTTAGCCTTGTTTACCCCCAACGCTAAGATCAGTTTTTCATCCTTTCCATCAGCTGAACTGACTTTCTCCTGCAAACATCGAATGCTTTTCAACAAGCCTTTCACAGTGAAATAATAATTCCTATAAACCCTCTTCTCTAAGAAGGCACTGGGATTTAAGACCCCTTCAGTATAAGCTTTCTGGGCCCTCTCTATTCATCTCCACTTTAGAGATGAGTTTCTAAAGAGGAACCAGGCAGTTTATCCGTGGCTATTGGATGGCACTTAGCTTGTTCTGTGCCGGGCTCCAAAAGTGAAGATTTTTATTTACGTTGTTGCGGTTTAGTCACTCAGTGGTGTCTGACTCTTCTGTGAACCCCATGGACTGGAGCCCACCAGGCTCCTCTGTCCATGGGATTTCCCCAGGCAAGAATACTGAAGCGGGTTGCCATTTTCCTCTCCAGGGGATCTTCCCGAACCAGGGATCGAACCTGAGTCTCCTGCACGGGCAGGTGGGTGTTTTTCCCTCTGAGCCATCAGTGAAGTCTGCAGATTTTTATCCTGACGGATAAACACAACTCAGTCTAATCTGCAGACCACTGAAGTGGCGTGTGTTAATCAGTGCAGAGAGCCACTTGTACTATTTTCGATACGATATTCACAGGTGAAAGCTTTTCATCAATAGTGCCTTGGAATATTTTCTTGGAATATTTTCTCTCCGGATGTCACGTAGAGAGAATCAGAGCTCAGTGAGAAGACCCACTTCTAAAGGCACACGTGGGTGGGAGGTAATACTTCACTGCTGCAGCGAACGTTCCGGTGCTTTCTTTGGAATTTATGTTTCATTTGAGGGTGAGGAAATGCCTCTTTAACTATATTTAAATGGAGGCTGCATGAATATTTTAAATGATGGTAGGAGCCAAAGGAACATTTTCCTCATGAAATGAGCAACACAGAAATTCTCCCCACGACTTTCTCTGCAGGGTTTCAAAGCTCTAAGCCCCTTCTCTGGAAACACTGGTATTCAACACGCTAATTGTGAAAATAAATAGATGGGGAATAAACAGCCTAATGCTGGTTTGCTCTACGGCCGCATTAAAGAGACGATAAACAGACCATCCCAATACGGAACGCTATCACCGAATTTAGTATAACAACCATGATGATGCCTGGCCTGTTTCTGGACCTTTGCATGTACTGAATCCTCACACCCCCACGCAAACAGACTGCTACAATTGTCTCTGCTTTGCATATAAGGGAACTGAACCAGTGTTGCTGTGGCTCAATCACTCAGTCGTGTCTGACTCTTTGCAACCCCACAGGCTGCAGCCCACCAGGCTTTCCCGTCCTTCACCATCTCCCAGAGTTTGCTCAAACTCATGTCCATTGAGTCGGTGATGCCATCCCACCATCTCATCCTCTGTCATCCCCTTCTCCTACCATCCTCAATCTTTCCCAGCATCAGAGTCTTTTCCAATGAGTCAGTTCTTCCCATCAGGTGGCCAAAGTATTGGAGCTTCAGCTTCAGCATTAGTCCTTCAAGTGAATATTCAGGACTGATTTCCTTTAGGATTGACTGGCTTGATATCCTTTCTGTCCAAAGATTCTCAAGAGTCTTCTCCAGCACCACAGTTCGAAAGCATCAGTTCTCCGGTGCTCAGCCTTCCTTGTGGGCCAACTCTCACATCTGTGCGTGACTACTGGAAAACCACGGCTTTGACTAGACAGATCTTTGTTGGCAAAGTGATGAATCTGCTTTTTAATACGCTGTCCAGGTGTTGTCTAAATTGAAGCATAGCGGCGTAAAATAGTTGCTTGGAGTTCAGACATGAGTAAGGCACAGAGATGGCTTATGTACCCACATGTGTTTTAGTGGCTGTGAATTCCTGACCTTAACCCAAAGGGTAAAGCATGACAATATCAGGGATTCAGTAAAAATACTTGTAGTGAACATTGACTAAGCACCTGCTGAATACAAAAACACAGGGAAATGAGCAAGGGGGTACGGTATAGTGCAGGGAAACTATACTCAATGTCCTGTGATAAGCCATAATGGAAAAGAATATAAAAAACATATCTATGTGCATAACTGAGCCACTTTCCTGTACAGCAGAAATTGATACAGCATTATAAATCAACAAAACATCAATTAAAAAATTAACAAACGCAGAGGAAAAAATTGTCCATCTATGGGCAAGACATAACCCCTCTGAAAACTTGTTATGCATGGGAGAGAGAAATGAAACCAAATAACTATAGAATGAAAATTTGATCAATAAGGGGAAAAAAACATGCAATTGAAGGAATACACTAAATTCTCTAAGGATTACCTCTATTTTTTGTGTGTATATCTCTATTTTAAATGAGAACATCATAATAATACTGTGTCTCTAAGATCAATGAAATTTTTATATTACTATTTCACTGAATATAAAGTTTCACTACTGAGGGCTCATTAAATGCATAGGTGACAAATCTTTCTTATCCCAATTTACAACTCTTATCTCTCAAATTAAGATATGGGATTAATGCTATTCCAAAAAAAAAAAAAAAAAAAGAACTAACAGGCCTCTCTAGAATTGGCCAGCATTTCTCTTGGGCGTTTTTCTGAATTTTATACAGCTGCCAATCAAGTCTACTAATGGATATTTTAGCATAAAAAAATAAGACTTGGAGTCAGATGATAGGGAAACATACTGTAATAAAAACATTACTGGACTGCAGTTTTACCAATCAGCAAATGGAAATTACACTATCTTACCACTTAGCTAACAGGATGCCCACCATGGAGGGAAGTGTCTCTGCTAATTATAGGGAGCAAACCTGACACATAAAATTAACCATCACAGCAAGGACAGAGCTTTTATGTCATCACCTGTGTGTCTCCTCATGGGTAGTCTAAACATGGGGAAAAAAAAAAAAAAAAAAAAGCAAGTGGCCAGCCAGTGTTTGCTAAACCAGTGAACACATTTCAGCACCCTCCAAGAAGTTTGTGTCTGATGTCTGGAGGCTTTCCTCCAACACGAACGCACAGCATCTGCCTCACTCTAAAACTTGAATCAGTTCTGTTGAGATGGATGAAACTGGAGCCGATTATACCGAGTGAAGTAAGCCAGAAAGAAATACACCAATACAGTATACTAACACATATATATGGAATTTAGAAAGATGGCAATGATGACCCTGTATGCAAGACAGCAAAAAAGACACAGATGTGTATAGCGGACTTTTGGACTCAGAGGGAGAGGGAGAGGGTGGGATGATTTGGGAGAATGGCATTGAAACTTGTATACTATCATGTAAGAATCAAATCACCAGTCTATGTCTGATGCAGGATACAGCATGTTTGGGGCTGGTGCACGGGGATGACCCAGAGGGATGTTGTGGGGAGGGAGGTGGGAGGGGGGTTCATGTTTGGGATCGCATGTACACCCGTGGTGGATTCATGTCAATGTATGGCAAAACCAATACAGTATTGTAAAATAAAATAAAGTTAAAATAAAAAATTAAAAAAAAAAAACCTTACTATAGTGTAGCTACACATCACTTTGACCTTCCCCAGTGGCTCCGTGGTGAAAAATTTGCCTGCAATGCAGGAGGTGGTGGAAACACAGGTTGGATCCCTGGGTGGGGAACATCCCCTGGAGGAGGAAACGCTAAGCCACTTGGGTATGCTTGCCTGGAGCATCCCAGGGACAGAGGAGCCTGGTGGGCTACAGTCCATGGGGTCTCAGAGACTGAAACATGACTGAAGCGAGCACACACACACAGAGACACATCAGTCAAACTCCCATTCCTCGCTTGTTTCTCAGTTTCAACTCAGGTGTCTGTTTTACTGGCAACGTCCTGAAGACAGAAATGAGAGCTGTGACATTCACATCAGGTAAGGGAATGCGGGGAAAGGCGTGGTATGCGGCACAGCCTGCACAGACGCTCTTGCTGCTGATGGCAATAATGTGTGGTCAGTGGCTTCAGTCCTGTCTGACTCTGCACAACTCCATGGACTGCAGCCTGCCAGGCTTCTCTGTCCATGGGATTCTCTAGGCAAGAGTACTGGAGTGGGTTGCCATGTCCCTCTCCAGGGAACCCTCCTGACCCAGGGATCGAACCTGCATCTCTTCCATCTCCTGCATTAGCAGGCGGATTCCTTTCCACTAGGGCCACCTGGGAAGCCCACTGGCAATAATCCCAATGAGTATAACAAGGCAGAGGATGAGGCTTGGACCACCACCAAGCAGTCTCCCTACATTCAAAATCAAAGCTGAGTTCACAGGCTAGCTGCCTCTTTACCTGAGGTTGGGGTTACCTACCGAAGTCTGTTTATCAGCATGATGTGTGTAGGGGAACAAGTCATCATGAGCAATTCTGATTTTCTCCATTTTTGGAACAACGACAGCTGTTGTTGTCTGATCTCCATCACTGTTTGTCCCAGTTGGAGCTTAAGTGTATATGTGTGCGCACACACACACACACACACACACACACTCAATTGTATCCAACTCTTTGTGGCCCCATGGACGGTAGCACACCAGGCTCCTCTGTCCATGGGATTCTCCAGGCAAGAATACCGGAGTGGGTTGCCATGTCCTTCTCCAGGGGATCTTCCTGACCCAGGGATAGAATCCACATATCTTGCGTTTCCTGCATTGGCTTAAGGGTCAAATAGAAAAAGCCACCTAACCATCTGTATTTACATCTGAAAATCATATATAAGGGAGATTGTTAACTCTGAAGTTTTACAAACATCTCACGCTGGAGGCCTCCGTACTGTAAAACATCAATAAACAGTGTTTGTATTAGTCCTTGCTTTTCATCATTAGTCAGGAACTGAGTTAGCAGAGCTAGGTGGTCCTGCAATAACGAAGCTAAAATACAGATACGATAATGTAAACTGACTTCCTGCTCCTAAGATGTCATGAAATCTTGTAGCTACGTATTTAACCACTAATTAGTACACAGAGGTTCAACGGTTACATAATCGCAAGCTTCTACCACTATTGCTCCTGGTTTTTTAAACACAGAATTAAAGGCAGAAATCTTTAGGGTGGATATATGCACCGGAGAAGGCAATGGCACCCCACTCCAGTACTCTTGCCGGGAGAATCCCATGGATGGAGGAGCCTGGTGGGCTGCGGTCCATGGGGTCGCTGGGAGTCGGACACGACTGAGTGACTTCACTTTCACTTTTCACTCTCATGCATTGGAGAAGGCAATGGCAACCCACTCCAGTGTTCTTGCCTGGAGAATCCCAGGGACGGTGGAGCCTGGTGGGCTGCCGTCTATGGGGTTGCACAGAGTGGGACACAACTGAAGTGACTTAGCAGCAGCAGAAGCATGCACCGAAGGATCGAATTGGTTGTTCAGTTGCTAAGTCGTATCTGACTCTTTGCAACCCCATGGACTGCAGCGAGTCAGGCTTCCCTGTCCTTCACCATCTCCTGGAAGTTTCCTCAGATCCATGTCCATTGAGTCAATGATGCCGTCCAGCCATCAACAGTAGGTCAAAAAGAGATTAATTTACATGGCATTAGAAGCAAACATTATTAGAGTTAATATCCTTAACAATCATGGGATAATTTGAGGAAAAGGCATTCGATCGTACGTGCTCATTAGAGATAAAAAAATGAATATGTGTAGAGATTTGTGACCCACATAACTAGCCCTGTTACAGATTTACAGAAGATAATTATTCGAGAAAAAAAACAAACAAGGTTAAGTGTGAATCTTGAAAACAATATAATTACTAGCTATTCTGAACAAATGTACAATCTTTGGAAATAAAGCCCTATGTCACCTCTGCTCTGTTTTTAGTCCTGCATGTCGGCTCTTGCTACGGGGTAATAATGGCTTCTCAATCACTGAAGCCTGACTTGGTTTATTTTTTGTCCCCTCCTGTACTTCTGATCTATCTTTTCCAGTTTCCTCACTTTCTGTTCTGGAGAAGGAAATGGCAAACCCACTCCGGTATTCTTGCCTGGGAAATCCCATGGACAGAGGAGCCTGGCGGGCTACAGTCCACGGGGTCGCAGAGGGTTGGTCACGACTGAGCGACTGAGTGTACACTCTTTCTAGTCCATCTGTAAAGTGCAAGGACCCTTCACACAAGAAAGGCTGCAGCTTCTATTAATACAGACGGATGCCTCATCCCAGCATATAAGATCTCTTCAATGAGAAAACGACCTTTTCTTCTGCTTCTAAAGGAAACAAAAAGCCTTCTGGAAAACTCCATGGAAAAGGCAATGACTGAAGGGTTCTGATATACATCTGAAACAGATTTCAGAAATGATCCGATCTATCTATCTGCAGCGCGCTTTGGGCATCACTCAGAAATCCATGTTCTACATTGGATAGCAGTTGGGCGTCCCTGGTGGTTAATTGGGTAAAGAATCCGCCCACAATGCAGGAGACCCAGATTCAATCCCTGGGTTGGGAAGATTCCCTCGGAGAAGGAAATGGCAACCGGCTCCAGTATTCTAGCCGGGAGAATCCCATGGACAGAGGAGCCTGACAGGCTGCAGTCCATGGGGTCACAAAGAGTCAGACACGACTGAGTGACTAACACACTTTCTGCACTGGTCAGGCACTGCAGTTTGAAAGCAAATTTAGGTATTCCTGTCACGTGTGTGATTATAAAAAGCAGAAATGATAAACTTTTCAGATATGTGATATTAGACCTTGATTTTGGCTAACTCTTATTATCTAGTATCTCGGATAGTCTGATTAAAGTCATGATAATGGTTCTTGGCATACAGGGACAAAACATATTCAAATCATGTTTGAATGGCTGAAAAATAAATCTGTGTTCTCTAAGAGTGAAAATCCAGTTGGTCTGAGTGCATTGCTCCTCGGGTGTTTGATGGAATACTCTAATCAAATGAATTATTCCTAGGGTGAGCTTTCCAAGAAAAATTGTGACTCTTTTTTTGTGGCCAGTACATGGCTGAGTGTCTGTGGTGTCTCTATTTCTCTGTGTGAGAAAATTATACTATGGTATAAAAGTTAATTTTGGAATCTTTCAGGAAAGAGACGCTGAGATATTAAAGATATTAATAAACATAACCCAGAAAAGACTGCTCGTTTGCAATGCATGGACTCCCAAAGCAAATATCATGGTCTTTAAAATGAGATTGACTGTCTCGCCGTGGGCGCAATTTTCTATAATCTGACACTCTGCAAATACAACTCAGGATTAAAGTTTCTTTTATTACGATTTTGACAAAACACTGCAACCTTGTCAGTTAGATTGAGATAACAAGGACTGAAACTCAGTCCTTGAAATACCCTGTGATGTCCATTTACTAGAGAAATTAATGCTATTTAAATGGGTTGAATTCACAGGACGATGATCACTGCAAACCTCCAACCAGACATGAAGTCATTATCTGTATTCGCATAGTGCATTTTATCTCATAAAGGAGTTCAGTTCAGTTCAGTGGCTCAATTGTGTCCGACCCTTTGCGACCCCATGGACTGCAGCACGCCAGGCCTCCGTGTCCATCACCAAGTCCCAGAGCTTGCTCAAACTCATGTCCATTGAGTCACTGATGCCATCCAACCATCTCATCCTCTGTCATCCTATCCCTCTCTGAGATGATAATATGATGGCAAAGGTCTGAATCTAGGCAGTAAGAAACACATGAGCTAAAAGGTACGTGACTTCATATAGTCAACAGGTATTACACATCTTTACATTACTGACAGATTAGGTGAATAGGGTATATTATGGTGTATTCCACATCAACACAGAAGTCAATTGGTGCCCATGCAACCATTATTAAGTCTACGGATAGTGTTTTAGCTACTGTTCACAAATGCTTCCGAGGAGACCATCTGGACGCTGAGCTCGGGAAAATGCCGACAAGAACTGCAACGGTGGTTCGTTCCTAAATTATTTTGTTTGCCACACTTGTGGCATTCCTAAAGATATCACCCACTCAGAACGGATGGTCTATTTAACAAGGCCATTCCCTACCTGGAAAAGTGGACAGGTCAATGTTGTGGAATACATGGCATCATTTTTCACTCTCAAATCACGTTTGGAAAAAAAAAAAGAATTACAATGGTTTATTATCCACACACCCCAAAAGAGCCTAATACGAGAGTCACTGTACTATCTGAGAATTTCACAAAGCCTGGACCTAAAGAAAACAGATCTCTTGAAACTGACATGAGAAGGTTGGTCACAGTGATTTCTCTGGTGGAGTGGAGGCAAGGTTGCTCTGAGTTTAATCAGCCACTATTAAAACTTACTCTCGCGCAAGCTTCACCAGTCAGTTCTAAAGGATGTCAACCCTGAGATATCATCTCATGATGAGGACCTGTCACAATGGCTATCATAAAAAAAAAAAAGTATAAATATCAAATGTAAGTGAGGATGCGGAGAAAAGGGAACCCTTGTACACGACTGAAGGGACTGTAGCTTGGTGCAAACACGGTGGAGAAGAATAGAGGTTTCTCAAAAAACTAAAAACTGAAGTACCATTTGACCCAGCAAATCCATTCTTTGGGGCTTATATCTAGGAAAAATAAAAGCAATCATTCTAAAAGATGTATACTCCCCAAAGTTCATAGCAGCCCTGTTTGCAATACTGGAAGATATGGAAGAACCTACGTGTCCATCAACAGATAAATGGTTAAGGAAGATGTCATATATATATATATATATATATATATATATATATATATATATACAGACATAGCAATGTAATGCAACAGAATACTATTCAGCCATAAACAGACTGAAAATCTGCCATCTGAGGCAACACAGATTAGACTTGGAGGCCGTTATGCTAAGTGAAATTTGTCAGACAGAGAAAGAGAAATATTTTATGATGAGTGTGGAATCTAAAAAAGACAACAAACCCAGTACATATAAATGTAACATTTGCATCATACTGCAGGCAGTGAAGATTGCAATAAGCATGTCTAAAAACAACACACAGACCTTAATTTTAAAATGTTTTATTGCCAAGAAATGTCATTAACCTGAGCCTTCACCAAGCTGCAACAGCAACGTCACAGATGACTGATCACAAGTATCATCACAGTGACAAAGTCTGAGATAGTGCAAGGATATGTTCCTTATATGTGTGTTAGTCCTTCAGTCGAGTCTGACTCTTTGGGACCCCTTAGACTGTAGCCCACCAGGCTCCTCCATCCATGAGATTCTCCAGGCAAGAATACTGGAGCGGGTTGTCATTCCCTTCTCCAGGGGATCTTCCTGACCCAAGGATCAAACCCGCATAAGAGATACAAAGCCTTAGGTATAAAATAAGCCACAAGGATGTATTTGTACAGCACAGAAAAGGAGATATGGCCAATATGTTAAAATAACTTTAAATGGAGTGCAACTTTTAAAAATTAGGAATCATCGTATTACAGAACCGCAGCTTAGGTAACATTGAATAGCAACTATATGCAAAACCATTGTGGGGGGAAAAAGGAAATAGGACTATGAAACTTTGAGATAGGGGAGCAGGCCCAAAATGAATGTCTTCTTTGAAGCCTTCCTTCCGACTTCTGCTTGCTTCCCTAAAGCCTAGCCTTTTGCCTCCCTCCACACCCCAGGGGTATCCCTCTCTAACACGCATAGCCCCTGCTATGCTGTGGTTATACAATTTTCTAAGTGTGTCTTTTGCTTTCTCAAAGAGGGTGAGCCAACCTGCAGAGAAGCTAATATCACAGTTCATTCTTTTTCTACTATATAGCATCCTCTATCCTCTGTCTGTACGTCTGTTCTGATGTCAGTAAGTGGCTTTTCTTTGCCCTACAAATGGTCCGTTATGACCATAATTTCATAATTTAAGTAAAGAAGACACAGTTCACTAACCACCACCAAAGACAGATGTTGGGACTGGGAGCTTTCACTAAAAGCAAAACATTGACTAGTTGAGAGACCCCAAAAAGCAATGGAGGCTCAAAATTACCTTGAAAAATATTCTGAGTGAAGAGTTGGTGACACAGTCCAAAGAGTTGAGTGACTTAAGGAAGTGGTTCTCATGGTGCTATATTTTAGGTCGCTCCACGTATGTCAGCACAAATGGAAATGTCAGCTTTCCGTTCCGTTCAGTCGCTCAGTTCAGTTTGGTTCAGTTCAGTCGCTCAGTTCAGTTCAGTCGCTCAGTTCAGTTCAGTCGCTCAGTCGTGTCCGACTCTTTGCGACCCCATGAATCGCAGCTTTGGGTGACAATTAAATCCAGCCACCTCGAAAAATTGCAGACCATTTCACCTTTTCCATAATCTGAGAACCAAGCCGTATCTGTCCATGAGAAGCTTATCCTGACTCCCTGAGCTCACTGCTCAAGAACCATGCCTATGTGGTCATATAAAAGCAAATGACCCATCATAACGAGGGGGTGCGGTGACAGGTCTAATGTTCCAGGAAGAAGTAGGAATCACAATTTATGATTTAATCCACAAACATACAGACCAGGTGGATATTTACAGAGGCCAACACTCTGTGAGGAGTTTCTAAGTTTAGCTTCATGCCTTTGATTTATTTTTTTCCTGTAAATAGCGCACGCTGGTGTATATTTTTGTATTCATTCACTATAGCCCTGTGGGCTTCCCGGGTGGTTTAGGCGGTAAAAACTCTGCCTGCGATGCAGGAGACCTGGATTCGATCCTTGGGTCGGGAAGATGCCCTGGAGAAGGGAACGGCAACCCACTCCAGTATTCTTGCCTGGAGAGTCCCATGGACAGAGGTACGGTCCAGGAGGGGTCACAAAGAGTCAGACACGACTGAGTAACGAACACTTCCACACTTTTTTTAGGGCCCTCTAATGGAACTTTTTTCCTAAGGCTTTATTTTTTCTAATTTCTCAGTGATCTTATACAAACTTGTGTAACTCTCTGCCTTTGAGTTTATTATTTGAAACCATAAGAAGGTGGTTTGGGGCTTCATATTAAGCTATTTTCCACTGTGGATTGTATTTATAAGCCTTGATCTTTGAAGGTCCTCAAAGATGCGAGATCTTGCTTTCCAATTTCATGTTTCAAGATATTTTCCTCCAAGCATCTGACACGTTAGAGCTACTAACCCACTAATCAACTGCAATATTCCTTTTTTCAAAGAGCAAATGATTTTCTTTAAACATTACTCATGTTTTTAGTGGAAGGGCATTTCTACTGCAGGTCAGATCCTAGGGAGAGTTTAGTAAGTCTATGATATATAAAGGAAAAAAGAAAACCACAGCCCACCATTAAAAACAATAAGAAGCACTTTTCAATGCGAAGCTGAATACATAATGTTTTCAGAACAGTCCTTGTGAACTTCCACGGCCATCACATTATTGTGGTGAGTTCTGGAAGTGAGCAACTGCCTGTATTATATCAATCACTTCAGTTTAGTCGCTCAATCATGTCTGACTCTTTTGTGACCACATGGACTGTAGCCCACCAGGCTCCTCTGTCCATGGGATTCTCCAGGCAAGAATACTGAAGTGGGTTGCCTTGCTCTCCTCCAGGGAAATCTTCCTGACTCAGGGATTGAACCGGCATCTCTTACGTCTCTTCATTGGCAGGCGGATGCTTTAACGCTACCACCAGCTGGGAAGCCCATAAGTGGGATTAGCATTCTCCAAGAAGAGACCCCAGGGAGCCTCCATCACCCCTTCCACCCTGGGAGGACATAGTGAGAAGACCAGGAAACGGGATCTCACCAGACAGCCTAGCCTTCATCTTGGACCAACCTCCAGGACTGAGAGAAATACATTTACACTTTTCACGAGCCACCCCATCTATGGTATTTGTCACAGCAGCTGCAAACGACTGAGACGAAACCTCACACCCTTTCCAGGGTCCATCCATAGGTGAAGACACTCCGCCCTCCCTGTAAGCTCTGAAGGTCCTCCCTCTGTCTGGATGTGGGACAGACACACAGTGGAATATTACTCAGCCGTGAAAAGGAACAAGATACTGCTGGACCTAGACACAGTCAGAGAGAGTGAAGTAAGTCAGAAAGAGAAAAATAGGTATCACGTATTAATACGTATGTGAGGACTCTAGAAAAATGGTGGGGATGAACTTATGGGAAAAGCAGAAATAGAGACGCAGACACAGACAGCAAGCAGGGGAAACAGGTGGGATGAACTGGGAGATTGAGATTGATATATATCCACTGCTTCCCAGCTAGCACTTGTGGTAAGAAGGACCTGCCTGCCAAAGCAGGAGACATAAGAGACTCGGGTTCTATCCGTGGATCGGGAAGATCCCCTGGAGGAGGGCATGGCAACCCACTCTACTATTCTAGCTTGGAGAATCCGCACGGACAGAGGAGCCTCGCCGGTTAAGGTCCATAGCGTTGCAAAGAGTCAGACATGACTGAAGCAACTTAATATGCACGCATAAAATAGGTGACGAAGAATAACCTACTGTAAAGCACAGGGGACTCTATTCATTGCTCTCTGGGGAACTAAATGGGAAGAAAACCCCCCAAAACAAGAGGGGATGTACGTATACATGTGGCTGAATCATGGGCAGTACAGCAGAAACCAACACACCATTGTAAACCAGCTATATTCCAATAAAAATTAAAAAAAAAAAAACAGTCGATTTTTGGAGATCAACACCAGTTGCTCCGCTGGGTTCTATGCATTCCCCAATCACTTCAATTTGATCTGATTGCAAGAAACAGGCATGAACATACTGCTTCACAGTCTCTCTCACACACACACAGCCTCGAGGAAACAGCAATAAGATCCCCCTTTGTTTACTCTCCTGCCTATAGAACAGATCTCCCATGAACATTCTCAAAGTCCCCTCCATTCACAGCGATTTGCCCCGGCTCCTCTTCTTGGCTCACTGGTTCTTCCTCCAGCAGGAGGAAACCCTTTTAAGCAGCACATTATTCCATGTTGTTGTTCAGTCGCTCAGTCATGTCTGACTTTTTGTGACCCACAGACTGCAGCATGCCAGCCTTCCCTGTCCTTCACCATCTCCCAGAACTTACTCAAACTCGTGTCCATTGAGTCAGCGATGCCATCCAACCATCTCATCCTCTGTCGTCCCCTTCTCCTCCTGCCCTCAATCTTGCCCAGCATCAGGGTCTTTTCCAGTGAATCAGTTCTTCGCATCAGGTGGCCAAAGGATTGGAGTTTCACCTTCAGCATCAATCCTTCCAATGAACACCCAGAACTGATCTCCTTTAGGATGGACTGGTTGGATCTCCTTGCAGTCCAAGGGACTCTCAACAGTCTTCTCCAACACCACAGTTCAGAAGCATCAATTCTTCAGCGCTCAGCTTTCTTCACAGTCCAACTCTCACATCTGTATGTGACTACTGGAAAAACCACAGCTTTGACTAAGCAGACCTTTGTTGGCAAAGTGACGCCTCTGCTTTTTAATACGCTGTCTAGGTTTGTCATAGCTTTTCTTTCAAGGAGCAGGCAAACTTTAATTTCATGGCTGCAGTCACTGGTCACAGAGATTTTGGAGCCCAAGAAAATAAATATGTCAGTGTCCACTCCTTATTGTGGGCATCATTTTTTTGTTGTTGTTTTCTTCTCATTTTACAGCTGAATACATTGAATTTGAGAGAGTATAAGTGTCTTGCTCAAAATGACACAGCTGAAAAATAGAGCTGGTGTTTGGTTTTGTGTTCTGAATGGTCCTGTATTTTCCTCACGTAGAGTCCCTGATGATTTAAAACCAGTGATATTTTGGGGACTTCCCTAGTGGTCCAGTGGTTAAGAATCTGTCATATAACATGGGGCATGCAGGTTTGATTCCTGGTCCAGGAACTAGGTCTCACACACTGCGTGTCATGAGGTAAGCTTGCAAGTTGCAACTGAGATCTGAAATAGGCAAATAAGTAAATAAAAAATTTTTTTTAAAACTGTTGATATTTTGATTAACAAATTAAGCTATGCACTGACAAGGATATTTAGATTATCTTTGAAAAAATATATACCTTTTATGGGCACATTCACTGTAGCTTTAAGCTAGCTAGTGTCCATTTCTGAATAATTCAGAAAAGATTCCAATCAAATTCTGAACGCTTTGAGTTCCTTCTCTTCATTGTTTTTAGTCATTATTTGAGCAGACTGCTGCAAGCCCTTGAGCATGCACTTCAGTGAAATATTACAGATGAACTCACTCAAGCCTTCCCTATTGTATAATTTCCAGAAAATGATATTTTCCTCATCTCCATAAATCCAAGTGACGTCTCCTTTGAACTTTACTAATTCTTTCTTAATTGATCATCTTGTGTTAATAAATTCATTGTTTAAAAACAGTGGATTGTTCAGTAATGTTCAATACATTCTTAACTCATCATTATGAAGCAATGATGCTGGTTTTATCTTTAGGACAAAAATAGCTAGCCATCCATGGCAACCATACACTGCCTCTTAGATGAGATTTCGAATGTTGATTTATGTGGAAGAGAAAATCATATTACGTTTATTTTTTCATTTTACTTTGAATTTGTCTTTTAACTAGTCACCGTTTGATATGTGATCCACATAACCTCATTTTTCTCACACAGGCACGCAATATTAATATGACTATGACTACAAAAAAAATGTATCATACTCTACAGCAGATTTTGTATTTTCTAGTTATGGTATTTCAATAAACATTTTTACTATACTCGGTTGATGTAAAATAATCAATTGGAGATGCTCTTGCACTGTTCTGTAGAAACTTACACTGTTTTCTTGTTTTTAACTTTTCCTTAGCAGTTATTTATGTTATGAAATTAGACACTGATAATACTTATTGCAGCCATGAATTCAGAAGATGCTTACTTCTCGAAAGGAAGGTCATGACTGACCTAGACAGTCTGTTAAAAAAGCAGAGACATCACATTGCCGACAAACGTCTGTGCAGTCAAAGCTATGGTTTTTCTAGTAGTCATGTATAGATGTGCGAGTTGGACCATAAAGAAAGCTAGACACCAAAGAACTGATGCTTTCTAACTGTGATGCTGGGGAAGACTCTTGAGAACTCCCTGGACAGCACGGATGTCAAACCAGTCCATCCTAAGGAACATCAACCCTGAATACTCATTGGAAGGATTGATGCTGAAGCTGGAAGTTCCAATATTTTGTCCACCTGATGAGAAGAACTGAGTCATTGGGAAAGACCCTGATGCTGGGAAAGATTAAAGGCAGGAGGAGAAGGGGACGACAGAGGATGAGATGGTTGGATGGCATCAGCAACTCGATGGGCAAACTCCGGGAGATGGTTAGGGACAGGGAGGCCGGGCGTGCTGCAGTCCATGGGGTCCCAAAGGAGGTGGACAGGATTAAGGGGCTGAACAACAGCAACAAATGCTTTTTACGGACTCCATTTAAATTTACTCACGGAAGGATGCATTTGCCTATAAACTTAATTTCTTTGAAAACAGAACCACTGAACCACCACAGCAACACAGAAGAGACACTTGATCGTGTCTGTAGTTCTCTGTGCATTAGGAGAAAGTCATCAGGTCCCACCACACCGAGGAAAGAAATTACTGGAGGGCATGAAGACCAAGGAGGCGGGGGTCACAGAGCTCTTCCAGAAGCAGCCCACAGACCTGCCTTCCTGGACGGACAAGAGTCTTCCCACTGTGCTAGGGAATGATACTTGCATGAGCTCAGTTCAGCTCAGTCGCTCAGTCGTGCCCGACTCTTTGCGACCCCATGGACTGCAGCCCATCATGCTCCTCTGTCCATGGGATTTTCCAGGCAAGGATACTGGAGTGAGTTGGCATGTCCTTCTCCGACTCTACACGTTACTGCAAAGTAAAGCACACAAGAGCGCTATCAGCTGTAAACGAGGCACGCACAGGCCAGTGCCGAGCAGACACGTGCGCTAACTTCCGCACCTGGACGTGCACAAATGCACACTCACCTCCTTTGAAGGTTCGTATATAGGGGACTTCCCTTGCAGCTCAGCTGGTAAAGAATCCGCCTGCAATGCCAGAGACATGGGTTCGATCCCTGGGTTGGGAAGATCCCCCTGGAGAAGGGAAAGGCTACCCACTCCAGTATTCTGGCCTGGAGCATTCCGTGGACTGCAGAGGATGAGATGGTTGGATGGAATCACCGACTCAATGGACATGGGTTTGGGTGGACTCCGGGAGTTGCTGATGGACAGGGAGGCCTGACGTGCTGCGGTTCATGGGGTCGCAAAGAGTCAGACACGACTGAGCGACTGAACTGAACTGAACTGAACTGATAAGCAATATACAGCACTTACTGTGTAAGAAAATATATTGGAAAATCATTCACAATAATTACTTTATCCCCTCAAATGAAATGATACTCATCACAGCAATCAGATTTTCTTACACACATTTATAAAGTGTTGGCACTGAACAGGTAACAAAAAAGGAATAAAGTCAAAAATTTGTTTTCTGCCTGTTTAGTTCGCAGGAATGATAAATCCATACCAAACCTTGAGATAAATTCTGATAGTGGATGATAGACAAGCATATCTATCGTACGCCTGTTTACTGCATGTCATTATAAATTGGAATCATCATTAGGTGTTTAATAAGATGATAAAAAGTACATGGTCACGGCAGAGAATATTGAAATGGTTAATGAAGCAAGCAGAAGTCTGCAACATTGAAAAAACCATGTCTGGCATTTCTTTTAAAAACAGCTTCATGGACCTGGGACTCCCATACCATACAATTCACCAGCGTAAAGCATAAAGCGAAAGGTTTTACTGGTTTTCAGTGCATTTGCAGGCTTGTGCCACCATTATCACAATCAGCTTTAGTCAACTGACATTTTAACACGCAACCCCTGCCCCCGCCCCCACCGTCGAGTCATTTTGGCTCAGCATTAACATACAATTTTATAACCTGAATTTAAACTTACTAGGCAGAAATCAGTCCCCATATTCATAAATATTCCTTGGCTACATCCATTTTAATAGTAATACACTCACTGAAAAAAAAAATCTTACTTCTCATGATGGCTTACTTTCTGCTTTCTTGAGTAATGGATTTAGTCGGTTCGTCTTTGCAATAACCTCGCAAAGTGCTTACTATTCTTTTCTTTGCAGAGAAGCGAGGATCACAGAGAAGGTTAAGACGCTTGCCTGAAGTTGTCCATGTGGTAAGTAGATGAGTAATGCTTTCGTTGAAACGGCCTGACTCCTCACTCTCCACGTGGCTGCACGGTCATGTGGGTGTCCGAGGCTCTGGTGTTGAAAATTTAATTGGTTTCCAATTCAGAGCTCTTGTAACTGTATCAGATAAAGGTGCATTAAAAACATACCCATAAAAATAAGCAACTTAAGCAATAATTTATCTCACAGATTTGGCAGGTCAAAAATCTAGGAGCTCTTGAACTGGATATTCTAGAAATTATGAATTGCTGCAAGGGTGCAATTAAATGTCACCTGGGTGCATTTGCATGCTAAGTTGCCTGAGTCCTGTCCAACTGTTTGCGACCCCATGGACTGTAGCCCACCAGGTTCCTCTGTCCCTGGGGTCCTCTAGGCAAGAATACTGCACTGGGTTGCCATTTCCTCCTCCGGGGGATCTTCCCGACCCAGGAACAGAACCCCTGTCTCTTGCATCTCCTGCCTTGGCAGGTGGGTTCTTTACCATGAGCACCACCTGGGAAGCCAAATGTTACCTGGGGCTGGGGTCTTATCCGAAGTCTTGACTGGGGAAGGGCTCACTCGAAGCTTCCTGACATAATGCTAGCAGGATTTAAGTCCCTGGTGACTTTTGGAGAGAGACGGCATTTTTTTTAAACACGTGATATTCTCCATGGGATGGCTCCATGCATGGCAGCTGGCTTCCCTTGGCACAAGCAAAGCAGAGATGATGGCCGAGATGGAATCCTAGCCTCAGAGCTGACATCCTGGTATTTTGCTCTATTCATCTTTTTCAGATGAGTTCACTCTTTCTCTGTCTTTCTTTGCTTTTAATTTGGAAGAAGCTCATCTGGAATTTTCCTTCTTTTAGGCTATGACACGTGGCATGTGAGATCTTAGTCCCCCAGCCAGGGATTGAACTTGAGCTCCTTGCATTGGGAAGCCCAGAGTCTTAACCAGTGGACCACCAAGAAAGCTCCTGCTATATTATGTTTATTAGAAGATGTGCCTTAAGGTGGCTGACAATGAAGGGAGGGGATAAGATGAGGGTGTAAATATCATGAGGTGGACACCACTTGCGGCCAACTTGGATCCTGCCTATCACAACACCTCATGAAAAAGTGAGAGCTGCTCAGTCGCGTCCAACTCCTTGTGACCCCATGGACGATGCAGCCCATGGAATTCTCTAGGCCAGAATACTGGAGTGGGTAGCTGTTCCCTTCTCCAGGGGATCTTCCTAACCCAGGGATCGAACCCACGTCTCTGGCATTGCAGGTGGGTTCTTTACCAGCTGAGCCACCAGGGAAGTCCAAGAATACTGGAGGGGGTAGCCTATCCCTTCTCCAGCAGATCTTCCCCACCCAGGAATCAACCTGGGGTCTCCTGCATTGCAGGCGGATTCTTTACCAACTGAGCTATTAACACCTCAGGCACATTGTAAATACGGATGCTGAGCTATGATAGGCAGGCCTGGTGTGCTGCAGTCCATGGGGTCCCAAGGAGCCGGACATGACTGGGCAGTTGAACAATAACAACAAATATGTACACAAGTGACCACTTAAAAATACAAGCACTTAACTAGGGTTTGTGTGTATGTGTGTCTGTGTGGTGAATACGTCTTGACAAAATACCCGCAGAAGGCACACGGGTTACCTTACGCACATTCATTTAATCCCCCTTTGAAATGCCACCGAAATTTTTATTTCCATATGCATCTCTCTTTTTTTTTTAAGATTCTTTTTGATGTCTTTGTTGAATAAGCTACAGCTTCCATTTTCTGTTTCTTTCTTCCCTTTTTGCCCACAGGGCATGTGGGATCTTAGTGTCTGGACCACAGTTCAAACTCACATACCTTGCATTGGAAGGTGAAGTCTTAAGCACCTGACCACGACGGAAGTCCCTCCACAGCTGTCTCTTCTCCACATGGTCCATTTACCCCAGTGGAGGATGAGCCTCCTCACACTATGGCAGTGGGTTATTTCAGCTTGAACCAATCAGCATATGGTGGGCACATGATCCAAATGGTCCAATCACAGCTAATCTTGTAACTCCAGCTTCTCATGTAGGAGCACGGCCTCTCTCCTATGGGGACAGTGGTGTTTGATCGATGGCTGGAGGGTAACAGCCATTCTGACACCATGAAGCACAGCCGCCTGAGAATGAAGTGGACCCTCAGAATCAGACAGAGCCAGAGGGATCTCAACAAACATGGGATGGGAGTTTCTGGTTAAGGCGGCCTTGAAAACGGCGCACGTATCTGGATTCAAGCTCTGTAAACCAATATATACCATTCTTTTCAGAGTCAGTTTGAGTATGTTTTCAATAGATTGTGCCATCCAAAGTAATCTCAACTGAAAAATTCAGGCTGAAGGAGCTGTCTGCCACATGTCTAAAATGCTGGGTGAGCTCAGGCATTGCAAAAGAGAGAGAGAGAGAGGAGAACTCTCCTATAGCAGGCTGGGAAATTGACTGGCACTAATAGGTAGCTTGGAAACATTAATGAATATTAATAGTTATCAATTAATAAAATAAAAATTACTTAACCAATATGAGGGCAGGCGACTACAGACTAATATATAGCTGGGGAAGATTGAAGGCAGGAGGAGAAGGGGACGACAGAGGAAGAGATGATTGGATGGCATCACTGACTCAATGGACATGGGTTTGAGCAAGCTCTGGAGCGATGGACAGGGAAGCCTGGTGTGCTGCCGTCCATGGGGTCACAAAGGGTGGGACACCACTGAGCGACTGAACTGAATATGTAGCACCGAAACACCAGTTAAATTGCCACCAGTGATTTCTTGGGACTCAGATTCAGTGCCCATCAAGGCTTACGGGAGCCGGGAGGAAATGTTTAGGGGTTCTGGAGTGAATTAGCTACTTCCTCAAGGTCTCAGTAATGTCTCAAGCAGGAAGCAAGAGATAAGGTTATACTGAAATAGGGCTTTGTGAAATCAGACTGGGGAAATACAGCTTTTGTAAGAGAGATATTGAAGCCTGCAAAACAGAATTCAATGTATCTTGAAAAAGCCAAAATCCCTTTGAGCCCCAAGTTACAGTTTGTGTAAGAGATCCCTTTCTCAACCACTCCCTTAGTCTGCTCCCATCTGCTCCACGTCAGAAAAGGGCAACTCCATTCTCAACAGGATGAGACCACAAATACCTGGAATCGCCTTTATCTCCTTTCTTTCTTGTGCACTCTTAAATCAAAGTCAAAATTCCATATACACAGTGAAATAATGTTCTGTGCTGTGTGCTAAGATGCTTCAGTCGTGTCTGACTCTTGGCGACCCTGTGGACTATAGCCTGCCAGGCTCCTCTGACCATGGGATTCTCCAGGCAAGAATACTGGAGTGGGTTGCCATTTCAATGAAATACTACTTGGACATTAAAAAGAATGAGATAATGCCATTGGTAGCTCCGTGAGTGGACCGAGAGATTGTCATACTAAGTGAAGTCAGTCAGAGAAGAGGGCTACAGCGTGGCATCCCTTATATGTGAAATCCAAAAAGAAATGGTACAAAATAACTTATTCACAAAATAGAAACAGACTCAGAGACTTGGAGGATGAACTTATGGTTACTGGGGAGAAGGATGGTGGGAAGGGATAGTTAGGGAGCTTGGGTCTATCTATCTATCTATGGGTTTTCCTGATAGCTCAGTTGGTAAGGAATCCACCTGCAATGCAAGAGACCCCAGTTTGATTCCTGGGTCAGGAAGATCCCCTGGAGAAGGGATAGGCTACCCAATCCAGTACTCTTGGGCTTCCCTGGTGGCTCAGCTGGTAAAGAATCCACCTGCTATGCAGGAGACCTGGGTTTGATCCGTGGGTTGGGAAGATCCCCTGGAGAAAGGAACAGCTACCCACTCCAGTATTCTGGCCTAGAGAATTCCCTGGACTGTATAGTCCATGGGATCACAAAGAGATGGACACAACTGAGTGCCTTTCAGATTCTTACCCCTTATAGATTATTATAAAATACTGAGTATAGTTCCCTGGGCTATACAGTAGGTCCTTGTTGTTTATCGATTTTACATATAGTGGTGTGGAAAATGTTGGTTTGAAACATGAGGAAATATTTCAGACATAAAATATACACCAGCATGTTTTGTATAGATGGCTCCCTAACATTGTAAAGAAGGTTGGGAAGGTTTTTGCCTTTGTTAAAAGTTGATTACTCCAGGAGTTGGTGATGGACAGGAAGGCCTGGCGTGCTGTGATTCATGGGGTCGCAAAGAGTTGGACACGACTGAGGAACTGAACTGAACTGAACTGAAGGCTATTCTTTTTACTGACCTTCTGCCAAAATTTACCCTGTCTACGCATGACACCGGAGAAGGCAATGGCACTCCACCCCAGTACTCTTGCCTGGAAAATCCCATGGATGGAGGAGCCTGGTAGGCTGCAAAGAGTCGGGCACGACTGAGCGACTTCACTTTTCACTTTTCACTTTTATGCATTGGAGAAGGAAATGGCAACCCACTCCAGTGTTCTTGCCTGAAGAATCCCAGGGACAGTGGGCCCCCGTCTATGGGGTCGTGCAGTCAGACACAGCTGAAGTGACTTAGCAGCAGCAGCAGCAGCAGCAGGCATGACGCTTTTTAAAATGGGGAGAGTCAGTTCCTGGTCACTGTGACCCAGGTAACAAGACTTGTCTAGAACATCATGGGAAGTAAAGAGGCAAAGAGTTGTGTTAGAGCTGGAAGAATTCATGATATATAGCTCGCTGAGCAATATCACATACGCAGCTGAACGGTGTGTGATGTAGTGAGCTAACCAGGACACAAGTAGACTGGAGGGTCAAAGTTAGCCATAACTGTTTGCTCCTGGGGGCATCTTTTGAACAGCCCATTTCTCCTAAGGAAGTCAGACATTTGGCCAGGGTTTTCTTGGAGGTAAAAAACTGGGTATTTGGACAAAACCCCACTTCCCAATTTACGGCTGTTATCCTAACATAGTTTTAAATAGCATCCATTTTACTTTTAAAAGGATCCTTCTTTATTTGATCAGCTATATATTATACAGATATTTCAGAATGGGATGACTTCTAAAGTTCTTTTCATATGCAAATGTGGGAAAGTATCTTTCCTATTCCTTCCAACAGACTTCATGTTTGCAGTGAGAAATCTCACATTGTATAAATCATTAATGATTAACAAACACCATCAGTTTCCTATTCAGAAAGCTTCAGGCAGTGGATTACAAAGTGACTGAAATTTCTTGTGTAACATTTTTATATTAATTAGGTTTCGAAGTGATTTTCTAATTGCATAATTTATAATTATAGCCTTGTACAAATATGTAAGTAAATGGGATACTGCACATCATTGGATAGAAGATGAAAGGTAAAAACGTTAAAATAGAATGTCTCGCATACCACAACAGGAGTTTTATCTATTCTTAACTGTAAAAACACGATGTTGCTTCCAAAGCCAAAGAGACCAGGACCAAAATGACTTCTTTTGGAAAACCATGTTGAATTCCCTGAAAAAGGACTGACACGGTACCAAAAAAAGTGATCACATTTGAATATCTTTTTGAAACATACCAAAAGAATGCCTCCTCTTCTCACTAACTTTGAGAAAAATAATCACGCCGCTAAATGCAGTTTTTCTTCCTCAACTATCTCTTGCCCCTTCATACCCTTTGGCTCACTGGCCTTCCATAATGGAACTCAAACATATGCAACCATTATTCTTGAACATCAGTGTTGTCATCCGGCGGTCAGGAAGGGATGAGTTACAAGGAAACAAAAGATTTGACTGCATTTGAAATTCAGCACGATCTATCGTTCAGTAATAGCTGTCATCGTTGTGATAGTATATCTTGTGGGCGGTCACCCAAGAGGAATTATTCACTTCTGTTAAAAGCCCAGGGTCTGATCCTCAATTCCATGGAGGAAGACTCAGGCCATACAAGAGATACGGGCTGGGGGGCAGGGTAGTGAAAGCTCACTGTAGAAATGGATGCTTGGTCAAGCTCTACTCTAGATGCTACATTTTGCTGTAAAGAAAATCTATACTTTTATGGATTGTCCTTTGCCTCAAAGGTTAGCGGTCAGAAATCACATAGCTCCCACTTATGAGACACGCTACATAGGACTACCTGGGATACTGGGTGTATCAATAAGCCGCATTTGATGTGATATAGACCATGGACAGCTCTGCTTTATCCTGTCCTCCTGCTGTTTGGTCCCTAAGTCGTGTCCAAGTCTTTGTGACCCCGTAGACTGCAGCCCGCCAGGCTCCTCTGTCCATGGGATTTTCCAGGCAAGAACACTGGAGTGGGTTGCCATGTCCTGCTCCAGGGGATCTTCCTGACCCAGGGACTGAACCCACATCTCCTGCGTTGGCAGGCGGGCTCTCTTCACCACCGAGCCACCAGGGAAGGCCCACTCTGTTCTCCTCCGGATGGTCAAAACAACAGCATCTCATTCCATTATCATCGGTGTCTGTAACTTGGTCTCTTTAAATGGGGCCACTAATTCGCTGTATTCTGACATAACCGTTCACATGGGCTCAAGTCTCCTGTTTCAAGTTCACGTCCCTAATGTTCAAAAGTAAAGATGACTGCTTCCCAAAAAGCACTGCCAGTGGTTTTTATTTTGCTTCTTTTTTGTTTTGTTTCGGCCTTGCTACCTGGCATGCCAGACTTCAGTTCCCTGACCACGGGTGGAAGCCAGGCTCCCTGCATTGGAAGCGTGGAGCCTTAACGACCGGACCACCAGGAAACTCCCAGTGTGTTGCCAGCATTTACAAATCAGGCGGCAATTCGTATCTAGTCACCCCCTCTGTGGTCACAGGCAGATGGCCCCACAGTTATATAGGGGTGTCTTCAATCCCAACAGTGTTTTTAAGTCTGCCTTCAAAGCGAATGATTCGAGTTTACATTTGAAAAATTGCACATTCACCCTAGATGTTACAGGAATAAATGGCAATGTCACCTGCCCCAGATTTTTCCTGAAATGGTGCTGATTAGCATTTTTTGGTCCCAAAGACTTATTTTTTAAATCCCTCAAAGTATCAGAGTTCTACTTTGCTGCTAAGATGTAGGTTCTGGGAAGCTTATCAAGGATCAGTCAGATCACAGTCACCTACAATTCACAAAGGATTTCGTTTCGAGGAAAACCTTAAGGCTTATTGGAAGGACTGATGCTGAAGCTGAAGCTCCAATACTTTGGCCACATGATGTAAAGAGCTGACTCACTGGAAAAGACCCTGATGCTTGGAAAGATTGAAGGCAGGAGAAGGGGATGACAGAGGATGAGATGGTCGGGATGGCATCGCCCAGTTGATGGACGTGAGTTTGAGCAAGCTCCAGGAGATGGTGAAGGACAGGGAGGCCTGGTGTGCTGCAGTCCATGGGGTCGCAGAGCTGGACTGGACTCGGCCACTGAACACCAACGACTGAGATAAAGTATGAATTCAGACTCAGAGGAGAGACATAGTAAAGAACGGCTCTGTCCCAAGGATCCATCCCAGGGTGTTAAAACTGCTGTCATCCGGGCAAAGAGAGGGTGTGGATTTGAAAGCAGTTTGTGAACAAGGGACATTAACTGCCTCTTTAGAAATAGCTTCGGTTTAGGAATCAACTGGAGGGATTTCTATTCCCCTCAAAACTCAACTGTTTCTTATAAGAATGAAGTGAATTCAAGTGAAAGTGGCTCAGTCCTGTCTGACTCTTTGCAACCCCGTGGACTATAAAGTCCAGGGAATTTTCCAGGCCAGAGTACTGAAGTGGATGGCCTTTCCCTTCTCCAGGGGATCTTCCCAACCCAGGGATCAAACCCAGGTCTCCCGCATTGCAGGCAGATTCTTTACCAGCTGAGCCACACGGGAAGCCCAAGAATACTGGACTGGGTAGCCTCTCCCTTCTCCAGCGGATCTTCCTGACCCAGGAATCAGGGTCTCCTGCATTGCAGGTAGATTCTTTACCAGCTGAGCTATCAGGGAAGCCCCTTGTAAGAATGGCCATCATTGAAGAGTCTGTAAATAACCAACACTGGGGAGGGTATGCAGAAAAGGAAACCCCCCACTGTTGGTGAAACTGTGAATTGCTGAAGTCGCTGTGCACAACAGCATGCAGGTCCTTTAAAACACTAACAATAGAACTGCCTTACGATCCAGGAATCCCTGTCTTGGGCATATATCCAGAAAAGATGAAAATGCCTATTTGGAAAGAGTGTTCACGTTTACTGCAGCGGTATTTACAATCCCAAGATACGGAAGCAACCTAAGTGTCCATCAACAGATGGAATGATGAAGAAGATGCAGGGTGTGTGTCTGTGTGTGTTGTGTATGTGTGTGTGTGTGTGTCTGTGTGTCTCACAATGGAATATTTGTTGTGGTTGTTTTCCAGTAGCCCAGGCATGTCCAGCTCTCCGGGAACCCATGGGCTGCAGGACTCCAGGCCTCTCTGTCGCTCACTGTCTCCTGAAGGTTGCTGACCATTGCATCAATGAGGTCCACTAAATCACTGACGCCTGCCAGCCGCCTCATCCTCTTAGAGTATGGAATATTACACAGCCATAACAAAGAAGGAAATAATTCCATTTCTAGCAACGTGGATGGACTTTGAGAGCATTATGCTAAGTGAAATAAGTCAGAAAGAGTAACATAAATGCCATATGATGCCAATTATACGTGGAGTCTAAACGCACAACAAACTATTGACCATCACAAATAAAGAGGTAGGCTCACAGATTAAAAAAAAAAAAAAATAGAGTAGTGGTTGCCAGAGGGGGCAGGGTGGAATATAGGAGTAAGAAGTCCAAGCTGCTATGTATACAGTAAGCTACAAGAACACGTCATGTAAGACAAGGGATATGGCCAGTATTCTATAATAATGACGTGTGCCTGCTTAGTTGCTCAGCTGTGCCAGACTCTTTGTGACCCCATGGACTGTAGCCCACCAGGCTCCTCTGTCCATGGGATTCTCCAGGCAAGAATCCTGGGGTGGGTAGCTTATCCCTTCTCTGGCGGAAAAAGTCTTTAAAAATTGTGAATCACTGTCTTGTATACATGTAACTTATGTGACATCTGTACAGCAACAATACTTCAGCCAAGATAAAAATAAAAGAGAAACAAAAAAAGTCAAATGCTCCCATACTCAAGTGACGGTCTGTTTTCCAGGGATCGAGTCCAAACGTCACTTCCTTTATGCCTCAGATTTTCCTATTTGAAAGTAAACTTTTTTCTCCAAAACCCAATAGTCTGCTATTTCCCTTAAATCACATGGTTCATACTCTGAATTATATTTACTTGCGGATTTGCTTTTTAACATTAACTGTGCTACCATCCTGTTCCATGTTTTTTTGAGAGTCCTTAGGATGGAGGCCTGTAGGCAACACATGGGGCTTCCCTGGTGGCCCAGATGGTGAAGAATCTGTCTAGAATGCAGGAGACCCAGGTTCCATCCTGGGTTGGGAAGATGCCCTGGAGAAGAGAATGCCTACCCACTCGGGTATTCTTGCCTGGAGAATCCCAAGGACAGAGGAGCCTGGTGGGCTACGGTCCATGGGATCACAAAGAGTCAGACACGCCTGAGCAATTAACACTTTCGCTTCCCAAGCAATACATGGGAAGACAAATAACTTTGATGAATTAATCATTTGCTTCAACAGATCCTCAAATACAGATTTGGATCAAGCGGTAATTATCGCCAAATTTCTCAAATATGATCAGCCCATATAAATAATTGAAAATGTCCACAGCACAGAGAATTTCTGCTCTCATCATGCAAAATCTCTCCCTGCAGTGATGAAAATAGATACTTCAGGAAAAAATAAACAAAACTCTCCCATCTCTTTAAGTCAAACACTAGCAAATTCCTGTGTTTCCGTTTCCAGCAACACTCATCAACAGGCATTCCACTGGATGCAAGATGTTCTCGTATTAATCCATTTACAAGGCTAATCAGTGTGGCATCTTTGGCAAAATTACTCAAGAAATGTAGGCGGCTTCCACACAGAAGGCATCAATCCTAGCAAAAGTCTTCGTCTGAGACATCTAATTATCTTTAAGACTGAAGGATAACCAAACATTTAATGCATTTGCTAATTGTTTTCCCATTCTTTGGACCTTTATGTGGTCTTTAGTTATTAAAGACGCTGTAATTAAGGGGTAACGAAGCACAGCCAAGATCCACTATTTGTTTTGCTTCCCTCTGTTTTGTTCTGTTTTTCTACAAGTCAACAGAGCATATGAAAAAGAGGCAGAACAAGATTTTGTTCAATGAAACAAAAGGGATCTGTACTTTTCAAATTGACTCATGGCACGTGTTCATTTATGGGGC
Organism: Ovis aries; assembly: GCF_016772045.2. NCBI lineage: Eukaryota > Metazoa > Chordata > Mammalia > Artiodactyla > Bovidae > Ovis > Ovis aries. Next base: position 3,187,142 of record NC_056080.1, on the reverse strand, counting down.
TTCCCTGGTGGCTCAGGAGTTGAAGAATCTTCCTGCCAATGCAGGAGACCTGGGTTCCATCCCTGGGTTGGGAAGAGTCCTCTGGAGGAGGGCACGGCAACCCACTCCAGTATTTCTTGCCTGGAGAATCCCATGGACAGAGGAGCCTGGAGGGGCTACAGTCCAAAGGATGGCAAGGAGTCAAAGAGAACTTAGTGACTAAACAACATGTGTTCATCTGTACATCACATGGTTAAGGAAAAGGAAGCGCTAAGGTGATGATGGTGGTCTGCCCCTTGAAGGGGACCTAAGGGATCTCCAGGCCAGGAGGATGCACAGAGAAGTGATCTGGGCACTCTGATGAGATGGGATAGGCGTACGGGCTGGAAGCTTTCTGCAAATGCATATGCGTATCTCCCACACTAAACGTGGGCAAGAGTGACTTCTCTGCTGGACCAGCCGTTAAGACTCTGTGCTTCCACTGGGGGTGGGGGAGGGGCCGCAGGTTCCATCCCTGGCCAGGGAACTAAGATCCCCCCTGCTACACAGGGCAGCCAATACCTATAACTCAGTAGCTAACGGACAAATAAAACAAGTGAGCAAAAAGCACGGGCAAGAGAGGGGCAGGGAAGGCATGAGCATAGGAAGCAATCGGGGGCAGGAGAGCAGCTGGTGGGAGATGTACCGATGGTGCTCCTGAAAGGAACAGCCTGTGTGAACCCGCTGAAGCAGGGCAAAACTGCACACTCATAATCGCTAATAATGATTCTGAGCAGGACTCCGTGGGGCTCCTGGGCACGGAGGCACTGCTGGCTCCCTCATTTCTTGATGACAGGAAATAGGTTTCATTCGCCCCCAAGACCTTCCCTGAGTTCCGACTGGGCAAGTTCAAAGAGCTGTTCATCAGGCAAGAGAGGGGAGGCAGGGACGGAGGAAGAGCCAGGGAGCAACAGCGCAGCCTTGGGGCAGGTCCTGCTGCCCCGGAAAGATCACTGTTGTGATTTGGTTGGCCCCCAAAGAGTTATTGCTGCTGTTCCTTCATTCAGTCCTGTCCGACTCTTTGTGACCCCATCGACTGCAGCACGCCCAGGCTCCCTGTCCATCACCAACTCCCGGAGCTTGCTCAAACCCATGTCCATTGAGCTGGTGATGCCATCCAACCATCTGTTCCTCTGTCGTCCCCTTCTCCTCCCGCCTTCAATCTTTCCCAGCATCAGGGGCTTTTCCAATGGGTCAGCTCTTCTCATCAGGTGGCCAACGGATTGGAGCTTCAGCTTCAACATCAGTCCTTCCAATGAATATTCAGGACTGATTTCCTTTAGGATGGACAGGTTGGACCTTCTTGCAGTCCAAGGGACTCTCAAGAGTCTTCTCCAATACCCCAGTTCAAAAGCATCAATTCTTGGGTGCTCAGCTTTATTTAGGGTCCAACTCTCACGTCCATACATGACTCCTGGGAAAACCCATACCTTTGACTACATGGACTTTTGCTGGTAAAGTGATGTCTCTGCTTTTTAGTATGCTGTCTAGGTTGGTCATGGCCAAACAATATCTCTGAGCTTTTTTTTTTCAACCCTCAGCAGGTGAGAGAAGTTAATAACGTGCTGCCCACAAGCAGGTAGACCCCAGACCAGCTGGGACCAGTGGGTGGTGATGCTGACTCAGGATTTCCTACCATCAGCCAAGCAGAAGAATGCCCACAGGCTGATCACGCCCTCTTTGAACCACCGTTGTAAAACTTCTCACGACCCCCTCCAGAGTGGGACAGACATGGTTTTTTTTTTTTTTTTTTGGCTCCCTTTGCCTACCAAAGCAGTAAACCCATTCCCTAGTACTTCACTCAAAACTCTGTCTCTGAGATTTACTTTGGTGTTGAGATACATGGGCTAGAGTCAGCTTCAGTAAGGACAGTTTCGCCTGCCTGAAACCGTGGTGTCCAGGGAAGTAGGAGGGGGCAGGCAGAATGGGGACAGATTATCACAGGATGGGGACCGGATGGATGGAGAGACGCTTGGGCAGCTCAGGACATGCCCCCCGTCCACCCCTAAAATGTGCCACCTTTGGGACACTGCTCACCTTGAGCCTGAGGCATCTGAAAAACAGCAAACAGGAAGTGAGGCTCTCTCGGAATCCCTGGGACTGCTTAACAAGCACCCTCTGCAAGGAACTCACCTGCCATCAACCCCCTGGAGCTCCTTCCACCAGGAAGCCAGGCTTGTCACAAGGAGGAGACTAGAAACTGATATCACATCTTTCTTCACCGGGTTTCATTTTCTGTAACCACACTCAGCGAACACAAAACAGTCTGTGGGTTGATCTGTCTGTTCCTCTATTGCTAAACCTCCCCTCCCCACCCTCCCCTTTCCCACACTAGAAGGTAAGATTCATGGACGCACACCTCCCTAATCTGTCTGCTCATCGCTATATCCCATTACCTAGAGGATGGCTGCACTTAGAAGGCAAGAGATGCATATTTGATGAATTAAGTATTTGCTTTGCCATAAACCGTATTTTAAGAGTCTGGCCAGCCATGCATATGCGTGGCACATTTATCTAAATAAATGTACACAGTGGATGACGGGACTGACCCATCAGTGGAATGGGGGTAGAGTCTCCACTGGTACAATAGGGGTGCGGAGAAAGCGGTGTTGCATCCTTGGGTCTTCTCATATTAATCGTCTCTTGTCTGACCCTTCCTCCGAGTGGAGCCTAAATCCTAGTGATGCTGTCTTTATTTGCTGTTCTTGTTTAGTCACTAAGTCATGTCTGACTGTTTTGCGACCCCACGGACTATAGCCCACCAGGCTCCTCTGTCTATGGGATTTCCCAGGCAAGAATACTGGAATGGGTTGCCATTTCATTCTCCAGGGGATCTTCCCGACCCAGGGATTGAACCCATGCCTCCTGCATTGCCGGTAGTTGTTTTTTTTTTGTTTTTTTTTTTCCCACCAGCAAGCTACCTTTATTAATAAATCATTTAATCTAAGCGGCAATAGTCCTCCCAGGTTAAACTGCATTTCAGAAACAGCTTGCTAAAAATGGTGCGTGGTGGTTCATTAGCAGACAGTTGTTTGTTTGTTTTTTTTTCAACCTGACAGAGTGTTATCTGAACCTATATCATTGAAGGTGGTCCAAGATAGCTTCATCACACAGAGTTCCAAGGGAGCCAAGGAACAAGACTCCTGATGACTGCCCTTCCTGGGTCTACAGTTCCTGGGCTCTTAACATTCACTCAAGCTGCTAAAGCAGTTCCTTCTGGGTGGAAATGAACCTCCTTGCAATTTTATAAAAATGAAAAGGCCCTTTTGTGAAACGCTCTCTAATCTCTTTGCAGGACAACCGTTTTCCCAGTGTTGGAAGCTGAACAGCCCTGGCGTAGATAATCTGATTTATGTAGAATGGCAGATCCTCCTGTCCCATCTCACAGACAATAGAAAACCTCAGCCTGGAGGTGGTTCAATAACTAATTTAGGCTCAAATCTAATTCTTTTAATGACATATCCATCACAGTCCCTTAAAATGCCCGCGTCAGATCAAAATACACAGCTTGGGCTTGGATTTAATGCATGCAGGCAGTCTTCATCTTACCTGAATGAACCGCCATAGAGGCGGGCTGAATAAGTATGACTACACAAACATTTCATGTCTGATTTTCTCTATCCATGAAAAAGAAAATCCAGGAAATTAAAGAGTTATCAACTCCGTGAGATATACGATATTCTCTTCCTTTGATGGGGCAAGGTAGAGGAATGAAAAATAGGAGAAAAGACAATTAATATTCCTAAGAACCTACATCGGTGCTTGTGACGGTAAGATGATTTCTGCAGAGATTTGCCTGCTTTTGAATGAATTCTTCCCCCCCCCTCCCCTCATTATGGCACAGTGCCACTTTTTGTAGATGGTCAATTTCAATGACTATAGAAAATAACCGAATTCTCACAGAGTTGGCAGATTGGAAAACCTAGGGTGCTGGTGTTCAGTTGCTCACTTGTGTGTGACTCTTTGTAACCCCAAAGCCTGCAGCACATCAGGGTTCCCTGTCCCTCAGCATCTCCCAGAGGCTTGTTCAAACTCATGTCTATTGAATCAGTGATGCCATCCAACCATCTCCTCCTCTGTGGTCCCCTTCTCCTCCTGCCTGCAATCTTTCCCAGCATCACGGTCTTTTCCAACGAGTTGGCTCTTCACATCAAGTGACCAAAGTATTGGAGCTTCAGCTTCAGCATCAGTCCTTCCTAAGAATATTCAGCACTGAATTTAGCTTTGACTAGTTTGATCTCCTTGCAGTCCAAGTTCTGGGCAAGAATCCAAATTTTGAAGACCCAGAGTTTGGCCCTTGGACACACAGGTCTTGGATCCCAAAGGTCTCAGATGTTAAACTCCAACTCCCGTGAACCAGATGGTCTCAAAGCTGTTTGTTGATATCTGGGAGTCAGACCATCATGCTCCCTATGAAGCAAAGAGAGCTGAGATGGTCTGCTTTGATTTTTCTGTAATAAAGCTGCACATTGTCACAGAGATGGCTCTGATTACACAGAGAGACACCCGAGTCAAGAGAACTCAGTGTAACGAACCAGAAGGTGAGTATTCCCAGAAGTGCGTGTTCTTGGCCTTTTTTTTTTTTTTTTTTAACTAAAGTTTCTTTCTTGGATGAACATATTGTACTTGGAGCTTAGGAACTAGGAGAAATTTGTTGCTGTTGTTTAGTCATTCAGTCGTGTCCGACTCTTTGCAACCCCATGGACTGCAGCATGCCAGGCTCCTCTGTCCATGGGATTCTCCAGGCAAGAATACCAGAGTGGACTGCCATGCTCTCCTCCAGGGGATCTTCCAGACTCAGGGAGCGAACCTACGTCTCTTGTGTCTCCTGCGTTGGCAGGCGGATTCTGTGGATTCTGGGCCCCTTGGGAAGCCCGGTATAGAATACAGGAAGATCTCAACCCATAGTCTGTAGATATGATTGTAAACTTTTAATTAAGGATGCAATCTCAACGTGCTTCACCTCCAGTGGCAATCAAACAGTTAGGAGTCTAAGATCTATGGAAGCGACGGGGGTGACAGGCTTTTTAAAAATCTGCAATGTTTTTCTCATTTTTTTTTTCCCCTATCTAGCCTAATTGCATCCTGAGCCCGTCCTAAGTGTGTCTCCGCTAGATGAAGTAAAGGGAAGTTTACAGTCGGATTTCAAGATTGCAAATGGGATTCTGGAGCGAGCGGTACAGACAGGCTGACACACAGGCTCTGTCGAGAGGAAGGATTCACAGGAGCCCGTTTGCATTCCTCTCTAATTACTGGAGATGCTGCTCAGGTCTCTGCCACTCTTCACTAGAAGCTGTTTATTCTGATGGACGACAGCTCGTTGGTGGCTTCCTCTCCTTGGCCAGACTGCCCACTCAGCCAGGAAGCAGTTTGTTCACTGCTCTGCACTCAGCATCATTTCTTGGTTTTCCTGAAGACAAAGGTTTCTTCCGTTTACTTTTTGAGGCAGGGGAAGGAAATGTTAAAAATGCCTTTATCATATTGTAGAGCTTCCCTGGCGGCTCAGCTGGTAAAGAATCCACCTGCAGTGCAGGGGACCTGGCCTCGATCCCTGGGTTGGGAAAGAGCCCCTGGAGAAGGGAACAGCTACACACTCCAGTGTCCTGGCCTGGAGAATCCCATGGCCCGTACAGTCCACCGGGTCGCAAAGAGTCGGACACGACTGGGCGACTTTCACTTTATCGTCTTGTACTGGACTTTTTTCATTTAAACAGTTTATCTTAAAGAAAGTCTGTGAAAGCTTGACTTTTCACACCTAACGATCATTTTTTAAATTGCTTTTTATGGGAATACAGTTGCTTTACAATGCTGTGCTAGTCTCTGCTGCACAGCAGAGTCAGTCAGCTATATGTACATATATCTCTCCTCTTTCTTGGGCTGTCTTTCCATTTGGGTCATCACAGAGCATGGAGCTGGGTTATCTGGGCTATACAGTAGGATTTTTATTAGTTGTCTGGTTTATGCCTAAGATCAGTAGGGTGCATAGGCCAATTCTAGTGTCCCGGTTCATCCTACCACCTCTTTCTCTGCTTTGTGTCTGTCCTTTTTTTTCCCCTCTATGTCTATTTCTGCTCTGTAAATAGGTTCATTTCTACCATTTTTCTAGATTCCACATATAAACGTTAATAAACGCTATTTGACTTCCTCTTTCCAACTAACTTCACTCTGTAGGACAGTTTCTAGCTTCAACCACATCTCTGCAAAGAGCACAGTTTTGTTCCTTTGATTATCATCTTAAAGGGGTTCAAACATTTCTATTAGCAGGATTCACAAGTGCCCACTACAGGTCTGTAATTGTCCCGAACGTATGTCGGTGAATAAGAGAGCACAGCTACTACCTTCTTACAAGAGTTTACAAGCTTAATTTGAATTCTTCTTGTGCACAAATCCCAAGATCCCTTATTTCCAGCAGAATTAGCTTTGGAAGCCAATTTGCCATTCTGCACACAAAATATCCTTCTTCATTTGAAACAGAATTGATTCCTCCTTGAAGTTAAGTAAGCAAATCTGTATTTGAGGAGTACCAGCTATGTTCAATACCTCTCTCTCTCTTCTTCAATCCAACCTAGACTCATTTCCAAGTTACTGTCCTCTCTCATTTTACATTTGATATGTATACATAATTTTGAATCATTCCCTTACATACTTGATTCTATTGAATGGAATTCTTCATTTATATTTTTCATGAATATTTAGAATGTGTTTTAGCATGAAGCATGCCTGGCATCTAGCACTGAGTTTAAAGTGAACCAGTGATTCAATAAATGTTGATGGGGATTCCATGGTTTGGGGGAAGTTCTGAGGTCAAGTTCGGGAGGAGAGTGTCACCTTAGAAACACGTGATTTTTTTCTTCCCCCAGTGTAAGGTCTTAACAACCAACGTGATTAGTCTAGACTACAGTAATTAAGATTTGTTTGAGTTACTTAATAGTCATGCAAGCATCAATGTTTCTGTTGGAAAATTAAGCAATTAAGATGACTATTGATCATTACGGATGGCAATATAAATGCATATTTCCAAGGGGGAAGAGTTCTAAACATTTCATCAATGTGTCTAATCATTTAAACTGGAATCTTGCCTACAGATAAATGATGCTTAAATAATGCAGACAGATAAACACACTGCATTGTTTGGAAAACTGGATCAATGTTGAATTTGAGTTTTTAAATGAAGAGAAAGTACTCTAGCTGAAGAAAATAACTAGTTACTCTCTAAATTCCTCAGGCATGTCTAAAAATACCAAGAAAATGAAGCGCATGTTGTCATTAGGGCTGAGTAAAGTCTGGCATAGACTCAGGGAAAGAAAAGAGGACAATTTAAAACTCATCACAACTCCATTATTTGGAATGTACCCTAAAGAGATAATCAGATTTAGAGAAAGATTTGTGTATGAGGATGTTTACTATAATTTTACTGATAGTAGTGAAAATTGGAAACAAGTGCAAATGCTCAACAAAATGAAATTAGTTTAATAAATTCCATGGTACTAATCAGCCTTTAAAATTCAGATTAAAATATGCATCATACTGGAAGTTTTTTAAAGCACAGCATTAAATTTTTAAAGCAGACTGCAAAATTATATATACGCTATGATCCTAAATTTGCAAACATTTCGTAAGATGCATATATCACATATCATATTTAAATATGCATTATGTAAATAATTTAAATAAACATGTACCATGTTCATCCTTGGGAAGGAAAAATAACAAAGAGTCTAAATTATTATTGTTTTTTACTTTTCTACATTATTGAAAACTTGTTGCAGTAAAATTGTATAACTTTTTAAAAATGGAAAACCAAGCCAATCTATATTATAAAACACAGGCAGTACTATTTCCTTGAATCTAACAGAACTGACTCTATATGCATTATTGGGCAGGTCAAGCAGAGACATTGCTTTGCCGACTAAGGTCCGTGTAGTCAAGGCTATGGTTTTTCCTGTGGTCATGTATGGATGTGAGAGTTGGACTATAAAGAAAGCTAAACACCGAAGAATTGATGCTTTTGAACTGTGGTGTTGGAGAAGACTCTTGAGAGTCCCTTGGACTGCAAGGAGATCCAACCAGTCCATTCTGAAGAAGATCAGCCCTGGGATTTCTTTGGAAAGAATGATGCTAAAGCTGAAACTCCAGTACTTTGGCCACCTCATTTGAAGAGTTGACTCACTGGAAAAGACTCTGATGCTGGGAGGGATTGAGGGCAGGAGGAGAAGGGGGCGACAGAGGATGAGATGGCTGGATGGCATCACTGACTCGATGGACGTGAGTCTGAGTGAACTCTGGGAGTTGGTGATGGACAGGGAGGCCTGGCATGGGGCGATTCATGGGGTCACAAAGAGTCGGACACAACTGAGCGACTGAACTGAACTGAACTGATGCTCTAAATTTAAGCTGGCAAACCTACATGTCGGAGACAGACTAAAAAGGAAAATACACACGACGTAGACGATCCTAGAGTATGTTGGAAAGAGACAAGACCTAAGGATCCACACAAGACCAGCGTGGGAAGTACCGCATGACCCAGCATCCGACCACTGAACATATGCCGTGAGAAAACCGTAATTCAGGACAAACCACATGCATCCCAACGTTCACTGCAGCACTCATTCCAATAGCCACCACATGGCAACAATCCATGTGTCCATCAGCAGAGGAATGGATAAAAAGATGCAGTCCATAGGCACAAGGGAGCACTACTCAGCCATCACAAGGAACGAAACTGGGTCATTTGTAGAGTTGCGGCTGGACCCAGAGTCTGCCATACAGGGTTAAGGAAGTCAGAAAGAGAAAAACAAGCAGTGTATATTAATGTATATGTATGCATATGGACTCTGGCAAAATAGTAGTGATGAAGCTATTTGTAGGACAGGAATAGAGAGGCAGACATAGAGAACTGATTTGTGCATGCAGTGGGGGGATGGGAAGGTGGGATGAGCTGAGAGAGCAGCGCTGACATCTATACACGACCGTGCGTCAAATAGGCAGCTAGTGGGAAGCTGCTGTATAGTATAGGGAGCCCGGCTCGGGGCTCTGTGATGACCCAGAGGGGTGGGGTGAGATGTGAATCAAGAGGGAGGGGGTACATGTATTCCCCTGATTCACTTCATTGTACAGCAGAAACCGACACAGCACCATAAAGAAATTATCCTCCAAAAAAAAAAAAAAAATAATGTAAGGCATGGGAAGTGGGCACGATGGGGATGGCGGAAGGAAAACCTTGGAAGGTTCCCTGAGGCAGTCTTCTGAATAAAGGTCCAGAGGCAGACTGTGAAAGACGGAGAAAGAGAAAAACAGCAGCAGACGGAGAAACTGGGACCAGGGAGTGGACCTAGTATCCAATAACAGTATGGTGGCTGAGAAGAAGGGAACCGCTTTGCTAACTTGAGCAGATGAGCAAAATGACCTGATAGACAGCTCCCTGGAATCGCTGACTGGTGCCCTCAATGCAGCGTTGGCAACGAATGCGGGAAACGGCCCCACTGGTCTTTCACAGTTGCCCAATACTCTGGAAATGCCCCGGCCTTTTCCAGATTAGTCTCTTTCCCCCAGATCCACCTTGATGTTGACTACACAGTATTTCTGCACATCCTGGTTGAAGTGAAGTGAAGTGAAGTCGCTCAGTCGTGTCCGACTCTTTGCGACCCTGTGGACTGTAGCCTACCAGCCTTCTCCATCCATGGGATTCTCCAGGCAAGACTACTGGAATGGGTTGCCATTTCCTTCTCCAGGGTATCTTCCCAAGCCAGGGATCGAACCCAGTTCTCCCACATTGGAGGCAGACGCTTTAACCTCTGAGCCATCCTGGTTACCCTGGTTCAGGAGTTCTGTGTTCTGCTCTGTGATGAGCCCACTTCTGACTTGAGCATTGAAACCACCAATGAGAGTTGTATTCTTTGTCGTGACACAAATTGGTTTTCGTTTTAGCATCTTTGTGTTTCTCTGCCTCTCATCCCAGGCGGTGAATATTCTGAGGACAAGAAGTTTTCTTAGGAGAACTCATGGTGGAGGGACACATATGCATACTGATACCATGTTTAAAGTAGGTAACTAATGAGAACCTGCTGCGCAGCACAGGGAACTCTACTCAGTCCTCTAGGGTGGCTTAGATGGGAAGGAAGTCCAAAAAGGAGGGGATATATGTATACAGGGGCTTCTCAGGGGACTCAGTGGTCCACCTACCAATGCAGGAGATGCAAGAGACTTGAGTTTGATCCCTAGGACAGGAAGATCCCCTGGAGAAGGAAATGGCAACCCACTCCACTATTCTTGCCTGGGAAATCCCATGGACATTTGGTTGCAGGTCCTGGGGTCATGACTGAGCAGCCAAGCACACACACTTGAGTGTCTACATCTGGCTTCATATGGCTGATTCACTTCAGTGAACAGCCAAAACTAACACAGCATTGTAAAGCAACTATACTCCAATAAACACTAAATGTTTAAACATCTTATTTAGAAAAAGAAGAACTCAAGGTTATCAATGGGTTAAAGGGGAGACGATTTGGAGAAGACAGCAGAAATCCTCCCCCAAAATTTACTCAGTGAGAAAAATGATAAATAAGAGTGCCCAATGAGTGAGAAAAAGAATAAATCACTGGGAAAAAACACCCCAAAAGGGCAGATGATAAAGTGGATCCCCTTAATTTGCAAGTGGAACAGGCATTTCACCATCACTATATTGTTCCATCTTCTATTATTCTCCATATAACTGCCCTGAATTGCACATACCAGGAGTCTTAAGGATGGGAAATTTGATAGGAAACAGGATTGTGTAAGAACGTTAGGATAACTGGGTTTCTCGGAGATGTTTTGCTGGACACAGTTTTGAGAGCTTTTGGTTTTTGAATATATGAGGTTTGTCAACAGAAGGGTAGACCCTACTCCTTACTAGTTGAAACTCTTACTGCTTTCTCTGTGGAAAAGAGTCTTATTTCATTAGTGCACAAGACCTGAGGGTGTGACTCAGGAGAGTGAGTCCAGTTTCCTTGCTCAAGTGTCCAGTCCTAAAGAGGAAACTGTCTTCTGGATCTTTAAGTCCAGTTCTGTTGAACTGATGAGGGGACGTGGTGGCTTTGATGAGAGCACGGGGCAGAAAGGAGGCCCATGCTCTGGGCTGGGCTCATTTACAGTTTGTCATGCTTACTGTGGCACGGCACAGGCTTCAGAATGTTGAAGCATCACAAAACATAAAGTAACATCAGGCGTGTTTGACACGCAATTCATCAACAGAGGCTTCCATTTAAGGATTATGGTGGTGGGGTTGGGGGAAGGGAAGCAGCTGACCTCTAAATCAAGAGATGGTCCAACAAGATGATGGAGAATTCCAGAAGGGTCTCAGCATGCACACTGATTTTTACTCTATTGGGCAAATGACCTAAGTAGACATTTCTCCAAAGAAGACAAGCAGACGGCTAATAAACACATGAAAACATGCTTAATGTCGCTCATTATGAGAGAGACGCAAACGAAAAACTACAGTGAGATGTCAATTCACAGTGGTCAGAATGGCCATCATCAAAAAAATCTACAAACGATAAATGCTGGAGAGGGTGTGAAGGAAAGGGAACCCTCATGTGCTGTTGGTGGAAATGGAAATTGATAACAGCCACTAGGGAAGACAACTACCGTATGACCCAACAGTCCCAATACTGAGCATATAGACTGAGAAAACCAAAATGGAAAAAGACACCTGGAACCCAGTGTTCACTGCAACACTATGATAGCTAGGACATGGAAGCAACTCAGATGTCCACAGCAAATGAGTGGATAAAGGAGCTGAGGTACATATATATGGTGGAATACTACTCAGCCACGAAAAGGAACGCATTTGAGTCCATTCCAGTGAAGGGGATGAACCTAGAGCCTATCACGCAGAGTGAAGTAAGTCAGAAAAAGAAAAACAACCATTGCATATAAATGCATAGATTCTCAGAAGTCGCTACTGTTGACCTTACTCGCAGGGTAGCAATGGAGAGGCAGGTGTAGACTTCTGGACACAGCCAGGTGGGGGCGGGGAGGGGGGAGGAAGGAAAGCAGCCTGGAAACAGACACGCTAACATGTTACAAAGGCAGCCAGTGGGAATTTGCTGTATGACTCAGGGAGTTCAAACCAGGTTTGATTTTGAGGGACTCTGAGACAACCTAGAGGGGTGGGATGGGCTGGGAGGTGGGAGGGGGGTTCAAGAGGGAAGGGACGTGTGTACATACCTATGGCTGCTCCATGTTGATGTATGGCAGAGACCAACAGAATGCAATTATTCTTCAATTAAAAATAAATAAATTAAGAAAGAAAACACTGTGCAAGATGTTCATTATGGATACCATAGAAAAATCCTGATTCAACAATTTTCAAAAAAAGTCAGCCGTTATTCCACACTAGCAGTAAGAACTAGAAAACTTACTAAGGGCTTAGCTTCTCAGTCACTAAACAATAAAATTATTGTTGTTGTTTTTGTTTTTGTTTTCAGATTGGGGAGTGGAGTTATATTTGTTCAGGGACCTGTATGCTCTCTTGAATTAAGTCTGCTGCAGAATCAATAGATGTTCAGAAGTTGTAAGATGCTTGCAGGCGGGGGAAAAAAAAAAAAAGCAGTGACTTATTCTAGGTAGTTCTGCTGATAAATTTTTACCTAAAAACTCCCTTGATGTAATTCACACTTCTCTCAGAGGTTTCATTTCACTGACAAGTAGGTTCAGGCTTCTTTTTAAGCTATTTGGGATTTAGATACATTCACTCAGTAAGTTCATATTCTATGGTATACACAAGAGTCTTGTGGCTTTCATGAAAAATAAAAGTATTGTAGACCATATTACAAAAAAAGAAGTGGGTATTGAAAATAGAGGAAAGTTATGGATTGCTCAGTGGTCTCCAAGTATTTCGTTTAATCAAATGTTGAACACTGGTAATCTACCCTCATCCGTCATCCCGGAAGACGTGTTCATTTTGCTGGTTCCAGGCTCCACTTTTAATCAGGTCTGGCACTCAGTATGTGTGCTTAGGGAAATAATTTCCCTGCTTCTATTTTCTGCTACAGAAGCAAAAGAGGAAATGTTTCCATTTCTAAAAGTTATCTGGGGTGATTTCCAGTGAAGTGGATTGTGTAGATGAATGGAAAAGACCATGAGTGTTTTTTCTAGGGCAAGATCACTCTCCATAAACACTCATATTTTCCCCTTTTTCTACAACTCTCAAAACCATTTCACATACATTATCTCATGAAGAGACTCAATCCAAGGAGAAAATTAACTGGAAATACAGTTATTTCTGTGATTGGAGCAACTCTGCTATTCTTGCGCATTTCCCCCGTACCGGGTAACTTACAGGAGAGAAATACAAGTAAACGGTTCACAAAAACAAAGAAAAGACACCTTGATTCTCCATATTAATAAGTAGAGTTTTCATGTTTTTATTTTTGACTTTCAAGATACACAGGCTTGTCTCTATATTGATGCCTAGAGAGATTATATAAATAGGTACGAATTATACATGGAAATACAGTCTAATTCCATTTTTACCATTTTTTGAAAAGTCTTTGCTGCATTTGTAATAATATTGCTTCTATCGTATATTTTGCATTTTGGGCCACGAGGCATATGGAATGTTAACTCCCCAACAAAGGATTCAACCTGTACCCCCTGCGCTGGAAGGCAAAGTCTTAAGCACTGCATCACCAGGGAAGCTCCTAATTTAATTTTTAAAATAATGAGAAAAATACTTGAAGCAAATCTGAAGAACAATCAAAGGATGGACTTGTGCCTGGACATATTCATATATACATGTATATGTAATGTTTTAATCGCAGAAAACTTAGAAAAATCCTGATTCAACAATTTTCAGAAAAAGTCAGCCATTATTCCACACTAGCAATAAGAACTAAAAAACTTACTAAGGGTTTAGTTTCTCAGTCACTAAACAATATTTGTGATCATGTCTGTGTTGATAATCAGATATAGTATTCTTTCCTATGGCTGGGTCATAATTAACCAATATCTCCCCTGGGGAAGTAATTCATGATGCAATTGTTTACGGTACTCTTCCTTGTAATTATGCATTTCCCCACTGGTGGGCGATTTTCCTTTGGGTTAAGTTCCTAAAATTATGTTTACAGAGATGAATTTAAGACCTTTGAAAGGCTTTTTATTATGTAATTGCAAATGCCCTCCCACAAAGTTTATCTAAAGCTAGTCAAAGGTCCAAGGGGAGTACAGGTTGCCACATAACCACACCCACAATTCTATTGTTCATTATATGTTAATCTCACCCTGGAAAATGTATGACGTGTTTAAATATAAGCATTTTTTAATTACTGAAGGTAAATGCAAGACATGAAACGCCGCAAACTACAAGACGAAAGCATGGGGGAAGCCTTCTCTGACATAAATCGTATCAATGTTTCTTTTCATATCAACATCTCACCTAAAAATAGAACTAAAAGCAAATAGAAATAAAAGCAGAAATAAACAAATGGGACCTAATAAAACGTACAAGCTTTGGCACAGCCAAGGGAACCATCCACAAAATGAAAAGAAAGCCTCATGACTGGGAGAAAAATGTCTGCAAATGCTCAGACTGACGAGGGCTTCTTCTCCAAAATACGTAAACAGCGCGTGTGGTGGTCGCTAAGTCGTTTCCGACTCTTTGCAACCCCATGGACTGTAGCCTGCCAGGCTCCTCTGTCCATGGAGATTCTCCAGGCCAGAATACTGGAGTGGGTTGCCATTTACTTTGCCAGGGGATCTTCCCGACCCACGAATCGAACCCGGGTCTCCTGCATTGCAGGCAGATTCTTTACTGAGTGAGCAGCCAGGGAAGATTGAACAGCTCATAGAACTCAACAACAACAACAGCAAAAACCCAATCAAACAGTGGGCAGAAGACCAACGCAGACATGTCTACAAGGAGGACACACAGAAGGTCAACAGACGAATGAGAATATGCTCAGCGCTGATAACTGTTAGAGAAATCCAAATGGAAACGAGCACGAGGTATCATCTCACGCTGGTCAGAATGGCCGTCATCACACTGCGTACAAATAACAAGTTCTGGACAGAGTGTGGAGAACACGGAACTCTCCTGCACCGCAGTTGGGGGTGTAAATTGGTGCAGCCACTACGAAGAAGAGTAAGCAAGTTCTTTAAAAAACTAAAACAGATCCCCTCGAGTGATATGGCAATCTCACTCCTGCAGAAAACTGATTTGAAAAGATACGCACACCCCCAGTGTCTACACAGCAGCAGTATTTACAAGAGCTAGGACATGGAAACAGCCTAAAATCCATCGACAGATGAATGGATAATGATGCGGGGTGTGTGTGTGTGTGTGTGTGTGTGTGTGTGTGTGTGTGTGTGTGTGTATTTTTGTTGCCATTTTAGTCACTCAGTCATGTCAGACTCTTTGTGACCCCATGGATTATAGCTCACCAGGCTCCTCTGTCCATGGGATTTTCCAGGCAAGAAGAGTGGACTGGGTGGCCTTTTCCTCCTCCAGGGGACCTTCCCCATCCAGGGATCAAACCCATCTCTCTTGAATTGGTAGAGGGTTCTTCTATCACTGAGCCACCAGGGAAGCCCATATATGTGTGAATGTATGTATGCACGTGTGTATATAAACACACACATACCCACATAAAATGGAGTATTACTCAGCTCTAAAAAAGAACGAAAGAATGCCATCTGCAGCAACATGGAGGCACACAGAATATCATG
This sequence comes from Ovis aries, assembly GCF_016772045.2. Lineage (NCBI taxonomy): Eukaryota > Metazoa > Chordata > Mammalia > Artiodactyla > Bovidae > Ovis > Ovis aries. The sequence goes on along the minus strand of NC_056080.1, from coordinate 3,171,416 downwards.
ACAACTGAAGTATGACAGATAAAGATAAATATCGTGTGATAACACTTACATGGGGCTTCCCATGGCTCAGCGGTAAAGAGTCTGCCTGCAATGCAGCAGACTCCAGATCGATCCCTGGGTTGGGAAGATCCCCTGGAGGAGGGCATGGCAACCCGCTCCAGTATTCTTGCCTGGAGAATCCCCATGGACAGAGGAGCCTGGCGGGCTACAGTCCATGGGGTCAAAAAAGAGTTGGATACGACTGAAATGACTTATATGTGGAACCGAGAATCTGACACAGATGAATTTATCTACAAAGCTGAAACCGAGTCCAAGACATAAAGAACAGACTTCTGGTTGCCAAGGGGTACTGGACAGGGAAGAGTGAAGAATGGATGCTTTTGAGCTGTGGTGTTGGAGAAGAATCTTGAGAGTCTCTTGGACTTCAAGGAGATCCAACCAGCCCATCCTAAAGGAGACCAGTCCTGAATATTCATTGGAAAAACTGATGCCATTCTCCCAAATCATCCCACCCTCTCCCTCAAAAGCACAAAGTGATACCATCACACGCTCACTTGAATCTCTAAATTAACACAGACTCACAATAGTTAGTGTTGCAGTGATGTGAAATGGCGGTACCCAGTAGAAATTCTGGTGGTGACAAAAGGTTCTGTTCTGTGCTGTTCAATATGGAGGCCACAGGCAGCTACCAAGTAATTGAAATTTGGCAACGGGGACTAGGAACTAAATTTTAAATTTTATTTCATAGTCCCTAAATGTAAATAACCACGTGTGCCTCATGGTTACCGTATTGGACAGCACAGATACAGAACATTACGGAATCATGAGGCTGGGGATGGGGCATGTCAACTAACACCAGCTCTTTGAAACATGTACATACCGTTGAAGATACAAATCCCTTAAGACTCATCAATTTTACTTTTAGGAGAGTATGCAAAATTGTGCTTGCCAGCGTTATTGATGATAGGCTCAAGTGGGAAATGCATCAAATATTTGTCAACGGTAGCTTCAAACCATCAACGATAGCACCTTTTATATCATGGAACATCCAATATCGTTAAAAATGCACTAACCATCACCAGTGGAGAAGGCAATGGCACCCCACTCCAGTCCTCTTGCCTGGAAAACCCCAGGGACAGAGGAGCCTGGTAGGCTGCAGTCCATGCGGTCGCCAAGAGTCGGACACGACTGAGCGACTTCACTTTCACTTTTCACTTTCATACATTGGAGAAGGAAATAGCAGCCCACTCCAGTGTTCTTGCTTGGAGAATCCCAGGGACGGGGGAGCCTGGTGGGCTGCCTTCTATGGGGTCGCACAGAGTCGGACGCGATTGAAGTGACTTAGCAACCATCACCAAACATAACATCAGGGAATTCCCAGATGGCGCTGGTGGTAAAGAACGCACCTGCCAGTGCAGGAGATGTAAGAGGCACGGGTTCGATCCCTGGGACGGGAAGATCCCCTGGAGGAGGGCAATGGCAACCCACTCCACTATTCTTGCCTGGAGAATCCCACAGACAGAGGAGCCTGGTGGGCTATAGTCCATGGGGTTGCAAACAGTCAGACACGACTGAAGCGACTTGGTATTCACAGTAATTCATTCAGAACAGCCCTTTTAAGTCGTCACATACCTGAAAATATCACTAAGATGTATTGAAAACATCCAGCCCTGTGTCGTGACCCAAGGAAACTGGTTTGGCAGAAGTGTGAGGATACTCGCTGAATCTTCCCAGACCAACAGCAAGAATGGAATGAGAACTCCAAGTTGACGTCTTAGGCATTGGTAGGTTTGGACGGGACAGCCTGGGATTGCCTGGAGACTTTTCCTCTTGAATTTCTAATGCTTTATCTCGCTGCAGATCAGATCGAACGAGCTGTCTTTGACAAGCTCGGCATTAAAGAAGATTTTGTGTAAAGACTTTTCAAATACTGAGTCGGTGTGTTTTATGATAATTACAATGTCTGAGGAGTTTTCAGAGCTGGAAGGCGTCCGGTGTTATTTTGGCTTCATTATTTCCGTTCTGACAAGGACTGTGCTGTACGAAAAGCGCTGTTGTTTTTGAATTCCATCATGGTCAGCAATGAAAATAAAATCCAGAGAATGTGTAAACTTTACCATGTTTTTCCCCCCACCTGACCTTTCTCAGCTCCTGCTCAATTTGATGCAAAAAAAAAAAAAAAAAAAGCAGGGGACAGGCTTTCTTGATCAGATACCGGCAGAAATTCTATTCTGTGAACAACAGAAGCAAACACACCCTTCTAAACATCTGCCCTGGAATACCGACAGAGACCTCCCAGGATGCATTTCCCCATCTACGTTTCCAATTAGACGTGTGATTTTATTCACGTCTTTATCCCCAGCCCCATCCTCCTGTGGTCTAATGTCCACAGAAAAGCTGACGGCCTCCTCAACTCTTCGGGGTGTCTGGCTGAACTAGAGGCATTCCCCATAATGCTGCTCTTTCCTAAAGGAAATCAGTCCTGAATATTCACTGGAAGGACTGATGCTGAAGTTCCAATCCTTTGGCCACCAGATGCAAAGAACTGACTCATTGAAAAAGACCCTGATGCTGGGAAAGATTGAGAGCGGGAGGAGAAGGGGACCACAGAGGATGAGATGGCTGGATGGCATCACCAACTCAATGGACATGAGTTTGGGTAAACTCCAGGAGTTGGTGATGGACAGGGAGGCCTGGCATGCTGCAGTCCATGGGGTCACAAAGAGTTAGACATGACTGAGCGACTGAACTGAACTGAATGACCAAACTGATAACAGCCAAATCCCAAGACTGCAGAGCAGGAAGGCCTTCTCTCACCTGGAGTCCACCTGACTCCCCCAACTTCCTGTGAACTAAAATCTGGACCTAGCTTACAAGCGTATCAGACCAAGGGTCTTGGCAGGTGTGTAAGAACAAAATTAGAGCATCTTTTATCACAGCCAACCAAATATAGTACCTGTCCCTAACCATGCTGAGACTGTCTGAAATGAAACACTTCTTTTGTAATACATTTGACCTATTTATCTCTTAAAATATTTTTAAATAATGGGAAGGAAATTCAAGCAAGTAAAAGAATACTGAATGCCAAGTCCATGGACGCCCTCAAAGCCCACCTAAGCCCATCAGATTAGATCTACGGCTTTCAAGGATGAGATTTTCTGCACCGTGGTAAGAAGTCAACTAAGCGAATTTCACCTTCACTTTCCATTAAAAGGGGCTTCCCTGGTAGCTCAGCTGGTAAAGAATCCGCCTGCAATGCAGGAGACTTGAGTTCAATTCCTGGGTTGGGAAGATCCCCTGGAGAAGGGATAGGCTACCCACTCCAGTATTCTTGGGTTTCCCTGGTGGTTCAGCTGGTAAAGAATCCCCCTGCAATGCAGGAGACTTGAGTTCAATTCCTGGGTTGGGAAGATCCCCTGGAGAAGGGATAGGCTACCCACTCCAGTATTCTTGAGTTTCCCTGGTGGCTTAGTCAGTAAAGAATCCACCTGCGGTGTGGGAGACCTGGGTTCAATCCCTGGGTTGGGTTGGGAAGACCCCCTGGAGAAGAGAAAGCCTGCCCACTCCAGTATTCTGGCTTGGAGAATTGCATGGGCTGTGGAGTCTGTGGGGTTCCAAAGAGTCAGACATGACTGATCGACTTTCACTTTCACCAGGCTGCTAAAACAAAAGAAGATCTGACAAGTTGACAAGGCATTCAGCACTTTTTTTTTTTTTTTTTTTTGGCTGAGCTGAATCATCCTTGCCGTGAGCGGGCTTTCTCTAGTTGCGGCAAGTGGGGGCAACTCTCTAGCGGCAGAGCATGGGTTTCTCACTGCAATGCCTTCTCTTGTTGTGGAACACAGGCTCAGTAGTTGCTGCAAAGCATTGGCTTAGCTGCCATGTGACATGCGGCATTTCCTGGATCGAGGATCGAACCCGTGTGCCCTGCAGTGGCAGGCAGATTCTTAACCGCTGGACCACCAGGGCAATCCAGAACCCATTTTTTCCAAAGTAAATGGTTCTCTACAACATGCTTCTGACGTGTCTGACCCTTTGCGACTCCCTGAACTGCAGCCCACCAGGCTCCTCTATCCATGGGATTTTCCAGGCAAGGATCCTGGAGTGGGCTGCCATTTCCTCCTCTAGGTCTCTGCAATATACTAGTGTGTATTCGACAGAATGTCTAAGAAACAAAACTTGTATGGTCTTTGATCTTGGTCGAACCCTCTAAAACAAAATTCTCTGACCACTTAAGAACTTATTCCTCCCCTAAATGAAGAGCCTGCCCCTAAAGATGAATAAGGTGAGTAGCTGAGATAGTTTTTAAAGGAGAGTCCATCCATTTCATATAAACTCTGGGGTGACAGTCGTTTCCAGGGTGCTGTGGGAGGCCCCAGGAAACCCCAGATTCTGCCATCTGCAGAGAGACAGTGGGAGCTCCCGTGGAGAGGAAAGAGAGCTGGTGCTCACATGAACATCATGGGGTTTGATTCCGTGGGGCCAGCGAGGTGCTGTTCATCGCCCAAAGCAGATGGGTCGAGTCGGGAGAGTTGGATGAGTGCGGAGCTAGCCTGTTTGACGTCCTTAGGCAAGCAGTGCATTCAGAGCCTCGCTGTCTGCTCTGGACTCATTGTGGTTGAGCCCCCACACAGTTCAGAGCCCCGCAGTGTGAAGATGGTTACAATAGACAACAACCACCAAACGATAAGAGAGGCAAATATACGTTCGAGGCTCAGAGAAGATGGGAGAGATGATTTCTAGCTGGGGTGATGGGTGTGGGTTCATGAGAGACGGGGGTGGGCTGGCTTTCTTCCCATCACAGAGAACATGTAAAGCAAACGGGGTTACAGACGTTGGACCTCTTCCATTGGGTTCAGTTCTGTTCAGTTCAGTCGCTCAGTCATGTCCAACTCTTTGTGACCCCATGAATTGCAGCATGCCAGGCCTCCCTGTCCATCACCAACTCCCAGAGCTTACTCAAACTCATGTCCATCGAATCGGGGATGCCATCCAGCCATCTCATCCTCTGTCCTCCCCTTCTCCTCCCGCCTTCAATTTTTCCCAACATCAGGGTCTTTTCCAATGGGTCAACTCTTCACATCAGGTGGCCAAAGTATTGGAGTTTCAGCTTCAGCATCAGTCCTTCCAATGAATATTCAGGACTGATTTCCTTGAGGATGGACTGGTTGGATCTCCTTGCAGTCCAAGGGACTCTCAAGAGTCTCTTCCAACACCACAGTTCCAAAGCCTCAATTCTTCAGTGCTCAGCTTTCTTTGTAGTCCAACTCTCATATACATACATGACTATTGGAAAAACCATAGCTTTCACTAGACAGGCCTTTGTCCATTGGGTGGGGCCTTCCAAAAGTGTGTCCCACTTAATTCAGACCTTAGGATCCCTCCATGTTCAAACCATCTTGCACAGAGCGTGATGCGATGTGTTCAGTTTTGAATCATCAAACAGGACACTTCATTCAAGGTTCTGAGAAGTCTTGCAGACAGTGACCTAGAATTTCCCCCAAAGCGTGACAAGTCATGAAAAAGAATTTTGGGGATGATCTTGCAATAACGGTGGACGAGAATGTGACAGCAAGGGAGAGCTGAAAGTGTGAGGACCTAGAATCAAGAAGTCTCTTCCATGACAGCTCAACTGGTAAAGAATCTGCCTGCAGTACAGGAGACATAAGAGACCTGGGCTCGATCCCTGGGTTCGATCTCCAGGAAGATCCCCGGGAAAAGGGAAATGGTAGCCCACTCCAGTACTCTTGCTTGGAGAATCCCATGGACAGAGCAGCCTGGTGGGCGACAGTCCCAAAGGGTTGCAAAGAGTTGGACATGACTGAAGCAAGTTAGCATACACTCACAGTGAAGAAATACGCTGACAGATGAATAAGTCAACACTGGGTGGAAAAAAAAAAAAAAAAAGATATAACAACAACAAAAACCAGTCCTCAGACAGCTCCTTTTCTCATTGTAACTCAGCAGATAACAATCCAGACAGTTTGACGGACTTCGCACAAGTGTGAAACTGAGAGAAGCAGAAATGTAGTTAAGACCAAATTAACACACTTTCTGTTTCATTTAGAGGTGGCTGGTCTCATGAGAGTGCCTTACACGACCCACTTAAAAATGCATAATATTTACTTCTTACCATTCGTCCAGCAGTATTGAAAAGATCAAGACAAGCATTAGCAGCAGCTTCTGGAGCTGGCTTGGAGCCTAACCGGGAAAAAGTACAACAATGCACTCCACGAATTTCTATGCCAATAGTACTTGATGCCCAGTTTTGTCTCCAATTCTATGGAGAACATGCCCTCTGTTGTGCTTGAGCTCAGCTTTGATCTTGCAGAGATCTGTGACATGAGGAAGATGACGGATTTCACAGCTAAAGTAAATAATAGGGAATACAATTGAGATGGGCTTATTAAACCAGGAACAAAACAAGGATTCTCACACTAGATGTGATTACTGGAAATTCTGCACAAAAAAATCCAACCCAGAGTGGAAGTATGAGGCATGTATATTGGAAATGACAGGGCACAATTGGGTTTCTTTATAGATGGGATGATGGTCTCCCTTGCCAAAGCCAACGGGTCTACACTTAGACGGCTGGGCACATTAATTAGTCCACACATGACTACTGGAAAAACGGTAGCTTTGATTCAACGGACCTTTGTAGGCAAAGTAATGTCTCTGCTTTTTAATATGCTGTCTAAGTTGGTCATAGCTTTACTTCCAAGGAGCAAGCATCTTTTAATCTCATGGCTGCAGTCTCTGTCTGCAGTGATTTTGCAGCCCAAGAAAATAAAGTCTCTCACTGTTTCCATTGTCTCCCCATCTATTTGCCATGAAGTGATGGGACCGGCAGCCATGATCCTCATTCTTTGAATGTTGAGTTTTAAGCCAGCTTTTTTCATTCTCCTCTTTCACTTTCATCAAGAGGCTCTTTAGTTCCTTTTTGCTTTCTGCTGTAAGGGTGGTGTCATCTGATATTTCTCCCGACAATCCTGACTCTACCAGCCTGGCATTTTGCATGAGGTACTCTGCATATAAGTTAAATAAGCAGAGTGACAATATACAGCCTTGACGTTCCCCTTTCTCAATTTGAAACCAGTCTGTTCCACGTCCTGTTCTAAAAGTTGCTTCTTGACCTGCATTACAGATGACCTCTTTTAGAAGTAGGTATATCTTAACTTTTAGTTCCAGTGATTTTATAAACGACTTGGTAATCAAATGAAGGCTGGAAACTCAGATAGCACCACGCAGGTGGGGGGAGATTTTGTTTGGAATTGGGAGGAGCCTCTGTCCGAGTGGCTGAAATGCCACTACGTAGGAGAGATGGGAGGAGAAAGAAATGGCACCCCACTCCAGTGTTCTTGCCTGGAGAATCCCAGGGACGGGGGAGCCTGCTGGGCTGCCGTCTATGGGGTTGCACAGAGTCAGACAAGACTGAAGCGACTCAGCAGCAGCAGCTGCAGGAGAGATGGGAGGTCCTTCTGGCAGCACTGCCTGACTCCTTGGTCCACAGGCACAGGTTACAGGGGAGTCACAGGCCCGTGTCGCTTCCAGGGTCAGCTCTGTGTGACTAAAGTCACCAGGTATGTCTCAACATCCCTGGAGTTAGTCCTCTAACGCATGCCTCTCGCATGCCTCCTAGTTCATTTTCCAACAAGGTAAGAGGAATTTGTTCACGTTAACTTTATTAAAGGGAGAAAGAAGCTCTACTATTAAATTCTAAAAAGACATAATCAGTGTGATTCGAGCACCAGGAGCCGTGCCCACATTGATTCTATTCTTTTTCTCGAATTCACGGTTATCGAAGCTGGAGCGGGAACACTGTAAAATTGCCGAGACGTGGATAATTAAACAATAGAGATTTTGAGAAGGAGAATGCCTTGATGGAACAAAGCATTGTGAATCAGCAGACTGAAGTATAGAATTATTTGAATTGTTGAGTGTAATCATTTAGCTAAAGTCGGAGAAAGATGTTCTAGAAAGCGGTTCTAGTGGGTGGGGTGCCCCAACCGGAAGTCTATCAGCCACACCTGGGAATTTGGCAGAAATGCAAATTCTTGAGTGTCTCCCCAGACAATGGGGTGGGAAGGCAACATACTCTTTTCCTTCAAGCCCCCACCCCTACCCGGAGGGTGCCAATCTCTGCCAAAACACATTTTGAAGGCAGAAGGAAGTCATCTACCCTTCCATCTCTGCAAGCAATGCCACAGAGAACACCACCACTGGAGAAAACTGCATGACGCTGCTTCTTAAGGAAATCAAACATCTAAGCGTCAAGTGGCTCCTTAAACACACTGGCAATGTGGAAATCTGCCTTTTGTTCTGAACCCTGAGTCATACAGATGAAGCGTGTATTTGAAAACATGCTAGGCTGGCTGTGCAGTTTTGCAGCTGATAAATTCAATGTAGCAGGTACCCAGCAGGAAGCAGCAAGTTTCATGAAGGTCCCCAAGGTAACCGCTGCCACTGGGGGTCAGGAGTGGGGAGTCAGAGAGGGACCTGGAATCAACGATGGTGGTCTCCCAGTCAGAAGGAAATGGGAGCAGAGGTGTCTGACTCCTTGCGACCCCATGGACTATACAATACAGCCCATGGGATTCTCCAGGCCAGAACACTGGAGTGGTGAGCCTTTCCCTCCTCCAGGGGATCTTCCCAACCCAGGGATCGAACCCAGGTCTCCTGCATTGCAGGCAGATTCTTTACCAGCTGAGCCACCAGGGAAGCCCAGAGTTGTCCCTAATTTGGTATAGCCCCTGACCTACAGAAATAGCCATTACTCCTTCCAAGAGGATCATTACTGTTTTCAGAACCCCATCCTAGGAGTCACAGAGCTGTGTCTCCCTAGGGAATGTCTGGCTGACTAGAGGGGGCATAGAAAACCCCAGAGAGATGCTGAGAAGGTTGTCCTCCGTTCTCTCCGCAGGAAGGGGTGATATCAGTGGGTTCCATGTCCTAGTTTCACAATCTTATTTAGGTTGCAGAAATGCTTTGCAGACCCAGCTGTGTGGGTTACATAAAAACCTGTCCGGCTTATTACTGATGACAGGCACGGCGCTCGTCAGAAAGCATGCACGCGGAATTAGATTATCTCCTTGATAATGACAGGATGGCAATCAGAGAACGAAACTTGTTTTCTTATCTGGTGACGCCAAAACGTTTCCATTCTGCTGAGCTGCATCTCCTGTGAAAATCATACGCGATGTTTGCAGAGGTGTGTATGTGTGCAGGTGGTCAGTTGCTAAGTCATGACTGACTCTGTGACCCCATGGACTGTAGCCTGCCAGGCTCCTCTGTGCATGGGATTCTCCAGGCAAGGATACTAGAGTAGGTTGCCATTTCATCTCCCCAACCCGGGGATAGAACCCACATCTCCCATACTGGCAAGTGAATTCTTTGCCACTGAGATACTAGTGAAAGCCAGCTACCGTTAGCCTAGGTGCCCTGAAATAGGACAGTCATTCAACAGCAGGCAAAAGAAAGTCAAACTGAATCCCCTGAGTGTGAGAGGCAAGAAGCTCTTAGGTCCGTTCCAGGTCACTGATATTCAAAAGAGAATTCTTTACTTTGACTTAATTATGATATTAGACAAAGTGAGGGGAAGCTTGCACTTCTTGAATATTGACATACAGTTTAGAAACTAATGAAATTAGGTGTTTCAGAAATCTATAACCAACATAGATATCGCTTCTCTCCCTCTCTCACACATACACAGATATACATTCCCTCTCTTTAATTTAGATACTTGTGAAAGTTGCTCAGTCATGTCTGACTTTTTGCGACCCCATGGACTATACGGCCCATGGGATTCTCCAAGCCAGAATACTGGAGTGGGTAGCTGTTCCCTTCTCCAACCCAGGGATCGAACCCAGGTCTCCCACATTGCAGGTGGATTCTTTACCAGCTGAGCCACCAGGGAAGCCCAAGAATACTGGAGTGGGTAGCCTATCCCTTCTTCAGGGGATCTTCCCAACCCAGGAATTGAACTGAGGTCTTCAGCATTTCAGGTGGGTTCTTTACTGTCTGAGCCTATACAGTACACTCACATACACACTCTATCTCTTTAATTTGTATACAGACAGCTAACAAATACCATGGCTCTGAGTACGGTGTTTATAATGTAATACATGTGATTTCGATCATTCTTGACATTTGTTTTCAGAGAAAGGACATAAACTGGAAATACATCAGATTTATGCATCTTACATACATTCTTCGAATATGCAATCAAAATGAGAATATTTCCAGTGAGACTAAAAAAGTCATAAAACCCCATGTAATCTGAGAGGTGGGGGAGAATCTTAAAATGAATATTAAAACATAATAAAAATAGAGAGAAAGTCTATCCCAGAATGCCTGCATTCTTCCCCTAGAACACGATTTCAAGGAAAGATGAGCTAAGATGCCTTCCAGAGAGAGAGGTAATATCTTAGAAGCGAAAGCAATTCCCAGGATGAGCCTTTCAGGGGCTGGAGCTGTAGCTGTAACTGAAGCTAAGTTTCAATGTCCTGCTGGTCTCTGGGGCATCCCTGGGGTGAACTAGACCTGTGCCCTCCCCACGTTCCACACTCACACCCCAGTTAGAAGGAAGTCATAAGAATCTGTCTGAAACTGCAAGTCGCTAAGTCATGGCCGACTCTTTGAGACCCCATGGACTATACAGTCCATGAAATTCTCCAGGCCAGAACGCTGGAGTCGGCAGCTATTCCCTTCTCCAGGGCATCTTCCCAACCCAGGGATCGAACCCAGGTCTTCCACATTGCAGGCAGATTCTCTACTGTCTGAGCCACCAGGGAAACCCAAGAATACTGGAGTGGGTAGCCTATCCCTTCTCCAGGGGATCTTCCCAGCCCAGGTATCGAACCGGGGTCTCCTGCATTGCAGGAGGATTCTTTACCAGCTGAGCCACCAGGGAATTGAGACATATATCTGTCTGAGACATATATCAATTGACGGAGGAAAAGAAAGGTGTATACGATGGGACCCTGGATCTTCTCCATACATTAAGTGTGATTTCTTACAGTTTATGGCTCTTCCTAGCTTTTGAATTCTGTATGCATTTATTAAGCAAAAGGAAAGTTTTATCTACACTTAGAATTCAGTGGCCACAGGAAAAAAAAAAAACAAACATGTATCAAAAGCGCACAGCTACCATCATACTCAACAAAGAAGGGAAACCATTTCCTCTAAGATGCAGCGCAAGGCAGGGAGACCACCTCTCACCACTTCTGTTCAACACAGCACTGGAAATCCAAGCCAGAGCAGTTATGCAAGAAAAAGAAATAGACCGCATCCGCGTTGGAAAGGAAGAAGCGAAATTGTCACTTATTGCAGGTGACATGATTGCATAAGCAGAAATCCCTAAAGACTCAACTGAAAAGCTCAAAACTGATAAATTCAGTAAAGTCACAGGATACAAAGCTCAATGCACAAAACCCAGTGTAATTTATATATACAAACAATACACTATCCAAAAGGAAAAAAGATTTAGGAAAACAATTTCATTTAAAACAGCCACAGGCGACTTACAAGGTGTTCCAATGGTTAGGAATCTGCCTTGCAATGCAGGGAGCCAGGGTCTGATCCCTTCCTGGGGAATTAAGATCCCAGGTGCCTCAGAGCAACTAAACATGAGCACCTCAACTACTGAGCCCATGCACCGCAGGGAGACTCTGTGCTCCCCAAAGAAAGATGATGCAAAACACAGTGAGGATCCTGCATGCCACGATGAAGACTCAATTCAGCTACATAAAAAAATAAATAGCAACAAAAACCACAAAGTACTCGGCAAGAGATGGACCAGAGAGACGAAAGGTCTGTACACTGGAGATTGCACACTGCTGATGAAGAGTATGAAAGAAGACACAGGTAAGTGGAAAGATATTTGTGTGCATGAATAGGAGGACTTACGGAGAAGGCAATGGCACCCCACTCCAGCGCTCTTGCCTGGAGAATCCCATGGACGGAGGACCCTGGTAGGCTGCAGTCCATGAGGTCGCCAAGAATTGGACACGACAGAGCGACTTCCCGTTCGCTTTTCACTTTCATGCACTGGAGAAGGAAATGGCAACCCACTCCAGTGTTCTTGCCTGGAGAATCCCAGGGACGGAAGAAGCCTGGTGGGCTGCCGTCTGTGGGGTCACACAGAGTCGGACACGACTGAAGCGACTTAGCAACTTTGTAGGAGGACTTAACACTGCTAATGCAACCGCCATCAAAATTCCAATGCCATTCTTCATAAAAAAGGAAAAAATCCTGAAATTCATATGAAACCACAAAGACCCTATGGGACCAGAGCAATCCTTCTCTAAGGATACATACAAATTATGAAGCCCCCTCATCTTTCTGGATACATTCTGAAAATTGGTACAACTTAAATCCTCCCCAAAAGCCCATTCATGCAATATATTCTGTTTTCTGATAGTGTGAAATTATCCTTTAAAAGCCAGGATTTCAAATTTCAAGTAGCTATCTCATTCTAGGTAACGTGCAAGTGGGCCTGTATGCTCAGTTGATCACTCATGTCCAACTCTTTGCGATCCCACAGATTGCAGTATGCCATGCTCCACTGTCCTTGGGATTCTCCTGGCAAGAATACTAGAGTGGGTTGCCATTTCCTCCTTCAGAGGATCTTCCCAAACCAGGGATCGAACCCACGTCTCCTGCGTCTCCAGCATTGGCAGGTGGATTCTTGCCCACTGAGCCACTTGGGAAGCCCCACTCTAGGAGAAATCTAACGAAAAATACTCAAGGCCAATAGAAATAATTTCCTTAAAGTAGAAAAAGAGAAATTCAAGGCTTCTTTGAAAATATAATCTGTTCTCATCCTGCAATAAAGGGGATTACTGGTAGGAATACTAAATTATAGTAAATTTTGGCTTCCAAGTATGCTGATGGCTTGCAGATGGAAGTATTTCAGATGCTTACTTTTTTTTTGTTTTGCCTGACATTTTCAAATAAATGGTTCTGAATATTTCATAAAATTTCTACAAGATATCAGCATGCCTATTATTTCTTCAGATTCACTTGTAATATTTAATGATGTTGGCGCATAAACCCCCATTAGTTCAAAATAGGCTTGCTGAGTACAAGTGGATAGGGAGTAACAGTTTGTGATAATTTTTTCTCATCCCCAAAATGGGTAATAATGAGGGCTTTGGAATTTCGTTAGGCAGATTTACATTAGTCCCACTTTTTAGTTTAAAAATATGTGTGGAATTAGCACATTGCATTTATTGCCAAGGAACTTTCTATAAAACCCTTTCAATGTCAATGATTTCACTTGACACACATTTACAAAGGGAGTCAGAGAGAAGGGGATTTTACTAGTATTTTGAGTGCTTGCAAACGTGTCGTTAACTAGAAAGATAATCAAAGGATATAGTGGTGCAAAAATTTTATGACTATTGCCACACACCAAAAAAAGCATACACCTTGTTAATCTGCATACTGTATATCCATAAATATTTATGTACTATGAACATATATGACATCATACACTTCTATACATATGATACATGTGTGATGTCATATCTATGTATCTATATACTTCTTTATATATCCTCTATATATGCATAGATAGACAGAAAAATAGATGACAGATTTAGGAAAGATAGACGGTAGATAAGACAGATGGATCTGTATTCATTAGGGATGATAGATAATTATATTTATAGACGGAGGCATGAATAGACAAGATACATGATAGATGTATATACCTCTATTTACTTACCAACTAGATAGATGGATAGATAGGCAGATAAATAATAGATAAGGTACACAGATACACAAATACATAGATCAGATAACGAGGTAGGTGGGTAGCAGATCAAAATAGTCAATTCTAAAGAAAAAGCAACCCTGAATATTCAATGGAAGGACTGATGCTGAAGCTCCAACACTTTGCCCGCGTGATACAGAAGGCCTGGAAGAGACTCTGACGCTGGAAATGATTGAAGGCAGGAGGAGAAGGGGACGACAGAGGGTGAGATGGTTGGATGGCGTCACTGACTCCATGGACATGAGTTTGAGCAAGCTCTGGGTGATGGTGAAGGACAAGGAAGCCTGGCGTGCTGCAGTCCATGGGGTCGCAAAGAGTTGGACACGACTTAGCAACTGAACAATAACAAGGGAGAGAGAGAGATAGACAGATATATCACATAGACGCATGAAAAGATATAGGTAGGTAGATAATTAAGAGATAGGTCTGTATATGTCCTGTTGCTTCTCTTACTCTGAAGAACATAGATTAATGCAGTGATCTTTGCTTTTTTATCCCTTAACTAATATGAAATGTTGAAATAGAGTACTGCAGTCTGTTAGGAGAAATGGAGATAAAACTGTAGCATTTCTTTCCTTTTTCCTGCTGCTGACTTAACTGTTAATGAGATGATGAGATGTCATCATGACACAGAGTATAACGGAGCTGATTTGAATGCAGGTCATCATTAAGCCACCAAGATCAAGGGCTGGTGCAATGATGTTATGAGGTGACATGTTTGGAAATGCAAAGAATTAAAGATTTTAAAAAATTTTGTGGTAAGCTTTGACTCATTATTTTGTGGGATGCCTTTCACTCCCAGGAGATGATGGCATGTGGCTTAGTCAGACTTACACTGCAGTCAGGATAAGCCAGGAGAGACACATGTATGTGGGCACAGAGGATGAGATGGTTGGATGGCATCACCGATTCAATGGACATGAACTTGGGCAAACTCTGGGAGCTGGTTAGGGACAGGGAGGCCGGGAGTGCTGCAGTCCATGGGGTCCCAAAGGAGGTGGACATGATTCAGGGACAACAACAACAAATGCTTTTTATGGACTCCATTTAAATTTACTCACGGAAGGATGCATTTGCCTATAAACTTAATCTCTTTGAAAACAGAGCCACTGAACCACCACAACAACACAGAAGAGACACTTGATCACGTCTGTAGCTCTCCGTGCATTAGGAGAAAGTCATTAGGTCCCGCCACACCGAGGAAAGAAATTACCGGAGGGCATGAAGACCAAGGAGGCGGGGGTCACAGAGCTCTTCCAGAAGCAGCCCACAGACCTGCCTTCCTGGACGGACGAGAGTCTTCCCACTGTGCTAGGGAATGATACTTGCATGAGTTCAGTTCAGCTCAGTCGCTCAGTCATGCCCGACTCTTTGCGACCCCATGGACTGCAGCATGCCAGGCTTCCGTGTCAATCACCAACTCCCGGAGCTTGCTCAAACTCATGTCCATCAAGTTGGCGATACCATCCAACCATCTCATCCTCTGTCATCCCCTTCTCCTCCCGCCTTCAATGTTTCCCAGCATCAGGGTCTTCTCCAGTAAGTCAGCTCTTTGCATGAGGTGGCCAAAGTATTGGAGTTTCAGCTTCAGCATCAGTCCTTCCAATGAATAATCAGGATGGATGTCCTGGTTTGATCTCCTTGTAGTCCAAGGGAGATGTGGCTTGAAACAAAGATACTCTATACATTGTGTGTGTGTGTGTGTGTGTGTGTGTGTGTGTGTGTTTTACTCATTCAGTCGTGCCTGACTCTTTTCGACCCCGTGGACTGCAGCACTCCTCTGTCTGTGGGATTTTCCAGGCGAGGATACTGGAGTGGGTCGCCATGTCTTTCTCCAACTCTACATATTACTGCACAGTAAAGCACACAAGAGCACTATCAGCTGTAAAGGAGGGACCCACAGGACAGTGCCTAGCAGACACGTGAGCTAACTTCCGCACCTGGACATGTGCGCAAAGCACATTCACCTCCTTTGAAGGTTCGTATATAGGGGGCTTCCCTTGTGGCAGGTAAAGAATCTGCCTGCAATGCCAGAGACGTGGGTTCAGTCCCTGGGTTGGGAAGCTCCCCCTGGAGAAGGGAAAGGCTACCCACTCCAGTATTCTGGCCTGGAGAATCCCATGGACTGTATAGGCCATATAGGGGACTTACTGGGTAAGGAAATACATTGGGAAATTATTCCCAATAATTAGGTTATCCCCTCAAATGAAATAATACTCACCACAGCAATCAGATTTTCTTACACATATTTATAAACTGTTGGCATTGAACAGACCACAAAAAGAAACCAATAGGAAAATTTTTTCTGCCTGTTTAGTTCACAGGAATGATGAATGCATACGAAATGTAACATGCTGCTGCTGCTGCTGCTGCTAAGTCGTTTCAGTCGTGACTGACTCTGTGCGACCCCATAGACGGCAGCCCAGCAGGCTCCCCCGTCCCTGGGATTCTCCAGGCAAGAACACTGGAGTGGGTTGCCATGTCCTTCTCCAATGCATGAGAGTGAAAAGAGAAAGTTGAGATAAATTCCGATAATGGATGATAGATTTCCCTGGTGGCTAAGACAGTAAAGAATCTGCCCGCAAGGCAGAAGACCTGAGTTCCATCCCTGGGTGGGGAAGATCCCTTGGAGAAGGGAATGGCAACCCACTCAAGTATTTTTGCCTGGAGAATCCCACGGACGGAGGAGTCTGGCGGCTACATTCCATGGGGTCACAAAGAGTCAGACACCACTGAGTGACTACCAGGTTCAAATTTCAGTTTCATAGAGAGACAGATACATAAGAGATACATAGATAGAAATAGATGATAGATAATAAAGAAATCAATCTTAGATAATAGATAGGTATGGATGGATAGATAGACACACTGAAAGGTGGGTAGACATAGACAGACACAGATGATACACAGATAACAGATAAATAAAGATAGGTAGATAACAGATAAACAGATCACGGGTAGGTAGGTGATGGAATAGATGACGAGTGATAGATGGGTAGGCTTAGAGATATAGACAGAAGATGGAAGGCAGGATAGGCAGATGAAAGATCACAGATACACAGGAGAGAGGAAATGTAGATGCATGGCCTGCACAGCTCAGCGGTAAGGAATTCACTTTTGATGCAGTGGACAGGGGAGACACAGGCCTGAGCCCTGCATCCGGAAGATCCCCTGGGAGAGGGCATGGCAACCCATAGTCTCGCCTGGGAAGTCCCCTGGACAGAGGAGGCTGGTGGGCTACAGTTCACACGGTTGCAATGAGTCAGACATGACTGAGCACACACATACAGATAGATAATAGATTATAGACCTGATAGAGAGAGACCGATTGGATGGACAGATGGATGGACGGATACACAGACTGGATGGACAGACAGGCAGACTGGATGAAGGGATGGATGGACAGATACATAGTCTGGATGACAGAGAGACTGGAGATAGAATAGATGGATACATAGACTGGATACAGAGACAGAATGGATGGATAGATAGAATGGACTGGATGGATAGACAGACAGATGAGATAGAATAGATGGATAGATAGACTGGATACAAAGACAGAATGGACTGATAGATAGAATGGATGGATAGACAGACAGACAGAATGGATGGACAGAGAGAATTGATAGACGGGATGGTTGGATGGATGGATGGATATAGACAGGTAGACTGGATATACAGACAGACTGGATATAGAATGGATGGATAAACCAGGTGGGTAGACAGATAGAATGGATGGATAGATAGACTGGATGGACAGACAGACAGACAGAATGGATGGACAGAGAGAATTGATAGACGGGATGGCTGGATGGGTGGATGCATGGATACGCAGACTGGATGGATAGACAGATAGACTGGATATAGAATGGATGGACAGAGAGACCGGACAGGCAGGATGGTTAGATGGATGCAGGTATAGATAGGCAGGCTGGATGGATAGACAGACCGACTGGACATAGAATGGATGGATAGACAGACTGGATATAGAATGGATGGACAGACAGATAGAATGGATGGACAGACAGATAGAATGGATGGATGGATAGACTGGATGGATAGACAGAAGATAAAACAGACAGATAGAGCCTTCTTCTCGATGGAACAGTGATATGATGGTTCAGTGAGGCTAGAGCAAAAGTGTACCAGCAAAGGAAACAGAAAGAGCTATAGGATAACATCAGGAAGCGACGCTGGCATCGGCACTCTTTCAGAAGACACTCCTTTTACATTTTTCATCCCGATTTAAGCGCGTGACAGCAAGGATGAGGAGCTGCGCATTCCTGACACGTCTCCTGCGATGTCAAAGAAATAATAAATTATGGATGCACTTTCGATGAAAGAGAGAGTAATTGTAGCTTATAGCCCAGTGCCTAATCAGTGTTTATTTGGGAAAAGATCCTGGGGGCTGTCAGCCTTCATGCGGCACAGAAAGAGAGAGGTATCCGGTAACACAGTGAGAAAAAGAACGGTAAGCGAAGGAAGGTGATTTGGCCGACTCGTATTTCATCTTTCCGCTTCCACTTGTTTTTAATTTTAACTGGATTTTTAATTGTAACTTGATTTTTAATTTAAAAGTTATGCACATCCCTGGCAGAAAAAGCCTTGGAGGAAAAAAGGAGTAGGCAATGCATAAAACATGGTCATCACCCAGACCAACAATCTGTATAAAAGTGTGTGTTTGTATACTTATGTATGTATATACGGGCTTACCTGGTACCTCAGCTGGGAAAGAATCTGCCTGCAATGCAGAAGACGCCTGTTCAGTTCCTGGCTCGGGAAGATTCTCCCAAGGGATAGGCTACCCACTCCAGTATTCTTGAGCTTCCCTGGTGGCTCAGCTGGTAAAGAATCTGCCTGCAATGCAGGAGACCTGGGTTCGATCCCTGGGTTGGGAAGATCCCCTGGAGGAGGGCATGACAACCCTCTCCAGTATTCTGGCCTGGAAAATCCCCATGGACAGAGGAGCCTGGCAGGGCTACAGTTCCTGGGGTCACAAAGAGTTGGACACGACGGAGCGACTAAGCTCACACATGCATGTGAAGAAAGTGGAAGTGAAAGCCGCTCAGTCGTGTCTGACTCTTTGTGACCCCCACGTACTATACAGGCCATGGGATTCTCCAGGCCAGAATACCTGAGTGGGGGGCCTTCCCCTTCTCCAGGGGATCTTCCCAACCCAGGGATCGAACCCAGGGATCAAACCCAGGTCTCCCACATTGTAGGCGGATTCCTTACCAGCTGAGCCATCAGGAAATTCCACACACACACAGGTGCATATATCAGCATTATTTCTCCATTAATGGAGGATATGATACACAGACTTCTGTACTCCATTTTCTCTTTTAACACTGTGTCTGGGGAAACTCTCCATTCATCATATATACACGTACACTGGATCAAAGTCATCTCTTTTTGTGGCGATAGCATGCTTTAGTTTGTGTTGGTGTTGGTGATTTAATCCCTACATTGTGACCAACTCTTTGCAACCCCATAGACTGTGGCCAGCCAGGCTCCTCTGTCCGTGTGATTTCCTAGGCAAAAATACTGGACTGGGTTGCCATTTCCTTCTCCAGGGGATCTTCCTGACCCGGGTATTGACCATGTCTCCCGCATTGCAGATGGATTCTTTTCCAACGAAACCATCAGGGAAGACCAAATTGACTAAATCTCAATTATATCCACCTAGGTGGTTTCAAGTCCTTTGATTTATACATTCTGTCAACATGAGCCTTTTTGTCTGTTGAGCAGTGCACGTATTTGAATATATGGGTTATGTAAACATCTACATTTGGAGTTGCTAGATCACGTTTCTTTCCAAAGATATCAAACAATTTTCTGTTCCTATCAATAGCTTCTGTTTTCCCCAAACCTCTGCCAATACTGTATATAGATATCTGTATATTTCAAATATTTTGAGCTTTCTCAAAACTACAAAATCTATCCATATACCTAAATCTAATTGTTTTCATTTTCCTGTTAATATTATGAATACAGTTGGGCAATTTTTCCCATGTTGATAAGCAAATAAATAGTATTTGTCCTTCCATGAAGTATCTGTTCACATACTTGGTCCGCTCTTTCTGCTGGGATCTTGGTCTCTCATTGAACTATAAAAGCTTCCTCAAAAGCAGGAAGATTTTGGCTGACAGAATTTTGCAGTCATTTCACAACAATGTTACATCATAACAAATCGGACATCTTTACCTTGCATCCACCGTAACAGGAATTTCTTTACTGTCTCTGTGTGAATTCAAGTGCTGGTTCACAGCTGAAAATACTATTTTTGTCATAATAAAATCATCAGTCTCTTCTCATTACCCATTTTAGCTGGAAACCACGCTGAATTTTATCCCATTCCTTCTGGCACGTGCCTATCCCATGACTTATGAGTTTTGTGATGTATTATCATGGTGTATCATGATGTATTATCATTCACAGACATGGAGACATTTCTGCATTTTATGGAAAGAACTAGTTTTAAGACTCATGAAAATTTTGAAATTCAACGGTATTCAGTTCAGTTCAGGCTCTCAGTCGTGTCCAACTCTTTGCGACCCCATGAACTGCAGCACACCAGGCCTCCCTGTCCATCACCAACTCCCGGAGTTTACTCAAACTCATGTCCATCGAGTCAGTGATGCCATCCAACCATCCCATCCTCTGTCGTCCCCTTCTCTTCCCGCCTTTAATCTTTCCCAACCATCTCATCCTCTGTCGTCACCTTCTCCTCCTGCCTTTAATCTTTCCCAGCATCAGGGTCTTTTCCACTGAGTCAGTTCTTCGCATCAGGTGGCCAAAGGATTGGAGTTTCAGCTTCAACATCAGTCCTTCCAATGAACACCCAGGACTGATTTTCTTTAGGATGGACTGGTTGGATCTCCTTGCAGTCCAAGGGACTCTCAATAGTCTTCTCCAACACCACAGTTCAAAAGCAGCAATTCCCCAGCACTCAGCTTTCTTTATAGTCCAACTCTCACACCCATACATGACCACTGGAAAAACCATAGCCTTGACTAGACAGACCTTTGTTGGCAAAGTAATCTCAACAGTATTACTAAGGCATTTACTCTTTGGTGTAAAGAATATCCCTGTCAGTGTTGGGTAGACACCCAGATGTGAGGGTCCAGAGGTTTAGAAGGGATGGAATCCCCATCGTATCAGAGTGGTAAAGAACCTGCTGGACCATGTATGAGATGTGGGTTCAATTCCTCGGTGGGGAAGATCCCTGGAGAAGGGAATGGTCACACACTTCAGTATTCTTGCCTGCATAGTCCCCATGGACAAAAGAGCCTTGGAAGGCTACAGCCCATGAGATCGCAGAGAGTCGGACGACGACCTAGTAACTAAACAAAACAACAATAACATTTATAATCCAACCATCTGTTGGCCTGAATGGCAAGTACTGGGGAGAAGATGAATGAGATGAAGCCTTTGTCTCACTCTTCTCAGAGCCCAGAGCTTACCTTTAATCTCACATCATTCCGTAATAAAGGCAATGGTTCTTGTTCCTCGTCCTCAAAAACTATTATTATTGAGGGCTTTCAAATATATGAAATTAATTATACTTCATCTGAATGAAAAGGGTGGGGAACCCCCAAACATGCTTTCGCCAAATCTACTTGAGCACTTTGAAAATTTCCTGTATGCACGTTTGGAGACAAAAGCCTAACTTGTAATCAACCAGAAGTCAACAAAATCGAATCACTGCGGTGATGAGAGTAGGAATTCCATCTGCACATTCCTGCCATGCTCCCTCTCCAACCCCAGAAATGTTTAATCGCATTTCCCTTTAAATATTTTTTTGATTAGGCAGACTCTGAAACGTTAAACGGAGCTCATCCTTCAGGAAATGAGAAAGAATAGTAATTAATCCCAACAGTCAGCTCGGTTTAACACATTGTAAGAAAAATACTGAAGAAACATAAAGAATGAATCAAATATAAGTAATTGGGAACACATAGTATCTACCAAAACTTTTAAATGATCATAAACAGCACTGCCATAGTGGCATGTTTTTGCTTTTTAACAAAGAACATATTAAATTCAGAATTGTTGTTGTTACTATTATTTTTTAACATTGAGAAATTAAAAAAAGAGAAAACCTTTTTAAACATATTAAATTCAGATTTTTTTGTTCTTAGTATTATTTTTACCATTGATAAATTAAAAAAAGAAAAAACCTTTATTTTTTTTTATTTTTATTTTTTTTTTTTTTAATTTTAGTTTTATTTTTTAAATTTTAAAATCTTTAATTCTTACATGCATTCCCAAACATGAACCCCCTCCCACCTCCTCCCCATAACAACTTTCTGGGTCATCCCCATGCACCAGCCCCAAGCATGCTGCATCCTGCGTCAGACATAGACTGGCGATTCAATTCACATGATAGTATACATGTTAGAATGTCATTCTCCCAAATCATCCCACCCTCTCCCTCTCCCTCTGAGTCCAAAAGTCCGTTATACACATCTGTGCCATCTTCCTAAATTCCATATATGTGTTAGTATACTGTTTTGGCTTACTTCACTCTGTATAATCGGCTCCAGTTTCATCCATCTCATCAGAACTGATTCAAATGAATTCTTTTAACGGCTGAGTAATACTCCATTGTGTATATGTACCACAGCTTTCTTATCCATTCATCTGCTGATGGACATCTAGTATTATTTTTAACATTGAGAAATTTAAAAAAAGAAAAAACCTTCATTAGACTTTTCTGATATGAAATACCAACTAATCATAGTGGTTCCCCATTCCACATATGTCTTCCTGGGTTGGCCAGGAAGTTCATTCTGGTTTTTCTGCACCATCTTAGATAAGAAGATGCCTGGAACAGTCACTGAACTTCTAACCCAGCTCGGAGCCAGCAGTCTTGAAAGACACAGCTACACAAATCAATAAAAAAATAGTAATGCAGGCAAATATGGCTCCGCAGAATATTTCGAGGGATCACTGCAATTAAGACCCAGACACCATTCTTCCCGTGCAATTGTTTGAATGGCAAAATGTCTGTGATAGTCTTAGAACAGTGGTCTAGAAAACAAGCAGGTAAAAGAAAGTGCAATAAAGCAGAAATGCGGTTGTTTCCAAACAGCTCAGTGGTAAAAGTATCCACCTGCCAACGTAGGAGATGCGCGTTCGATCCGTGGGTCGGGAAGGTCCCCTGCAGAACGAAACGGCAACCCACTCCAGTCATCTTGCCTGGAGAATCCCATGGATAGAGGAGCCTGGTCGGCTACAGTCCATGGGGTCACAAAGAGTCGGAAATGACGGAGCACGCAACGCAGAAATATGTGTTCTCCCCCAATCTCTACAGTTTCGGCGCTGCATTCTTATGAAATGTCCAGGGGTTTTTTCATCCTTTCTTTGCATCCGGTCATGCACCATTTTCTCATGAACCTTTCATCTGCTCACAGGTGTAGGGAGAATGAGGAACACTGGCTAATGCCAGGAATACGGGAGCCACATCAGCATTTTCTCTGAGCGCCTAGCCTGAGAACTGGGGTGATAGATTAATCTACGTTATTCCATGGAACAAAAGAAAAGAATGGGCATGTGTAGAGAACACTACGAGAGAAAGAGGGTCCAATAAAGTGTGGAGCCACTGAGGCTTGTTGAATGCATCAGAGCGCACCCTCCACACTCACTCACTGCTGTTTTATTTCATTTCAACATCTCCCCAAGCACTTAGCAGTCATTTAAAACCACGGAATCAGTGTCTGGAGAAGGTGAAAGCCTGGGCTATATTCACACATTCAGTAAGTGGCCCATCCTCCCCATCAGAGCCATCTATTTGTTGTTATATGATGTCACACCGATTCAGCTGTTCAGTTGTGTCCGACTCCTTGTAACTCCATGAACTGCCGCACCCCAGGCCGTCCATCACCAACTCCTGGAGTTTACCCAAACTCTTGTCCATTGAGTCAGTGATGCTATCCAACCATCTCATCCTCTGTCATCCCCTTCTCCTCCTGCCCTCAATCTTTCCCAGCATCAGAGTCTTTTCAAATGAGTCAACCCATTGCATAACGTGGCCAAAGGATTGGAGTTTCAGCTTCCACATCTGTCCTTCCAATGAACACCCAGGACTAATCTCCTTTAGGATGGAGTGGTTGGATCTCCTTGCAGTCCAAGGGACTCTCAAGATTCTTCTCCAACACCACAGTTCAAAAGCATCAATTCCCCAGCGTTCAGTTTTCTTTATAACCCAACTTTCACATCCATACATGACCACTGGAAAGACCATAGCCTTGACTAGACAGACCTTTGTTGGCAAAGTAATGTCTCTGCTTTTGAATATGCTATCTAGGTTGGTCACAACTTTCCTTCCAAGGAGTAAGCATCTTTTAATTTCATGGCTGTAGTCACCATCTGCCATGATTTTGAAGCCCCCCAAAATAAAGTCTGACACTGTTTCCACTGTTTCCCCATCTATTTCCCATGAAGTGATGGGACCGGATGCCATGATCTTAGTTTTCTGAATGTTGAGCTTTAAGCCAACTTTTTCACTCTCCTCTTTCACTTTCATCAAGAGGCTCTTTAGTTCTTCGCTTTCTGCCATAAGGGTGGTATTATCTACATATCTGAGGTTCTTGACATTTCTCCCAGCAATCTTGATTCCAGCTTGTGCTTCTTCCAGCCCAGCATTTCTCATGATGTACTCTGCATAGAAGTTAAATAAGCAGGGTGACAATATACCGCCTTGACGTCCTCCTTTTCCTTTTTGGAACCAGTCTGTTGTTCCATGTCCGGTTCTAACAGATTATGCTAATCTAATAAACACGACTCTGGCAAGCCAGTGCTGAGAAGTGCATAACGTGTCCTCTAAATGCATTTTCTCTTTTGATCTATCACATGATGGGACCGTCTGTGCTCCAGTATGGAACGGACGAGGTTATTAAGGATCTGATAATGTCTTACAGTTGTGTGGAGTCAGCCCACAAACACGGGTTTGCATACGGTGTCATTTTACGAAAAACAAAAAGCAAACAAAAGTCTGAAGACTGCTTCCATTCTCATCAGGGTAACTCCAGTCTTGACTTCTGTGAACAAAATAAGACGGAGTCAACGGATGATGGTTCTGAACCGGCAGTTAAGTGCTTCTTCAGACTCCAAGTTGGCCAACAGTCACTGACTCCTCATAATAATGGCAGTAACCAGTCTTGACAGGAGAATCACACAGCAACAACAGGTAAGGACACAGAGAGGGGAAAAGTGAAAGTGTTAGTTGCTCAGTCGTGTCCGACTCTTTGCGACCCCGTGGACTGTAGCCCACCAGGCTCCTCTGTCTGTGGGATTCTCCAGGCAAGAATACTGGCGTGGGAGCCCATTCCCTTCTCAAGGGGGTCTTCCCCACCCAGGGATGGAACCCATGTCTCCTGCATTGCAGGCAGATTCTTTACCATCTGAGCCACCAGAGAAGCTCCAAGGATGTGGAAACCTGGGATCAGTGATACGGATACTGTGTCCAACACTGTATAGGTGTGGGGTTGTGATCTAGTTTAGCCCTTGATACACCCGAGAATGTCTTCAATTAAAAATTAAAATGCTCTTCACATTCCTTCGAAAACACAGAAATAAACGCTGGGCTACATCCCAAAAGGGTACTATTATGCATTATTCAAGTTTAACCAGGCAACTGTCTGCTTTACACAACTCTGGCTTTATTGTAAAGGTAATTTTGGAAGAGAGATTGTGGTATATTTTTACCTACGAAAGAGTTTACTTTCATGAGAGCAAACGGGTTTCTGGTGTAAAAATTTCGTTTGAAAATTGCTGAAAGAAGATCAAGGGGGAAAAGGAAAACCGACGTGGCTATGCTGTGTACCAATAGTACTAGTGGTGTTTTTCACTCTATTCTTTGGAAAACATTTTCGAGATTGATCTACATCTTTGGGGATCAGCTCTTCCAAGGACCTCTCTATTGCTATGGTTGTTACTTACCACCAAATTGACTGATGACCTTCTAGGCTCGAGAGTGAGATGGATGGGTCTTTCATACACATAGGGGACAGACTTGTCGCCATGGGGGAGGAAAGGTGAAGCTGGGAAGTGTGCAGAGAATAACACGGAAACACACATTATCATGTGTAAAACAGAGACCCAGTGGGCATTTGCTGTGTGACTCAGGGAACTCAAACCAGGGCTCTGTGACAACAAGCACAGGAAAAGCCGCTCAACGTCATTGCTCATTGAGTGAGTGAAGTCGCTCAGTTGGGTCCAACTCTTTGCAACCCCATGGACTGTGGCCTCCCAAGCTCCTCTGTCAATGGAATTTAGAAATGTGTAAATTGAAACTGCAATGAAATATAACCTCACACTGCTCAGAAAGTCCATCTTCAAAAAAAAAAAAATCTACAAACAAGAAACACTGGAGAGGGTGTGGAGAAAAGGGAACCCTCCACACTGCTGATGGGATTGTCAACTGAAGCACCCACCATGGAAGTATTATAGATGCTCCTCAAAACACTGAAAATGAGAACTAGCCTGTGATCCAGCAGTCCCCCTCCTGGGCATATATCTGGAGATGAACCATCATTTTAAAAAGATACATGCACCCCGATGTTCAGTGCGGTACTATTTACAAGAGCCAGGACATAGAAACAACCCAAGCGCCCATCAACAGATGGGAGTTTTCAGAAGACATGGTCCATCTAGACTTTGGGATATATGTACCAATGGTATACATGTACCCATGTATGGCTC
Source organism: Ovis aries (assembly GCF_016772045.2). Lineage (NCBI taxonomy): Eukaryota > Metazoa > Chordata > Mammalia > Artiodactyla > Bovidae > Ovis > Ovis aries. Next base: position 3,144,937 of record NC_056080.1, on the reverse strand, counting down.
TACATAAACACAGCCATAAAACAGAATGGATGCTTTTGAACTGCAGTGCTGGAGAAGGCTCTTGAGAGTCCCTTGGACTGCAAGGAGATCTGTCCTGGGTGTTCATTGGAAGGACTGATGCTGAAGCTGAAACTTCAGTACTTTGGCCACCTCATACAAAGAGCTGACTCATTGGAAAAGACCCTGATGCTGGGAAAGATTGAGGGCAGGGGGAGAAGGGGACGACAGAGGATGAGATGGCTGGATGGCATCACCGACTCAATGGATGTGAGTCTGAGTGAACTCCGGGAGCTGGGATGGACAGGGAGGCCTGGTGTGCTGTGATTCATGGGGTCGCAAAGAGTCAGACAGGACTGAGAGACTGAACTGAACTGAAGACAGAATGAAATAACATCATTCCCAGCAAAGTGCAAGGACCTGGAGACGACCGTACTAAGAGAAGTAAGTCAGATAAGGGAAAGACCAAATCCCATATGATATCATTCAGATGTGGAATCTAAAGTATCAGACAATAGAGCTTACCTACAAAAGATAAAGACACCCAAAGATGCAGAGAACAGACTTGTGACCGGTGGGGAGCAGAGGTGGTCTGGGAGTTTGGGGTTAGGTGGTGCCAGCTGGTATATACAGGATGGATACACAACAATGTCTTACTGTACAGCACAGAAGAATAATATTCCATATCCCATGATAAGTGAAAGTTGCTCACTTGTGTCCAACTCTTTGTGACCCCATGGACTATAGAGTCCATGGGATTCTCCAGGCCAGAATACTGCAGTGGGTAGCCTTTCCTTTCTCCAGGGGATCTTCCCAACCCAGGGATCGAATCCAGGTCTCCCGAATTGCAGGGCAGATTCTTTACCGGCTGAGCCACCAGGGAAGCCCAAGAATACTGGAGCGGGTAGCCTATCCCTTCTCCAGGGGATCTTCCCCACCCAGGAATCGAACTGGGGATCTCTTGCGCTGCGGGCAGATTCTTTACCAACTGAGCTCTCAGGGAAGCCCATCCCATGAGAACCCATAAAGGAAAACAATATGTTAAAGAATGCACGCTTGTGTAAAACTGATTCACTTTGCTGTGCAGCAAAATTAGCGTGACTTTGTAAATGACTATACTTTAATGATTTTTTTTAAAAAAGAGCATCTTCTCAGAAGTTACTGGGGTTTTCTTAAAACACAGCGCTGTATTAAATCTGCTTGCCTTTGAAAGCTGCTACTGCTGCTAAGTCACTTCAGTCGTGTCCGACTCTGTGCGACCCCACAGACGGCAGCCCACCAGGCTCCCCCGTCCCTGGGATTCTCCAGGCAAGAACACTGGAGTGGGTTGCCATTTTCTTCTCCAATGCATGAAAGTGAAAAGTGGAAGTGAAGTTGCTCAGTCATGTCTGACTCTTGGCGACCCCATGGACTGCAGCCCATCGGGCTCCTCCGTCCATAGGATTTTCCAGGCAAGAGTACTGGAGTTGGGTGCCACTGCCTTCTCCGGCCTTTGAAAGCTAGGTGGTGCTTATTCAAATCTTTCCTCTTGTGATGTACTCAACCACATTTCAACTGGACTAAGTAACAGATTGATGGAATAAAGAGATATAACATTCTGCTAATGAGCAATATTATTACTAGTATTCTTCCTAAGACTCTGGGAGATTAGACCAAACAGATGATTCTAATGATCACTTTCAACTTACATAGAAATATTTATGTCTATAATCTGAGGAATTCTCTGTTTTCAGTGACTCAAAGCACATTGCCTGCTTGCTGGGGGTCATTTATCACTTCTTTTCCCAGTTTCAGGTTCCGTGGAGTAAGTCCTAACACGGCGATCGAGGCATCATGACTACTTTGCTAGTATTATTTATCTAAACAGGGAGTGTCTAACGTCAAGACTGGAGAAATCTATAAAACTCAAATAACTATTGAAAAAGAATGCATTGATGGAAGTTTTTGAATTCTTATTTTACTCTTGTTGTTTTAATTGCTGAATCAGGTCAGACTCTGTGACCCCATGGACCCCAGCCCGCCAGGCTGCTCTATCCATGGGATTTCCCAGGCAAGAATACTGGAGTGGGTTGCCATCTGTTGATGAGACTTTAAAGAAATCTCAGGTATATATCTCATTGTGACTTTCAGGTTGCACGTCTTGAATACATACAATATATACTACAAAAAGAAAAGAATAATATCTAAATGGCCAAATACACATATACACACATAGACAGAGATATAAAATTTTAAACATAAATGTTTACATATGACAAATAGGCTTATTTATATTTATACATATTATATAAATGCTTGTTAAAATACAAATGTTCATATTCTATATATCTATGTTGCTCATTGTGATTTTTCATGTTTTATGTCTTGAATACATACTATATATACTACAAAAGGAAAGGATACTTAACTGAGCACCACACACCCAGACATGCACACATACGTAAACTTTTAAATATAAGTGTTTACATATTACAAATATGTTGATTTACATTTACATATATATTATGTAAATGTCATGTGGCTTCCAGGGTGGCTCAGCTAGTAAAGAATCCGCCTGCAATGCGGAAGACCTGGGCTCAATCCCTGGGTTGGGAAGATCCCCAGGAGAGGGGAAAGGCTACCCACTAAATGTTGACTTATACATATTATATAGATGTCTGTTAAGATACCACTAAATGGCACATGCTAATTTATATGTATATATATTATATAAACGTCTGTTAAGATACAAATGTTCATATTATATATATATATGTTGCTCACTGTGACTTTCGCATTGTATGTCTCGAACACATACAGTGTATCACATATATATCACACTCAGTCTCAGGGAAATGAAAAGCAAAACCTCTGCATATAAGAATGACTAACTTACTGAAATTTGGAAAGACTGGCCATATCAAACGTGGAGAAAATGTAGGGTAGGTAGACACCCACCAATGTCTGCTGACCCTAAAGAGAATTTCTCAAAACGGAGCAAGGCCATGAAAGAATGCAGCTCCACGCCTCTTTAGGAACCGGCTAAGAGACGCGTCTGAGCAAATATGACATTTCCTGCTTCAGGACAGAAACCACAGCGCTCAGACCCCGAACTGCGTTCGGATTTAATCATCCCTATCTAAACCCAATCACGGGCTGCAATTTAAACCAATTTGCTCTGCATTAAAGCTTCACGGGGAAGAGAAATTCCCTCCTGATTACCTGCGTCAACAGATAGTAAGCTAAGCCCGGGGAGGAAAGGCGGACACTGTCCATGCTGGGCAGGCTCTATCAGGCGGGTTCTCTTTAATTGTATCTGGTAGCTGAGGAGGAAAGAAGGCTTCAGTGTATGTTGGAAATGACCCTCCACCAGCCCCTGTCATCCAGACTAACACATGCAGACAATAAAAGCGTGGTTACCAGTGGAGGCACTGAGGTTGAGGAAATAGAGGGGCCTGGGAGGTATCAAGTACTGTGTGTAAGACAGGCTACAAGGATGTATTGTACAACACCGGGAATCAGCCAGCCTTCTTCTTCTTCTTCTTTTTTTTTTTTTTTTCGAATTGGAGGCTAATTGCTTTACAATATTGCGGTGGTTTTTGCAGTACATCAACATGAATCAGCCACGGGTGTACACGTGTTCCCCATCCTGAACTCCCCTCCCACCTCCCTCCCCATCCCATCCCTCTGGGTCATCCCAGTGCACCAGCCCGGAGCACCCTGCCTCATGCATCAAACCTGGACTGGCGATCTGTTTCACATATGGTAATATAGGTGTTTCAATGCTCTTCTCTCAGATCATCCAACCCTCATCTTCTCCCACAGAGTCCAAAAGACCATTCTTTACATCTGTGTCTCTTTGCTGTCTTGCACACAGGGTCATCATTACCATCTTTCTAAATTCCATGCATATGTGTTAGTATACTGTATTGGTGTTTTTCTTTCTGACTTACTTCACTCTGTATAATAGCCTCCAGTTTCATCCACCTCATTAGATCTGATTCAAATGTATTCTTTTTAATGGCTGAGAAATATTCCAGTGTGTATATGTACCACAGCTTTCTTATCCATTCATTTGCTGATGGACATCTAGGTTGCTGCCATGTCCTGAGCCAGCCTTTTGCAATCACCGTAAATCCAGTGCAACCTACGAAAATTATATGAAAACTAAAAAATCATTAAAGAGAAAAACCAAACAAAGAGACAAGAAAACCCAGTGAGCCTGCTATGTAAGTATCTTGCCACAAATTCTCACAAAGGTCGTGAGATAGAAGGGTTCGATATGATATTAAAAAAAAAAAAGACAGCCCTGTGAGAGAGTCCCTCTCACCAACACTGGTCGTTATATACTTTACATTTTTACCAGTTTTCTAGGCAAATATTATGCAGAGTTAGAGCTCTGCTTTATCTACCTTTGACTTCTCAAAGTGAAAGTTGCTCAGTCATGTCTGACTCTTTGCAACCCAATGGACTATACAGTCCATGGGATTGTCCAGGCCAGAAGACTGGAGTGGGTAGCCTTTCCCTTCTGCAGGGGCTCTTTCCAACCCAGGGATCAAACCCAGGTCTCCCACACTGCAGGTGGATTTTTTAACCAGCTGAGCCAGCAGGGAAGCCCTAAGGAGGTTAAATAGTTTCTACATTCTTCAACTTACTTTGTTTCCTTACTAAACAAACTTCAACACTTAATCTTTTTTGTATTTGAGCATTTTTGTTGCCGCTATTTATCGACTTACTGGAGCAATTGATACATTAAGAATTTTAACCTTTCCTCTCTCATAAATGTTGTGATAATCTCGTTTCTTTGCTTTTTATGATCAGTTTTATACTCAAAATTCTCTCAAGCACGTACTAACTGTATCATTAGTGTAAAAGCATTCTCTAACACAGGTCAAACTAAACTTTGATTTACACTCTCTTATAATTCTTTGTTGTGGTTGTTCAGAGTCACTCAGTCATGTCAGACTCTTTGGACCCCATGGACTGCAGCACGCCAGGCCTCCCTGTCCGTCACCAACGCAAACTCATGTCCATTGAGTCGGTGATGCCATCCAACCCTCTCATCCTCTGTGGTCCCCTTCTCCTCCCGCCTTCGATCTTTCCCAGCATCAGGGGCTTTTCCAGGGAGTCGGCTCTTTGCGTCCGGGGGCCCAAGTACTGCAGCTTCAGCTTCAGCATCAGTTTCTGATGAACTTCCTACATAAGACCTGTGCCCTGCCTGGATCATTTTGCCGGGTGCTGTAAAGTGATGATCCATGTTTCTTCTCTCTTCCTTCCCTCAGTGACTGGACATGTTGCCTTTACATTTCAAACCTCCACAAACACAGACACACACCTACACACCCCTTAAACTCAGCGGGGCTCCTTGCTGGGTGTATTAGTTTCTTAACCGAAGCTGTGTTATGTTCTCGCTAACATGACTCTCATCCCTCTGCCTGGTCTTCCTAACATTTCCCTTGCTCTCTAAGCACACTAGGGTTTCCCTGCTGGCTCAGAGTAGGTAACGGTAACCCACTCTAGCATTGCTGCCTGGAGAATCCCCATGGACAGAGGAGCCTGGCAGTCCCAAAGAGTCACACAGGACTGACCCACTCAGCACCTATAAGCATATCTTATTCCGATTCACACATTTGCCTTTGCCCTTGCCCACCCCAATTTCCTTTCCCACTTCCCTTTCTAACTTAATTTCTTGGCTGTGGCATTACATCTCTAAGTACGTTATTAGCTGGAGAGCATGGCTTTTCCCTGGCCAAGCTTGTGTTGGCGGCTCTCTTGTGAAAACACCTGTCCTCAGGAACCCTGAGGTCCTGAGCTCCCTGCTCCCCCCTCCCAGATTCTAGGAGGCTGTCTCCCCTTCAGTCAGAGTTCTGGGGTGCCCAGCACAGTTCACACTCTTCCTGCAGTGGGACGGGTTTGCAGGATTTTATTTGGCCTGAGGTAGATCTCTTTGATGGGGAGCCCAAGGTTCCTTCTTGGGTCACAAGTTTTCTTCTCCTTGTTGTTCTTTGGCTTCCAGTTGACAGGGTCTCCTTATGTAGGAATGCTCATTCTCCCATCTCTATTTTTTACTCATCTTTCTGTTTCTTGCTCTGCTCAATTTTCCCACTTTATGGGCTTGGTGTTACCTCCTCATAATTGCTTTTTATTTCAACAATTCGATTTTCTTTATAAAAAACCATCTGCGGTAGTCTCCACTATTTATTTGTGTTTTGTGTGGGTTTTCTTTTTTTTGGTCTTCATTCTTTAATCTCTAATCTCTAATTTCAACTTGTTTCTCCATGACTTTCATTTGTACTCTATAGATACACGTCCTCTTGCATAGTGTGTGTGTACGTTGACGTGTGTCTGTGTGTATGGGTTAATGAATGAGAACTTTTCAAAAAATTACCCTTGCATCTTTCAATACTCTCTGGCCTAGGGATTACCCCTTTGAGTGAGGCAGGTTGTTCCATTTCAATCTTCGGCTGATTACGTAGGACAAATCTGAGTGGGTTCATAAGGTGAGATGTTCAAACTCATATTGATACTCTAACCTGAAATCTCGAAATACGTATTTAACATAATGTGGACCAACTGTTAATAGTCTTTATCCTGCATTTTTACATCATGTTAAATCACAAGCATTGCTTCCTTTTTTGGCTACACTATGTATATCAAAGCATGATCACATTCTTTAGACAATTTACATTTACCCTGGAAAGTGAACAGGCTACCCACTCCAGTCTTCTGGCCTGGAGAATTCCATGGACTGTGTTGTCCATGGGGTCACAAAGAGTCGGACACGACTGAGAGACTTTCACTTTCTTGTATTTTTTTTGGTATAATAGATGATATGATGATGACTATGTTGTTGCTGAATCGCTCAGTCAGTCGTGTGTGACTCTTTGCAATCCCAGGGACTCTAGCCCACAAATCTCCTCTGTCTGTGGGATTCTCCAGGCAAGAATACTGGAGTGGGATGTCATTTCCTTCTCCAAGGGATCTTCCCAACCCAGGGATCAAAACACCATCTCCTGCATGGGCAAGTGGGTTTTTGTTTGTTTGTTTGTTTTGTTTTGTTTTTACCGCTGATCCACCAGGTGAATACAAATCTCTTAACTTTGTTTCCGACAGTTTCTTTAGGAAATACTCCTAACACTGAAACTAGTTGGTCAAACGTTATGGACACTATACACAATGCCGGTGCTTAAGTGGCTTTTCAGGAATATTCTAAAATCTTCCCAGTTCTGCTAAGAGGTTATGAGATGTCAGCTTGTTAGGTAAAATGCTTTTCGTGGTTTTCTTCCTATAATGCAGGAAGTTGTTTTTCACGCTAACAACCGACAGCCATCTGCTTTTTTTCCCCCTTCCTTTTCATTTACAATCTGTGTCACTCATCCATGGTTTTGTTCTGGTATTAGATAATTCCTACTTCTAAGTGCTCCTGTAAGATGAGAAACTACCACAGTATCTGTTTTTATATCTATTGCAATTGATGCTCATTGTGTGGAATGTTTTTCCTGATAAACTGGGTTGAAAAAAAAATTTTGTCATCTGGGGATACTCAAATCAATTATGCTTGAACTATCACGACCTGCAAGCTTGGTCAGGTGCTCAGTCGTGTCTGACTCCCTGTGACCCCATGGACTGTAACCCACCAGACTGCTCTGTCAGTGGGATTTCCCAGGCAGGACTACTGGTGTGGGTTGCCATTTCCTCCTCCAGGGGATCTTTCCCACCCAGGGATTGAAACTGTCTCTCCCACACTGGCTCAGAGGATTCTTACTGAGCCACCAGGGAAGCTGGGTTATGTGAGTGTATGCATGTAAAATACTAACGAATATCATGAAGGGTTATCAGCACCCATGCAACGGTTGGGGAATAATTCTGTACATTGTAGCCAACCAATACCATCAAAATCCCCCTCCTACTTTAATGATATATATCCTCCACTCTCCTGAAAGCAAGATATAGAAAGTACATATGTTGCAAGAAATTTTTCCTGCAGTGTCAAAAGCAGGTCACACTCAGTTCACACCTACTGCTTGAGTGGTTTTTTTTTTTTTTTTTTTTAAGACACATATCGCTTCCCTAACATGGCCTGGGTCAGAGATTGTTCTCAACTTGTAAAAGACCAGCAAAGAAGGTGATTTTTTTTTCCCCTGAGGAATGGTTGGGTCATCTTAACAGGGCACTAACACTCTGAGGAGAACGGACTAAGGTTTTCATGGGCTCTTTAGGGGTGGATCATTTCGGCTCATATTCGGCTCAAGTCCATGGGAATTTGGGGGCATTTCTGGGGATTTAGCTGAATTCAGAGAAAGAAACACTGGCATTGTTCTTGCAGAAACTTCATTCATGCCCAAACCTGCCGGTAGCCAAGTACTATATCATTCTATGATATTTGTTGGGAGTTTCTGGAACAAAAAGTAATTTTCCCTATTTGATGTGGTTTTGTGTTGATTAATTTTCCACCTGTATGCTCTGCTGTGACTGCATTATTTGCTCTTGCACTGGTCATACGGTATTCATACATGTGTGTGTTTCAATGCACATGCTAAGCCATTTCAGTCATGACCAAGTCTTTGTGACCCTATGGACTGTAGCCCACCAGGCTCCTCTATTCATGGGATTCTCCGGCCAAGAAGACTGGAATGAGATGCGGTTTCCTCCTCCAGGTGGTTTTCCTGGCCCAGGGACTTGAATCTGTTCTCTCTTCTGTTTCCGGCACTGGCAGTCATTTTCTTTACTATTAGCACCACCTGGGAAGCCTGCGACCTAATATTAAATATCACCCCTTTGTTGGAATAAAGTCCATTTGGAAATGATGTGTATTTCCTGACCGGTGCATCAAAGTTGCTAATGTTTTCTTTTTCTTGTTGCCTATGTATGCTTGACAGAAGTGTGAGTTTAATTACCCTGTATTTCATTTTGGAGAAGGAAATGGCAACCCACTCCAGTATTCTTGCCTGGAGAATCCCATGGATGGAGGAGCCTGGTGGGCTACAGTCCACGGGGTCGCAATGAGTCGGACATGACTCACGGGAGTAATACGTAACTTGAAATTTTCATAGAATGTGCCTTTTGAATGAATCACACGTCATGCAATTTGGGGTATGTATTTCTTCACTCCCTTGTAATTTGCAGTGTGAAATTGATGAGTTTTTCTCTTTTTTATTGAGTTAATATTAGTAACATATTTTCTGGGAAATAAGTACTTTATTCTAGATAAATAATTTGTGGTAATGAAGCTGATCAGTATTTCCTCTTGTTATTTAGTATCTGTTGTTATTTTTCTGTATCTTAACAAGGAATTATTTCATCAAAAAATCCTGTAGTTTCTGGGACTTCCCTGGGGGTCTATTAGCTAAGACTCTGCATGCCCAGTGCAGCAGGTCTGGGTTCTATTCCGGGTCAGGAAACTATAACATACATGCCACAACACAGACCTGGTACAGCCAAATAAATTAAAAATTAAAATCCTCCAGTTCTTGACAGAAGAGAAAGGCGCCTGTGAGGAGCAGATTTTCTGCCTTCTATGAGGGTGCCATCTCTTTGCACCTGAAAATTAACTCAGAATGGAACACTACCAGGGTTGTCTTTAATATTTCTAGTTTTTTAATATAAATTTAACAGGAAAAATTAGATGGAAGGCTTTTAACTCATCAGTTGTTATTCATCTTTTTTTTTTTTTTTTGTAACCTCAAGCCAATTTTCTTAGCAATTTTGTTTCCAGGGCCTCATTAGGGAAATGATCTATTCCACTGTGCATTTACTTCTAGTGACAGATAAGTGTCAGCTGGTGTGCCCAGAAAGTGGCACAGATGAGCCCAAACTGCTAAACAAAAACTTACAGGAAAACCCAAGTGTTAACAACAGACTCATTCCATCCTAACACTCAGAGTCTGACTCTGCACAGGTACCTCAAGGAAGATGGTTCATATATGTTCATGTGTAACTGAATCGGACTTCCCAGATGGCTCGGCGGTAAAGAATCCTCTTGCCAGTGTGGGAGATGTGGCTTTTCCGGTAGTTATATACAGATTTGGGTCATGTGTGGGTTTGGAAGGACTGATGCTGAAGCTGAAGCTCCAGTGCTTTGGCCACCTGATGCAAAGAGCCAACTCACTGGAAAAGAACCCTGATGCTAGGAAAGACTGAAGTTAGGAGGAGAAGGGGATGACAGAGGATGAGATGGTTGGATGGCATTATCGACTCGATGGACATGAGTTTGAGCAAGCTCCAGAGTTGGTGATGGACAGGGAGGCCTGGTGTGCTGCAGTCCATGGGGTCGCAAAGAGTCAGATAAGACTCAGTGTCTGAACAAACCAACAATCAGCCACAAGTACACACATGTGCCCTCCCTTCTTAACCTTCCCCCCACCCCATCCCACCCCTCTAGCTTGTCCCAGAGCACCGGGCTGAGCCCCCTGGGCCCACCCAGAAGCCTCCCAGGGACCCACCACCCCGCACATGCTACCCCCTGGACTCTCCCCACCCTCTCCCCTCCCCCCTGCCTCCACAGCTCTTGTACGTCTGCATCTCTAATTCTTCCCTGCAAATAGGTTCCTCGGTACCATTTTTCTAGATTCCGTATATATTTCATTGCTCTACATTCCGTATATACTTCAGTTAATATGTGACATGTGTTTTCCTTACTTCACTCTGTATAACAGGCTCTAAGTCCATCTACCTCACTAGAACGGCCTCAAATGCATTCCTTTTAATGGCTGAGTAATATTCCACGGGATATATCCATACGTACCACGACTTCTTTCTCCATTCAGCTGCAGATGGACACCTACGTTGCTTCCCTATCCTAGCTATTGTAAACGGTGCTGCTAGCTCATGAATTCTCGGTCACTCCCTCTTGGAATAACCCAGCAGGCTGAATCACTGCTCTTTAGATGCTGATATTTCTCTTACAGAAGAAACACTGTATTCTGCTCTTAGCTAATCTCTGTGTCCTGATAACTGTCTGGCATTAGGCTTGACAGGTCACCTCTGCTGTTGAAATACACAAAATGCTCACAAGGACGGTGAAGAACCCTCTTCTCTGCAACTCTCCCCCTTTCCGGAGCTTTCTGACACAGAAAATGTCAGGCTGTCTCCATTCCGTTTGAAGTCCTGATTGGTGAATCATTTTTGTCTTTACCAGTTTCCTGATTCTGGGTTGGCCTTCCTTCATAAGAACTTGTCTCTTTGAATATTTTATCTGTTTCTTTAATTTTTCAACTGTGTCAAGTCTTAGTTGCAGCCTGTGGGATCTAGCTCCCTGACCAGGGGTTGAACCTGGGCCCTCTACACAGGGGTGCAGAGTCTTGGCCACTGGGCCACCAGGGAAGTCTTTGAACCTGTCTCTCTGAACAACTGCATTTGAAGATCCCCTTGCAGAGATGCTTATGGATGGTTTTACATTTCGGGTCTTTGCTTTTATTTCTTCTCTCTAATGTACCTTAAAGAGATGGGAATACCAGGCCACCCGACCTGCCTCCTGAGAAATCTGTATGCAGGTCAAGAAGCAACAGTTAGAACTGGACGTGGAACAACAGACTGGTTCCAAATCAGGAAAAGGAGTACATCAAGGCTGTATATTGTCAGCCTGCTTATTTAACTTATATGCAGAGTCCATCATCAGAAACGCTGGGCTGGATTAAGCACAAGCTGGAATCCAGATTGGCAGGAGAAATATCAGTAACCTCAGATATGCAGAAGACACCACACTTATGGCAGAAAATGAAGAACTAAAAGCCTCTTGATGAAAGTGAAAGTGAAAATGTGGCTTAATCCTCAACACTCAGGAAACTAAGATCATGGCATCACTTCATGGCAAATAGATGGGGAAACAGTGGAAACAGTGTCAGACTTTACTTCTGGGGGCTCCAAAATCACTGCAGATGGTGACTGCAGCCATGAAATTAAAAGACGCTTACTCCTTGGAAGGAAAGTTGTGATCAACCTAGGCAGCATATTCAAAAGCAGAAACATTACTTTGCCAACAAAGGGCCGTCTAGTTAAGGCAATGATTTTTCCAGTAGTCATGTATGGATGTGAGAGTTGGACTGTGAAGAAGGCTGAGCGCCGAAGAATTGATGCTTTTGAAGTGTGGTGTTGGAGAAGACTCTTGAGAATCCCTGCAACTGCAAGGAGATCCAACCAGTCCATCCTAAAGAAAATCTGTCCTGAATATTCATTGGAAGGACTGATGTTGAAACTGAAACTCCAATCCTTTGGCCACCTGATGTGAAGAACTGACTCATTTGAAAAGACCCTGATGCTGGGAAAGATTAAAGGCAGGAGGAGAAGGGGATGACAGAGGATGAGATGGTTGGATGGCATCACCAACTCAATGGACATGAGTTTGAGTAAGCTCTGGGAGTTGGTGATGGACAGGGAGGCCTGGCGTGCTGCAGGCCATGGGGTCGCAAAGAGTCGGACACAACTGAGTGACTGAAGTGAAGTCAATGCACCTTTGGGGCTTCCCTGAGAGCTCAGTTGGTAAAGGACCCTCCTGCAATGCAGGAGAGCCCGGTTCAATTCCTGGGTTGGGAAGATCTGCTGGAGAAGGGATAGGCCACCCACTCCAGTATTCCTGGGCTTCTCTTGTGTCTCAGCTGGTAAAGTATCTGCCTGCAATGCAGGAGATGTGGGTTCAACCCCTGGTTTGGGAAGATCCCCTGGAGAAGGGAAAGGCTACCCACTCCAGTATTCTGGCCTGGAGAATTCCATGGACTGTATAGTCCTTGGGGTCACAAAGAGTGAGACACAGCTGAGCAACTTTCACTTTATTTCAGTGTACCTTCACTTTCCAAGCAAGAAAAGCTCGTGTACAGCATTGAATCTGAGGTAGTTCAGAACCCACGTAAGAGCTCTTTCATTCCCCTTCCAAGAGGCATCAAAACACAGGCTTCCTTCTGATAAGCCTCTACAAACGTTAATAATATAGTATAAATCCTTTCATTAATGCAAAAGTCAGTAGTTGTGAAGTGTTATCCAGTATTCTTATCTTAGAACGATGTCAAGAAATCTAGACTCGATTCATATTAACCTTTCTTTTAAATATGGAGCTGATTAGACACCATCATTTTCACATAATTCAACACTTTTATGAGGGGCTTTGTTTTTCCAACTGGGTTTAGGTTAAATGATTTTGAGTCAAACGTAATGACTACTCAAATAGAAGTCTTGATAAAGAGCTCTCTTTAGACATTTTCATGAGAAACCCCACGCACAACGTAATTTCATTATATTTCCTCGGAACTGTTGGTACATTCAGTTTATACCCTAATTGTTTTGTTTTTTTAGCAGTCTTGGTTTGGTCTGGTTTTCCTTCAGATCTCACATTCCATGAAGCCATTCTCTGCGGTATACCAGAAAGCCCTGCCTATTGGAGAGCAAGTCTATTCATTTAAGATTTTAATAACCTAGGAGAAAAGAGAAGGGGCTGACAGGGGATGAGACGATTGGATGACATCACTGACTCAATGGACATGAGTCTGAGTAAGCTCCAGGAGCTGGTGATAGACAGGGAAGCCTGGCGTGCTGCATTCCATGGGGTCGCAAAGAGTCGGACACGACTGAGCAACTGAACTGAACTGAAGCTATGACCAACCTAGACAGCATATTAAAAAGCAGAGACATCTCTTTGCCAACAAAACTCCATATAATCAAAGGTATGGTTTTTCCAGTAGCTCAGATGATAAAGCATTCGCCTGGATTGTAGGAGACCTGGGTTCGATCCCTGGGTTGGGAAGATCTTCTGGACGAGGAAATGGCAACCCACCCCCGTATTCTTGTCTGGAGAATTTCATGGACAGAGGAGCCTGGCGGGCTACAGTCCATGGGGTCAGAAAAAGCCAGACACGACTGAGCTACTAACACAAACATACGGTTTTTCCAGTGGTCATATATGGATGTGAGAGCTGGACCATAAAAAATGCTGAACACTGAAGAATTGATGTTTCTGAACTGTGGTGCTGGAGAAGACTCTTGACAGTCCCTTGGACTGCAAGGAGATCCAACCAGTCCATCCTAAAGGAGATCAGTCCTGATTGTTCATTGGAAGGACTGAAGATGAAACTGAAATTCCAATCCTTTGGCCACCTGATGCGAAGAGCTGCCTCATTGGAAAAGACCCTGATGCTGGGGAAAGATTGAGGGCAGGAGGAGAAGGGGACGACAGAGGATGAGATGGTTGGATGCCATCATCAACTCAATGGACATGAGTTTGAGCAAGCTCCAGGAGATAGTTGAGGACAGGGAAGCCTGGCGTGCTGTGGTCCCTCGGATCACAAAGAGTCGGGCATGACTGATGACTTAACAACAATCTGGAATGATGTTTAGTAAACTTTCCTGCTCTGCAAAGTGGAGGGGAAACTAGATTATAGAAGACTATATACCACAAGTTCCCAGATGGGAAGCCTTATACCAAGGTCACAGGACAAAAACCTCCAATTAACCAAGCCCCATAGCAACTATTGCTATGAGCACCCTTGACCTAAACCAGCCTTTCTTCAACTCCATATTGGGTAAAATACCCACCCTATAGCACACTAAGTGGTTCCCAGGCAGCACTAGAGGATAAAGAATCCGCCTGCCAATGCGGGAGGCAGAAGAGTCAAGGGCCTGATCCCTGGGTCAAGAAGGTCCCCTGGAGAAGGACATGGCAACCCACTCCAGTATTCTTGCCTGGAGAACCCCATGGACAGAGGAGCCTGGTGGGCTACAGTCCACGAGGTCGCAAGGAATCGGACGTGACTGTGCGCACGCACGCAGCACCCTAACCAATCACCCAATGTCACCTGCTCCAGCACAAATTTTTTTTTTTTTTTTTTGTCTTGAGGGTCAAAAAATCGATTATTAACCCACGCAAGGGGATGGTTCTCCCTGGCCTGGGAGGAGTTTGGCCTTTTGTGCTCACAGTGCCCACAGTATCTCTGCTCTTTGCTCTTAATAAAGTCACTCCCTTCTGAAAAAGCTCTGTATTTGGAAAATCTTTCCCAACCCACCCTCAGACCATGACACTTGATTCTGATCACGGCCTTGATGTTGGCTGGCCATAGAAATTTGCGGGCAAAAGGCCAACGAGCTTCCTTTCCAGTTTCTTCTGCTATCAAATAGTGACAGGAAGACTATTTTCTTGGTCTGCCTAATGACTTTTTTCCGCCCCTCTCTGTAAGAAAGAAATAAGACCATAGCTCTGCAAGAATTCAGTAGACACTAAAATGTCATATTATCACAAGCTGGGTTGTGCAGTTTGCCTGAGGCATGTTCTTATCTATCACAGCTAACACCCTGCTTCTAGTCAGGTCGGAAGAAGAATACAGCAGCGAGAAGACGCACTCATGAATCTCTTTGATGCATGTGATTTTCATTTCAGTCACTGTTGGTATTAGGAAATGTGTCTGCTTTTTCCTTATGCGTCCAGAAAAAAAAAAAAAAGGCATTTTAAAAACTGCCTTCTTTTGTACTACATGATGAACTCCAAGGGTTGGGACAAACAAGCATTCGTGTAGACATCCAAATGGATTCGTTTATTTACAGGCTCAGGGATGTTCACGGTTATCCTTACGTCCCAAAACAACTGTTTGGGGAAAGCCCATTAAACATTTCAGTACAATCCCAAAACACCCTTCCTGTTTTTTCTAATGACAGATGAGTATTTCCTGCCATATCAATGATAAGGCCGGCACAGCCATCACGATTTCTAAGCCCAGAGGATGCCTAGCAAGAACAATGCCTGCTATCAGGCTACCCATTGAGCTGCAGCCACTGCTCACAGGAGCACTGAAGAACTGGGGGGGGTGGGGGTTAGGGGGAGAGAGGAACACGTGTACACCCGTGGCAGATTCATGTTGATGTATGGCAAAACCAGTACAGTATTGTAAAGTAAAATAAAAATAATAACAAAAAAACCAGGATACTGGCCCCAGAGAGCTGAAATGCATGTGAAAGGAAGGGTTTCAGTGAGCCCAGAGTCCTGCAACTTCCCCAACATAGAAAAGCACAAAATTCCTTCACCTGACATAGCTGGTTTCTATAATTAATAATTTTCTGACGTTCAGGCTACCTGCCCCTTGTTGCAGACTTCTGTAGAACCTGACTCCTCCTCTGCTCCCATACACACACAGGCCTCCTCCAACAAGTTTTCTCAAGGTCACTTGAGATGCTATCTCCTGGAAATTCCCGCCAAATCAAATATAACTCTCATCATCTTCAACACTGGGACGACCTTTTAAAGTCGACACTAAGGCCTACTTGGAGACACGGGATGGGCAGCACAAGTGAGGGAAAGGGGGCGGTTGGGACCACAGAGAACTCCAGGTACGAGCCACTGCCAACCTTGTAGTAACCAGAGACGAGGTGAAGTGAAGTGAAGTCGCTCAGTCGTGTCCGACTCTTTGCTACCCGTGGACTGTAGCCCACCAAGCTCCTCCGTCCATGGGATTCTCCAGGCAAGAATACTGGAGTGGGTTGCCATTTCCTTCTCCAGGGGATCTTCCCGACCCAGGGATCGAACCCAGGTCTCCCACATTGCAGGCAGACGCTTTCACCTCTGCACCACCAGGGAAGCCCAGCCAGAGGCGAAGGAAGGCAAAAATCCACGTGTGCTTGCGAGTGATAGAGTGTCCGAAGCACTCAGGTGTGCAGACTCAATTATTCTGCAGCTCGGTGATTAATTAGAGATTTAGAAGGAAAAAAAAAAAAAAAAGAAAACCCTAAAATCTATCTACGCTGCTTACATGATGTATGAACATATTCACCTGCTTGGTTCCATTAAGAATTTTTGTGTGAAAAATCTTACGTTTTCCTCCCGTGATAGAGCAGTTTCGCAGTCTTGAATTCTCAGAGTCAAACACCTCATTCCTCTTCACTGGCTCATTAAGGCCCCCCCTCCCACCCCCAACAGGGCCTTGAGAAAATATGGTATTGCCTTTCACTTTTCTCCCATAATGAGTCATTAGAAATGACTTGAGCAGGTCTTCGTATACAAAGGCAACATAGAACGCAGTAACTGTATTGTGAAGAAAACCAGAATGTATGGGGGCTTCCCTGGTGGCTCAGACAGTAAAGAATCCGCCTGCAATGCCAGAGACCTCGGTGTGATCCCTGGGTCGAGAAGATTCCCTGGAGAAGGGCATGGCAACCCACTCCAGTATTCTTGCCTGGAGAATCCCATGGACGGAGGAGCCTGGCGGGCTGCAGTCCACGGGCTCACCAAGAGCTGGACACGACTGAGCAACTAACTCTTTCACTTTCAGGGGAGCTGAGATCTTATCTGCTTCGTGGTCAAAAGCCCAGAACATAAACAATAGGAGCAATATTGTAAGAAATTCAGTAAGGACTTTTAAAATGGTTCACTTAAAAAAAAACTGTAAAAAATTGACAAAAATTAAAAGCTTCTGCACAACAAAGGAAAATATAAGCAAGGTGAAAAGACAGCCTTCTGAATGGGAGAAAATAATAGCAAATGAAGCAACTGACAAACAACTAATCTCAAAAATATACAAGCAACTTATGCAGCTCAATTCCAGAAAAATAAACGACCCAATCAAAAAATGGGCCAAAGAACTAAATAGACATTTCTCCAAAGAAGACATACGGATGGCTAACAAACACATGAAAAGATGCTCAACATCACTCATTATTAGAGAAATGCAAATCAAAACCACAATGAGGTACCACTTCACACCAGTCAGAATGGCTGCGATCCAAAAATCTGCAAGCAATAAATGCTGGAGAGGGTGTGGAGAAAAGGGAACCCTCCTACACTGTTGGTGGGAATGCAAACTAGTACAGCCACTATGGAGAACAGTGTGGAGATTCCTTAAAAAATTGCAAATAGAACTACCTTATGACCCAGCAATCCCACTGCTGGCATACACACCGAGGAAACCAGAATGGAAAGAGACACATGTACCCCAATGTTCATCGCAGCACTGTTTATAATAGCCAGGACACGGAAACAACCTAGATGTCCATCAGCAGATGAATGGATAAGAAAGCTGTGGTACATATACACAATGGAGTATTACTCAGCCGTTAAAAAGAATTCATTTGAATCAGTTCTGATGAGATGGATGAAACTGGAGCCGATTATACAGAGTGAAGTAAGCCAGAAAGAAAAACACCAATACAGTATACTAACACATATATATGGAATTTAGAAAGATGGCAATGACGACCCTGTATGCAAGACAGGAAAAAAGACACAGCTGTGTATAACGGCCTTTTGGACTCAGAGGGAGAGGGAGAGGGTGGGATGATTTGGGAGAATGGGAATTCTAACATGTATGCTATCATGTAAGAATTGAATCGCCAGTCTATGTCTGACGCAGGATGCAGCATCCTTGGGGCTGGTGCATGGGGATGACCCAGAGAGATGTTATGGGGAGGGAGGTGGGAGGGGGGTTCATGTTTGGGAACACATGTAAGAATTAAAGATTTTAAAATTTAAAAAATAAAAAAAATAAAAATAAAATAAAATAAAATAAAAAAGAAAAGAAAAGAAAAGAAAAAACTCGAATGCAAATCACCCTCTTAGTGGTGGTGGAAGTGGTTTACTCACTCAGTCATGCTCAGCGCTTGTGACCGCATTGACTGTAGCCCACGAGGCGCCTCTGTCCATGGGATTTATCAGGAAAGAATTCTGGAGTGGGTTGCTATTTTCTTCTTCCTGGGATCTTCCCGATCCAGGGACTGAACCCTAGTCTCCTGCATTGTAGGCACATTCTTTACCGAGTGAGCTACCAAGGAAGTCCTCTGAGTGTTGCATTTAAGCTGAATCATTAATTATACCAAAATCTGGGCTTCAAGGCCACGATTCTATGAACTATGGTCCTGTTAGAAATACGTACTGTATTGCTTTTTTCTTGGTCCCTCCGTACATTCAGTCTCTATATTAAGATTTGTTTTGTCAGTCCATGTGCGCTGTTGATTATTATTATTATTTCAACCAGAGAGTAGAGTGAGTCATGATTAACTTCAGAATGCTCTGAATAAAAACGTAATTGTCAGTTGATGTATGTGAGCTGTGTACGACAGATCCTATTGGGAATAATTTTTACTCTAATGCAAAAAAAAAAAAAATCACTCAAATAGCTCATGCTTTTCAATTAAATTCTGTGGCATAATAAAAGGAGCAAAATATGGCTGCTGACATTGCATTAATATTATGAATATAGCCTTAAATGAAAATTGCCCATGGAAGCACAAATGGGTACATTTTGGAAGTCTGAGTGCGGGATGCAATTTTGAAAACTGTAATAGACACGCCATTACCGACATATAGACAGCTTTCAATTTACTCATACTTCACGCCAGCGAGTATTCGGTTTAGAGAAAGTGCAGTTTGCACCAGAACCCAAGAATTGAAATAATCTGTGGAATTGAAATAAGGGGCTGTTGAACCAGGTAAAACTGTTTCTAATATGGCAGAAATTTCAGAATCAGTTCATAATGACCCACTTGTGTTCGCAGAGGAAAATCAGACCAGTTTTCACTTACATGGTCTATGGAGAGGAGGGATTTATACAGTGAAGCAGTGATAAATAATATATCTATTCCTACGTGCATCAGCTTGAGGATGACAGACCTCAACCTGAATAAATTTACTAACACAACATGGTAAATCAACTATACGCCCATTAAAAAAATAAAATGGACATGGGAATTTTAAAAAAAGGAAAATTTTACTGGCCATAATGGTGAATTTAGAAAAGAAAAGAAATTCCTCTTGATGGACATCTAGGTTGTGTCCGTGTCCTTGCTATTGTGAACAATGCTGCTGTGCGCATTGGGGTGGATGTATCTGTTTTAATTATGGTTTTCTCTGGGTATATACCCAGGAGTAGAATAGATAACTAGTGAGAAGATACTGCATAGCAAAGGAAACTCTACTTCATACACTGTGGTGACTTGAAAGGGAGGTCCACAAGGGAGGGGTTTTATGTATACATAAGGCTGAAGCAACCATCCTCCAATGAAAATTAAGAAACAAGAAATCAGACTCAAATGAGTCCATGCTAAAGGATTCCGTTTATAGTACTTCATTTCTTGACCTCCATGCTGGTTTTGGGGGGTTTTGTTTCCTATGACTCATTTTTCTGTCCTTCTCTTGTTAACGTCATCTTTCATGTTGGTGTTACATTTTGCAATTGAAAGTTTTTAGAAATGGCATTATTCAGAAAATAAAAAAAAAAAAGAGCGCGTGCCCAGCTTCAGTCATTGTGTGTGCATGCGTTAGCCACTCAGCGTGTCCGACTCTCTGCGACCCCATGGATTGTAGCCCACCAGGCTCCTCTGTCCATGGGATTCTCCAGGCACAAATACTGGAGTGGGTTGCCATTTCCTTCTCAAATGATCTACCCAACCCAGGGAACAAACCCAGGTCTCCTGCATTGCAGACAGATTCTTTACTACTGAGCCACCTGGGAAGTTACAGAATTACCCTGCTGCTGCTGCTGCTGCTAAGTCGCGTCAGTTGTGTCTGACTCTGTGCCACCCCATAGACGGCAGCCCACCAGGCTGCCCCGTCCCTGGGATTCTCCAGGCAAGAACACTGGAGTGGGTTGCCATTTCCTTCTCCAGTGCATGAAAGTGAACAGTGAAAGTGAAGTCGCTCAGTTGTGTCTGGCTCTTAGCGACCCCGTGGACTGTGGCCCACCAGGCTCCTCTTTCCATGGGATTTTCCAGGCAAGAGTGCTGGAGTGGGGTGCCATTGCCGTCTCCGACAGAATTACCCTAGGACCCAGCAATTCTACTTCCCGGAAGATACTCCAGTGAAATAAAGACACACTTCCATGCATAAACACGTACGTGCACATTCACAGCAGCATTTTTATACACCATCCCCAGAAGGTGAAAATATCTCCAATCTCTATTAACAGATGCATGGATAAATAGATGATGGTATATCCACACAATGAAATAGTACTCAGTCTTCAAAAGGAATGTAACGCTGACGCTTGCTACAGTCATCCACGATTCTTGAAGCCGTGATGGTCAGTGAAGGAAGGACACATGTTGTCTGACCCCTTTTACCTGTGGAATGTGCACGCTTGCATGTTAGATCCACAGAATGGAAAGCTGATTAGAGGCTCCCAAGGGCTGCAGGGAAGAGCACAGAAATGAGACATGGGTGCTAAACAGGTGTCTTTTGGGGGCGATTACGGCCGAGGAGGAGAGGGTTGGATGGCATCACGGACTCGATAGACGTGAGTCTGAGTGAACTCCGGGAGTTGGCGATGGACAGGGAGGCCTGGGGGGCTGCGATTCTTGGGGTCACCAAGAGTCGGACACGACTGAGCGACTGAACTAAACTGAATATTCTTTGGAACCAGATCCTGGTGATAGCTGCACATCACTGTGGATATACTGCCACCAAATTGCACACTTTAGAATGGTTCATCTGAAAAAAAATTTTTTTTTTTCATTTATTTGGCTGCACTGGGTCCAAGTTGCAGCCTCTGGGATCCAGTTCCCTGAGCAGAGATAGAACTCAGGACTTCTGCAGAGGGAGCTCAGAGTCTTGGCCACTGCACCACCAGAGAAGCCCCACACCGTGAAAAGGTTCTTTTTTTACGTTATGTGAATTTTACCTTCATTTCCTTAAAAAGAAGCTCTTCTGAGCGCGATAGAAATACCATGAAACAAAGCCTAATAATGCGCATAGCATCTAAGGGATAGAGATAAAAAGCTTATACAGCCTTAAAAAAAAAAAAAAAGACTTCAAGACAAAGGAAAAATAATACAGGTCCTACTTTTAAAATGCTAGAGAATGAGTTTGGGGATTTTTTTTTTCCTTTTAATTTCAGCTTTACGTACATTGTAACTTTTTATTTTGAGATAATTATAGGCTTCTTAAAAATTGCCAGAGTAGACATGGAAGTCACATCCACCTTCAACACTACCTTTGCTAATGTGAACGTTATGTCATCCTAAAGGACAACGATGGAGCCAGGAAATTATTGAGCCAGGCTGCTATTAACTACATCAGAGGTCTTACAGTGAGTTCTCCAGTTTTACTGCTGGTGTTCATTTATGGACCAGGATTCCACATTATTATATTTAGTTGTCCACCACAACCTTTGACAGCTCTTCATTCTTTCTCTGCATATGACTTATTTTGTATGCTGCCTGTGGGGGTGTGTTTATAAGCTGTAAAGATCGCCAAAGAAGACATCAAGTGTGCTAATATCCAGGGATGCATCTGAGAAATGGTTGGCTAGGAAACAGGCCCCAAGAAATAGCAAAAAAATGAGACCCACACACATGGGGAAAAAAATACTGGATGCGGTACCAGGTGGAGCTGCAGAAATGAAAGTGATCTCCACAACACAGTGGAAGGGTTGGTTGAGAAGGCAGGTGAAGGCTGACAGGCAGAGTGGGGAAAAAAGAGGCCTGGCAGATGGCATCGGTCCAGCAGAGGACTGTGGTTCAGGGTTTTCAAGCGTAGTTATGGCCCATTTCGGCATCTCAAGGACAGTTTTGGTCCATCTCAGCATCTCATCACGTCATTACGTTGGCATAACAAGACCATTCGTGGGATGACCCCTCTCTGCTCCTTCCCATGTCAAGTGTACAGCGGTGATAAAAAGTTCTCAAGAGGAGTCATGGTCCACCTTGGCATCTCAGCATCTCATCATGTTGGCCACGGAACCATTCGTGAGAGGACCTCTGTCTGCTCCATCCCAGGTCAACCGTTGAGCCGTGGTACAGCAGTTTTCAGAGCAGTGATGGTCTACCTTAGCATCTCAGCATCTCATCACACTGGCATGGGAAGACCATTCGTGATGGGACCTCTCTCTTCTTCCTCTGCCAGGTGTCCAGTTGTGGAATAAGGTTCTCACGAGTGGTTCTGGTCCACTTCAACATCCCAGCATCTCGTCACATTGACATGACACCATCACTGGTGATACAGTTTCCCGTGTCTAACATTGAGCTGCGTCGCAAGCAGCTGTGGTCCACCTTGCTGTCTCAGCATCTCTGCACGTCATCATGCGGGCATGACAAGACCATGAGAGGTATGGCCCCTCTCAGTGTCTTCCTCCGTCGGGCTGTGGCATAAAGTTTTCAAGAGCACTTTGTCCATCTGAGGGTGATCCATCTTAGCATCTCGCCATGTGTCATCACCTTGGCATGACGGGATCGGTCACGATATGGCCCCTCTCTGCTTCTTCCTATGTCAGGCATCCCCCAAACTCTGGGGTTTCACAGAGCCCTGCAGGGCTGCCCTCCCAGACCTTTGGCTCTCCGACTGCTTCCATTCAGGAAGTTCTTGCCTGTGGATTCATGTTTCCACCTATTCCTCCACGACTATCTTTCTTCCATAGATTGTAAGCTTACTCCAATCTCCGGGGTCCGCTATCCACAGCGTCATACTCATTATCAATGTTACTTTATCATGGAACTGCATTTCCAATTCTTCTATGGATATTCTTCATACCTTCTGTATTTTTCTCATAAATCCAATTTATTTGGAAGTAGAGGACTATGTTTTGCTAAAAATAATGAGAACATTCCATCTTATTTCATTAGATGAGGTGTACCATATCTACACATTCTAATGCCACATTTAATTTAATCCTAATAGACTGTGGTCCATGCCCAATTACTATAGCCTCTAACTGCTGCCTCTATTCTTGACATACTTACTCATGACCAGTTCTTTTCTGAATAAGATATTTGTAGGCAGGTTTTTTTTTTTTTTTTTCTGACACATACTTGTCAGTAGCAAATTCTAGTACCACCTCTTGTTAGATAAGGGTGTCTTGAATAGTACCGTCTCTGAAGGATTATCAGTTATAGACTCACTTTTCTAATTTATCCTCTGTGTTGGATGAATCCTTCATCCTGAGTATTCAGTTGCTAAGTCGTGTCCAGCTCTCTGTGACCCCATGGATTGCCGCACGTCAAGCTCTTCTGCCCATGGAATTTTCCCAGCAACACTACCGGACTGGGTTGCCATTTCCTTGTCCGATTTATCCTTTGAGCCTTTGGTATAAATGATTCAACCCATTTCAGGAAAGCTTAGAGATCCACGAGATGAAAGTATTTTCTCAGAAGGTCAACGTGTTTGTTCCCTTGTCCTTGTTACAGTCCACTCTTGGGCAGGTTCCTAGTAAAGTAAGTGCGAGCAGGAAGTTGAGCTGGGTTTGAGAACGTCCCATGGTCTTCCTGTGTATACGCTGGGCCCCCCATCCGTAACAACTCCTGAAAGATGAATACTGACGTGGCTATGGCTGGTCTGGATGAAGTCTGCCAAGAGAATACATGACCAAATGGTCCACAAGGCTGAGATGCTGCTCCGACGCACCTTTCTGATCCCCCTGCTATTCTCCCTTCAGGCTCTGCCCTCATAGTCAACAATGCTCCGTGATTCCTGGAGCCCAACATAACATGCTCGGGCTCATCAAAGACACAAGAAATTGTTCCTTAAAAAGTCTTGTGTACGTGTGTATTTTTATGACACAGAGGGCTCCAAAAAGGTAGAAGAAAACTCACTGTATATTCAAAACTATATATAATATGAAGAGCTCACTGTCCACTTGAACTTTCTACGGCTTCAAGTGTTTCTACTTGAATCATAAAGAATGTACGAGGCAGAGGGGCAATTGCTTCCCTCCCCTCCCCTGTACACAGCTGAGATTATGTGCCCAACAAGGAAAAGAAATCCAAAGGAGGAAATGGAAACCCACTCCAGTATCCTTGTCTGAAAAAATCCATGGACAGAGGAGCCCCATGGGCTACAGTCTATGGGTTGCAAAGGGTCGGACACGACTGAGCTACTAACACACACACACACACACACACACACACACACACACGGAAGGCAAATTTTAGGACTTCTTGGTGGTCAAGTGGTTAAGACTGCACACTTCCACTGCAAGGGGCGTGTGTTCAGTTCCCAGTTGGGGAACTAGGAACCCAACGGCAAAACGGTCAAAAAAATAAATAAATAACACGCAAAAGTCATTTAAAAAAAAAAAACTTTTTTGAATGGAAAGAGAAATCTCAACATATAAAATAAAATCTTTCATCTTCTCCCCCTACTTGGAAAAGAAATTGTTTATATCGTGAGGAAAATCCTTAGGCTTCCCTGGTGACTCAGACAGTAAAGTGTCTGCCTGTAATGTGGGAGACCCGGGTTCAATCCCTGCGTTAGGAAGGTCCCCTGGAGAAGGAAATGACAACCCACTCTCCAGTCCTCTTGCCTGGAAAATCCCATGGACGGAGGAGACTGGTAGGCTAACGTCCACAGGGTTGCAAAGAGTCGGACACGACGGAAAGATTTCACTTTTAAGGAAAACCCTAATGTTTGAATGATCAATAATAATTTAGTTGCCCAAAGCTAATTTTTTTCCCATATAAGATACGTCTTTTAGCCCAGAATATTAAAACATTCACACCTGAAATACCAATACTTCACCCATTTAAAGAGAAATAAAACCTTTGGGAGAATATTATAATCTTCCAAGTGTCTGTATGAAGCCGAAAACTCCTTGCCTATGAAGCTGTTCATCATTGGCAGAAATACGATTGAAAATACTGGTCTAGAAATGGAATTATAGAGCACACAGCTTTGGAGCATATTATGATGGAAATATACGAATATTGAGGTGAAAAATAGTGTTGCCACTTCTGCTGTAAGCACTGAAATATCGCTAGTTCTTTAGTAACAGAAAGAGATGCATTCGAAAAGCACACTGTGGGACTTCCCTGGGGGATCCAATGGTTCAGAATTCACCGCCCAATGCATGTGGTATGAGTTCAATCCCTGGCCAGGGAACTAAGATCCCACCTGCCTTGAGGCCAAAAAAACAAAATATAAAACAGAAGCGATACTGTAACAAATGCAAAGAAAACTTTTTAAAAAATGGTCCACATTAAAAAAAATTTTTTTTAATAAAAGCAAACAATTAATGCAATTTAGGGAAGAAGATAGTTGAAAAATAAGGGAATCAAACATCCCTAGCTTACTGTAGGCTATATGCTTGAGGAATCGCTTCTCAATTGAGCAGATTTTTCAAAATGAGATACTTGGGTCTATAAATGAGAACTTGTCCAGTTTTAGAATCTCCTGTGAATATTTTCATATCCCTGAGATCTATGAGTCATGTATAAGACCACTCGCTCACCTCATCACTACTGAGATCCACTAGTCACGGACAGATGAGAGAGTTGGACTATAAAGAAAGCTGAGCACCAAAGAATGGATGCTTTTGAACTCTGGTGTTGGAGAAGACTCTTGAGAGTCCCTTGGACTGCAAGAATATCTATGCTGGGCAAGATTGAAGGTGGGAGGAGAAGGGGATGACAGAGGATGAGATGGTTGGATAGCATCACTAACTCGATGGACACAGGTTCGGGTAAGCTTTGGGAGTTGGTGATTGACAGGAAGGCCTGGCGTGACACAGTCCCTGGGTTTGCAGCATTGGCTACGACCGAGCGACTGAACTGAACTGAGATCTATTGCACTTTGGAAGGGTTGGTTAATTTTTCCACCCCATCACAACTTTGGAGAGGGGGGAAATACTGTTACTTTAGATTTGATACCTTACTTCTCTCACATTGAGAAAGAAATAATTACATGCATTGTAATGCTTTGACATGATTAATTAGGACTGTTGCAGAAAAACGTAGTGCCTGGGTTCCAGCCACGGAGCAGACGGATTACCCTTATGCTGCCTGAGTAACACGTTATAAACCCATTTGTCACACAGAAGAGGGGCTTCATGTAATCTGATGCATTGCGGGTAATGGATTGGGTGAAATTTACTTGGATTCTCAGCAAGGTGCGAGAAATAACTACCTTCACCCACAGGCAGACTGTATTTTATCTCTTAAATCTTATTAGGGCTCCCTCGGCAGACAGAGACTAGGTAGCTAGCTGTATTTCAGCTGGCATCAGGTGGGGACAATGCCTGATTACCTCTCACAAATCTTCGTCAAGCCAGCCCCATCGAGGCTGTTTGCTTGACAGGAGGAGGCTTGTACGACCACATTCATGGCACAATTATCTACATGTATACTTGTGGTCTTGTGTCAAAGCAGTGCTTCCTTACTTGAGACAGAGATTTTAAATAGGAAATAGAAAAAAAATCTACACCGGTTGGTCTAAGTGCTTAGCCAACATTTCTTAATGCTTCTTTCTTTTAAAGCTTAATTTTTTAAAAAATAAGGATTCTTTTTCTTAAAGTCTTTAAAGAATTAGTTACAATATTATTTCTACTCTATGTCTTGGTTTTTTTAGGGCCCTGAAACTTGGGTTCTAGCTTCCCAACCAGGGATCGAAGCCTTTGGAAGAGGGAAAGTTTTTTTTTTATTATTATTGTTACTTTGAAAAGACTCTGATGCTGGGAGGCATTGTGGGCAGGAGGAGAAAGGGACGACAGAGGATGAGATGGCTGGATGGCATCACTGACTCGAGGGACGTGAGTTTGACCAAGCTCTGGGCGTCGGTGATGGACAGGGAGGCCTGGCGTGCTGCCGTCCACAGGGTCGTGTATATATTTCAGTGTTTTTCTCTCTATTCCTCCCACCCTCTCCTTCTCCACTATGTCCAAAAGTCTGTTCTCTACGTCTGCATCTCCCTCCCTGCCCTGTAGACTGGTACCCTCTTTCTAGATGGAAGGTGGAGTCTCAACCAGTGGACGGCCAGGACAGTCCCTCTTGATACTCCTACATGGGTACCCCACCATGCAGCAGACGGCCGTCGTGTTCTATTTCCTGGGATCGACTCATCCTGGAGCCTGGAGACCCCGAGATCAGTGGGACAGCACGGTTCGGTTCCAGGGTCTGATGAGTGAGTCCCTCTTCTGGATCCTGACACGGCAGAGAGAGAGGGCAACTTCTCTCACTGACTTCTCCTCTGAAAGTGAAAGTGAAGTCGTTCAGTCGTGTCCGACTCTTTGTGACCCCACGAACGGTAGCCCACCAGGCTCCTCCATCCGTGGGATTCTCCAGGCAAGAATACTGGAGTGGGTTGCCATTTCCTTCTCCAGGAGATCCTCCTGACCCAGAGACTGAACCCGGATCTCCCACATTGTAGGCAGATGCTTTTTCATCTGAGCCACCCCTCTGAGATGGATGCTAATTCCATCATGGGAGCTCTCCCCACCCGTGACCTAATTACCTCCTAAAGGCACGCGCCCCTCAAACCCACTACACTGGGGACCAGGGTCTCGACAGATGACTCTGGGGTGGGGAGACAGACCTTCAGTCCACAGCAGCATCTGAATGTCCTCTTGTGGGAGCGTCCTTGCTCCCATTGGGTGTGAGCTGGCTGTGAAGGTGTATCAAATGGTGGATCATGTCCCTTTTAGGAAACCACATGGGACAGAAGTACCTGCTTCCTGGTGGGATTTCCGGGCATGAGCTTTCGGGCACGTAATGCAGGTGGGATGACAGATGGGAGCACAGTGATGCACAGAATGAGAACCACAGAGCAGCCTTCGGACCAAAGGCTTCTAGCGGCCTCCAGAGATCTCTCAGCGCCCCCGATCCAAGTGTTGACCTCCAACCTCACACGGATTTCCCCAACCTTCCCCTGATAATCTTTCTGCTGTTGTTCAGTCCCCAAATGGTGTCCAACCCTTCACGACCCCATGGACTGCAGCACGCCAGGCCTCCCTGTCCCCCCACCATCTCCCAGAGTTCCCCCAACCTCGCGGCCGTCGCCTCGGTGATGCCATCCAGCCACCTCCTCCTCCTTGGTAGATTTATCTTTCCACCAAGTTCCAAAACGAGCTTCATTTGCTTTTAGTCAAAACCCAAATGGCTACAGACTCAGCCAGTTGGAAAAGGTCAGACACCAGAAACTCCTGCATATATTTCACCTCATGGATATAAGTCTCATTTGTAAAGCCTGACTGTAAAGGCAGGGTTGGCAAGGAATTTAGTGTCTCCGTGTCATTTTTAAAATTGGGCACGTTCAACACCAGACTGGATGAAATGCTGAAACTTTTTCAAAGGGCAACTTTGAAGTTGATCCCAAGTAAGTTTCAGCGTGAAGACGGCTGTTGGACGATTTGCATTAAAATTCGGAATCGAGGTGGTGAGCCCACATGAGTGCTGGTTTTGGCCATCAAATGGGTGTACTGTTTCAGTTCTGAAAAACAAGGGATTAAACAGAGGATCTGCGGCGGCTGCTGCTGCTAGGTCGATTCAGTCGTGTCTGACTCCTAGCAACCCCATGGACTGCAGCCTACCAGGCTGCTCCGTCCATGGGATTTTCCAGGCAAGAGCACTTAGCAGGTTGCCACTGCCTTCTCTGAAACAGAGAATCTAAGGGAGGATTAAAACCGTGACAGGCGATGGTACTTGAGGAATAGAATCAGACGCGTGGTTCTCTTTGCCAAGTGAGAATACTATGTGTCAGATAACAGCAGGGTTCTCCCACGACTCTTCATTTGAGCCTCCCATTCCTACGGAGTTGCATGTATCTTCAATCTTGAGCTTTTCCCTTCTCTCTTCCAAAAATGCAGTCAGAGAAATCCTGATAAAGAGAAGCTGATCATGACGCTGTTGGATGCTAACCGTGACGTCAGCAGCGTCCCAAATCATTTCACATGAGCTCTGAAGCTCATACCGTGACTTGAAGAATCTGGTCCCTGCAGCTGCCCAGCCTCCCTCCCAGGGCCTGTCCACGGCCCTGCCAGCCACGGAGAGTTTATTTCTGGGTCCTGAATGTTCTGTGGCCTCTGCGATCACTGGGCTCCTGCCAGGAGGCTCAGGTAGCCTGGAATACACTCAGCGTCATCCTAGTCTCGCGCACACCTCCAGCACCCACCTTTTCCAAAATTTCTGCTCGTTCTTCCTGTCTTCAGCGTATCCTTTTCTTCTTCTATTTTCCCTGTGGGTCGGACCCCATCACTGAACACCCTACTGATTCACTTGCTAAATTCCCTCTCGGACCCTTGAGTCCACTCTTTTGCAGTCCGCAGGGTCACAGAGAGTTGGACACGACTGTCCTGCAGTGGGAAATAGCAGGGCTCTCTCATGGACCGCGACATTCCTAGGACCTGGAGTCACGTCCAGTTCCTAGCAGGAGTCAAGAGATGTGTTTGTCAGTGCCCCACCCTTCAGCAGAAAATTGGATTAAAGATTAGCTGAGCATGGGCCTGCCCACCAGAGCAAGACCTAGCTGTCTCCATAGCTAGTCCTTCCCATCAGGAAGCTTGCACAAGCCTCTCACTCTCATCCATCAGAGGCCAGATGGAAGAAGCAGGAACTACAATCCCACGGTCTCCAGAACAAACATCACAGTCACAGTAAAGCTAATCAGAATGATCACGGGGATCACAGCATTGTCTAACTCAATTAAACTATAAGCCATGCCATGCAGGGCCGCCCAAGACAGACGGGTCACGGTGCAGAGTTCTGACAAAATGCGGTCCACTGGAGAAGGCAATGGCAACCACACTGCACTATTCCTGCCTTGAGAACCCCATGAACAGCATGCAGACGGACTATTACTCAGCCATGAAAAATGAAATGATGCCATTTGCAATAACATAGATGGATCTAGAGATTGTCACACTGTGTGAAGTCTGACAAATACCGCATCATATCACTTCTATAGGAAATCTGAAAAATAAAAATAAAAAAGGTACAAATGAACTTATCTACAAAGCAGAAATAGAGCCACGGGCATAGAAAATAAACTTATGTTTACCAAGGAGTAAGCGGGAAGGAGGGATAAACTGGGAGATTGTGAGTGACATATATACACCAGTATATGGTGGCTCAGATAATAAAGAATCTGCCTGCAATGCACGAGACTGGGTTCGATTCTGGGGTTTGGACGATCCCCTGCAGAAGGGCATGGCAACCCGCTCCAGTATTCTTGCCTGGAGAATCCCATGGGCAGAGGAGTCTGGCGGGCTACAGTCCACGGGGTCGCAGAGAGTTGGACACAACTGAAGGACTAACACTTTCATCTTATTTTCATATATAAAATAGAAGCTAACAAGGACCTCCTGTAATGCACAGGGAACTCTGCTCAGCACTCTGTAATGACCTGTATGGGGAAAGAATCAGCAAAGGGATAGATATATGTATATGTATATTGAATCACTTTGCCGTATGCCTGAAACTAACACCCCTATTGTAAGTCAGCGCCACTCCAATTAAAAACTTTAAAAAAGAAGACACGTGTTTGTTTCCAGCATCTTGTTGATGGGACACCAAAGGCTGATGTAATGACTAGCTGCCAGGCGGTGGACCAACCGCTATGTCCTCCCCCCAGAATCCTCCATCCCAACCAACTTCCAAGAAGACGACCACTGTTACCAGACTCCTCAGGCGAGACGGGCTGTTGGTCGTCACCATAGAAACGTTATCCTCACCCTGCATTACAATGGCGTTGGGTTGGGTACTCCCCACCTCCCCACCTTGCACAAATCCTGGCCACAGAAGTGTGAAAATGAGAAATGCTCACTGCCTGTGAGTCAGCCTAGCAGAGGATGCTGAGAACCCAAACACAAACAGCTGCAACTTGGAGAGAGGTACCGAGGCAGGAGACAGAGATGACAAGCCCTCTCAGTCCCTGGGAGATGGATTCACATTCTATAGCGATGCTGTTACCTCAAACCCTCCCATAATTGCACGCTGGGAACCACAATCCTCTCTGCACAGTTGTGCTACGGAAACATTTAAAATCTCTGCTCAATAAAAAGAAAAAAAGGGAAAGAGAAGAAAAATGGGGCCAGACTGACATGTTTTACATGAAATAATTAGGAGAATCTGACAAGTGGTAATTTTGGTAATTGCCAAAGAGCGTGATTCTCTACCAATAAAGTATACGTCAAATTACATTAAAACACACACACACACCATTAGGTCGTTCTCCCTTGTAAAGATTTTTACACATGTAGGATACAAGTTTAAATATCCTCATGCTTTTTCCCACATTGTATTTAAGCAATTAAAAAAAAAAAAAAAGGAGTTTCAGTGCTTCTCATTTTCACTCCTTCCTGTGAAATTTCAAGCTCTGAAAGTTTCTTTGGATTTCTCCCTGTGATTTTTCTCAGACAAGAGTTACTTTTTTTTTTTTTTTTTGCAAACAAGTAGCATGCAAGACAGTACAGGGATTTTTTGCTTTTCGAGAAAGAAAAGATTTCTCTGCATCTCATTCCACTAGATCAGGGGTTCCTAAACCTATGGGTTCTGGGTTCTGTCCCAAGATTACACCGTCAAGGTCCATGCCAAGCATTTTCTTCTCTGTGAGAGCTCAAAGAAGAAGTTTACAGCAAGTGCTTATGGTCCTCCAGCCGAGTCACCAGGCAACCTGTCTTAACAGCTTAGCTTGACTGCAAACCATGGGTGAAAACACCAGCTATGGGGGTGTCCAGAGGAGTTCTGGATTGCAGGAGGGTGTCCTAAATCCCACAGCCCTCACCTCGACCAAGGATTTGGAAGCACACTGCCAGGTGTCCCCAGCGATCGAGACGGAGTGTTGCATCCCAACGGTAAATCAACTCCAAGAGACAGGCTGCCAGCCTCAATACAGGGGACCCTGATGCTGGGAAAGATTGAGGGCAGGAGGAGAAGGGGGCGACAGAGGATGAGACTGCTGGATAGCATCACCGACTCGATGGACATGAGTTTGAGCAAAATCTGGGAGACGGGGAAGGACAGGGAAGCCTGGCGTGCTGCAGACCTTGGCGTCGCAGAGTCGTATGCAGCTGAGTGGATGAACAACAACCCTGTGTGAAGGGCAGGGGGTTAGAGCTAGGCTGCGGGCTGCCTGCTCTGTGAACCCAGAAAGCAGATACCCTAGACACCACCCTCACTGGCTAAGGAGATTGTCAGCTTCCACTCCCCTGAAAAGAATGGAAGGTGGTCCCCACATGGCTACCACAGAGTCTCCCGGGGACTCTGCAGTCCCGCTGAGATCCTGTGGACCCCCAGGGGTAGCCCCTCATGAACGCACACTCTGGTGTGGGAGGGCTGAAGTCTAAGGTGTACCCCCTGAGATCCCTGTCTCTGGGGTCAGAGTCCTGGCCTCTGGAGACCGGGGGGGACCTGAGAACGTGGTCAGCGCCACTGTCTTGACTGGGTTCCTCACCGGTTGATATTTGAGTTGTTCAACAAACCTGGATGGGCCTGACCTAATCAGAAGAAGGCAGGGTCAGAAAGACAGGCCTGAAAGAGACCAAACGGCCAGGAGAAACCCAAAGAGCACAACTAAAGAGTTAGCCCGTTTACCGAAACTAGAGAAAGCCCAAAGAACAGTAAAGACCGAGCACAGCCAAAAGAAAAAAAAATTAATAAATAACCACAAAAGAAAAAGAAACGCCTATGGTCATATGGCAAGGACTGCAGGCAGCCTCTGGGAGCTAAGAGTGCTCCCTGGCAAATTGACCCCCGCGTCCTGGACCACGTCCCGTGTGCCTGGACCACCTTAGTAACAAGAACCTTGATAACCTCACCTCCTCAGAGCATCGATATCAGTAGCAGGGACACTGAGAGCTTCAGTTGTGTCCGACTCTTTGCGACCCCCATGGACCGTAGCCCACCAGGCTCCTCTGTCCGTGGGATTTCTCCAGGCAACAATACTGGAGTGGGTTGCCACTTCCTTCTCCAAGAACATCGATGCCACTTTGTAAAAAGCAAGCACCAAATCCAGAATGCGGGGCATGGCTGAATTTCAGTATATATATTTTTTTACCCCCCCAAAGCCATCGCGTACCTTGTGAAGTCATTAAACTTGTTTTTGTCACAACGTGGTTCTATGCCAAAAGAACAAATATGGGAGGGTGGTGTGAGACACGGGCTTATTTTCGACTCTGTGCTGTGAATCACCTGCTCGCACCCCCGGGGTCCTGCCTGGGCTCACTTGATTTCTTTCCCCAGTGCAGAGAAAAAAGACAAGAAGCAGTTCAGCCTGCCCGGTGTGCTGGCTCCTAATTCTGTTTCCCCGTCCTTGTGCCGACGATTGAAGGTTTCAAGGGCCTCTAGCAGCATCCAGCATCCATCCGTGGGGTCCCAGTTTTGTAGGAAAAGCTAGTTCGACAAGGCAAGAAACTGCCTCTGGGGCGCTTGGCGAACCTTGAGTTTGGAAGCCAGCCTGTGGCCAGGACGTGTTGGCGTCACATAGGAAGCCAGCATGGAGGTTTTGGGTGCGTTTATTCTGGCTGCCCGTATCTGACTACCACCACCTGGGGGTCTGGACACAAGACAACTGTATCTTCTCCCGGTTCTGGAGGACAGAAGTTCCAAAACCAATGTGTCAGGGCGGTTGGTCTCCCTGTGAAGTCTCTAAGGGAGGGTCCCTTTCTTATTTCCAGTGGAGGCTGCACTTCCCAGGGCTGGCGGGCTAGTGGGCAAGTCCCTCTAAACTCCACTTCCATCTTTTCTTGGCCTTCTTCTCTGTGTGTGTCTCTCTGGCCCAATCTCTCTCTCCTTCCTGGTATAAGGACTCCAGTCATGGATGGAGTGTGTGTGTGTGTGTGTGTGCGCGTGTGTGTGCGTGCGTGTGTGTGTGTGTGTGTGAGTGTGATGTGCTTGCTCGCTGAGTCGCGTCTGACTCTTTGCAACCCCAAGGACGCTAGCTCACCAGGCTCCTCTGTCCACGGTACTTTCCCAGGCGAGGCAGCTGGAGTGGGTTGCCATCGCCTCGTTGGAGGCCAGGCGCATCCTAAACCAAGGATGATTTCCAATGGAGATCGATACCTAAACGTCTGCAGACACCCTCTTTGCGACTCAGGTCCCGTTCTGAGATTTCTGGGAGTGATCCATTTGGGAGATGGAGAGACTTGTCTTCCATCCAGGACTCGAGGCTTCTTTCTGTCTGCCATCCCTGCCATGCTTCTCACCTCCTTGTCCTGACCTGCAAGGAGCTCCGGGAAGCCGTCTCCTCCCTCAAGGGGTGGGTAATGAGGGACTCTGCTATTCTGGGCTCAGCCTGTTATTTATAGTGATGCTGCCCCAGGGGGTGGGGGTGGGGATCGCAGGCCCGCTCCGCTGAGCTCCAGGATCCACAATCTGGGCTGGCCGGGGGTGCCGCAGTCGAGAGGACAGAAATGAAAACCCCCGCGGCCAAGGGAACCGGGGCGGGGGGTGTGGAGCCACCACCACGGTAGGGGCTGGTCCTCCTCTGATTAATTAGGCGACTGAGAGATAGCAGGTCTTTAGTTCCCATCACTGGGCATGGCTCTACCCTTGCACACTTCAGCAGCTCTGCCGGGAGCTCCGACCCAGTTCCTTCCCTTCTCATTTGTGATTTTCATCCTCCAGGTTGGAAGGATCTTCAGCAATGCCCCTTCCACCTCCCCTGCCGAGTTCCTTTTTTGGGAACGCGGAGCTTGTCCATCACAGGGATGCGGGGAGGCGTGGCTGCCGGCCAAGCCCAAGGTGGGTGCCGTTCCGGTGGTCAGCTCACGTTCAGGCTGGATTATCTGCACTTTGGGGGACACTTCTATGCCCCCAAAGAAACGTTGTCAAGGATGTCATGAGACCTCATGGACGGTGGAGAAGGAGGTGACATGCCGGTCGAGGCAAAAAGCACAGAGGGACCCAGCGTTGGCTGAGGAGTGATCCAGACTGATCTGTGCAAAGCTGGGGGAACATCACTGCCTATTTCATCTCCTCATGGGGTACGCATTCCAACCAAGCGAGACCACACTCAGGCATGCAGGCAGCCGTCGCGGTGATGGAGGGAAGGATGAAAAACACGTGTCACCCACCTGCCTTTTTGGAAATGGACAGGGCTTCCCTGATAGCTCAGCTGGTAAAGAATCCGCCTGCAATGCAGGAGACCCTGGTTCGATTCCTGGGTGGGGAAGATCCCCTGGAGAAGGGAAACGCTACCCACTCCAGTATTCTAGCCTGGAGAATCCCATGGGCTGAGTAGTCCACGGGGTCGCAAAGAGTTGGAAACGGCTGAGCAACTTTCAGTGAAGAAAACATGATGAACACAGTGACTGTGGTAACACAGGGTGCTTGCAAAGGGATTTTCTTTATAGGATCAGGCTTCCCTGGTGGCTCAGAGGGTAAAGAATCTGCCTGCCAACGCAGGAGATGAGGCTTCCATCCCAGAGTCAGAAAGATCCCCTGCAGAAGGGAGTGGCAACCCACTCCAGTATTCTTGCCTGGAGAATTCCATGCACAGAGGAGCCTGGGCAGGCTACAGTCTGTGGGGTCACAAAGAGTCAGACACGACTTAACAGCTACACAAGTGAACTAAGAGAAGTTCTGCCTCTCTGCCTCCACTCAGCTTAGAGGGAAGGCAACCTTTGATTTCTCCTCGCTGGGGCCTCCTCCTTCAGAATTCCACACCTGCAGAGGTCCTCCTGTGATCGGGATGGACAGCTGATGTGACCTGGGAGGTGCTGACTGGACGGTGCTGTCTCTAATCTCCACACTTGGATGTGAGCTGACATGTGCATAGATCATGGAGAGAAGTGAGGTTGCTCAGTCGTGTCCGACTCTTTGCGATCCCTCCCGTTGACTGTAGACTACCAGCCTCTTCTCTGTTCCTCTTATGCTTAAAGCACTCTTCACGGGGCTCCTGTTTGCTACCTTAATCACTCAATGTCCAACTCTTTGCGACCCCAGGGACTGCAGCACGCCAGGCTTCACTGTCCATCACCATCTGCTGGTGCTTGCTTAAACCCATGTCCATCCAGTCGGTGATGCCATCCACCCATCTCATCCTCTGTCATCCCCTTCTCCTCCTGTCTTCAATCTTTCCCAGCATCAGGGTCTTTTCCCGTGAGTCAGCTCTTCGCATCAGGTAGCTAAAGTTTTGGAGCTTCAACTTCAACAGAAGTCCTTCCAATGAATATTTAGTGTTCCAGCACCTCCATCCATGGGATTTTCCAGGCAAGAGTACTGGAGTGGGTTGACATTTCCTTCTCCAGGGGACCTTTCCAATCACACAGTCACCGTGTCTTACTCCTCACTTGTTCCTGTATCCGTACAGTCAGTATCTTCTGTGTACATGCCCCTGAGAAACTGAACATTTACAGAGGCTAATTTTACCACCTGTTTCCAAATCGTATCACTACCATGAGTACCAGGGCTTGGGATGTTAACATCTCTTATTGGGTGGGACACAATTCAAACTTAACACTAACAATAAATATTCATTGGAAGGACTGGTGCTGAAGCTGAAGCTCCAAAACTTTAGCTACCTGATGGGAAGAGTCAGCTCACTGGAAAAAGAACCTGATGCTGGGAAAGATTGCAGACAGGAGGAGAAGGGGATGACAGAGGATGAGATGGGTGGATGGCATTGCGGACTTAATGGACATGAGTTTGGGCAAAGTCTCAGCGATAGTGAAGGACAGGGAAGCCTGGTATGCTGCAGTCCTTGGGGTTTCACAGAGTTGGACATGACTGAGTAAGCAAGCAAGCAAAGGCTATGTGAAGAGTGTTTTAAGAATAAGAGGAACAGGGAGGGGGGGTTCGGGACGGGACGGGGGGGACACCCATACACCCATGGCTGATTCATGTCAACGTGTGGCAAAAACCACCATAATGTTGTAATTAGCCTCCAATTAAAATTAATTAGAAAAAAGAACAGGAGGATCAGAGAAGAGGTGCGTGACTGCACGTCTCAGAATCTGTCACCCCAGCTGCAGACACTGTCTTCCTGAGAATGACCAGCTTGGGAGTAGTG
Source organism: Ovis aries (assembly GCF_016772045.2). Lineage (NCBI taxonomy): Eukaryota > Metazoa > Chordata > Mammalia > Artiodactyla > Bovidae > Ovis > Ovis aries. Next base: position 3,107,355 of record NC_056080.1, on the reverse strand, counting down.
AGCATGGTAACAGAAGAACGTGGGTGGACTGAACTGTCAGGAGATGGAGAAATGGGCCCAAGGCATGGATTGTACCCTGTCGCTGAAGAAGGCAGGAGAGTTAAGGAAACACCCTGACCTTTCCAGCTGGAGCAATCATGCCTGTGCTTTTTCACCAAATGCGGGTGTGGGACAACTCTGCTTTCAGACACCAGCCTATGGAAGGGAGGGTGCTAGTGAGAAAAATCCAGCACCCAGACCACTGGCGTATCTACCATCCTCACCGTGTCCATACTGGTTGCTGAAAGAAGGGACGAAGGCGAACGTGGAGTTTGATCGAGCATGTTTCTCCACCGCGGGTTGTGTTCCTGGTGAGGCTGAGAAGCAAGGAGGAAAGTGCACTCATAAATTAACTGATGAATGCATGGACTTGGTATTCAGTAGCTCGTGGGTCTGTCTCATTTCTCTCTCTGCGGTTAATTTCTGGTTTCGCGCCCCTGTGTCACAGAATTTGTCTCCGGACGATACCTGAGTAAGCTGTTACATGGCACCCAGGCACTGCGTGAGGCTCCAGGACTTTCAAAACAAGTAAAAAATAAAAAGTCAGTGGACTTTCCTGGCGGGCCAGTGGTTCAGACTCCAAGCTTCCAATGCAGCGGACACGGGGGTCCATCCTCGGTTAGGGAGCTACGATCCCACATGCAGGGGGGCAGCTAAGCCTCACGCCGTAACTAGAGAGCCTGTGCACCGTCAATTAGAGAAATGCCTAGGCACTTCCATGAAGAGCCTGGGCACTGCGATGAAAGATCCCACATCCAGCAACTAAGACTGGATGGCAACCAAAAATAAACAAAGAGCAACACAAAAACAAACAAATAAATAATCAAAAACACAAACAAACAAACAAACAAAAAAACAGTCAAATCATAGGCCAGCCTTTCCTTGGAACGACTCTGTAGTCTACGAGTAGAAAGGGACAAATAAATAACAAGTCATAACGTGGTCCACAATAAACTGTGGAAAATTCTAAAAGAGATGGGAATAGCAGACCACCTGACCTGCCTCTTGAGAAATCTATATGCAGGCCAGGAAGCAACAGTTAGAACTGGATATGGAACAACAGACTGGTTCCAAATAGGAAAAGGAGTATGTCAAGGCTGTCTATTGTCACTCTGCTTATTTAGCTTATATGCAGAGCACATCATGAGAAACGCTGGGCTGGAAGAAGCACAAGCTGGAATCAAGATGGCCAGGAGAAATATCAATCACCTCAGATATGCAGATGACACCACCCTTATGGCAGAAAGTGAAGAGGAACTAAAGAGCCTCGTGATGAAAGTGAAAGAAGGGAGTGGAAAAGTTGGCTTAAAGCTCAACATTCAGAAAACGAAGATCATGGCATCTGGTCTCATCAGTTCATGGGAAATAGATGGGGAAACAGTGTAAATGGTGTCAGACTTCATTTTGGGGGGACTCCAAAACCACTGCAGATGGTGACTGTAGCCATGAAATTAAAAGACGCTTGAAGCTATGACCAACCTAGATAGCATATTCAAAAGCAGAGACATTACTTTGTCAACAAAGGTCTGTCTAGTCAAGGCTATGGTTTTTCCAGTGGTCATGTATGGATGTGAGAGTTGAACTGTGAAGAAAGCTGAGTGCCGAAGAATTGATGCGTTTGAACTGTGGTGTTGGAGAAGACTCTTGAGAGTCCCTTGGACTGCAAGGAGATCCAACAAGTACATGCCAAAGGAGATCAGCCCTGGGTGTTCTTTGGAAAGAATGATGCTAAGGCTGAAACTTTAGTACTTTGGCCACCTCATGTGAAGAGCTGACTCATTGGAAAAGACTCTGATGCTGGGAGGGACTGGGGGCAGGAGGAGAAGGGGTCGACAGAGGATGAGATGGCTGGATGGCATCACTGACTCGATGGACGCGAGCCTGAGTGAACTCCGGGAGATGGTTATAGACAGGGAGGCCTGGCATGCTGTGATTCATGGGGTCGCAAAGAGCCGGACACGACTGAGCGACTGAACTGAGCTGAACTGAACTGAACGTGGTCAGAGGGCTGATGCAGTGACAGCAACGAAAAATAAATAAGGAAATCCTAGAAGAAAGGCAACGAAAAAAAGTCAGATCATATGCCTGCCTTCCCCTAAGTGACTTCATAGTCTAGAACTGGAAAGCGCCAGTCACTCAGTCGAGTCTGACTCTTTGTTGACCCCGTGGATTATAGCCCACCAGGCTCCTCTGTCCGTGGGATTCTCCAGGCAACAATGCTGGAGTGGGTTGCCATTTCCTTCTCGAAGGGGATCTTCCTGACCCAGGGATGGAACCCAGGTCTCCCGCATTGCAGGCAGATTCTTTATTGAGTGAACCACCAGGGAAGGCCAAGAAGACTGGCGTGGGTAGCCTATCCCTCCTCCAGGGGATCTTCCCGACCCAGGAATTGAACCAGGGTCTCTTGCATTTCAGCTGGATTCTTTAGCAGCTGAGCCACCAGGGAAGCCGTACTTCTACCCTAAAGAAGGACAGAATGCTGAGAAAGAAATACTCACTTCCGTAGGGCAAATCGCCTCCCTCCCTACAACGTGTCTGCCTGGACAGCTAGAAAGAGACTTCTCCTTAGGTTCAGATATGACCAGTGTGCTCAGGATATATGTCATCATCCAGACTCCAATTTCTCTCTCCAATATTTTTCTCAGTAATAGGAAGCTAATTAAGCCTAATGCCTTTGCAGTTGTTGGAAAAGAATATTGTTTTAAGCATATCTAACAACACCTCATGGGCCTTTCGGGCTGGGGAAAAAAAAATATATATATATATATGACTTCTCATCTGAAAACATTGATAATATATTCTCCTACAGTGTGGTGTTAATTGTCTGACTGTACAGCAGCAATTTAAAGATGTGATTTTTAAATGTGATTCCTCTAAAATGTGATTATGTGTTTTAACCTGGCCCACTCCAGCTTTGCGGTAAAAATGGCCTGCTATGAGGCACATGTAACATTCTGGGGCACAGGCAGTGTGAAAAAGATTTCCATATTGATGGTGGGTCATCCCTACAAAATTGGGGGAATTAACATGATGCTAATTAGGTAACATTCACTGAATACATTTCTGCAACGCTTTCTAATTGATACCCATGTACAAGTGTATGTTCTGTCAGTCCTGAAAGGTGAATGTCAGCTCACAGAACTTGGGTGATGTCTTTTTTTTTTTTTTTTTTTGCATTCTTTCGGCTCCTGCTTTCTGCCTGATAATACCCTTCAATAATGCGAAACGGTACAATAGCTCTTCCTCAGCGCCAGGCCTTAACAACTGTAATCTTTAGCTCCGAATTCAGCCAGAATTACACTTTCAACATTTTACAAGGTCACAGAGTTTAATAGTCACGTCCATTTTTCTTCATTTGTCTTGAACGTTCTAACTGTTGTATATTATCGGGCCATCCACATTTTCCTATTAAAATGCATATTAGAATATTTAATATTCAAAGCATAATGGGGTAAAAAATTTTTTCTCCTATTTCTGGAAAATGGACCATTGGGATTCGTTATTCAATGCTAATGTGAGAGGAAAAAAAAAAAAATCCCATTTAGTCAATGAAAAGAAAAAAGCGGTCATTGACAAACGTGCCTGAGGGTTCTGGGATTGGGGTTAAGAGGGGGGCAAGGAACTGGAAGTGTCCACAGGAGACTTCCTGATGGTCTCCCCAGAAGATAAGACTCTGAGCTTCCAATGCAAGGGGCCTGGGTTCCCGCCCTGGTCAGGAAAGTAGCTCCCACAGGCTGCAACTAAGAGTTCACATCCCACAACCAAAACTCCACACGCCACAACCAAGACTTGCAACAATCACATAAATTGACAGATTTTTTTCTTTAAATTTATGCCCAAGGTGCCATCAAGTTAAACAGGTTACAGGAAATAGTTAACACAGACCAGAGATGAGTCTTCTTCACCCTCCCTGATAGCTCAGCTGGTAAAGAACCTGCCTGCAATGCAGGAGGCCCCGGTTCGATTCCTGGGTCAAGAAGATCCCTTGTAGAAGGATATGGCAACCTACTCCAGTATTCTTGGGCTTCTCCTGGTGGCTCAGCTGGTAAAGAATCTGCCTGCAATGCAGGAGACCTGGGTTCGACTCCTGTATGGGGAAGATCCCCCGGAGAAGGGAAAGGCCACCCACTCCAGTAGTCTTGGGCTTCTCCTGGTGTCTCAGAAGGTAAAGAATCCGCCTGCAATACGAGAGACCTGGGCTTGATCCCTGGGTGGGGAAGATCCTCTGGGGGAGGGCGTGCCAACCCACCCCAGTATTCTTGCCTGGAGGATCCCCATGGACAGAGGAGCCCGGTGGTTTGCCGTTCATGGGGTCACACTCAGACATGACTCAGCATCTAAGCACAGAGCACAGCCTTAGGCTTAAGACGCGTCCAACTGCTTCCTCACCTAACACAGTTCTTTGTTCTCCGTTGTTATTTCTGCCAAAAATAAACTCTTTATGATGAAAAATACACGATGCGATGAAGGGTGTAGAGAAAGACACTAAAATAAATGAACAAAAGCAGCAAGTTTCTGGATGAGATGATGCTTCAGTATTCATGGTCCCCGCACCCTCCGCCCCGGCCAAAGTGAACGTACGTTAGGTACAAAGCGAATGAACGTCACTAAGGAATTCGTGTGTTTTTTGGGGTCACAAGATCATTCTTCTAGCCCTCTGGAAGAATAAAAACAGTCTCGGCGGTTTGAGGAAGAGGAGTGGAGGACAGAGGGAGTGGGAGAAGGAAGGATTCCGAGTTTAAGTCTGCAGCTATTAAACCAGCGTGATGTCAGAACAGCCTCGCAGAGGCTGATTAGCAGAACCAGAGAGACACACCAACGAAGGCACACAGAGGCCCGAGGGTTTTAGACGACCTGGTACAGAGTAATGAGTGTTTGCGTTGGCTACTTAGGGAATCATACATTTCATTTCCTCCACAATTAAGCACCAGAATTAAATATCGCTGTGAGGATGCCCACTTTTACTGCAGGACACAGCATCACTCTCATCCTCCAGATCAAAACCTATAGAAGAAGTGAGGTGGCTCAATTGTGTACGACTCTTTGTGGTCCCATTGCCTGTAGCCTACCAAGCACCTCCATCCAGGGTGGAGTGGGTTGCCATTTTCTTCTCCAGGGGGTCTCCCTGGCCCAGGGATCAAACCCAGGTCTCCTGCATTGCAGGCAGATGCTTTACCATGTGAGCCACCAGGGAAGCCTCAAAACCTATGTTGGAAGCATATATATATATTTTTTAATCATAATTAAGGAAAAAAAAAAAGATTCATGAAAACCGCAGGACACAGAGAAACAGAATCAACTAAATGTAAGAGGGGCAAGCTCCTTCGATAACCTCCCCCGTACGTGGCTCCCCTCCCCCTAGCTTGAACACTTTCTTTTGTCTTTAGTTGGAGATGGAGGTGATCATTAGATTGTCTTTGAGCTGATAGCTTGGGCCATTTCTGGGAATTTCTGTTTACTTGGCTATTTCCCATGTACACAGAAGGTACAAGCGTTACTCAGCTTCCACTTGCTCTTCTCCTGTTAACCTGTCTTTTGGACTTTACTGGTGACTTATGGTGAACAATCCACCTACCAAGTGCAGGAGATGCAGGGTGGATCCCTGGGTCAGGAAGACTCCCTGGAGCAGGAAACGGCAACCCACTCCAGTATTCTTGCCTGGAGAATCCCATGGACAGAGGAGCCTGGTGGGCTACACTCCACGGGGTCACAAAGAGTCAGACACGACCAAATATCTAACCAACATCAACAATGACAGCCCATCTTTTATTACAGTGGGTCTCAACCGAGGAGGTAGAAGAGAAGAGGAAAAAATATCCTTCCTCCCCTACATAGTGCTACAGTAAAAAATAAAAAAAAGAGTGGAGACCACGAGGCAGTTACCTGATTCTTTAGGCAAAGGAAGATAGTACCTGAAGGAAGACAGCAACGCTATGATATGGACAGAAAGAAACAACTGTTATTTCTATGGGGGAAAAAAAAAAAAAAGAGAGCAGCAAGCTCCTTTCAGGAAGGAAAAGACTGATGTCAACTTTGATCTCTGTGGAAGTGGTCTGGGTGGGAGGACCCTGTTGTAGGTTTAAGAGTCAGGAGGAGCACAGAGTGAACTTTTAATACCCAGGTGGGCCAGTTTCATGAGAAATGTGAGGGAGTCCTAGTCTCAGCAGATGGTTCGACCACTGGCCAACTGTCTCCCGAGAATCTTTGCAGCAGATTCCACGTGCCTGCCTTGATATATTTGTTTGCCCTTGCTGATTTACTCCACGCTGGACGACAGTCTCTATTTCCATCCCATGACAGTCTCTAGTTCCATCCGTGCATGCTTGCGTGCTAAGTCGCTTCAGTCGTGTCCGACTCTCTGAGACCCCGTGGACTGTAGCCCGCCAGCCTCATCTGTCCATGGGATTCTCCCAGGCAGGAATACTGGAGTGAGTGGCCAGGCACTCCGGCCAATGACCCAATTTCACTCCTCCTTTCCTGGCTGAGGAACATTGTCTACATGAAGCTCGTCTTCTGTATTCCTGCCTCTCCCCACGGACATTTAAGTTATTTCCATGTCCTGGCTAATTGTAACTGGGAGTGCCAGTGAAAGCAGGGGGTGGGTTAGTACAGGGAACTCACTGTACTCACTGAGGTCATTGGTGACCTCAATGGGAAGGAAACGCAGAAAAAGAGGGTATATATGTATCCTGATGCTGGGACAGACTGAAGGCAGGCGGGAGGAGAGGGGGCAACAGAGGATGAGATGGTTGCACGGCATCACCGACTCGATGGACATGAGTTTGAGCAAGCTCCGGGAGATGGTGAAGGACAGGGAAGCCTGGCGTGCTGCAGTCCATGGGGTCGCAGAGAGTTGGACCCGACTGAGCAACTGAGCAACACGTAGCTGATTCACTTTGCTGTACAACAGAAACGAACTTGGTACGGTAAAGCAATTCTACTCCAATGAAATTGAGGGAAAGAAAAAAAAAAAAAAAGAATCTTCACCGAGGAAAGAGATGGCCTGGCCCATGTCAAGGAAGGAGGAAGAGATAAACGCCAGGTGCTCTCGTCCATGTTGGAGGCAGCCTCTTCCAGAAGGTTAAGGATCAGAGCGTTGGATCTGACGGCAACTGTACACAGATGTCCCTGAGTTTCACAGAGACAACAGTCCTCCAGAGACAAAGGTGGTGTCCCGGGGTGAGGTGACTGCTCCAGTGCGACGGACTGTAGCAAACAGACACCGGGGTATCCAGGTGGTGAGGGGAGAGTTCTCATGCTTGAGAGAAGAGGGGACATCACGGAAAAAGGAGAGAGAGAGAGAGAGAGAGACGAGTGGCAACCAGTTCATCCTAAAGGAAATCAGTCCTGAATATTCATTGAAAGGACTGATGCTGAAACTCTAATTGGCCGCCTGATGCGAGGAACTGACTCATTTGAAAAGACCCTGATCCTGGGAAAGATTGAAGGCAGGAGGAGAAGGGGGCGACAGAGGATGGGATGGTTGGATGGCATCACAGACTGGATGGACATGAGTTTGAGCAAGCTCTGGGAGATGGTGAAGGATGGGGAAGCCTGGCTGGCTACAGTCCCTGGGCTCGCAAGTGTCGGACTTAGAGCAACTAAACCACCATGTGAGATGGACAGCCAGTGGGGATTTGCCGTCTGATGGAGCAAACTCAAACTGGTTTTCTGTGACAACCTAGAGGGGTCAGATGGAAGAAAAGGTGGCAGGGGGTGAGGGAAGGTGTTAGTTCCAGAGGGAGGGGACATATGTCTGCCTATGGCTCCTGTGGAGGTATGCAGAAACCAACACAATATTGTAAAAGAAATTATCTTCCACCTTAAAATAAACCATTTAGAAAACATTCCGAAGTCCACAGTGATGTGAGCCGCAGGGAAGCCGGCGTGGTCTCTCAAAGACCTTTGACAGTCTCTTCCCTGCTTTCCCAAGCTGTCTGCTCTCCCTACTTCAGTTTGCAGGCCTTCTATTGGAGTCAGAAGAGAAAGAACTAAAAGGTAGGGGTGGAGGGAGGATTCAGGGGAGCAAGGGAGTCATTGACTGGGTACAGAGGTTCTCTATTTTTATTTCCCCTCTAATTTTCTTTTTCTTTTCTGTTTGAACTGCGCGCAGTATGCGGGACCTTGGTTCCCTGACCAGGCATGCAACCTGGGCCTCGTGCATTGGAAGCAAGCGGTCTTTGCCCCTGGACTTCCAGAGAAGTCCCTAAGAGGAAGATTCAAAAATATAATAGCCAGGAACTTTCCAGAACCAATGAAGCATACGGATACACAGACCGATGGTGTTCAGCAGACCACAAACAGGGGAAACACGAAAAGAAAGGGCAGCCGACAATTTCGCAGATGACCTTGGACACCGAAGACAACAGCGTGAACCTTGAAAGCAGCTGGGGAAACAGACGGACATATTACAAGCGAGCAGATGACGTTCTGAGCTGCGGCTCGCTGTTCACCGCAAGAAACAAAGGGCGACAGGAGAAATGGAAAGATATCGCTAAGGCGATGAAAGAACAGTGCCAACCTGGAATTAGAGGTCTAGTGAAAATGCCCCTCGGAACGAAAAGTAGAACAGAGAGACATTTTCAGGTATGATGAAAGCTGAGGCCTTCCTTTTCAGGAGACCCACTCCACAAGACCTGCTAAAAAAAATACAAAAATAGAAGGTCTTCAGGAAGAAGGGGGAAAAAGTAGCACATAAGAGCCCAGTTATGCAAAAAGAATAGCAAGTAAAGCTGTAACTATCTGGATAAATACATATAAAACACCTTTTTCAAAAAAATCGACTTTGTCCGAGTGTCTTTTCACAAGCATTCACTGTTTAAAACAAAAATGATGAGAATGTGCTCTGAGATGTAAGCCTATAAAAGCGGAGCGCAAAATGATGAGAAGGAAAAGAAAAGAGGGGAATAGAGACAGAGATGTAAAGATCAGACCTGTAGATCTAGCGAGGGCAGGAGAGGGTGGGATGAAATTGAGAGAGCAGCGCTGAGATATATACACGACCATGTGTACAATAGACGGGGAGTGGGAAGATGCTCTACAGCACAGGGCACTCAGCTCGGGGCTCTGCGATGACCCAGAGGGCTGGGATGTGGGGAGGAGAGGGAGGCTCAGAGGGAGGGGAGATATATAAATATATATATATGATTCACTTTGCTGCCCTGCAAAAACCAGTACACCGTTGTAAAGCAATTATCCTCCAATGAAAACAGAGCCATCTGTCTATGCATCTACCTCTCTATCACCTATCCATATCTCTCTATCATCTTCCCATTTATCTTCCTTTCTACCGGCCTACCATCTGTCATCCGTATGTACCTACTCATCGACCTACCTACCCACCATCTGTACGGTGAAGGGAAAGTCACTCAGTCCTGGCCGACTCTTCGCGACCCCATGAACTACATATATAAAGTGAAAGTGAAGTCGCTCAGTCCTGGCCGACTCTTTGCGACCCCATGAATCACACGTATAAAGTGAATGTGAAGTCGCTCAGTCCTGGCCGACTCTTTGCGACCCCATGAATTACATGTATAAAGTGAAAGTGAAGTCGCTCAGTCCTGTCTGACTCTTCGCGACCCCATGAATTGCATATATAAAGTGAAAGTGAAGTCGCTCAGTCCTGTCTGACTCTTCGCAACCCTGTGGATTGTAGCCTACCAGGCTCCTCCGTCCATGGAATTTTCCAGGCAAGAGTACTGGAGTGGGTTGCCATTTCCTTCTCTAGAGGATCTTCCCGACCCAGGGATTGAACCTGGGTCTCCCACGTTGTTGGCAGATGCTTTACCGTCTGAGCTACCAGGGAAGTCTATAAAGTCTGTATATATAGACTGTAGCCTACCAGGCTCTTCTGACCATGGAATTCTCCAGGCAAGAATACCAGAGTGGGTTGCCATGCCCTTCCCCAGGGAATCTTCCCAACCCAGGGATCGAACCCAGGTCTCCCACACTGCAGGCAGACTCTTCACCATTTGAGCTACCCAGGAACCCCTATCTATCTATTTATCATGTATGCAATCAAGAGAGGAGATAAAACAGAATACTGAAAATATAATCTATGTGAAAGAGAATAACAAAAGGATGCGATTACTCCAAAAGAAAGTACAAAAAGAGGACACGGCAACCCCAAACCACAGGGACAGGGGGTGACAACTCTGACAAAATTCTCCCTAGCTGGGATTCACTCATACATCCCTGGAGGGACAGTGACTGGAAGCCTTCCTTGGGAAACGCTGGAGAATTCTTCACAAGGTCAAACGTACGATGCTGCTACATGCCAGGAATTCCTCTCCAAGATACTTATGCGTGAAAAAGAAGTACAAATGCACGCAATATTTAAATATTTAGATTAAATATTTTCAGTAGTTTTATTGTTTTCCTGAAGGGATTTTTGGACCTGATTCTTTTTCCCCCCCCAGAATTGAGATCCTTTACCAGCTTGTATAGGGTCCCATGTGGCTCGTTGGAAAAGACTTTGATGCTGGGAGGGATTGGGGGCAGGAGGAAAAGGGGACGACCTAGGATGAGATGGCTGGATGGCATCACCGACTCGATGGACGTGAGTCTGAGTGAACTCCGGGAGTTGGTGATGGACAGGGAGGCCTGGTGTGCTGCAACTCATGGGGTCGCAAAGAGTCGGACACGACTGAGCGACTGAACTGAACTGAACTGAACTGAGGCACTGACAGTAAAAAATCTACCTGCTAATGCCGGATGCACAGGATATGTGTGGGTCGGGAAGATTCCTGGAGAAGGAAATGGCAGCTCACTCAAGGATTCTTCCCATGGACAGAGAAGCCTGGCAGGTTACCGTCCACAGGGTTGCAAAGATTCGGACACAACTGAGCATACACGCATGAGAAGGACCGGCTTGTATATAAAATATGACACATTTCAGATAAAATGTGCTCTTTGAAATCATTATCCTGAAACTGGAATTGAAAGCAGTTTGGAATAAAAGTAAGTACTATATTCGATTTTCCTAAGACAGTTCTAAGTGGGCATGTGCTGGAACCAATCGGTGTGTGGAAAGTATTCACACATCAGTGTTTTTTCTTTACTGCTGTGGTCCCTCTGGCCCACGTGAATCACCCCTGTCTCCTGCCTGTTACTTAGCCGCTGACTTGTTTCAGCCTGTAATGTACCCTAGTGCTTATGTTCAACAAGCCCTTACTTCACACAATAATGGCCCCAAAGCACAAGACAGCAATGCCGCCAGTTCGAATATTCTTACTGTGCCTAACTTATAATTTAAACTTTATCATAGGAGCGGACATATAGGAAAAAATCATGATGCAGAGAGGGCTTGGTACTCTCCGTGATTTCAGGCATCCACTGGAGGTCTTTGACAGTATGTCCTATGGATAAGGGGGAACTATTTTATAATACACAGATACACTATATATATATGTGTATGTATATATATGTATTCCTAATATATATGCAATATATATATATATATACCGTGTCCCTAACATATGAAAGTGAAAAAGTGAAGCTGAAAGCCTCTTAGTCATGTCCAACTCTTTGCGACCCCATGAACTATATATACAGTCCATGGGATTCTCCAGGCCAGAATACTAGAGTGGGTAGCCTTTCCCTTCTCCAGGGATCTTCCCAACCCAAGAATCGAACCCAGGTCTCCAGCATTGCAGGCAGATTCTTTACCAGCTGAGCCACCAGGGAACCTCAATATATCCCCAGTGTATACATATAATATATATACTGTACTGTCCATACAATAGGCTGTATTTCTAATATTGATACTGCATATATATACTGTATCCCCAATGTATACATATAACATATATACTGTATTGTCAACACAATAGGCTGTACTTCTAATATTTATACTATAGATATATACTGTGTCCCCAATGCATACATATAACATATATACTGTATGAACAATCACTGGCAGATTGTCTCAGTCCTTCTTGATTTTTGTACCTCTGCAGAGCACATTAATAAGAACAGAGTTTTCTGCTATTTTGTCAAAGGCTTCCACCTTCCAGCGACACACTAGAAAATCTATTATACGCTAAGCTACCCAGAATGAGAACTCTCATAGAAAGGAAGCTCTCAGGACCCCCTACCTGCACTTCACAGGAAGCCGAACTAGTACACGACTGCTCTTACGTGATCCACTTTTCTGGCGAAGCTCTAACGACCTAAATTCCTCAAGTCCTAGGCTTGCAAGAAAAGAGGGGAGGGTTTTCCTCTCCATCCTCCTCAACCTCAGGCAGAAGGACGCCTCCGCTGTGCTGGATTCATCAGGTCTATGCTGACTGCTAACATCCGTGAGGATTTCCCACCGGTAACCTGGGGTTCTCTTTCGGGTTTGAGGAAGGTGTGTGGCGTCCTGTGTTTTATAGCATAGCAAGAGTGTCCTAGAAAGGAGCATCACGATTTTATCTCATAACGCAATTCGGTTACGGAATTATAGAGGCAAAGAAGGATACAGCACAGGCAGCTTGCCATTGTGTCCGTCACACACTCCAACTCTGGGGGTGCGTCATGATACCCGCTGCTAAGCATCATTGTTACCTCGAACGCTATAAAGAATTATCAGTTCAGTTCAGTCGCTCAGCCGCTCCCGACTCTGTGACCCCATGCACTGCAGCACGCCAGGCCTGCCTGTCCATCACCAACTCCCCGAGTTTACTCACAGTCATGTCCATCGAGTCGGGGATGCCATCCAGCCATCTCATCCTCTGTCTTTCCCTTCTCCTCCCGCCTTCCAGTCTTTCCCAGCATCAGGGTCTTTTCCAATGAGTCAACTCTTCACATCAGGTGGCTGAAGTGTTGGAGTTTCAGCTTCAACATCAGTCCTTCCAATGAATCTTCAGGATTGATTTCCTTTAGGATGGACTGGTTGGATCTCCTCGCAGTCCAAGGGACTCTCAAGAGTCTTCTCCAACACCACAGTTCAAAAGCATCCATTCTTCAGTACTCAGCTTTCTTCACAGTCCAACTCTCACATCCACTACTGAAAAACCATAGCCTTGACTAGACAGACCTTTGTTGGCAAAGTAATGTCTCTGCTTTTGAATATGCTGTCTAGGTTGGTCATCGCTTTTCTTCCAAGGAGTAAGCATAATTTATAAAGAAGTCTGCTGCTGCTATTGCTAAGGCGCTTCAGTCGTGTCTGACTCTGTGCGACCCCATAGACGGCAGCCCACCAGGCTCCTCTGTCTCTGGGATTCTCCAGGCAAGAGTACTGGAGTGGGTTGCCATTTCCTTCTCCAATGCATGATAGTATAAACAGCCTTAAAAGGCGACCCGCCGATGTGGGTCACGCGCCAGCCTGGAGGATACACAGGTCCCCAGGCTGTACGTCCTTTCCCGAGATGTGTGATCTCCGTGTAATTCCTTCCAGCACTTTTCCACCCAACTCCTGACTCCTGCCTTCCTCTCAGTCACGTCCTGCCCTCAGCCTTCAACTCTCTCCTCAACCCAGACCCACGATTCTCACCTCCAGACTGGGAGGACACGTCTTCCACTCCAGACTTCAGAGAACCAGCCCTGAGAACTGAGCACGTGACCGTGTCTCGTAGGCCCTGGAGACGGCTGGATACTCTGTCGTGCTCAGGATGAAAGTGTTTGCTCATCTGCCCAGCGTGCCTCTCCGTTTCCATCACCTCTGAGCCACAGCAAGTTCCACTGACTGTAATATCCACATTCATCTGTGAGTGTGTGCATAGGTGTGTGTGTGTATGTGTGTGTATACTTATGCCTTTAAAGGTCCCATCTCCAAATACAGGCATATTCTAATGTTCTGGGGGGGGGGGGCGGGTAGAGCTTCAACACGTAACCCTGGGTGCTGCATGCATGCTATGTCGCTTCAGTCGTGCCCGACTGTTTGCAACCCTGTGGACTGTAGCCCTCCAGGCTCCTCTGTCCATGGGGATTCTCCTGGCAAGAGAACTGGAGAGGACTGCCATGCCCTCCTCCAGGGGATCGACCCAGCAATGGAGTCTGCACCTCTTATGTCTCCCACACCGGCCGGCAGGTGCTTTTTTTTTTTTTTTTCTCATTATTTTACTTTATTTTACTTTACAATACTGTATTGGTTTTGTCATACATTGACATGAATCCACCACGGGGGTACATGCATTCCCAAACATGCACCCCCTCCCACCTCCCTCCCCATAACATCTCTCTGGGTCATCCCCATGCACCAGCCCCAAGCATGCTGTATCCTGCATCAGACATAGACTGGCGATTCGATTCTTACATGACAGTATACATGTTACAATGCCATTCTCCCAAATCATCCCACCCTCTCCCTCTCCCTCTGAGTCCAAAAGTCCGTTATACACATCTGTGTCTTTTTTGCTGTCTTGCATGCAGGGTCGTCACTGCCATCTTTCTAAATTCCGCGGCGGACGGTTCAGCCCTGAAGAACCACTTTAAATGTAGGCGGCATCCCCTCACGCTTTCCCTCACGCTTTCCCCTACACCCTGCCACTCAGCATGAGGGCGTCTGATAAATGACGGTGCCCCACGTATCGATCTTTTGATTCATATGGCAAGCTTGGAGGACGAAACTGAGTGACCGGAATTCCTATGAGTGTGTGGAGATGAGTAATCCTGGCTTCTGAGCATTCTGAAAGTAACAAGCCGGGCTGGATGCATGTGTTTTGAGGGTGTTGAGTAGAATGTCAATGACTGCTGGGTAGACTGGGTTGCCAGTCTTATCTCCTGGATTGCAGATTGCTGAATAAGAACACGTTACATATGTGAAAATTAGTTTCCCCAAACCCAAGTCTCTCGTCAACATATTAAACAAAACCAAGAAAAAAAAAATCTAACCACGTTTCAAAAGAGAAGTTTTACGTAAGGATCAGAAAAAATATATCTCCTTTAGATGTCTAGGCTTTCTCTTGCCCATGTAATAGCCAACCGCAGGGGACCAGAGAGATGATTACTGTGGAGTCACAAGATCAAAATGAAAATCAGGGCCGTGTTATTATTTCCAAGCAGATGACTTTGGGGAGGGCATCTACCTGTTCACTGTGATTAGAAAAGGAGCTAAATATAGATTTAAATAATCTCTACCCCTCAGAGAAGTCTAGAGCCCGTGGCCATTGCCAGTTTACAAGAGCCTGACAGAGAAATGCCAGTTTGGGGAATCGTAAAGCCTCTCCACCACCACTTATGAATTTTTATGAGCAACCTGCCGACAAGTCAAAATGACACTTGTTACCTGTCTCAGCAGGTTAGTTACTGCGATTCAGGTTAGTCTCTCTCTGCGAGCCTCGGGAGGACTCAGCTGATGGCTGATGAGGGCCATGATGGAACGGATATTTTCAGCAGGATGTCTTTATATTTTAAAGTAAGTACAGAACTTAACAACAACAACAAAATCTTTATTGGGGGGAAGTTTATCTCCTCCACCTGTACCACCTGTTTGTTCCCACTCGATCCCCGCCGTAATCCTCAATTTGTTGAAGCACAGTTGGTTGCCGTGGAGATGATGGCAAGGTCACACAGAAGATTAAGACTTCAAGTGGGGAATAAACAGCCAGCGCCGTCAACTCTTGACAAACAAAATCCTGTTATTATGCAAATAACCTTCAAGTAATCAAGTGCAACCCCAAATGCATAATTTTCTTTGGCGGGATCGTTTTCCCCCTTTGGCATAGAAAAAGTCATCATCGGATTGTGAATCTAATTCTAGAATGAAAATGTCTTAGGGCTTTGAAAAGGTCTTTGAGAGAGGAAGACCCTGCCAAGTAACAACAGCAACAAAACCCATCGTCAATATGTTGTTAAGAATGCTTGAGGAAAGATAATGATTGTTCAAATTAAGCCAGAGAGGCGTTTCGGAATCAGAAGAGTAATTGCAATCACAGGGAGTAACTGTCAAATTATAGGTTTCAAGGTAAAGTAGTTGTAGTACATATCGCTACACTCCATGTGACTTCTGAGATGTAAACGGTGGCTGATTGTTAAGAGTGACCTCAGACAAAGATGGATATAGAGAGGATGGCTTCTAGGATACCATGAAAATCCTGCTCTGATGAGAAACGTCATTCAGAACTCTCTGGAACAGCACCGAAATCTGCAGGGTGAGTTGACATTTACGATAAACAGAAGGGAGTGGAAATAACGTTCACTGAACATCGACCAGCAGGTACGGTGGTACTTATCGTACGTAAGTTCATTGAGTTCTCACAATTATCTTACACAGACACACGTATACACACAGCCTCACATTGTCTTCATTTTTCTGTGATGTAAAGGTTTAAAGAGATTAAGCATCACATTTTGTCTGTGGTTCACAAGTGTTGGAGCCAGTATTTAAATCACGCTTAACAACTCCATTGCCTGACTCAAGCTGCAGCCCAATGACCCACATCTTTGCGTAAAGCTACAAGCATCAGTCATTATCACCCCCAGTCCACATAGTTGCGACTGTTTGCTTGGTCTTTGCTGAGGAGAGCATCAAGCTCCTCAACGGGAGAGAAGCAGGGACCGCTGAGCTCTGGGCTGGACCAGGGAGAGAAGCCAAATGGAGCTATGAGGCTGGTGGGCAAGATGACTGTAGGGTCGGTAGCTTTCGGCCACCCTGCTCCAAGGGTCCTGATGTAAAGTCCCAGAACTAATTATTTCAGGGAGTCACAAGTAGTCTTTTCACAGCTCTCTGAATCTTGGAGACTGACTCAGTGGGAAGGAGGATATTTTTGCAGCAAGAATAACTCCTCTGCCATCAAAATCCATTTATCGTAAAAAGTTACCATGTGAAACACTGTTGGGTTTAACAGCTAACAGGACTTCCCTGGATGTCCAGGGGTTAAGAGTTCACCTTCTAATGCAGGGGGCGAGAGCTCAACTCTGCTCAGGGAACTTAGATCCCATATGCCTCACGCTCAAAAACCATAAAACAGAGGCAACACATTCAATTAAGACTTTCAAAATGGTCCACATCAAAAAAAAAAAAAATCCTTATGTAAAATAGATGACCAGGGCAAGTTTGATGCAGGAAGCAGGGCACTCAGAGTTGGTTATTCTGGGACAACCCAGAGGGATTGGGTGGGATGGGAGGTGGGAAGGGGGTTCAGGAAGCGGCTTCAGGGGGACACGTGTACACACATGGCTGATTCATGTAGATGTATGGCAAAAAAAAAAAAACAACACCAGAATATTGTAAAGTCATTAGCCTCCAATTAAAATAAATTAATTAGTTTTAAAAATGCATTTAAAAACAAAAGTAAAGTCAACAGCTAAGTGGCATTAGGCACATTCCCAGTGTTCTGCAACCATCCTCACCACGCATCTCCATAACTTATTCCATCCTGCAGAGCTGAAACTCTGCACCTACTAAACAATAACTCTATCTTTTCCTCTTATCATGTATGCTTTTTTAGTGACTGGGATTTTTTTTTTTTGTCAACATTCACCCATGGTCATGCATGGTGATGGATGTGAGGGTTGGACTATAAAGAAACCTGAGCACCGAAGAATTGATACTTTTGAACTGTGGTGTTGGAGAAGACTCTTGAGGGTCCCTTGGACTGCAAGGAGATCCAACCAGTCCATTCTAAAGGAGATCAGTCCTGAATATTCATTCAAAAGACTGCTGCTGAAGCTGAAACTCCAATCCTTTGGCCAACCTGATGCAAAGAACTGACTCATTGGAAAAGACCCTGATGCTGGGAAAGATTGACGGCAGGAGGAGAAGGGGAGGACAGAGGATGAGATGGTTGGATGTCATCACCCACTGGATGGACATGAGTCTGAGTAAGCTCCTGAAGTTGGTGATGGACAGGGAAGCCTGGTGTGCTGCAGTCCATGGGGTCACAAAGAGTCAGACACGACTGAGCGACTGAACTGAACTGAGCTGGTTACCTAAGAGTGGAACTGTTGGGTCAGATAATCAACTCTGTGTTTAACATGGGGAAAAACTGCCAGCCTGTTCTATCAAAATAACTATACCATTTTACACTCCCAAGGATACATGAGAGTTTCAGTTCATCTACGTTCGTTATTGCCTGTGGTTTTTCACTGTAGCCATCCTAGTGGGTGTGATCTGTGATCTCATTACAGCTTCATTTGAAGGCTAATCAAGTTGAACATTTTTAAATATGAGTATCAGCCTTTCGTGAATCTTTTTTTTTTTTTTTTAAGAAATGCCTGTTAAGTCCCTTTGTGTTTTTAACTCGGTTATTCTCTGTTTTGTTACAAAGTAATTTATCTATTCTGAATCAAGTCCCTTGCCAGATACATGACTTTGCAATACTTTCTCTCCATTTTTAAATTCTTTTCACTTTCTTGCTGGTGTCTCTTGAAGAGCAAACATTTTAAATTTTGATGAATTCCAATTCTTCTCTATTTTTTTGTCACTTGTGCTTTTAATGTCACATCTAAGACATCATCGCCTAACCCAAGGTCGTGAAGAAATATTCACGCTGTCTTCTGAGAGTTTTATAATTTAGCTCTCACATTTAGGTTTATGACCCATTTTGAGTTAAGTTTGTGTCTGGAACACGCAAGATGGGAAACACATTTATCTTATATGGGGGAATTTATCTGCAGCACCTAACTCATTGCTACCGTAACTAAAGAGTAGACACAAACTACATAATTTTGGGATAAACAGATGTTTTATATTTGAAGATTCCGTAGCTCTGATGCAGAAATACAACATTGTAAAGCAACTATACTCCAATTAAATTTAAAAAAAAAACTCTAAGGGTGAGTGAAACCTAGACCATTTTTAAAAAAAAGAACTAAAAATGTACCTGCATATCTCTTCATTTTTAGCATCCTATATGAATTGCAACTCATTTTTTCTTTATTAAACCTTTTCCATCAAGTAAAAAAGGCACATAGTCAACTAACAGACTCTCAAGGATGCAAATATACCTACTCAAACACTTGGCTTGAACGGAATCAAAACAAGAGCTTGCCTCTTCAAACAACAGTGAACACGTGTGGAATTAATAAAAATGCCTTGTAACACGAGTCCTCCACCCGATTCTACCCCAGCCAAGTGTGGAAACAGAACACGGCTTGGATAGCATCAAGAAGGAGCCTCGGCAAAGGTGTGCAAGCCAGTTAGGGATTCTACACAGAAGGCTCAGCGGGTAAAGAATCTGCCTGCCAGTGCAGGAGATCCAGGAGATGTGGGTTCAGTCCCTGGGTCGGGAAGATCCCCTGGAGAAGGGAGTGTCAACCCACTCCAGTATTCGTGCCTGAAGAATCCCATGGACAGAGGAGCCTGGTGGGGTACAGTCCATGGGCTCGCAAAGAGTCGGACATGCGTGAGCATCTGAGTACACACACACACACACTCTCACACACACAAATGATGCGAAAGCAATGTCTAGTCCAGGAATCAGGATATGATGAGTAAATTGGGCAGACATGAAAGGCAGGCATGTGGATCCCACACTATCAGACCCCTTCTTCATGCCATGGATCCTCTGAAAGCACACAACTTCTAGGGTAAATCACTAACACATTATCTGACCTTAAATATCCAAGTGGAATTTTCCTGCAGTTACATCACTTCAAACAGCCTACGCAGAGTTAATCATTATGATCTTGATTTGAAAAATATAAATAGAACGGGAATGACCTTCCTAGGAAACTTGTCATGAAGCGAGTGACTATTCTACTTTCTAAACCTGAGCGCTGGCTTTATTCCAGCCTTCCTACCTGATCAGTTCAGTTCAGTCGCTCAGTCCTGTCCGACCCTTTGCGACCCATCAGAACTCCTTTTATATACCAGATTGCACAGCGCCGGGCAAAGTCTCCTCTGTAAACCCTCGAATGCATAATCGTGTAAGGGGAGGTGCTCCCTCCCACCAGACGCGTCTGATCTCAGTTCTGCTGAATCGGAATCCACCTAGGGAAGTGCTCCCAATGCCTCCCAATGCCAACCTGGCAGGCCGACCTGCCAACTGGAAGTACTGACATAATTCTTCTAAGGGAGAGCCCCGCTTGGGACTAACATGCTCACAGGGACCAAGAAGGACCTACTTCGTAGCACAGGAAACTGTAGTCAATATTGTCTCACGACCCGCATGGGAAAAGAATCTGAAACAGAATATCAGGCATACGTGTAACTGAATCACTCAGCTCTCTGCATATGCATAGCTGAGTCACTTCACCCTATCATTGAAACTTACACAACGGTGTAAGTCAACTCTATTCCGATAATTTATGTTTTAGAAAAAAATAACACAGTGAAATGTTGAGAGAAACGAGGCAAGGGAGAAACCAGGATCCTAGAATCTGCTGCTTCTCAAGGGTCTCAGAGGCTGGGATTCTCCAGCTCATTGCACGCGTGCACGCTAAGTTGCTTCCGTCGTGTCCGTCTCTTTGTGACCCCGTGGACTGCAGCCCTCCAGCCTCCTCTGTGCATCGGATTCTCCAGGCAAGAATACTGGAGTGGGCTGCCCTGCCCTCCTCCAGGGGATCTTCCCAACCCAGGGATGGACACCCGCATCTCTGAAGTCTCCCGCACTGGCAGGCAGGTTCTTTACCACTGTCCAGCTCAGAGCTATGGACGTTTGGGGCCAGACAACGCTCTGCTGTGGGGCCAGCCTCTGCAATGGAGGGTCTTAAGCAGCCTCCCTGACCTCCACCCCGTGGATGTCAGTAGGGCACCTTTCCCATTTCTGAAAATTAAAGATGTCTTCAGACTCTGCCTTGGAGAGGAGAAAAAGTCAAGCCTGGCTGAGAAGTCTACAGTGACGCATTAGCATAAACTCAGGTGTGGTCCAAAGCCTTTGTTATAAATAACAAAAGACAGTCTGATCACTTGGAAATTCCAAGGGTTTTGGGAGCTCTATGCCAATAGGCAAGGATCAAGCTTTATGGTCATTATTATTAATATACCACAGGGATACAAACTGTCATGAGATGTGACCCGTGCCCCCTTTGGACACAAACAAGAAAAGTTTCCCTATCTGCTAATTCCTGCTCCTCCTACCCAGCTGGAAGCCACCAGATGCTGTATGTGTCCTGTGTCAACTACACACCAGCACTTGCCATGGACCCCTGCCATCCAGCTCAACGAGGATTAAAATCTTGAGCTGCTGAAGCAGCTGACCTTCAATGGCCCCTGAAAGGACTTCAGGGTGGAGAGCAGAAATGAGGCCTCTGTGTGCTGAGGTCTTCAGATAGGTATTTTCAGGAGCTGATTTTATGAACCTGAATCCCTGTATCTCTTCATGCCTAGAAAAGCACTAACATCCTTCACGGTGATGTTTGCTCCTTGTGATCAGTGAAACCTTCTGCAAAAAATATGTGCTTGATTGCACAAACTCTCCCTTCACCAAAATCACTTATATTGACCTTAACCCTGTCTCTCTGGAGCACTTTCTTGGAGCTATCTGGGGTGGGGCTCGGCTTCCCTGGTAGCTCAGTAAGTAATGAGCTACTTCTGCAGTGCAGAAGACCAGGATTTGGGAAGATCCATACTCCAGTTTTCTTGCCTGGAGCATGCCATGGACAGAGGAGCCTGGTGGGATAGAGTGTATGGGGTCACAGAGAGCTGGACAGGACTGAGTGACTAAACCACTACTCCTGAGCTGTTGTCCTCATTTTTGCCCCCAGATAAAGTGTAACTGGCAATGCTCATGTTGTGCATTTTTAAAGCTGACACTTGTCTCCCCCTGCCTTGGGTCTCATCATCTCAGTTTACAGTCCTTTAGAAAACAGACTGGTGATTGCCAAGGGGGAAGGGACTGAGATTGAGGCAAGGAGGGGGAACTCGGGGTTAGTGGATGTGAGCTCTGATCTATAGAAGAGATAAACAACAAGGTCTTCCCGCATGGCACAGTGAACTATATTCAATGTCCTGTGAAAGCTGAAAATGCAGCTACCACATCTCCAGCAATCCCACTCCCGGGCAGATATCCAGAGAAAACCAAACTTCAAAAAGATTCGTGCACCCCAGTGTTCACTGCACCACTGTTTACCATAGTCAAGACAAGGAAGCAACCTCGATGTCTGCCGACAGATGAACTGACAGAGAAGATGTACATATACACGATGGGATATTACTGGGTCACTAAGAGGAATGTGATACTGCCATTTGGATGGGCCTAGAGATTGTCCTACTGAGTAAAGGAAGTTAGATAGACAACAGGAAGCACTGTGTGGCATTCCTCATATGTGGAATCTACAAAGCAAAAGACAGGATGCGAGTGAATTTACTTATGAACAGCAGTAGACTTAGAGAATGAACTTATTGCTGCTGGGAGGAAGCATGGGGAAAGAGAGAGAGAGGAAGTTAGGGACGGACATGGACACACTGCTGTATTTAACATGGAGAGCCAGCAAGGACCTGCTGTCCAACACAGGGAACTCTGCTCAATACTCTGTAATAACCTTATGGTTCCCGGGGGAAGGATTGGGAAAGGGATAGTTAGGGAGTCTGGGATGGACATGGACACACTGCTGTGTTTAACATGGAGAACCAGCAAGGACCTGCTGTCCAGCACAGGGAACTCTGCTCAATACTCTGTAATAACCTTATGGTTCCCAGGGGGAAGGACTGAGGAAGGGATAGTTAGGGAGTCTGGGATGGACATGGACACACTGCTGTGTTTAACATGGAGAACCAGCAAGGAGCTGTTGTCCAGCACAGGGAACTCTGCTCCATGTCATGTGGCAGCCTGGATGGGAGGGGAGTTTGGTGGATACATGTACACGTATAACTGAGTCCCTTTGCTATCGACCTGAAACTTATCATGACCTCGTTAACTGGCGATACCCCAATGGAATATAAAAAGTTTAAAGAGTTTTGTCCATAAAATCACGTAAATATAACCTCTGTGATGAACCAGGAACCATAAAAGGATAGATTCAAATGAGATATATTCTCTGATGCAAGGAAAAATAGATTTAAAAATATTCTATGATAAACCATTATCAGTTCAGTTCAGTTCAGTCGCTCAGTGATGTCTGACTCTGTGACTCCATGGACCACAGCACGCCAGGCCTCCCTGTCCATCACCAACTCCTGGAGTTTACTCAAACTCATGTCCATCAAGTCACTGATGCCATCCAACCATCTCATCCTCTGTTGTCCCCTTCTCCTCCCACCTTCGATCTTTCCCAGCATCAGGGTCTTTTCTAATGAGTCAGCTCTTTGCATGAGGTGGCCAAAGTATTGGAGTTTCAGCTTCAACATCAGTCCTTCCAATGAACACCGAGGACTGCTCTCCTTTAAGATGGACTGGTTGGACCTCCTTGCAATCCAAGGACTCTCAAGAGACTCTCAAGTCTTTTCCAACACCACAGTTCAAAAGCATCAATTATAGAACCATTATAGAAAAGAATAATTTTTAAAAGTACATATATGTAACTTTGCTATACATCGGAAATTACCACAAAATTGTAAACCAAATATACTTCAATAAAATTAATAAATAAAATAAATTTATCATTCTGATCCTTTCAAGTCGGGATGAATTTTAACCTTTGCAGGGGGCGGGGTGGGGAACACTACAGTTCTTTGGACAATCATTTTCAGAGTTGACGCCCTTAATGAAGTAACACACTGAGGCTTGTGGTTGGTTGTGCTTTATCCAAACTTTCCTTCCTTATCATAATGACTAGTTTCAAATGAGTATTACAGACCACTGTTTCCTCCTCAGTACAGTATTATAAGCCACATAAGATACACTCTAGCATACCATTTCTCATATGGGATAATAGAAGTACAAACAAACAAACCAAATAAATAAAAGCCCATTCAGTGGAAACACCATTCACATTTTTTAAAAAATGTATGGAGGTGAAGTCACAGGAGGTGCGATAAATACAGAGTTTGTGTGTCTTCCAGGGGCTTCATCTACTCAAATAGCTGTCTGTAATCAACGCTCAGAGCTCTTTCTGTTTACAAAGCTCTGGGGAAATCAATGCACGGAAGCCTCTTATCCAGGGAGCCCGATCTTATCTTTACCCAAATCTGCCTGAATGTCAGCAATTTCACCTGCTGAAGGGAATTTTAACTCTCTGTTGCCCGTTTTCCTTTAAAAAAAAAAAAAAGACACTATCCAACTTCACTTCTAAGCATATATCCACCCAGCTTGAAAGCAGGATCTCAAAGAGGTATACCTGCACTCCCGTGTTCCCTGAAGCATTATTCAACGTAGCCGAGAGGTGTAGGTACGTACTAAGTCGCTTCAATCATGACTCTTTGAGACCCTGTGAACCATAGCCTGCCAGGCTCCTCTGTCCGTGGGATTCTCCAGGCAAGAATACTGGAGTGGGTTGCTGTTCCATTCTCCAGGGGATATTCCAGACCCAAGGATCAAATCCGAGATCTCTTATATTTCCAACATTGGCAGGAGGGTTCTCTACCACCAGTGCCACCTGGAAATCCCAGCCAGGAGGCATAAGCCACAGAAATTTCTGTAAATGAATCAATGGATAATGAAAATACCATATATACACAAAGTGGAATAGTCAGTTCAGTCGCTCAGTCGTGCCTGACTCTTTGCAACCCCATGGACTGCAGCACTCCAGGCTTCCCTGTTCATCACCAACTCCCGGAGCTTCCTCAAACTCATGTCCATCAAGTTGGTGATGCCATCCAACCATCTCATCCTCTGTCATCCCTTTCTCCTCCCGCCCTCAAACTTTCCCAGCATCAGGGTCTTTTCTAATGACTCAGCTCTTCGTATCAGGTGGCCAATGTTTTGGAGTTTCAGCTTCAGCATCAGTCCTCACAATGAGTCTTCAGGACTGATTTCCTTTAGGATGGACTGGATGGATCTCCTTGCAGTCCAAGAGATTCTGAAGAGTCTTTTCCAAAGCTGAAGTTCAAATTCCATGAGCCCCATGAACAGTATAAAAAGGCGAAAAGTAGAAGAGTATTCATCCTTAAAAGGGAAGGAGACCATACAGGTAACAAGACAGATGAACTCTGAGGCTCTCACGCCCAGTGAAACAGGCCACTCACTGAACCACAAATATGATGAGACTCCGTACACTGTTTACAGCTTTCAAGATTTTCCTGTACGTGAGCCGTTTGAGATATCTGTGCCGTCTTTTCGTCCAACTGCAATGGACGGTTGCTCTACAGATACAGCAACTGACCCCCCTGCATTGCCTGAAAACCAAAACCAACTGCTGCGTGTTTACATGGCAGCGCTTGACCCGATGCAGTATGTACCTAACTGCATAGAACTTCCCGTTTCCCCAGGCATTGATAGGAGCTGAAATGTCTTCTGATAAGATTATGCAGCTGGGACTTCCCTTCTAGTGGCTGGGACTCCATGCTGCCACTGCAGGATCCCGGGTCAGGGAACCGAGATCCCTAATCCCACGTGACCAAAACATTTAAAAAAAATTAAGAAATTAAAAAAATAAGATCACATATCTGATATTTGAGACCATGATGCTGTGAGAGATTGAGGGCAGGAGGAAAAGCGGGCCACAGAGGATGAGATGGTTGGATGGCATCCCCGACTCGATGGATATGAGTTTGAATAAACTCCAGGAGACGGTGAAGGACAGGGAAGCCTGGCGTGCTGCAGTCCACGAGGTTGCAAAGACTCGGAGACAACTTAGCAACTAAACAACAACAATTTAGGGTAAAAGCGCCCCCCTCCACCAAATGACTTCTGTCTGTGTCTTTGTGAAGGCTTTTTCATCTCCCTGTATCTGTCCCCTGGCAATGCTGGTCTCTGGGGATGTTTCCACATCTCCACAGGATCTACAGGCTCGTCCCTTAGAGTTGAAAGGTCAAGTGAGGCAGGACCCCAGGTGGGAGGGGCATTTCTGGAAGACAGACCATCACACAGCAGGAGAGAGCCAAACATAATGTGTGACCCTGGACACACATGTCCACGTGACATGTGTTCCCAACTCCCTTCTCCGTTTCTGGGTCCCCTAAACGCTCTGCCCACTGTGACATCACCTGGACCAAGGTCTAGTATTAAGACGATATGAGACAGTCAAGTGCAAAAGAGAAAGTGTCCTGCCCAGAGTGGGATAAACTATCCCAGTAGGGCGACATTTCTGGCTAGTCACTAGCCTCTGCCCCCAGCTGATACGCTTAAAGGGGACTGTGTCATTCTTCCCAACAGGAGACACTCTGCTTTTCTCGAAACCTCAGCTAGGAAGGATATAAGGTACAAGGGGAAAACAAATCAGAGGGAAGTGTGGTTCAGGAGCCAAGCAGTTGAAATGGGAAAAGAAAGTTCATAAGGAACAGGAAGTGGGAGGACTTCGCTGGGAGTTCAGCAGGTTAGGATCTGCAGACCTTGCAATGCAGGGGACCTGGCTGGTGAACTAACCCTCCACATGCTTCAAAGCAACCTTGAGACACAACTAGAGAGTTCATGGCATACAACGCAACTGGGGCCAGATGCCGCCAAATTAAATATATATATATTTAAAAGAAGAAGAAACGGAAAGGAGAAGAGAAAATATCAACTCCCACACCACCTTGTGGAAGACTCCTTTTCAGCCCAAGAAGGGGACCTCTGGGTTACATCCTCAGCACGTTTCAGAACTCCTGGACGCTGGGCAATTGTGTGTGTGTGTGTGTTTGGGTCAGGGCATGGATACTGCTTGCTGGAGGGATGACGCCTAGAAAAATATTTCCTGCTGGAGGTTAATGGGCAGCCATCGGCTCCAAACCCACATCATGGCCAATACCAACTATGATCTTATTAACAAGCACCAATGTGGAGTCCCTTTCCAAGGAAGCGACTGCGCTTGAAGTACTTAAGCTCACAGAGGTGAAATCGTCTGGCTCACGTGAAAATTTGTACAAACGAACATGTTTTTGTTGCTGTTGTTGCTGTTCAGTTGCTGCGTCGTGCCCGACTCTTTTCGACCCCATGGACTGCGGCACACCAGGCTTCCCCGTCCCTCACCATCTCCCAGAGTTTGCTAAGATTCATGACCACAGAGGCGGTGATGCTATCTAACTGTTTCACCAACATTTTAACAATTTTATTTAACTCAGTGACTGAGGGAAACAAAAGCTGATGCTATCACTGGTCCTGAGGAAGGATGTTTAAAAAAAAAAAATCACAAAATTCCTAGGAAACAGACTCAGAGACCTAGAGAAAACATTTGTGGTTGTCAAGGGGGTGGGAGTGTGGGAGATACAGAATGGGAGTCTGGAACTGGCAGATGCGAACTCTTGTTCAGAGAACGGATCAACTACAAGGTCCTGCTGCGGAGCACGGGGAACGTGTATCCAGTATCCTGTGATAAAACCAGAATGGAAAAGAATACGGAAAAGAATGTACAGATAGGGCTTCCCAGCTGGCTCAGGGGTGAAGAATCCACCTCCCAATGCAAGGGATTCAGGTGTGATCCCTGCATCAGGAAGATCCCCCTGGAGGAGGGCATGGCAACCCACTCCAGTACTCTTGCCTGGAGAATCCCACGGACAGAGGAGCCTGGTGGGGCTGCAGTCCATGGGGGTCTCAGAGTCAGGCATCACCGAGTGACTCACACAGTAACATACATACATGTGTTTGTATATACGTTTGTGTGTATATGTTGATACGTGCATATACCACAAACATATCTTTACATAGTATGCACCCTACGTACATATCTAGTGGGATCGTGCTAAAGAGTCCACCGGCAATGCAGACGATGCAGGTTTTCAATCCCTGGGTCTGGCAGATCCCCTGCAGGAGAGAATGGCAACCCACTCCAGTAAGGGGAAATCCCATGGATGAGGAGCCTGGCGGGCTACAGTTCTTGGGGTCACAAAGAGTCAGACTTGACTGAGCCACTGAGTGAGGTATATACTATACAGACGCACATGGAAAGTCACCTGGCTTGTCCTCAGGGCATAGGGCATAGCTCACCAACCTGATTAAGCCCAGAGGGCAAAAGAGAGAATTTTCCCATCTCTAAGATTTACTTTCAGTTGCTATCTGTCATCTACAATTTTGCGAGTTTGTAAAATAGTTCAGGTGACTCAGGAAACTGATTTGAAAAGACCCTGATGCTGGGAAAGATTGAGGGCGGGAGAAGGGGCTGACAGAGGATGAGATGGTTGGATGGTATCACGGACTCGATGGACATGAGTTTGAGTGAGCTGCAGGACTTGGTGATGGACAGGGAGGCCTGGCGTGCTGCAGTCCATGGGATCGCAGAGTTGGACATGACCGGGCAACTGAACTGGTTCTGTATCCCTAAACAGGCTTCCCTGGGAACCTCATTGCTTCAGATTTGATTTGTGTTAAGTCTCATGCTACTTTCCATCTGAACTCCACGTGACTCTCAAGTTAAACTCCCATATTTTTAGTAAATGACACAGACCATAAATACACAAATGTACATTATCACCTCCAAAAAAAAAAAAAAGACAATCAGGCTTTGCAGCTCTTAAGAGCATTGCAAACCTTCAAGATAGATTTTGAAGTCTTTGTTCAGGAATATCCTTAGAACTCACCCCACAAAGTACTTTTGAATAACCTCATCGACAGCAAATTCACTTCCCTCATGTTCTATTTTCGGGAACAATCAGAAGCCATTGATGGGTACATTTTAAAAAGGACAGGTGGCATGGATGGAGCTTGAGATTACCATAGTGAGTTAAGGAAGTGAGACAGGGAAAGAGAAACATATCCTACGATATCACTTATATGTGAAACCTTAAAAAAATGATAAAAATGAACGTATTTACAAAATAGAAATAGACTTGCCGACATAGAATACAAACTAATGGTTATCAAAAGGGAAAACCAGGCAAGAGATAAATTAGGACTTTGGGATAAACAGATTCACACTGCCTCTCTCAAAGTCACTCAGTCGTGTCCGACTCTTTGCGACTCTATGGACTGTAGCCCATCAGGCTTCTCTGTCCGTGGGATTCTCCAGGCAAGAACAGTGGAGTGGGTTGCCATGCCCTCCTCCAGGGCATCTTCCCAACCTAGAGATCAAATCCAGGTCTCTGCATTGCAGGCGGATTGTTTACCACTGAGTGACTAGGGAAGGCCATCAGATACACACTGTTGCTGCTGCTGCTGCTGCTAAGTCACTTCAGTCGTGTCCGACTCTGTGCGACCCCATAGACGGCAGCCCACCAGGCTCCCCCGTCCCTGGGATTCTCCAGGCAAGATCACTGGAGTGGGGTGCCATTTCCTTCTGCAATGCATGAAAGTGAAAAGTGAAAGTGAAGTCGCTCAGTCGTGTCCTCAGCAACCCCATGGACTGCAGCCCACCAGGCTCCTCCGTCCATGGGATTTTCCAGGCAAGAGCACTGGAGTGGGGTGCCATTGCCTTCTCCCAGATACACACCACTAGATATAAAATAAAGAGCAAAGACCTACTGTATAGCACAGGAAAATCTACTCAATAATTTGTCTATATCACATCATATACATATATATGTATATATATGCTTATATAGGTATATATGTGCTTACATAACTGAAGCATTTTGCTATACGCCTGAAAGATTGCAAACCAACTATACTATACTTACTAAACTTTATCAACTATACTTCATTTAAAAAAAACAACAAAGGAGGACTCCCAGGTGAAGAGTAACACACTGAATTTAAAAGCAAGGAAAACTATCAGTGTAGCTTACACGGGGCTGATGCCTTCTGAACCGCACCCACCAGTAATATTTCCCCTCAAACTGAAGGCTTACACAGGACTGCCAGTAAAATAAAAAAAAATTACACTCGATGAGGTCTGAGCACCACAGTCTGTAAATTAAAGTATGTATGGGGCAACAGAGGGCTTCCCAGGTGGCGCTACTGGTAAAGAACCCACCTGCCAATGCAGAGATGTAAGAGATGAGGGTTTGATCCCTGGGTTGGGAAGATGCCCTGGAGGAGGAAACAGAAACCCACTCCAGTATTCTCGTCTGGAGAATCCCACGGACAGAGGAGCCTGTCGGGTTAGAGTCCCCGGGGCGGGTCACAGAGATGAACAGGACTGAAGTGACTTAGCATGCATGGGACATGTATGTTTCCACAGTAAACGATGCCGTGTTCAGACCACACTATTGCTGCCAAACCATCCTGGTTCCCTTCATTGCTTGCTTACCTTTCAGCGATTTTACAACTCAGGAGGTGCTTGATGACCGAGAGGAATGCAAACCAGTTATCATCAACAGAGATGAAGATCCTTCATCCGGAAATTCGATTGACTGCTCTGCCCGCCAGAAAAGGAAGTCAGTCTTAGCCACTGAACCACCGGGGAAATCCCAATATCCATATTGTTATTAATGTACACAAAGCACTCTGCTTTGTTCTCAGATGGAGCGGTCACAGCCTGCCATTGTTTCACTCAGCAGTGATGTGTTAAATACCACCTGGAACATTGGTTCACTTAATATCTGCCTGAGAGTCATGGTTTTACCTCTTCTTTGCAAACTATCCTTTAAAAGAGCTTTTTTATTCCCCTTCACAGAACAGACTTATTTCAGGGGGCGAGGGAGAAAAAAAAAAAAAAAAGCACAGCAAAACCTTCCCAAGGAAGATTTATTGACAAAGTTCCACCTACCTAGTTCCGCCTAGAGACGTATTTCAAATTTCCACTGAGAAAACAATTACAAGGCAAAACTCTATCTTATGACGCGTCCGCCTCCGTCTTGGAAGAAGTTAGCCGGCTTCCTGACCTTTCCAGTCTCCTTACGATGCCAGCTCCAGACGGAGCTTGAATACTGTCAAGCTTGTGGTAAATCCTTCTTTAAAAAAAAACGGATAATGCTTGTCAGCCATAGTGTTTTCATTTTGTGTGGGGCTGTGAGCCCTGTCTCCCTGTTGATGGGGTTCAGGGCGTGCTAACCTACAGCAGGAAAGCTTGGCGTCCTGAGTATTTGGAGTTGAATGAGTCAGAGGAAAGCACAGACCAACAACAAGAGGTCTCCTAGCCCACTCGGAGAGCTTGCCCCTGGTCCTTACAAGCAGTCAGGAAACTGCCATGTGAGGCACACCCTCCCAGCATCAGGAGGAGATGGCATCTCTTCTTATCACCAGAGGTGGGGGTTTGGGTGAGGGGCTGAGAAATCTCTAGACGATATACCTTGTTAAACTTGGCATCACTGACTCCATGGACATGAGTTTGGGTAGACTCCGGGAGTTGGTGATGGACAGGGAGGCCTGGCGTACTGTGGTCCATGGGGTCGCAAAGTGTCAGACGTGACTGAGTGACTGAACTGAACTGAAACTTGCCCTCACTCGTTCACTGCCCGAAGCCCCAAACCCTTAGAGTCTTATCAATTCTGTACAGATTCACCGTCTGTCTGAAAGGTACAAAAGTTCCCTGCTGGGGTCCCTTTCTTCGATTTCCACTCCCTTGTGAAGGATCCCAGGTGACCTTTTAATAAAACGTGTATGCTTCTTTTCCTGTTGATCTCTCGTGTCTCCTTCCTTGTCAGACTCAGCTCCAGATTCACAAAAAGGTGGAGGAGAATTTTTGCCCCCCTGACGTCATAACAGAAATATTCTGAGAAGTCAGAACTCTGGCCATCCTGAGGTCATTCTCCTGTCTTGCCCTCCAAAGGATTGGTAAGAAATCTGGCCACGAATGGCCACAGGCCAGGGGGCTGGCTGACTGCAGACCCAGACTGCTTATAGGGGACCAGCTGGGAACTGATTTAAGTAGGTGCCAAGCCCTGGAGTTGGGAAGGTGTTTCCAGTCTGGAAGATCCCCTGGAGAAGGAAAAGGCAACCCACTTCAGTATCCTTGCCTGGAAAATCCCATGGACAGAGGAGCCTGGTGGGCTGCAGTCCATGGGGTCACAAAGAGTCGGGCACAGCTGAACAATTAATGTAAGCTCTGGAGAGGACTTCTCAGGTGTTAACACCCGTGGGTCCTGGCCCTTGGGAGCCCTTGTCTTGCTCTAAAATTCACCAGACGAAGAGCCAGAGGCTCAGTCCTCATCTATAGAAGTGAATGCCCCTCCGAGCTCTCTGGCTGTTGGAAGAATTCATTTCTCTGGGGCTGTCAAACTCAGAATGGGTGGCTTTAGTGAGACGCTGCTGTGTTGAGAGTCTTGTCTGTAAACCTTCTTTGGAAAGGTTCATGGAGGTGGTCAGATCCGTCATCAACAGTTTCTTCCTGAGTGACAGCTCAAAGTCTGTGCTTGGGTTATGGAACCCTAACTCTGCATTAGAAAGTGTCATCTTTCCTGCTGCTGCTGCTGCTAAGTCGCTTCAGTTGTGTCCGACTCTGTGCGACCCCATAGATGGCAGCCCACCAGGCTCCCCCGTCCCTGGGATTCTCCAGGCAAGTACACTGGAGTGGGTTGCCATTTCCTTCTCCAATGCATGAAAGTGAAAAGTGAAAGTCGCTCAGTCGTGTCCGACCCTTACCATCCCATGGACTGCAGCCCACTAGGCTCCTCTGTCCGTGGGATTTTCCAGGCAAGAGTACTGGAGTGGGGTCCCATTTCCTTGTCCAATGCATGAAAGTGAAAAGTGAAAGTGAAGTCGCTCAGTCGTGTCCAACCCTTAGTGCCCCATGGACTGCAGCCCACCAGGCTGCCCCGTCCCTGGGATTCTCCAGGTGAGAACACTGGAGTGGGTTGCCATTTCCTTCTCCAATGCATGAAAGTGAGAAGTGAAAGTCGTGTCTGACCCTTAGCGCCCCATGGACTGCAGCCCACCAGGCTCCTCTGTCCGTGGGATTTTCCAGGCAAGAATACTGGAGTGGGGTGCCATTTCCTCCTCCAGGGGATCTTCCTGGACCAGGGATGGAACCCAGGTCTCCTGCACTGGCAGATGGATTCTTCACCACTGAGCCAGCAGGGAAGGTCATCTCTGCAACCTCATCACTGGACTGACATCCATGCAATGCAGGGACCAGGCTGACCTTGAAAGGCAGGAATTTTATGGGATGAACAGACCAGGGGTGGTGGGGATCTTGGGGGCATCTGTATAATTCCACTCCCTGCAGTTATAAAAAAAAATCAGATCTTCTCCCATAGATATAACTATAACAAGGCTGAGAAAACTCATTTGTCTACGACTTAGGCAATGCCAATTCAGTTTTAAAGGTCATCTTTCTTTTTACCTTCACCCCAAAGACTTAATTAAGCTGTGGATACCTCTAATGAGCGATTTTGCTGGCGACTGAGAAATGAGGAGCATGGAATAACCGTGTTCCTCGGTTCATTTTTTTTTTTTAAATTATGCCAAGGGCCCCTTTGCTTTATTCCCTGTATAGTTAAGTCAGGCATTCAGAGCAACAGAGAGAATGTCGGTGCCTGCCCCTCAAATTCATATGTGGGGTCCTGACTCACATGAAATAGAATGAAGGGGTGGGGTCTCTAGGAGGTGATCAGGTGGTAAGCCCCTTGAATGGGATTAGGACTTTATAAAGGATACCCCAGAGAGCTCTGTGGGTTTCCCAGATGATGCCAGTGGTAAAGAATACGCCTGCTAATGCAGGAGATGTGAGAGATCTGGGTTTGACCCCTGGGGCAGGAAGATCCCTTGGACGAGAGCATAGCAACCCACTCCAGTATCCTTGCCTGGAGAATCCCCATGGACAGAGGAGCCTGGTGTGCTACGGTCCATGGGGTCGCAAAGAGTCGGACACGACTGAAGCCACTGAACACAGCACAGATATCTCTGTCACCCTGGGATACCCCCGGCCATCCCCGTGAGAAGACGGCCGTCTAGGAACCAGCAAGCCTGACCTCACGACACAGTGAGTCTGCTGGCATCATGATCTTGGACTTCCCAGACTCCAGAAATATGAGGGGGAAAAACGCCATCCCATCTGTCGAAATTTTGTTACAGTGGCCCGAACTGAGAACGTCCAATCTCAGGAGGGGACTCTTGGTGGGTGGAACACAGCACTTGTCCAAAATAGCTAAATAAGGAGCATCAGACATGGTTTGGATTTATGGCTGAAATGTTTAGCTGTCATTTCAGAACTTTCAAAATTTTTCTGGCTGTGACATGTGGCTTGTGGGATTTGTTCCCCCCCCCCACCCTCCATGAGCAGGGAGTTGAACCCCAGCCCCTCAGCAGTGACAGTGGGTAGTCTTATCCACTGGACTGCCAGAAAACGCTCTCATCTGAGACTCGGAGTGAAGCTTTGGTACTAGGGATGAGTCAGGGAGGGGAACCAACAGAATAGACGGAGGGATTGGGGATCTGAAGAGGAATGGGTACCTTTCAACTCCAGGGCCTTCATTCAGTGATGAAGCACTTGGAGCTCTTTTTGTTGCTGTTTAGCCCCTCAGTCGTGTCCGACTCTTTGCAGCCCCATGGAGTGCAGCACGCCAGGCTTCCCTGTCCATCACCAACTACGTGGAGCTTACTCAAACTCATGTCCATGACATGGGTGATGCCATCCAACCATCTCATCCTCTGTTGTCCGCTTCTTCACCCGTCTTCAATCTTTCCCAGCATCGGGGTCTTTTCCAATGAGTCCTTTCTTCACACCCGGTGGCCAAAGGATTGGAGCTTCAGCATCAGTCCTTCCAGTGGATGTTCAGGGCTGATTTCCTTTAGGATGGACAGGGTGGGTATTTTTCTAGTGATCACAGAAGGAGTGGGTTTGCAACGGGTCAAGACCCCAGGTCTCAGAATCCTAGCCCCGTCTGCGTCTGTCCTGTGTCATTTACGGATGATGACCCCATACAGCAGAAGGTCCGCACACACAGGAAGTGCTGGGCGTCAGGGGTGGAAACTAACAGAATCCAATCTTCCCATGAAAACACAGCACTGCAGTCCTTGGAGTTCTCTGAGCGCAGTTCTAGCCTTTGGAACTCAAGAGAGACAGGACGTCCACACCTGGACATCAAGCCCAGGTCAACGACAAACACCACTGATGACAGCAACAACTTTATAAGAAGATCCAAGTCAAACTATACCAGCGCAACTAAAGCAGGAGGAAGGTAGGCAGACAGAGCTACCGAATGGTGCTACCATCCCTGTCCTGGGCATAAACCGGGAGAAAATCATCATTTAAAAACATACACGCACCCCTCCATTCACAGCAGCGCTATTTACAATAGCCAGGACACGGAAACACCCTAAGTGTCCTCCAAGAGAGCAGCGGCTAAAGAAAACGTGGTACAAAGAGGCGATGGAGTATTACTCAGTCATAAAAAAGGAACAGAATTGTGCAACATACCAAGGCTGTGGATGGACCCAGAAACTGTCAAGACAGACTGAGGTAGGTCAGAAAGAGACAAACATACACTAACACATATATAGAGAATCTCAGTGGAGAAGGCAATGGCACCCTACTCCAGTACTCTTGCCTGGAAAATCCCATGGATGGAGGAGCCTGGTAGGCTGCAGTCCACGGGGTCGCTAAGAGTCGGACACGACTGAGCGACTTCACTTTCACTCTTTGCTTTCATGCATTGGAGAAGGAAATGGCAACCCACTCCAGTGTTCCTGCCTGGAGAATCCCAGGGACGGGGGAGCCTGGCGGGCTGCTGTCTATGGGGTCGCACAGAGTTGGACACGACTGAAGCGACTTAGCAGCAGCAGCAGAGAATCTCGAAAAACGGTACAGACGATCATATGTGCAAAGCAGAAACACAGACACAGACCTAGAGAACAAACATATGGACGCCAAGGGTTGAAGGGGGTGTGGGAGGAACGGGGAGATTGGGGCTGACATAGATACTACCCATAAAATAGAAAACCACGGTGAACCTACTGCAAAGCACAGGGAACTCTGCTCGATACTCCGTGATGACCTAACTGGAAAGCAAATCCAAAGAAAGAGGGGATATATGTACAGCAAAAACTAACATAGCATTGCAAAGCAACTATCACCCAATAAAATAATACAGAAAAGGAAGGTGCCTGAGGGTATCACAGAAAATGATAGCAAAAGTCGCGTCCGACTCTTTGCAACCCCACAGACTATAGAGTCTGTAGAATTCTCCAGGCCAGAACACTGCAGTGGGTAGCCTTTCCCTTCTCCGGGGGATCTTCCCAACCCAGGGATCAAACCCAGGTCTCCCGCACTGAAGATGGATTCTTGGCCGGCTGAGCCACCAGGGAAGCCCAAGAATACTGGAGTGGGTAGCTTTTCCCTTTCTCCAGCGGATCTTCCTGACCTAGGAATCGAACTGGGGTCTCACGCATTGCAGGCGGATTCTTTACCAACCGAACTCCCTGGGAAGCCTGGGTCTCACATAGGGACATACTGAAAAGTTTGGGTTCCTCTGGTCTAGATGGATGGAGAGTGTAGCCAGGGTTGCCGTGGCCCTCCCAGCAGCTGGAACTAGATATGGTTCCCTCCTGTCCATTCAGTCCAGCCCTAGCAAGGTTTCGAGGAACATCAAGTCCTTCCCCTGGATTGGGGCAGCCTTCCACCCAGCTCTAAAGGAAGCATGTTTCAGAGCCATCATGGGGACCCTGCCCTGTTTGTGAACCCAGTTCCCCGTTCTACACCATCTCACACATTTGTGTTAACAATGCTAGCTTTGTCTCCTTCCTCATGCCTCAAACACTGTCTTGAAGATCCGCTTAGTCCCCAAATTCCTCCAAAACTTGGCCTGTGCTTATCTTGCTAATTAAAAAAAAAAGAAAAATGCTCCTTCTAAGCCATGGTGATCAGACCTGACCGGGTATTTGAATCCCCTCGGAGCACTCATTAAGGAAACCAACCAAACTGCTTTGCATAGCCTTGTGTCCCCTTTGCCAGCATCAACCCAATGAGCTAACCTTCTCCAAGTGGTCCCAGTAGGTAAGCCTATGCCTTTCCCCTATCCCCACCCAGACGCCTTCCTGTGGTGCTGTTAATGCCAGCAGCTTTAGTTCTGTCCCAGCAAAGAAGAAACCCGGCTTGGAGCTACACAGAGCTAACAAAGGCAAATCCGAAGCCAGCTGAGTCTCTTCTACTTCTTCCTCTGGTGGCTCAGTAAAGTGAAAGTGAAATCGCTCAGTCGTGTCCGACTCTTTGCAACCCCATGGACTGCAGCCCTCCAGGCTCTTCCGTCCATGGGATTCTCCAGGCAAGAATACTGGGGTGGGTTGCCATTTCCTTCTCCAGGGCATCTTCCCAACCCAGGGATCGAACTCGGGTCTCCCGCACTGGAGGAAGACGCTTTACCGTTTGAGCCACCAGGGAAGCTTCCTACAGTGTAAAGGAATCTGCCTACAATGCAGGAGACGCGGGTTTCACCCCTGGGTCGGGAAGATTCCCCTGGAGGAGGAAGTGGCAACCCACTCTAGTATTCTTGTCTGCAGAATTCCACGCAGAGAGGAAGCTGGCGGGCTGCAGTCCACGGGGGTCTCAAGAGAGTCGGACACGACTGAGCGACTAACACTTTAGTATTGTCATGCTAAACAGAGGTCAACTCTCTCAGAATCCAGCTTCTGACAAATGTCCGTTCCGTTTCTTCTTCCCATCTGTTGCCGACACTCCTAAAAGCCGTGGCGCTGGGGGCGGTCCACCAGAATCGAGATCAGGACCGAGGGATCAGCAGTTTTGAAAGCACGGACTTCAGCCCCTCCTCATGAGACCACCTTCCATCCATCAGCCAGCGTATGTCTGCCCTGGCGCGGTGCAGAGCCACAGTTTGGAGCAGGACCCAGTTTCTTTAGCAGCTTTCACTGATTGGCTGGAGCGGGACCCAGTCTCTTTAGCAGCTTTCACTGATTGGCTGGAGCGGGACCCAGTCTCTTTAGCAGCTTTCACTGATTGGCTGGAGTGGGACCCAGTCTCTTTAGCAGCTTTCACTGGCCCCAGTCTCTTTTAGGCCTGAAAGCTGCAGGGCAGGGTGAGTCACGTGTGGTTTCCGACTGAGCTGGCTGCCAAACTGTCCTTTATCGAAGCTGTCATAACTGGGATTTTCTGGGCCAACCTTCAACTCGTGGCCATTGTACATTAAAAGGGACCCTATGCACTCATCATCAGCGCTGCTAAATGTATTTACCCAGGGAAATACAACTGGTGAAGCGCCTCAAGTTAATTACGTCTATGGCACTTTAGAACTTTGTGCTGAAAAGAGCATTGTTTCAGTTCAGCTGATCAGTTGTGTCTGTGACCCCGTGGACTGCAGCACGCCAGTCTTCCCTGTCCATCCCCATCTCCCGCAGTTTGTTCAAACTCATGCCCATCGACTCGGCGATGCCATCCACTGTCTCGTCCTCTGTCTCCCCTTCTCCTCTTGCCTTCCATCTTTCCCAGCATCAGGGTTTTCTCCAGTGGGTTGGCTCTTTGCATCAGGTGGCCAAAGTATTGGAATTTCAGCTTCAGCATCAGTTCATCCAATGAATATTCAGGACTGATTTCCTTGAGGATGGACTGGTTAGATCTTCTTGCAGCCCAAGGGACTCTCAAAAGTCTTCTCCAACACCACAGTTCAAAGCATCAATTCTTTGGTGCTCAGCCCTTTTTATGGCCCACCCCTCACATCCATACATGACTACTGGAAAAACCATAGCTTTGACTGTTATGGGCCTTTGTCAGCAAAGGAGGCAGCAGGGAGAAAGGGTGCTCCCCTCATGAGAAAGGCATTCAGTGACTCTGAATGAGGGAAGATGCGGGCTGGTGTGTCAACACCCATCCAACCGGCCCTCCAGCCAAAGAGCAGAGACGTTCAGACTGGCTGACTCTCCTCTAAAATAATACAGGAAGAAGTGATGAAACAGAACCGGAAAATGCTACTTCTTTACCTAATTTTGTCCCTCCAGAAACTGGATGAAGCCATTAAAAGTCTCACAAACTGTGTCTCTTACTCAGCAAAACTTCACCTTCCCAATGCCTTGCTGTGGGGTTTTCATTCCCTTCTGCTACCCTGAATAAACCCAGTAAGTCATCAGAGCAAAGCGTCCTATTTAAGTATGGGAGCACAACTGTTTCAACTTGCTACTTTTGATCTATTTTCATAGTACCCTCATTGTGTCATAAGAGCCCACAGA
This sequence comes from Ovis aries, assembly GCF_016772045.2. NCBI lineage: Eukaryota > Metazoa > Chordata > Mammalia > Artiodactyla > Bovidae > Ovis > Ovis aries. The sequence continues at coordinate 3,068,509 of NC_056080.1, read as the reverse complement.
GTGATCCAAGACAAATAAGGATATCACTCAACCATCTTGCATGAAAAAGAAACAAAGAGACTTGAAGCTACTTTTTAAAAGTTTATCGTAAGTTCTCTCTCTGTATGCATATTATGATATGTATAAATGTGTTTGTCAGTTCAGTTCACTTCAGTCGCTCAATCGTGTACAACTCTTTGCAACACCGTGGACAGGCCTCCCTGTCCATCACTAACTCCCGGAGCTTACTCAAACTCATGTCCGCTGAGTCAGTGATTCCATCCAACCATCCCCTCTGTCATCCCCTTCTCCTCCCACTTTCAATCTTTCCCAGCGTTAGGGTCTTTTCAAATGAGTCAGCTCTTTGCATCAGGTGGCCTAAGTATTGGAGTTTCAGCTTCAACATTAGTCCTTCCGATGAATATTCTGGACTGATTTCCTTTAGGATGGACTGTTTGGATCTCCTTGAAGTCCAAGAGACTTTCAAGAGTCTTCTCCAACACCATAGTTCAAAAGCATCAATTCGTCAGCAGTCAGCTTTCTTTATAGAAAGAATATATATACATTAAATATATATGTATGTAATATATGATATATGTTCCCTGGGTCAGGAAGATCCCCTAGAGAAGGGTGTGGCAACCCACTCCAGTATTCTTGGCTGGGAAATCCCAGAGACAGAGGAGCCTGTTGGGCCACAGTCCATGGGGTTACAGAGTCAGACATGAGTGAAGCAACTGAGCAGGTGTATATATATGTAATATACATGTGGTTTGCAGTAGGTAATATATTTCTTGACAGTAGCCTGTATCATCATTTTCTATCCTCAACACCAGATTAAACTGAGACAGATACTTGACACATTTTCTGAACAAATGAATAATTAAAAACATTGTTTAAGTATAGTTAATTTACAGTGCTGTGCTAATTTCTCCTCTACAGAAAAGTGATTCAGTTAGATACACACACGTGCGCACACACACACACACACACACACATATACACTTTCTTTTTCACATTCTTTTTCATTATGGTGTGTCACAGGATATTGACTATAGTTCCTAGTGCTTGACAGTAGGACCTTGTTTCTTCATCCTATATATAACAGTTTGCATCTGCTAATCCCAAACTCACAATCCTTCCCCCCGTCTTCCCCCGGCAACCACACATCTCTTCTCTATGTGAGTCTGCTCTTGGTAGTTAAGTTCATTTTGCATCAGTTTTTAGATTCCACATAATGTGTGATACCGTGTTTGTCTTTCTCTTTGAAAGTTTATCATCAGTTCTTTCTCTGTATGCATATATATATATATCATATGTTATAGATATATATGTAATATATGATATATGTTCCCTGGGTCAGGAAGATCCCCTAGAGAAGGCTATGGCATCCCACTCCGGTATTTGTTTTTCTCTTCCTGACTTATTCACTTAGTATGGATATTAGTAATTGCTAAGTATTCAAGGATTCAATTACTATTGAATACTAACTTCTTAATTGATTGCTAACTTAGTAATCTCCAGTTGTATCCATGTCGCTGCAAATACCGTGGTTTACTTCTTTTTCGTGGCTGCATAATATTCCAGTGACTATAGCTGTCGCAGCGTCTTCATCCAGCCTTCTGTAGAGGGACACTTAGGGTACTTTTAGGACATTTAGGGACTTTAGGGGACTTCCACGTCTTGGGCATTGTAAATAGTGCTGCAGTGAACCCCGGGGTGTTTCTCTCTTTCTGAATGAGACTTTTGTCTGGATATGTGCCCAGGAGTTGGATGGCTAGATCATATGGTAACTCAGTTTTTTTCTAACTTCTTAAGGAACCTCCAGACTGTTTTCTGTGGTGGCTGTACCAGTTTACTTTCCTCACCAAGAGTGCACAAGGGTTCGCTGTTCTTCACATCCTTGCCAGTGCTTGTTATCTCTTATCTCTTTGATAAAAGGCTCTCTGATCTCTCAAAGCCTGTGATGAGAGATGTTACCACGGTTCTGACTTGCATTCTCCTGATGACTGGTGATGCTGAACACCTCTTCATATATCTCTTGGCTATCTGTATGTCCTTTTTGGAAAGGTGTCTTTTCAGATTGCGCTATGACACTCATTTTTAACTGATTCCTTAGTTCTTCAAACTATGTCACAAGAAGATGGAAGTCATCTCATTATTGGTCTAAATGTCTCATCTTGCTGAACAAATGCTAAAAGAAACATCTACCAGTGACCAAAGTTTTATCCCTTAATCAAAAGAGTGCATTCCAAAACTGAACATTTTAGCGTTTTACTGGATCTTTACTTGGCAGTTTTCCCAAGGTGAGATGCTATTTATATATCCCAGATTCATCTGAAATGACTTTCTCTGCTGTCGCTAAAGAAAAAAGTCCCAAATATCAGCAGAAGAATGCAAATATTAGCATGCTGCAGATACTCAACTGTTTCTTACTTACCCAAAATATATATATATATATATATCAGTTTCATGTGGTTCAACCTAAAAATAATTTACTTACTGAGAACTCGCCTTTTAACGTTGTCCTTCCTTTTTAAGAATGGAAATTGTGAGAGATGAATAATGGGTATTTTGGTCTCATTGTCTGAAGTGGTTTGTACTGAATTTAGGTGGTATTGATTCATTGATTTACTCATTCTTTCAAGAGAGATTTATGAATATCCATTGTGTGTCCATGAATGGGCTGTACTGTGTTGGTTCAAAACAAGATACAATGCAGTCTGTGTCCTAAAGAAAATTTTCAGTGTGGCCTGATTCTGGCATGGTCTAGAAAAAGTGATACTCTTGGGAAAATGAGCACCTTTCTAGATATCAGTGCCATCGTCTCAGAGGATTTTAAGAGCCCTAGAAGACACTGCTGCTGCTGTTCTTTTGTAAAGTCGTGTCCGACTCTTCATGACCCCGTGGACTGTAGCCCGCCAGGCTCGTCTGTCCATGGGATGCTCCAGGAAAGAATTCTGGAGTGGGTTGTCATTTCCTTCTCCAGGGGGTCTCCCTGACTCAGGGATCAAACCCACGCCTCCGTCACTGGCAGGCAAATTCTTTACCACTGAGCCACCAGGGAAGTCTTAGAAGATATTACCCAGTTTCTAAGTTTCAGTTGAGGATTCAAAAATTAGTACAGCATGAAGAAGTGAGGCTGAACAGGAAAAAAAAAAAAAGGACTTTCTAACAACAGAAGCAATTCTTCTCCAAGAACACTTAAAATGTGCATTTTTCCAGGAGAGGGTTAATTTCAGAGTGGGTCGTTTGTGAGCAGCGGCAGGAGACAATAACATCTCAAGGTTTCTTGGCCGACTTGTGTGATTCTCCGAGGCATCACGGTTTTACTTCCCCATCCCCTCGGGGAAAAATAAAGATATGGAATAAAGCACTTTTACAACTTTGATTAACTTTACACAGAAGGACGAGATCGTGTATCTGGAAGGTGAACTTGGGATTTGGAAAGTGATGAGTATATTTAGGAGCGTCATAAAGAATAATGACCCCGCCACGGAAAATGGTAAAGGGACGACATAATGTCTCCAATTCTTCATTTTCTGGGGGAGAAAAAGGCTTAATAATGATTATGGTAGTTTATAATGGGATTTTAGCGTCTGCTTAACTGTGTTTTGATTTTCCAGGGTTTGTGCTGGGTGCTGTAATTGGTAATTCCTCCTGATTGCAGACTGCACTGCAGCTCCCCCACCACTCGGTTCACTCTGAGCACCAGCCTCTGCATTCTTTTCGGGCTAATTTGAAGGTAATGAAGCAATCTATATTTAGGTATTTTGCAGAGGTTTTTTTTTTTTTTTTTTTTTTGGCTAAATGTTAAGTGTACCTTTTTTTTCTTCCCCCTGTAGAAAATGCTGCTAACGGCAAAGGAGTGAAATGAATTTTCAGGAGAAAGTATTTGAAACCTGACTGGATTTTAATCAGTTTCATCTCATCTCCAATCCCCAACTCACTTTAGATGCTGATGAAGGATAAATGGAGAGACGGACTGTATTTGTCAACGTCTGTTCAAATGCCATCTATACTTGATGGAGACCGCAGTGAACACTTTAGGAGAGATCCCCATTTAGACTAAAGGGAAACAGAAGTTCCTGTACAAACTGGGCTAACTTGGGAGCACAAGTAACCCAACATGTTCAGATGTGGAAATTTATATTAAAAAAAAAAAAAGATGCACCCTGTGAGACCCTCACGTGGCAGGTATGAAGGGTCACAGGAAGGCACACTTGGATAAGCGGAATCCCCGGTTCTACTTTATGTCCCTATCTGAGTCCTGTCCTTTTCATTCTCAGCTTACTTCCATTCATCATTCTCTTGCTGTATTTATTTTGCTTATATACTTTATGTGTCTTTCTAAGCCACCTGAAAACATATGTGGAGAACAGAAGATTTTGTGGAAACAAGTGCAGAAAAGATTTGTGTAAAGTGAGAGATAATGAGTGGATGTATGGATGGGTGGATGGGTAGATGGAGAGGAGGGGAGGATGGGTAAATAAATGGATGCATGGATTTGTGAATGGATACACAGGTGGGTGGAAGGATAAATGGATGGAGTGGATGACTGGATGGAAGATTTTTGAATGGATGGATGGATGGGGAAACAGATGGGTCCATAGGTAAGTGGATGAATGGGTGAGTAGGTGAATGGGTGTATGGATGGATGGATGAACAGAGGTTGAGATGGATGGATGGATGGATGAGTGGAAAGATGGATTTACAGATGGCTGAAGACATGGATAGATGTATGGATGGACTGATGTAGAGATGGGTGGGTCAGCAGGTAAGTGGATGGATGGATGAACAGAGGTTGAGATGGATGGATGGATGGATGGATGGATGAGTGGAAAGATGGATTTATGGATAGGTGAAGAGATGGATGGATGGATGGATGGATGGATTGAAGTAGAGACGGATGGGTCAGTAGGTAAGTGGATGGATGGATGAACAGAGGTTGAGATGGATGGATGGATGGATGGATGAGTGGAAAGATGGATTTATGGATAGGTGAAGAGATGGGTGGATGGATGGATGGATGGATGGATTGAAGTAGAGATGGATGGGTCAGTAGGTAAGTGGACGGATGGATGAACAGAGGTTGAGATGGATGGATGGATGGATGAATGAGTGGAAAGATGGATTTATGGATAGGTGAAGAGATGGATGGATGGATGGATTGAAGTAGAGATGGATGGGTCAGTAGGTAAGTGGACAGATGGATGAAGAGGTTGAGATGGACGGATGGATGAACAGATAGAAACGTGGATTGGTGGATGGATGGATAGACTGGGGGTGGATGGGGTAGCTGACTGGATGGCAGATTTTTTGAATGATGGATGGGGAGTCAGATGGATCCATAGGTAAGTGGACGAATGGGTAGATACGTGGGTGATGGATGGATGGACAGGATGGGATGGACGGATGGATAGATGTAGGAAAGCGGATGTAGGTGAGTGGGTGTATGAGTGAATAGGTAAGTGGATGGGTAGATGAACAGAAGGGTGGGATGGATGGATGGATGGATGAACAGAAACGCGGATTTGTGGATGGATGGACAGATGTAGAGATGGATGGGTCAATAAGTAGGTGGATGCATGGTGAGAACAGGAATGGGTGAACGGGTAGACTTGTGGGTGGGCGAAAAGGAGGATGGGATGGATGGATGAACAAAAAGGAAAGATGGATTTTAGGATGGATATAAAGATGAGGTAGAGGAATGCGCAGATAAACAGAGTGGACAGACGAATGGCGAGGTGGATGGAAAAAACTTAGATGCAGGTATCGATCGCTACATGGGTAGATGGATGCACAGGGCGTGGATACATGGGTAGATGGATTCACAGGGCGTGGATACATGGGTAGCTGAATGGCTGCATGGATGAACCAAAAGAAAGCTGAAGGGACACACTTATGTCAGCGACCCTCTTGGGGAAACATCCATCTCTACCACACGGGGGTCTGTCCCATCCTTTTCTTCCTCCCCATCGTTAACAGCGCCAGGGCTTTCGTTTAGCTCTTCGTCACCTGTCAAATCAATTCTCCTGCTTCAACTCTCTTTCCTCCGAGAGACTCCTCTTTGGTTCCCCTCCGCTCTTTCAAGAGACGAGGCAGCCCTTTCTTTCTAAGCCCAAATCACCCTGAATGTAGCTGCCTCACAGCACACACCATACCATCTTTCTGTGTCCCATGACAAACAGTGAGACCTCCTCAGGACTCTTGTTTCCATCTCGTCTTGGTCTCCCCAAGCGCCGCACATGGTATTCTGAGTGTGGCCGTAACAGACGCTAGCATTTACTACGTTCCCCCCTGGCCACTCTGTCGCAGGTACTTCCTATGTCCTGCGTCATTTCAGCCCCACAACAATCGCGAGGGGTCGGTACTGCTGTGATTCTCATTCACAATCAAGAAAGTTCGAAGACAGAGCTGAAGGCTGATCACACACCTAGGCCCTCGACTCTAGAACATGCATTCTTTCACAGTCAGTATCGTCCCCAGTGAGTGAAAATTCTTTCTTGGGAGGTGAAAATAATCATACTCATTTTATGCACAGAGTTCCCAGGCACAGAACGGAGAAGCAGTGCATCTGTGAAAACTTCACAGGGGGGTGAATTAGGAACACATGTGTGAAAAAGTACCTTGGTGTCCAATCACGAAAAAAGACTGAGAGCTATTCACAGCAGCTAAGACAGACATACACAAGACAACCAGTCCATCCTAAAAGAAATCTGTCCTGAATATTCATCGGAAGGACTCATGCTGAGATGGAAACTCTGATACTTTGGCCACCTGAGGTGAAGAACTGACTCATTGGAACAGACCCTGATGCTTGGAAAGATTGAAGGAAGGGGGAGAAGGGGATGACAAACGATGAGATGGTTGGATGGATGAGATGGATCACCCACTCGATGGACATGAGTTTGAGTAAGTTCTGGGAGTTGGAGATGGACAGGGAGGCCTGGCGTGCTGCAGTCCATGGGGTTGCAAAGGGTCGGACACAACTGAGTGACTGAACTGAACTGTGACTCAGACAGTAAAGAATCCGCCTGCAATGCGGGAGACCTGCGTTCGATCCCTGGGTTGGGAAGATCCCCTGGAGGAAGGAAAGGCTACCCACTCCAGTATTCTGGGCTGGAGAATTCCATGGACTGTATAGTCCACGGGGTCGCAAAGAGTTGGACGGGACTGAGTGACATTCCTGACCTATCTCCCATCTTTAATCTGTTCTTTTGAGGGTGGGCTCCCTGATGACTTGCTTCTAACCAACAGAGTCCAGCAAAAAATGATGGGATGCACTTTCATGATTAGGTTACATACGAGAGTGACTTGTGTCTTTCTAGCAGATCCTTTCTCTCTTGCTGGCTTGTGATGACATAAGCAAGGACAGGGAGATGTCAAGGCAAGACATGCAGGGACAGCTCCGGGTAACAGCCAGCAAGGTCTCTCTGTCTCTGTCTTTCCCTATCTCTGTCTCTCTCCCTCCCTCTCCAGTCACGTGCAAGGAGCTGAATCCTGCCAACAGTCGCAGGAGTTCAGAAGCAAATCCTTCTCCATCCAAGTCTTCACGGGAGACCCCGGTCCTGGCTGACACACTCAGCGCAACCTTGTGAGTCTCAGCTTGGCCGCACCTGGAGCCCCGACCCTGATGGGCAAAAAAAGTGTATTCTTCAAAGCTGACAGTTTTCTGGTAGATCACTAAGACGAGGAGTTCAAACGCCTTGATCTGAAACCGTGAGACCCAAGATATCGACACACATGAAGAGCAGAGCCTGTGGATTTGTTCTCGCATCCCTTGAAAACGCTTCCATGGATCTGAAGCAGGTTTGAAAGTTACGCTTGCAGGTGGTTGCATTTGACTAATTGTGTAGGGAGATCACAGGCTTTATTGCTTGGAAACCTGCAGCTGAGTCCTTTAAAACCATCCTCCACAGCACTTGAGTTGCATTCTCTGTGCTGATCTGTTTACGACTCCATGTTAACTTTCTTTTTTAAAAAAATTGTGTTTATTTATCTTTGGCTGCGTTGGGTCTTCAGTGCTGCGCTTGGGTTTTCTCTAGTTATGGTGAGTTGGGGCTACTCTCGACTGTCCAGAGGCTTCTCATTGCAGTGGCTTCTCATGTTGTTGAGCACGGGCTCCAGGGTGCGTGGGCTTTAGAAGTTGGAGTGCCCAGGCTGAGTTGCTCCGTGGCACGTGGAATCTTCCCGGACCAGGGACTGAACTTGTGTTCCACTGCATTGGCAGTTGAATTCTTAACCACTGAGTCACCAACTCGATGGACATGAGTTTGCGTGAACTCCAGGAGTTGTTGATGGACAGGGAGGCCTGGCATGCTGCAATTCACGGGGTGGCAAAGAGTTGGACACGACTGAGCGACTGAACTGAGCCACTGGGAAATTCTGCACACTTTCTTATTTAACGATGGTCATTTAATCGGCTAACTAGGATGGTTTGGGAGACCAGCAATCTCTGATAGATGCCGCTCAGCCACCTGCCGAGGGATTGATGGATGGAAGGATCAATGACATGCAGGCACACGTGATTATGAAGCAGTTTGTTACGCACATTGAAAACAGAGCATTTCCTGAGCAGAAAAGCTCAGTTTTGATTCAGAGTGAAATGAGAAGGGGGCAAGGAGGCTCTGATTTTACTGTATCAGGGGCTTTGACCATGTAGACAGTTTCTGCAGGCTCAAGAGTTGGGATTTTCCTGGCTTGAATTTCCCCACCACCTTCTAGGCAACTAGCTCCTGACTTTTTTATATACAAAATAAATGTTTGTTTTTTAAAAAATATTTTTAACCATGCTGCCTGGCATGTGGGAATCTTAGTTCCCCGACCAAGGATGAAACAGGTACCTCCTGAGTCTTAACCACTGGACAAGTAGGGAAGTCCCACTCCTGATCTTTTCTTGGAAAACTCCTACTCACCTTTCAAAACCCAACTCAAATGTTCCCTTCTATGATGAACCTAGGTGGAGTCATTCTCTCCCCTACCCCTGAAATCTTAATAAAAATATTTTTACCTTGTTCTATATTTTTATATAGAACAATATAATCAATATATATTTAACATAATCAATATATTTAATGTAATCAAACTCTGATTACAGTGACCACCTAATGACAGGATATATAAAAACAATTAAATGTGAGACATTACACATCATCTGACTGATCAGGAGAGGGTGAGGTTATCCAGTGCTGGTCTAGACTTGGCAGAGGAAGCCAGGCATCACCCACATGCAAGGACTCATACGATCACTTTCTTTGAAAGCACCCTAGTCAGCCCCCAAGGTGTAAAGGGTATGGAAGCAGTGGGTCTCTCTCCCTGACATGACGGAGCTCACCAGCTAAGGCAAAGCAGTTCAACGTTCACAGTGACTAATATCAAAGGACGCTGTAGATGCCACGAGCAGGAAGAGCTGTTTTACTTGTGAGACCACTTGGGCACCAAGTCCCAGGGGTCCTCAAAGACAATATCGGCTCACTGGTGTCAGAGCTCTGCGGTTCATAAAGCACTTTCATCTCTTTCTCTCCGTGACTCTGTCGTGCATATTCACTTTGGTCTCTTTGTCTCTGTTAATACAGAAAAGACCACCTGTGAAGCAGAATGGCTATTATTGTCCTTAATTTAGAGGTGAGACAGTGGAGGCTCAGAAGGGCAGGCAGAAGGGTTGTTCACCAAATGTGAATGATGGAGACTTGATTCTAGAGGGTCAGAGTTCCTACCACACAGACTCTCCCCGGGCTCACCTGTCTCAGATCCAGCTGCCCTTATTGCTAGAGTGTCTGCTCTGTCTCGAGAGCAGGAGGATGAACAGTACACGCTGGATTCAGGACACGCATGCCGTGCTTGGGTTGAGAAATAGTACGCATTGTTAAGACCTCCAAACTTATGGAGACCTCCAGCGGTCTCCAAGCTTTGGGGCACCAGGGACTTGTGACACAGAAGAAAATTCTTCCATAGACGGTGTGGTGGAGGGAAGATTTTGAGTTGATTTTTTAAATGGGGGCAGGGGTGCAACTTAGCTCCCTCAAGTACGATGTTCACAGTAGAGTTTGAGCCCCCATGAGAATCAAACGCCGTCACGGATCTGACGGAGGCGGAGTTGAGGTGTGAATGAGAACAATGGGGAGCAGCCGTAAATACACGTGAAGTTTCTTCTTCTCCGGCTTGCCCACCGCTCACGTCCTGCTGTGCAACCCGGTTCCTAACAGGCCACGAAGCGGTACCGGTCCACGGCCCGGGGATCTGGGGAACCCCCTGTTTAGACAACGCACATGAGGATTCATTACAACTTCTAATAACAGAAGCCCCACAGCTGTGACCTCTCCCTTCTGTTACTCAGCAAAGCCCCTCCAGGAAGAAGAAGGGACGCGTTAGTCTCTGTTTGATGGTCCTCATTCTCCGTTGCCCTAAATCATTGCTCTGCAGTGTCGCTATGACTTTATCGAAGCACAGCAAGTTCTGGTGGTTTCCGTACTGTGAGCTGAACTTGCTTCTCCAATCTCAAGGCTCGTCCATGAGAGCGGCGGCTACTGCTGCACTGTCTGAGAAGACCGCCCCATCCAGGAGGAGCTCAGACGTTTCTCTCCCACCCGACTTGTGTAGCTTTGCATAGAAAGGGTAGCATGCAGGGCGGTGAAAGGGGTAGACCCTCTAGGGGTTCCTTGTAGCTCGTGGACTTATGTGGGGGACAGGAGATTTCCGAAAAGCCCTCTCTCCTGCTTGCACCTCACAAAGGACGTGGCTTGTGTTCCCATGGCCTATGGGACCCTCAGAGACCAACAGAGCCCCCTAAGATTCCGTCAGACAAATGGTCTTTCTGTTCACTTTCATTTGCCCGTCTTGACTGTGATGCCCAGATCCTGGAGAGGTCCATGACTACCAAAAGGGGGAGAGAGACACAGATCTTGGAAGCCACGAGCGACATGGAGATGCTACGTTGTTGAATCGAATGATCGCAGCCTCTTTTTATGTATTTGCTTATCTCTGAGCTCTGCTGGGTCTTCGGCGCTGTCTGCGTGCTCTAGTTGTGAACAGCGGGGGGCTACTCTGGCTTGCGGTGTCTGGGCTGCTCATTGCAGTGGCTTCTCCTGGTGCAGAACTCAAGCTCTACCCGGGAGGGCTCGGCAGTTAGAGTTCCTGGGCTTTGTAGTTGTGGCACATGGCCTCAGTTGCGCCGAGGCATGTGGGATCTTCTTGGATCGGGGATCGAACCTGTGTCTCCTGCATTGGCAGGCGGGTTCTTTACCACTGAGCTGCTGGGGAAACCCTCATGACCTCTTTTTCTCTGACCTCTTCTGACCCCAAATAAATAAATATTTACCCCAAGCATACTCAAAGTTGGGCTTGCCCAGTGGTTCGGTAGTAAAGAACCCACCTGCAATGCCGGAGATGTCAGAGATGTGAGTTTGATCCCTGGGTCGAGAAGATACCCTGGAGGAGGAAACGGTAACCTGCTCTAGTATTCTCGCCTAGACCATCCCATGGACGGAGGAACCTGTCGGGCTACAGTCCATGGAGTTCATATGGAGTCAGACATGTCTAAAGTAACTTAGTACGCATGCTCGCACACTCAAAGTTTTCCCTGGGACATGAACTCCCAGGAAAACCCAGTAGGCAACAGGGAGGAAGAAAAGAGACAAGCACGTTTATTGGAGGCTAAATGCTTGATTTACTGGAGGGCTGGCCAGCTGCAGAAGTCAGTGGAGCGGTGTTGATAGCATTTGCTGCACTTTCCTGTTGACGGAAGGAAACCCCAGGACGCCCCGGGATGCTGGCCTCTGTGAAGACCGTGACATATGGTCCATTTGCAGACATATGTCTGAGTTCTGAGCCCTCGGGCGAAACTTTCCCAACTTCCTCTGTTGCTCCTCGTTCAACCTCCAGCACACAGCGGTACTGGAAAGCTGGTCCCTTTGTCCTGGGCCTCTCGTGGTGGGAATGTACACGTAGCTGTGCAGACTTTTCTGTCTGATCGTCTGTTCCCATCAGAGAGCAGCAGGAAAGACACTTGGTCAAGGGGCTTCACTCATATGATTGAGGGCATTTTTTGCTGTTGTTGTTGTTGTTTTATCTGTAAAGGAACAACTCCCGCCTTTGGCCCTAGAAACTCAACTGTCTGTTGTACAAGGTCGCAGGTGTAGAGCAGAGTCAGTGTGCTTCCGGCAGAACCATGAGCTCACGCGGGCTTTGATGAGAAAGAGACCCAGGTGCCCCACGTGGCCCCAGCCCCCAGTTGGCTCCGCATCTCCCATCAAACCAGAGGAATGAGTCTCCTGGTCTCCTGCCAGGTCAGGACATTTTTGGCTATCTCTCTTGAGCCCCCAAACCCACCAGGAGCAAAGGTTGCCTGGGAGTCATGAAGACAGCTCACAGAAGAGAGGTCTCCTGAGATGCTGGGGTGGTGTCCTCAGAGTTTAGGAACCAAGAGGTCAACTGGGGGAGAAGGCAAAGGTCTCTCTGGAAGCCCTGTAGGTCGACTGGCATCGGAAGAGAAGGCAGTCACTCTGAACTGCCCAAAATGTCCCACCCTCCATGACATCTTCTGCAAAGCAGGATGCCTTTCTGCTTGTGTGCACGCATGCTAAGTCCCTTCAGTTGTGTCCAACTCTTTGAGACCATGGACTGTAGCACCCCAGGCTCCTCTGTTAATGGGATTCTCTGGGCAAGAATACTGGAGTGGGTTGCCAAGCCCTCCTCCAGGGAATCTTCCCTACCTAGGGATCAAACCCTCACCTCTTACGTCTCCTACCTTGCCAGGCAATTCTTCACCACTAGGGCCACCTGGGAAGCCTACCATGCAACTTCCTGTTCCTTATTAGAAGATGTCACCCCCAAAGCAGCCAACGCTATACTTAAAACATCAGTTCAGTTCAGTAGTTCAGTCGTGTCTGACTCTTTGCAACACCATGGACTGCGGCACGCCAGGCCTCCTTGTCCAACACCAACTCCCAGAACTTGCTCAAACTCATGTCCATCAAGTCAGTGATGCCATTCAACCATCTCATCCTCTTTCGTCCCCTTCTCCTCCTGCCTTCAATCTTTCCCAGCATCAGGGTCTTTTCCAATGAATCACTTCTTTGAATCAGGTGGCCAAAGTATTGGAGTTTCAGCTTCGGCATCACTCCTTCCAATGAATATTCAGGACTGATTTCCTTTAGGATTGATTGGTTCCATCTCCTTGCAGTCCAAAGGACTTTCAAGAGTCTTCTCCAACACCAAAATTCAAAAGCATCAATTCTTTGGCGCTCAGCTTTCTTCATAGTCCAACTCTCACGTCCATACACGACTACTGGAAAAATCATAGCTTTGACAAGACAGACCTTTGTCGGCAGCATTATTTAAAATGCATATAGCCCTGGTGGTCCAGTGGCTAAGACTCCATGCTCCCAATTCAGGGGGCCTGGCTTCATCCCTGGTCAGGGAACTAGATACCATATCCCACAGCTAAAGATCCTAAAACTAGCACTCAGCACAGACAGCCAAATGAAAACACACACACACACACACACAAACACATATCAGCTATCCTAGCCTTGGTTTCTCGCTTGATACCAAAAATATCTATGTAGCATCTACCACGAGCATTAGATGCTGGAGAAGAGACAGCCAACAGCACAGACACAGTTCCTAGCTCAGGCTAAGAAAATGCAGATGGGCTGTATACACAGTTAGCAGCCTCACCAAAGGAAAGCTAGGGGATGGTACAGGGGCATGTAGAAACGAAATGTTACCAAGGGCATGGCTTTCAGGAGAAACAGGCCTTCCGTAGGTTGCTCCCCACTGCAAACACATGAACCTTTCAATGTGCTTCCATGCCGTTTGGGGCCCTGAAGTAAGTAGTGTTTCCATGAAACCTTACAGCTGAGAGTGAATTTGTGCCCCAGGTATGGCTACCTTCTGAAGGCAACCCTGAATCTCCGTCTTGCTTCCTGGGGTGGAGTGAGCAGCAGAATAACCTCAGAAATGCAGATGATACCACCCTTATGGCAGAAAGGAAAGAAGAACTAAAGAGCCTCTTGATGAAAGTGAAAGAGGAGAGTGAAAACGGCTTAAAGCTCAACATTCAGAAAACGAAGATCATGGCATCTGGTCCCATCACTTCACTGCAAATAGATGGGGAAACAGTGGAAACAGTAACAGACTTTTTTAGGGAGGGGAGGTGCTCCAAAATCACTGCAGATGGTGATTGCAGCCATGAAATTAAGACAGTGGCTCCTTGGAAGAAAAGTTATGACCAACCTAGACAGCATATTAAAAAGCAGAGACATTACTTTGCCAACAAAGGTCCATCTAGTCAAAGCTATGGTTTTTCCAGTGGTCGTGTATGGATGTGAGAGTTGGACCATAAAGAAAGCTGAGTGCTGAAGAATTGATGCCTTTGAACTGTGGTGTTGGAGAAGACCCTTGAGAGTCCCTCAGGCTGTAAGGAGATCCAACCAGTCCATGTTAAGGGAGTCAGTCCTGAATAGTCACTGGGAGGACTGATGCTGAAGCTGAAGCTCCAATACTTTGGCCACCTGATGGGAAGAACCGACTCATTAGAAAAGACCCTGATGCTGGGAAAGATTGAAGGCAGGAGGAGAAGGGGACAACAGAGGATATGGTTGATGACATCAGCAACTCGATGGACATGAGTTTGAGTAAACTCCAGGAGATGGTGAAGGACAGAGAGCTTGGCGTGCTGCAGTCCATGGGGTCACAAAGAGTCGGACCCATTGAGAGACTGAACTGATTGGCTGAGCAGCAGAAGGCAGGCTTTTACCACAGGCTGGGTTGAAGGCAGTAGGACAAGTGAGCACAGACCCTGACAGAGAGCCCTGGGGACCCCAGGCAGGACAGGGAGCAACACCTCTGAGCCACAGACTGGGCCTTCCTGCCTTTCCCGGGGCAGGGTCCTGGCTTGTGCACATGTGCAACCCATGCATTCTGCACAAACCCCCAGCTGGGGACTTGCACAGGCCCTTCTGCTGGCTTCCTTTTTTCCACCGAATGAGAGCTTCTACTTTCCAACCCGGTCAACAATAGTCTCATGAAGACATCTGTCTCACATCAATGCTTTATCTTTCATGGGGACGCCATGGCAAATCCACCCACAGACAGAATGGATGGGCACAGAGAGCAAGCAGAAAGAAATTAAGAGAATAAAACAGGTCACAGAGAACGTGACGGTGAGGCATTGGAAATGATGTTTGAGCTAGAGCTAGAAATACTGACGTGAGGACGTGAGCCTGGAAAGCGGATCACATCATATCAGAGACCTGTCTGTGTGTCTGTGACGAAAGGGAAAGTGAAGTTGCTCAGTCGTGTCTGACTCTTTGTGAGTCTGGAGCCCACCAGGCTCCTCCTTCCATGGGATTGTGCAGGCAGGAATACTGGAGTGGGTTGCCATTTCCTTCTCCAAGGGGGATCTTCTCGATCCAGGGATGGAACCCAGGTCTCCTGCATTTCAGGCAGACGCTTTACCCTCTGAGCCACCGGACGGAAAGGAAGTAAACAGAAATGTGAGTTTGACAGTAACGGAAAGACAGTAAACGGAGCTGTCAGTGCAAGAGACAGCCCTGCAGTCTCCTCGCAGGCCGTGCTATCTACACAGTTTCTACAATGTTCTTGTCATTTTCGTGGCCACAAAGCCTTGCTTTCTAGAGCAAGTTACCTCCCCTTTACTACAATTCCCTGAGTGCCAGAGCTCTCTTTTTTTTCCTGCTGGAAAACTCTCTTTTGGCAAGTTCCTTGCTTTATTCCGGTGACACCTCTGCCAGCAGCAGCCGCCTACACCTCTCACAAATCCCTGGATAAAAATCATGTACGATGCTCAGCCTGGCAGCGCTGTTGGCAACCACTCTCATCAGCGCACTTTCCTGTTTTCCCAAAGTGTCTAGCAGTGTGTAGGGAAGTGTTTGATGCTGGCAACAAGGATGCTGCTCGTCATTCTGGATAAACGGCTACAGGTGGCAACATGAGGTGACAAACCAACATCGTTTTGGGGACTCTGCCTGTTTGCGGTGAAGAGGAGAAGCTGTGCAGGCTTCCCAAGTGGCTCAGCTTTAAAGAACCAGCCTGCCAATGCAAGAGACAAAGAATCAGTCCCTGGGTAGGGAAGATCCCCTGGAGGAGGGCATGGCAACCCACTGCAATATTCTTGCCTGGAGAATCACATGGACAGAGGAGCCTCGCGAGCTACAGTCCATGGGGTCCCAAAGAGTCAGATGTGACCAAGTGACTGTGCACAGAGGTGGGGAGACAGTGGCAGGCCTAAGAGAAACCCTTGTCTTCTCATAACCACTGGAGAAAGGCAAGCCACTTGAATAATAAAGATGATGCTTTCATTCATCTGTATTAATTTTGATCACAGTCTTACAGGTACATGTACTGCAACCCCCATTTCAAAGACAAGGAAATTGAGCCCGGAATAAACGTTCGGCTTTCTGTAGAATATGTAGTTGTGTGCATTTTTATTTGCAACTGAAGTCAGAAGAGGGGTATTGTTTCCCACAGATGGCTGAGTTTGCCAGTTAAAAATGGTGACGCTTTTTTTTTCCCCTTATCTAATGATTCTGAGCACTTGGATTTAACAACACCTGTGGCTTAGACAGTTAAAGAAACTGTTTGCCAATGCAGGAGATGCAGGTTTGATCCCTGGGTCGGGAAGATCCCCTGGAGAAGGGAGTGTCAACCCACTCCAGTATTCTTGCCTGGAGAATCCCATGGACAGAGGAGCCTGGTGGGCTACAGTCCATGGGGCCACCAAGAGTCAGACACGAATGAGCAACTAATACTTTCAGACACGAATGAGCGACTAATACTTATAACTGATAAACCAGTGTCCACAGCTTTTAGAAAATACAGCCATTCAGCAGCCAAGAAAACACCATTGTCTCTCACATCCCTGGCAACATACCATAAGAAAAACCTCCATTTCTCAAGTCTTTCTTTGCTGGTTATTTCTAGTGGAATGGCTGTTTCTGGGGCAATCTCTATCTTTTACAAAATTATCTCTAGTATCTTTCTGCTACTGTTTTAGAAACTATAAACACTTACTATTGATCTTGTTACTAAAAAACAACATTATACATATGGCTTCAGAAGCCTGACTACATCAGAAAAAAGCACAGGCATAATTTGAGATACAGAAAATCAAAGGTGGCTGACTGACTCGATTTTTAGTCTATTTAAGAAAAATGAATGTATTCATGTGCATAGCTTATCAAAGCCTTTTGTCCTACGTGGTCTCGAATCCATGCCGAAATGTGGCGTTAATTGTAAGACTCATTGGGGAAGGAATAAAGAGAATGGGGTGCATGGTGAAGTGGTTCACAAACAACCATTTCAATCAGAAATAACCTGATGAGTGAGGAGAGTAAGCGTGCAGAAGGCAGCCTCAGAGAGGCCGGAGTGAGTCTGTTTAGTGGCAACTTTTCAACATCAGGACTCCCCAGAGGGAATTAATTGCATCGGACACTGTGAAAAGACCTTAAATACTAGCCCTATTTTTTTTTACCCCTTTAGTGTTCATACCAAGGAAAGACTCAGTGAGTTTCAGAGACCCTTCTCAATTAAGAGTAAAAATTTTAAAACAGTACAACTCAATGGACGTGAGTCTGGGTGAACTCCGGGAGTTGGTGATGGACAGGGAGGCCTGGTGTGCTGAGATTCATGGGGTCGCAAAGAGTTGGACACGACTGAGCGACTGAACTGAACTGAACTGATGAAGAAACGTCTCCGTTACTGAAGCCAGCCTAGGGAGAACAGAGTGTCTGTACATGTCTCAAGTCTCCTCCACACATTAGTTGAAAATCTCTCTGCACACCAACTGTCACCCATTTTCATGAGGACAGAAATGAGCTGAAAATCAGGCGACATGTCCAATAGCCTCTGGAAAATGGTACACTGTACCCTCGTAATGCTGGCTGCTGCTAAAAGGGAAGAGAAAACCCCAATGGGCAGGAAAGAAAGAGATGGCGGGGGTTGGGGAAAGAAGAGAAAATAAATCTCATAGAGATTTTGGTTTACCTTTGTTTTAATACGGACAAGAGTTGATTTCATTCAAAGCCAGTCCTTTGATCTAAGATGTGGATGTCTTCATCATGGGGTTTCGAGAAGTCAGTAGCTTTCTGGCTGATGGATGATGTATTGAAGACAGCTGCACAGATCATGCCTGTGTGGGCGAATGAATGATGCCAACATGAACACAGACACGTCACCACCATCGATGCTAAAAAAAACCGAGCGTGACCTACATCTGAGGAGCATCTTCCAAAGACCTCCCGATAATTACCTCCCCAGGCCCAAAACAACTGCTCCCTACATTTCAATACCATAGATTCCCTTTGCCTGTTTCTAAACTCTGCATAAATGGAATCGTACAATATTTATTTCCCTGGATTCTCTGCCTGCTCAGTTGCTCAGTGGTGTCCGACTCTTTGTGACCCCATGGACTGTCATTCACAAGACTCCTCTACCCATGGAATTTTCCAGGCAAGAATGCTGGAGTAGGTTGCCATTTCCACCTCCAGAGGATCTTCCCCACCCAGGGATCAAATCCACGCCTCCTGCAGCCATGAAATTAAAAGACACTTGCTCCTTGGAAGAAAAGCTATGACAAAACCTAGACAGCATATTAAAAAGCAGAGACATTACATTGCCAGAAAAGGTGCATATAGTCAAAGCTATGGTTTTTTTTCAGTAGTCATGTATCAATTTGAGAGTTGGACCATAAAGAAAACTGAGCACTGAAGAATTGATGCTTTTGAACTGTGGAGCTGGAGAAGACTCTTGAGAGTCCCTTGGACTGCAAGGAGATGAAACCAGTCCATCCTAAAGGAGATCAGTCCTGAATATTCATTGGAAGGAGTGATGCCAAAGCTGAAACTCCAACACTTTGGCCACTGATGCAAAGAACTGACTCATTGGAAGAAAACCCTGATGCTGGGGAAGATTGAAGGCGGGAGAAGGGGACAACAGAGGATGAGATGGTTGGATGGCATCACTGACTCAGTGGACATGAGTTTGCATAGACTCCAGGAATCGGTGATGGACAGGGAGGCCTGGCGTGCTGCAGTCCATGGGGTTGGAAAGGGTCAGATATGACTGAGCAGCTGAACTGAGTGACTGACGCTTTACCTGCTGAGCCATCAGGGAAGCCCATTTATTACCCCATCTAGCTTATTTCATGTAATATTATAGGATCTATTAATGTCGTTGCACGGAGTGGCTCATTCACTGTGTAGGTCTATATAATATTCTCTTCCATGAACACACGTCTGTGTATTCATTCATTCTCCTGGAGGAAGGCATGGCAACCCACTCCAGGATTCTTGCCTGGAGAATCACAAGGAAAGAGGAGCCTGGCTGGCTACAGTCCATGGGGTCACAAAGAGTCAGGCACGACTGAGCGACTAAGCACGGTATAGACCATTCATTCATTCTACTGTTGACAGCATTTGGCTTCTTTCCTGGTGTTGGCTTTATTCAATGGTGATACTATGAACATTCTTGGACAAATCTTTTAAAGTAAGTGGTTAAGTACACATTGATGTCAAGAATGGGGTCACACTCTATATACGGTCGGTTTTCACAGATATGACCAAACAGTTTCCCCAGAGCTTGCACTGATTTGAACCTCCCCCTACCAGTGTTATGAGTGAGTTCTAGTTGCTCCGAATCTTCACCAGCACTTTCTGACATCAGCCTGTCTATGCTAGCCATTGTAGTGCCTAGGTGGATGTCTCTCACTGTAGCTTTAACGGAAGTTATCCTGATGTTGACTGAGCCTGAGTATCATTTTCATGGGTGCATTAGGCATTTGGATGTCCAAAGTGTGAGTTGCTAGTCCAAACCTCTTGTCCACTTTTCAACTACCTTGTTAGGCTTTATTTATTGATTTTTAAGACTATTTTCTATATTGAGGATAAAACACATTTATGACTTCAAAATACTACAAATATCTCCTAGTCCATGGCTTGCCTTTTTACTCTTTTGATGGTGTCTTTTGTGATCAGAACACCTTACTGGTTTACCAGTCTTTTCCTTTATCAGCAGAGTCTTGTGTCCCACTAAGACAGCTTTGAAAATTCTGACATTCCTGATGGTTTTCTGATGTATTTGATCTCTTTGCTTGTTTCTCTTTGCTGTCAACAGGCTTGATTGTCTGAAGACAGCTAGGCAGATGTTGCTGCAAGTATAACTTCAATCGCATAGTATTTTGATTAAACTACAATGACCCTCAACTCTTTTATTTTTAATTAAATCAGTCTTGCATTTGCTTTGCATTTAAACTAAACAAATTTAATTCCTTTTTCTCAAGGCTCTGCCCTGTAATAAAATTAAAATCTACTTTACAAGTGGAACCAATATCTGTCCTCATTAATTTAGACCAATCGACTTGTAAAATTCACCTCATTTAAAAATTTTATTAGGAATAAAATAATACTTCAAAGGAACAAAATTTTTACTATGTACCTATTAAGGTAGGGGAAAAAAGGCATCAACAGGAGAAGTTGGAGAAAAGGAGAAATAATTTTAGGTTACTTCAAAACTGGGCTGATGGCAAAATCCTGCAACACACGGTCATGTGGAAAGGACGGAATCATTCATCCTACGAGAGCCTGAATAATATGAATAAGGGCTATTACAATAGTGAACTCAGCAGCAACCCAGTAAGCACTGTTCTTTGTTATTGCTGGCAGGCAATTCATGAATTGCTTTCCAACTCCTTGATTACTGCTTGGTAACTCTGCCTGCAAAGGTGAACACGCCTCCCATAAAGAGTTTGACAGCAGCCCACTTTGTTCACACAAATGAAGTAAGAAAAATATTGTGAAGAATGGCATTACAAACGTTAAAGTAGTTAAATTTATTTTAAGCTGAAGATACGTCTTCTTCATAGGTTTATATCCGGCAAATGTAAAATGAATCATGATTCTACATATTCAGTTTGGGCATTGCTTACACCACGTTCTTTTCAGAGTCTGATTATTTCCATAGGTTTTTGTTGAAATACAAGATAGCCTTTTAATGAAGACAAGATGAAGAGAAGCATTATATTCTTTATGTAATAAAAAGGGATAAACCAGGGCAAAGAAACCATTAATTATTAATTCAAGGTTACTGCTACTTTTCAACATCAGTCCTGGGTTCCATCCATGAAAGCATTAAGTCTTCCGAAATGTGTTTTTTTTTTTTTTTTTTCAATTGGGCAGCAAAACAATCTTAGATATTCGAAAATACTTTTCCCATCAGAAAGAAACTGACCAACTTTCTGTTCTGACAAATAATAAAAATCTGTATGAAGGCTTGAGAAGTGATTTGTGGTGACTCAGAAAACGATACATGTAGAAGTGGGATACGCGATTTTTCTTCCTTTATGTATATTAAGACCTACCCTTTAAGTGAGAGTTTAATAAGGTTGGTTACTGTTATGGTTATCTGCTCTGTGCTCAGCCGCTCAGTTGCATCCAACTCTTTGGAACCCCACGGACTGTAGCCCGCCAAGCTCCTCTGTCCATGGGGTTCTCCAGGCAAGAACGCTAGAGTGAGTTGCCATTTCCTCCTCATAGGGATCGTCCACAGTCAGGGA
The DNA here is from genome assembly GCF_016772045.2 of Ovis aries. Taxonomy (NCBI): domain Eukaryota; kingdom Metazoa; phylum Chordata; class Mammalia; order Artiodactyla; family Bovidae; genus Ovis; species Ovis aries. Next base: position 3,046,959 of record NC_056080.1, on the reverse strand, counting down.
TGGAACCCACAAGTCTTGTGGCTCCTGAACTGACAGGTGGATTCTTTACCGCTGAGCCACCTGGGAAGCCCCGTTATGTTTACAGATGTGCTGAACGTATAGGACTGATGCGTGCTTCCCATGTGAGGCTGCATCTGTACCTGCAAGCCAGACTCGTTAGAATCTGACTAAAATGATGACAGAGAAGTGCCGGGGTGTATCTTACCTGTCACACGCGACTCTGGAGAGATTCCTTTGGTATATGTATAGCTTTCAAAGAATCATACATATTTAAATCTCAAGGGCTTTTTGCGCATCAACCCGATTTAAAATCTGTTTCAAGGTTGCTGGCAGACAGAGGTGATTTTTCAGGCAGTTGGCTGGAATTTCCCACTTTCATCTGACGGAGAGAATAAAAAACACTTGGAATATGGGATATCCTGTTTCCAGTGTGTTCTCAATGGATCGCTCAGTTACAAGGTTTTCTCTCTGGAAATTCTGGTTTTTCCAGGTTCTTTTCACTTTGGGGATTGATATAACCCATTGGGTTGGAAATAGAGAAAGAAGCATACGTGTTTCGGGAAGGAAGGAATCCGGAAGTAACGCCGTTGTTTAAAAAATGAAGAGCTGGGTGTTATAAATATGAGCCTTAGCCGTATCAAGTAGAATTGACAGCTTTTCCATTCCCAGCTTTCTTCTTGTCTCTTGGCCTTATCAAATATTTCAATGCAATACATTCTGTTATAATTACAAAAAAATATGATTCTTCTGAGTTTATTGTTTTCCTTACCATTTAAAAACGTTTAGGTTATGGCAGTAAAGAGGCAGATGGTGGTTCAGATCTGGCCCGCTGGGCTTAGGTTATAGATTTTGACCTACAGTGTTTGTTAAAAATCCATTTTTTTTTAAATTTATGTTTTTTTAAATCTTTTGGCCACACTGCCCAGCATTTGGCATCCTAGCTTCCCAGCCAGGGATCGAACCCACACTCCCTGCATTGGCACTGAGGTCTTTGGGTTGTTAAAAGTCCAGTGCTGGGCCTCCACCCCAGGGTTCCCCGTTCCGTAGGGCACGGGGGTGTTCTGAGAAGTGCCCTTCTAATAAGCTCCGTGGTGGGTTCCACCCCCATCCGAATGGTGGAGGAAGATTAAGAAATCAAACCCGAGTAGCTTGTGAGCCATCTCTTGTTCAAAGGAGTGGTGTTTCTGCTGAAACTCCCTGTGTGCTGGTATCACATACAAATGCTCTCCTTTAATCGAGTCAGTTGCCAACATTTGCAAATCGGGACATTTATGGAAAAAATGTGAGCTTCTGACTATGCGGAAAAATGCAGAAAACGGGCAACGTAGGCCATCGTTTCCCACATGGTGAGCCCTGCAATGAGGTCAAGATGGCCCCGTGAATCAGCCTGTAGAGTGTCTCCACGGTCTTCACCTTGTCCGTCACTCACATCCTTAATTCTTCTGGCCCTGAGACCATTTGTCTTTCCAGTTCCTAGAAGACAGAGGATGAGATGGCTGGATGGCATCACTGACTTGATGGACCTGAGTTTGAGCAAGCTCCGGGAGTTGGTGATGGACAGGGAGGCCTGGCGTGCTGCAGTCCATGGGGTCGCAAATGGTCAAACACGACTGAACAACTGAACTGGCTGATTAACCGCTTTACCTGCTGAGTGGATGACTCTCACTTATATCAGAGAAATTAAATTTAAATGACACCTAATTTGTGTTGGCCACTTAGCCATACCCCCCTATAAATAGTATATTACACACAGACACAAAATGTATGTACATATATATATATACACATGTGTATACATTTATCTGTATGTGCATATATATATCGGAGAAGGAAATGGCACCCCACCCCAGTACTCTTGCCTGGAAAATCCCATGGATGGAGGAGCCAGGTAGGCTGCAGTCCACCGGGTCGCGAAGAGTCAGACACGACTGAGCGACTTGACTTTCACTTTTCACTTTCATGCATTGGAGAGGGAAATGGCAACCCACTTCAGTGTTCTTGCCTGGAGAATCCCAGGGACGGGGGAGCCTGGTGGGCTGCCGTCTATGGGGTCGCACAGAGTCAGACACAACTGAAGCGACTTAGCAGCAGCAGCAGCAATGTATATACAGTGCTGGGTGTAAAGATATACAAAGGGAATGCCACTAATTTATACAGGCGTATATGCCTGTCTCCATTTTTGAGGTACACAAGAGGATTACAAAGGTCAAATACATCACTTAAGATTACCCAGGCAATGAGTAAGAAAGAGAACTGAATACCAAATCTGCCTGCCCCTAAGCTGTATGGCATCTTTTCTACATACTAAACCTCTCTCTCTTCAAGCACAGAGGGGAGAAAAAAAAAATTTCCAACAGCAACTGCTCCATACAAATATGAGGTTTGCCTTTCACCTCTTAAGCATATTCACATGAAAAATACAGCAGTAGATTATTTACCAGAAATAAGTATCACATTTTATAAATTCTGTATCATTACAGCCTCATGGTTTTTTAAAATGCAGCGAGAACGCATCTACAAAAACGCCGTGCTTTGCAAATCTACTGTAATATATTTTATTCCATGACACGTAATTGCATACCAATCAGTTTCTGATTCTCTGTTCTTCAACAGGCAATATTTGTTTGAAGCATCTCTGATTTGGTGCTGCAGAGAACAAGCTGTGTGTTGAATAGCAGAATCAGGACTGTGTGGACACTCTGCCATGCTATTTTGAATTGCTCTGGGAGACAGGTTCAAAGGGGAAATGTCAGAATCATTTCAGAGATTCATTCGTTTCAGCAGAGCTAGCAAAAAAAAAAAACAAGTTACAGAAACAACTCACGAAAAGATGGAATGATAAACCTATAGGAAAATCATGACCGGGGATGGTTTTAATCCCTATGATATTATGAAACTGTATCTGAGATGTGCTGCTCTGTAATGCACTTATAGATTACCAAGCACTTTAAGTCAGCTGTACTTTATGTGTGGGGCAGGGTGTGTATACATACATATAAATTCATGTATAAGAATGACGTATTTTGTCGTTGTTCAGTCACTAAGGTTTGCCCTACTCTTTTGTGACCCTATGGACTGTAGCCCACCAGGCTCCTCTGTCCATGGGATTCTCCAGGCCAGAATACTGGAGTGGGTTGCCATTTCCTCCTCCAGGGGATCTGCCCCACCCAGGGATCAAACCAAAGTCTCCTGTGTTGGCAGGTAGATTCTTTCCTGCTAAGCCATCTGGGAAGCCCCATTCTCATATATATGTATAAGTAAAACAAAGAGTGTATTTTTAGATGCGCTTATTTATAACATATGAATTAAGCAATGGTGGTATATATACATCAATGCATAGGTAATGCATTATAGACATACAATGTATATGTAATATACACATGGATAATGTATATCACCATTGTTTTAATCCATATAATGTTTCAGAGGTACATCAAAAATATTCTCTTTAAGAAAAAAACAAAAAAATTATCTTTGTAATGTGTATATGTGACATAGTATAAGTAAGGGAAGTCGCTCAGTCGTGTCCGACTCTTTGCAACCCCATGGACTGTGGAGCCCACCAGGCTCCTCCGTCCATGGGATTCTCCAGGCAAGAATACTGGAGGGGGTTGCCATTTCCTCCTCCAGGGGGTCTTCCTGACCCAGGGATCGAACCCTGGTCTCCCGCATTGGAGGCAGATGCAGGCAGATGCTTTAACCTCTCAGCCACCAGGGAAGCCTCAATACAGAGTATATATCCCATAAATGTTGCACATTTTTCATATGTACTCGGTTGGCCAAAAGGTTTGTGTTTTTCTGCTCACATCTTACAGAATAAATGAATTTTGGGGCTGACCCAACATAACAGAGTATAACATACGTTCTTTCATATATATGCATATATATATATAGGTAATGTGTTTAGCCACTCAGTTGTAGCAGACTCTTTGCGACCCCATGGACCAGCCCACCAGGCTCCTCTGTCTGTGGGATTCTCCAGGCAAGAACACTGGAGTGGGTTGCCATTTCCTCCTCCAGGGGATCTTCCCAACGCAGGGATTGAACCCAGGTCTCCCACGTTGCAGGCGGGTTCTTTACCATCGGAGCCACCAGGGAAGTCCATATGTAAGTTACACTGCTTTCTATGTTGGAGTCGGAAATGGCATGTTTGGAGTAGGGAATGGCCGTCCACTGCAATACTCTTGCCTGGGAAATCCCGTGGACAGTTATACCTCCTACAAAGAGAATATTTTATACGCAGCTAAGGATGTACAGATTAAAATAATTACAATACATATCACATGCTAGATGTTGTATATATTACGTCTGCATGGACAGATATATCACAATTTTTTAATGATCATGCGATCAAAAGTGAAGTGAAGTTGCTCAGTCGTGTCCAAGTCTTTGCAACCCCATGGACTGTAGCCTACCAGGCTCCTTAGTCCATGGAATTTTCCAGGCAAGAGTGCTGGAGTGGGTTGCCATTAAGTACCTCTAAAACATGCTCTTTGTAATTTATATATATAAGTATATATAGCAGAGTACAACTGTTGTGTATGAACACACATACACAAGGCATGTGGCATATCTCTGTTGTAATCTGTATGTGTATTACAACACAGCATATGTTAGGACCACTTGGACAACTTCACAGGGATTAAGATGAGTGCTGATCATGGTGATTTTTCTATACATAGTATACGCACACCTGCAGATGTGTGTGGGCGCATAAAATATTCCTAACAGGATTCATGGGCTTCCCAGGTCGCACGAGTGGTAAAGAACCAGCCTGCCCACGCAGCAGGCGTGGGTTTGATCCCTGGGGTTGGAAAGATCCCCTGGAGCAGGGCGTGGCCATCCACTTCAGCATTCTGGCCCGGAGAATTCCTGGCAAGCGTCTGGCGGGCTACAGTTCATGGGCTCACAAAGAGTTGGACACAACTGAAAAGTCTTAGCACACACCACCCACATCAGGCTTCATGCAGATTATGAAAACCACCATCCTGGAAGTTACTCTGTATTCAGAGACACTCAATAAATCATCAAGGGCTGTATTTTCTCCTTTAGGGATCCTTTTGTGTGTGTGTGTGTGTGTGTGTGTGTGTGTGTGTGTGTGAGAAAGAGAGAGAGAGAGATAGAGAGAAGGCCCTCCAAGAAAGAGAACACCCTCTAGTCTAGGTCTCTGTGACCCCAAGAGCTGACTTCAGTGCAGCAGCCGGAGAAAACTTGCCTGCCCCCAAATTTCACAGCACCCAGCAGCTCCCGGTGGCAGAGCTCTGCAGAAACTTAGTAAATGAATGGTGACGTTGCCCCCAGAAGGCGTTCCTACAGCTCATATACCCACCATGTGCAACAGAAACATCACAGCTTGCCCTGAAACCCCGTCACCTCCCAACTGTGTCCTCTTGATGAGAAACCAAAGGAGAGACTCACTCATGGCAGTATTTTTAAAGTGAAGCTCATCATTGGAAGGAAATCACAGATCTGAACTGAGACGTAGTTCAGGGGAATCCATGTGTTTATCTACCACAGACATTTACATTTGTGGCTTTCCTGGTGGCTCAGATGGTAAAGAATCTGCCTGCCATGTGGGAGACCGGGGTTCGATCACTGGGTCAGGAAGATCCCCTGGAGGAGGGCATGGCAACCCACTCCGTATTCTTGCCTGGAGAACCCTATGGACAGAGGAGCCTGGCGGGCTACAGCCCATGGTGTTGATTGACTAACATGTCACGTTTCATTCCATTTTGCTGCCTTCAAGGAGACAGCATACTTAGACCCCATAGTGGGGGTTCAGTTTCTTTCTGGACTTGATAGATCAAAAGGCACGGGGTTTTTTTTGTTTCTCCCCCAGGAATCCTGGCATCTTGTACTGTTCACAAGACTCCGGACTGACATGTTGGTCTGTGAAAGAACAGGCAAATGCCTTGTGGATGTTTGGAAGGAGGGACATGTGGTTGGCAGTGCTAACCCTTAGAATGAAGGGAATAGCCATATTTCAGATTCCACATGAAAGCAATATTATATGGCAGCTTTGTCTCTTTCTGACTTCCTTGACTTCAGTTCAGTTCAGTCGCTCTGTCGTGTCCGACTCTGCGAACCCGTGAATCGCACCATACCAGGCCTCCCTGTCCATCACCGACTCCCAAACCCATGTCCATCAAGTCAGTGATGCCATCCAACCATCTCTTCCTCTGGCGTCCCCTTCTGTGCCTGCCCTCAATCTTTCCAAGCTTCAGAGTCTTTTCAAATCAGCCAGTTCTTTGCATCAGGTGGCCAAAGTATTGGAGTTTCAGCTTCAACATCAGTCCTTCCAATGAACACCCAGGACTGATCTCCTTCAGAATGGACTGGTTGGATCTCCTTGCAGTCCAAGGGACTCTCAAGAGTCTTCTCCAACACCACAGTTGAAAAGCATCCATTCTTCAGTGCTCAGCTTTCTTCACAGTCCAACTCTCACATCCATACATGACCACTGGAATGACCATAGCCTTGACTAGACAGACCTTTGTTGGCAAAGTAATGTCTCTGCTCTTCAATATGCTGTCTAGGTTGGTCATAACTTTCCTTCCAAGGAGTAAGCATCTTTTAATTTCATGGCTGCAATCACCATCTGCAGTGATTTTGGAGCCCCCAAAATAAAGTCAGCCACTGTTTCCCCATCTATTCCCCGTGAAGGAATGGGACCAGATGCCATGATCTTAGTTTTCTGAATGTTGAGCTTTAAGCCAACTGTTTCACTCTCCTCTTTCACTTTCATCAAGAGGCTTTTTAGTTCCTCTTCACTTTCTGCCATAAGGGTGATGTCATCTGCGTATCTGAGGCCCTTGACTTAGGTTAATGATTTGATTCAATATTAAAAAAAAAAAAAAAAACACGATCTGCTGTATAGGGCGCTCAACGCTTTGTCATGACCTATATGGGAAAGCAATCTTCAAAAAGAGTGAGTGTATGTATCTGTATAAACTGATTCACTTGTCCACACATCTGAAACTATCATAGCGCTATAAATCAATGACACTCCCACTCAAAACAAAATTTTTAAAAAAGGAATAATGGGAAGACAGTGGAGACGTCACACACTTCCTTTCCCTAGCCTGCTTCAGTTAAGAACACCCTGCAAAGAGCTTCCATGGTTTAATGCACTTTCTCTTTTATCTGATCTTGAAGGCATTTCTGGTGCACCTATGTGTGGAAAGTGTACATTCTCTCTTTCGTTTTCAAGGCAGGAGATGTGCTTAAGGTGCCCAGATAAATTACCGTAAATGGATTCTTCATCGGGCGAGAATTGTCAAAGTGATCGCCCAGAACTGGCAAAAGCAAAGACGCTCAGATAGGCCGTCCTCAAATTCGCCATGTCTAAGTAATGTATAATTAGGCTATATTTTCCCGGGACAAAAGCAATGGGTTCTGAAAAGGAAATTTTGAACTTTTGCTTTAAACACATAAATACTCAAAATGACTATGTTTGCATTTAAACCTTGGTGAGGTTTTAATGACAGACATTTTTGTGCCCTACAAGCCCAAAGACCTTCAGGGAAAATGCTATTTTTTTTTTCTCTCTGCATGCTTTTTAACCGTTCTCAACAATTTGCACTTTGCTTGCAAATCTACCCTCAAGAATTCCACCAGCTCACTCCATCTAAGTGTTGACAGTTTGGATAAGTCTTACGAGAAACTGAGCAAAAGGCTCGATTCAGCATGCAAATCATCACCTTGCTTACTTGATCCCGAGATGCAAAGAACAAAGCCCACAGTTCAACTGAATTTGTTGCTGCTGTTCAGCCGCTCAGTGGCGTCTGACTCTTTGTGACCCCACAGACTGCGAGGCTTCCCTGTCCTTCACTATCTTCCGGAGTTTACTCAAACTCATGTCCATGGAGTCTGTGATGCCATCCAACCATCTCATCCTCTGTTGTCCCCTTCTCCTCCTGCCTTCAATCTTCCCCAGCATCAGGGTCTTTTCCAGTGAGTTAGTTCTTCCCATCAGGTGGCCAAAGGATTGGAGTTTCAGCTTCAGCATCAGTCCTTCCAATGAATATTCAGGATTGATTTCCTTCAAGATTGACTGGTTTGATATCCTTGTCGTTCAAGGGACTCTCAAGAGTCCTGAATTGATCACATTTAAATGGCTCAGATAGTAAAGAATCTGCCTGCAGTGTGGGAAACCCTGGTTTGATTGCTGGGTTGGGAAGGTCCCCTGGATAAGGGAATGGCAACGCACTCCAGTAATCTTGTGTGGAGAATGACGGCAAGGAAGTCCTTAGGCTTCCTAAGATTCCCAAGGGTTCCCATTTCGGCTTCCCTCGTGACCCACCTGGTAAAGAATCTGCCTGCAATGCGGGAGATCTGGCTTTGATCCCTGGGTTGGGAAGATCCCCTGAGGAAGGGAATGGCAACCCACTCTAGTATTCTTGTCTGGAGAATCCCATGGACAGAGGAGCCTGGCTGCAGTCCATGGGGTCGCAAAGAGTTGGACATGACCGAGCAACTAACACATAATGCACACCCCAAAAAAGGCCGAGTGCCTGGGGAAGTGATAACGCATTTAAACACTTGCTGTGCCCTTCAACACCCAGGAAATATCCTCATGGTCAGCACCGTATGCAGGCAAGGGAGGAATTCATTCTGTGGAGACAGTGTGTTCTGGGCTGCTCAAGCTCTCCTGTTCTTTGAGTCCCTGGAGATGTCACTACGAGGAGCATTTGGGTTCAGCAGCTTTTGGGCAGAACCTGAGAGCATGTCCAAAGCTCTCTCTCCAGGGATGCTAGAACCTTGTTCATCGTTGGACCATAGTTTCTGTGGCTAGACTGTCCTGAATAGACTTCAACCTTGGAGCGTGGTATTCATTCATGCTGCTGCTGAGCTGCTCAGTCGTGTCTGACACTTTTCCACCCCCTGGACGGTAGCCCGCCAGGCTCCTCTGTCCATGGGATTCTCCAGGCAAGAATACTGGAGTGGGTTGCCATGCCCTCCTCCAGGAGATCTTCCTGACTCCGGGATCGAACCCAGGCCTCCGGCATTGCAGGCTGATTCTTTACCAACTGAGCCACCAGGGAAGGCCCCGTGGAGTGTGGCAGGATGTCCGAACAGACTGACGTTCAAACGCAAAGATGCCTAAGGGCTTTCCACTTAACCCAGCATCAGGTGTCAATAATATGAGTCAAGGTGGTTTTGAACCACGGGAAAACAGTTTCACACCCAATGCTCTTTTCAAGCTCAGATTGTCTTTGTGAAATCAGTAAAGACAAACGTTATTTCCACCTCTTATTTTCTTTTTTTAAAAAACATTTATTTATGTGGTTTGTGCCACATCTTACTTGCGGCCTGCAGAATCCTTGATCTCTGTGGCGAGGTCTTTACTTACAGCATGGGATGTCTAAGTTGCAGCGTGCGGGATCCAGTTTCCTGACCAAGGATGCAATGCAGGCCCACTGCCCTGGGAACATTCAAGGAACAGGAGATTATAAGGCACTGGACCACCAGGGAAGTCCCTACTTATTGAAAAAGAGAAAAAAAAAACCACTGAAGAAAAGTTAAGTATCGATGGATACAGAGAAAGCAGACAAGAGATTAATGTCTCCTGCACACCTATCGTTGACTTTGGGACTTTTTTCCTTACATCATTTTTTATTCCCCGAAGCACAGGCAGGTTGGCTTTCCAAGTGGTGCTAGAACACGCCCACCAATGCGGAACATGTAAGAGGTGGGTTCGATCCCTGGGTGGGGAACATCCCCTGGAGGAGGGCATGGCAACCCACTCCAGTATTCTTGCCTGGAAAATCCCCATGGACAGAGGAGCCTGGCGGGCTTCAGCCCACAGGGTCGCAAAGAGTCAGACACAACTCAAGTGACTTAGCAGGCAGGCAAGCGCAGTCAGGTAGCTAAGTGGTGAGGAATCCCCTGCCAATGAAGGAGACATGGGTTCAGTCACTGCGTCAGGAAGACCCCCGGAGGAGGGCATGGCAAGCCACTCTGGTATTCTTGCCTGGAGCATCCCATGGACAGAGGAGCCTGGCAGGGCTACAGTCCATGGAATTCCAAAAAGTCAGGCATGACTTAGCAACTAAACAACACCCACAAAGAAACACAGTCACGATTTTCCTCCTATTTTCCATCTATATAAACACATGTGATGGGCCCCGATGCAGTTGACTTCCTTATTCACTCAAAACCAAGAAGAGGGCTTTAGCCAGAAATTTCCCTTAGGCGGGGGGAAATAAAGTTCTTACAACAAAGAGCAATGATGACATTTGTCTCAGGACATGAGCAAGTCGTACACACCACAAAGACACATGGGCACTGTGTCAACAACAGTGCGCTACATATGTTGAGTACGAAGCTGATATTCCTCTCGTGTGACCCGGGACGCCACTGCTAGATGGGTGGACAAAGAAGTGGAACATACATCTGATTGCATAAGCGTTGTCGTCTTCTCCAGAGCGCCTAGCACTCCTTTTCTTCTGCATCAAATGGGGCAGAGCTATTTTCAACCTCAGGGCCGAGAAGTGGGTCAAGACAGCGGAGTTGGCAAGGCAGAAAAGGCTGGGATAACGAGCCGCTGTGCCCTGGTGACTTGCATAATCTGCTCACAGGAGCCACGGAGTGAAGGCTGAGCTGAGAAAGTAGGTTTCCAGGAATCGGGGGTTTCAAACAGAACGGGCACTCACAGCTTCTTCTTAGAGCCACGCGCTGTTTCTCAAGGGCATGGCTGAGCGATTCTGCGGTCCCTTTGGTCCACACTTTGATAGAATACATATATAATGTGTCACGTCCTCCTTCGCCTTCTGAGTGTCTCTGTGTCCCTCTCTCTTTGGGAGAAGGGGAAACTGTGGCCCAGGAACAGTGAAAGATGAAAAGCTGATATTGAAGCGTTCATGTCACCGTGGCCTTCCCAGATAGCTCAGCTGGTCAAGAATCTGCCTGCAATGCAGGAGACCCCAGTTTGACTCCTGGGTCGGGAGATCCACTGAAGAAGGGCTAGGCTACCCACTCCAGTGTGTTTGGGCTTCCCGTGTGGCTCAGCAGGTAAAAAGTCCGCCTGCAATGCGGGAGACCTGGGTTCAATCCTTGGGTTGGGAAGATCCCCTGGAGAAGGGAAAGGCTACCCACTCCCTGATTCTGGCCAGGAGAATTCTATGGATTGTGCAGTCCTTGGGGTTGCAAAGAGTTGGACACGACTGAGCGATTCTTGCCACCACGTCCCTGAAGCCTGAGAAAGCAAAACTTTCTTAACTCTAAAAATTTAAAATAACATGGAAAACTGATGTACCAAAGACGCACTGCATCAGAAGACAGCAAACAAGACTTTGCAAGTTCTTTGACCTGATCGCTATCGGGTTAAGTTCTCAGTTCTGCAGACACTCGTGATGGAAATAAGTCTCGCTATATCCAGTGAGAGTCAGGATCCAAGCATCCACATAGTGATTTTGCATCTGTAAGCATGTAACTATTTTGTGGGAGCCAAAGCTTTTGAATTCACAGATAGATGGATAGATGGATACGTAAATACACAGACAGACGATAAAGTTGATGAATGGATGGACAGATAAATAGATAGGTTGGATGGACAGACAGACAGATGAATGGATGGATGGATGGATAGAGAGATATAAGGATGGATGTGTAGATGGATGAACAGATGGATGGATGAATGGGCAGACAGACAGATCAGACTATATCCACCCCCAAACATGTCGCTTTGGCATAAGGATAATTTTGAGATGAAACAGACGAGCATCAGAAGCAAGAAGTCTCTGCCTGACCCCTTTCTGCCTGAGAGCAGAGCATGAAAGTGAAAGTCTAATCGCTCCGTCGTGGCAGACTCTTTGTGGCCCCATGGACTGTAGCCTACCAGCCTCCTCTGTCCATGGAATTTTCTAGGCAATAGTACTGGAGTGGATTGCTATCTCCTTCTCCAGGGGATCTTCCCAACCCAGGGATTGAACCCGGGTCTCCAGCATTGTAGACAGACGCTTTACCGTCTGAGCCACCAAGAGAGCAGGGTGTAAATTTCCCTTTGAGAAGGTGACATAAATTCCCATCTGTAACGGCGTTCTCCTATCCCATACCAGAAGAGGTGAATGACTCTTAGCTTGCATAACAAGCTTCCTAAAGAACGCTTCACACCACTCACTAGCACTGGCTGCTAAGAACCACCTCTCCAAGCTCTCTGCCTATTCACCAGTCCAGTTCTGCATGCCTGCCTGGGCACTCAGTCGTATCCGACTCTTTTCGACCTTGTAGACTGCAGCCCCTAGGCTCCTCTGTCCATGGGATTCTCCAGGCAAGAATACTGGAGTGACCTGCCATATTCTTCTCCATGGGAATCTTCCTGACGCAGTGATGGAACCCGCATCTCTTGTGTCTCCTGCATTGAAGCTGAGCCACTAACTCATCACCTTCCACTAAGGTGGTATACAAATCATACCCCAGACCCCCGTGTAATTGCATCTTTGGGTTTTCACTTCTTTCTGTGACGCCCTCATGCACATGAAAACATTAGCATCAGTAAAGAAACCTGACTGTCTCCTGTTAATCCGTCTTTTGTCAGTTTAATTCACAAGCCTCTATAAACAGATTGTAAGACAGTGGAGGGGAAACGTGTTTTCCCTCTCACACGGTTGGGAAAGGGGGAGGGGGAGGGGGCACAGAAAAAGGGAAACACATTCAGATGGATGTATGGCAGAGAGGAACAGACACATATAGACAGATGAGTGATCAAACAGAAACACGCCAAGTTCTGTTTTCTGCAAAGGGTTATGCTAAGGACTAAATAAGAGGATGTATATCAACATCCGTTATGACCTACTGCATACAATTTTTTATGATTTTTCATATTATATATATTTTTAATTCTGAATAAAGATCCCCACCTATGAAAATTTTTTATTCTTAGGCAGAAATGTTTTGAGTAAGTAATGATTAAACCACTGGGAAGTAAAGGCATTTTTCTACTGTTTTTAATACTCAACTAGAAGTGGTACTGGAGGAGAAACTCTGAATTCCTGTCAACTGTTATAAGTGAAGGCTGTCTTTTGGGCTTTTAACCCCAAAGTCTGCCTCCTACGTAGTTTGGATTCCAGGGCCTCTCATTTCTAAGAATAGACTCTGTTCAGTTGGCTTAGCATCTCCAAGAATCTGCATTCCAAGAACAAGACCAAGAACTAAGTTTATCTGAAATGACTGGCATCTGAAAGAAACTCAACAGAGACGCATCTCTGGACCAGCCATTAAAACTATCTGGCCCTATCTGTATGTACCATGAATTCAGATTCCACATACGTGTGTGAATACACATTATTTGTTTCTCCCTTTCTGACTTACTTCATCCTTTTCGACACCCACATCTCTGTGAGTAACCCAATTTCATTCCTTATTTGTGGCTCAGTAATGTTCCATTATACGTATGTACATCCTAAAGGAGATCAGTCCTGACTATTCATTGGAAGGACTGATGCTGAAGCTGAAGCTCTAATCCTTCGGCCACCTGATGCAAAGAGCTGACTCATTGGAGAAGACCCCGATGCTGGGAAAGATTGAGGGCAGGTGGAGAAGGGGTCGATAGAGGATGAGATGGGTGGCATCACCGACTCGATGGACATGAGTTGGGGTGAACTCCGGGAGTTGGTGATGGACAGGGAGGCCTGGCGTGCTGCAGTCGATGGAGTTGCAAAGAGTCGGACACGACTGAGCGACTGAACTGAACTGGACATGTTCTTTGTGTGTTCATCTGTTGATGGACATTGAGGTTGGTTCCAAGTCCTGCCTGTTAGAGATAGCACTGCAATGAACGTGTGGACACAGTGGGAGATGGGCAGGGTGGCATGAACTGAGAAAGCCTCACTGCCATATGCACAGGACCGTGTGTAAAACAGACGGCGAGTGGGCAGCTGCTCTACAGCACAGAGCTCAGCCCGGGGCTCTGTGATGAGCCAGAGGGGTGGATCAGGGGTGGGGGCAGACTCAAGAGGGAGGGGAGTGGGCAGCTGCTCTACAGCACAGAGCTCAGCCCGGGGCTCTGTGATGACCCAGAGGGGTGGATCGGGGGTGGGAAGCAGACTCAAGAGGGAGGGGAGTGGGCAGCTGCTCTACAGCACAGGGCTCAGCCCGGGGCTCTGTGATGAGCCAGAGGGGTGGATCGGGGGTGGGAGGCAGACTCAAGAGGAAGCGGAGTGGGCAGCTGCTCTATAGCACAGGGCTCAGCCCCGGGGCTCTGTGATGAGCCAGAGGGGTGGATCGGGGGTGGGGGCAGACTCAAGAGGGAGGGGATATCTGTACATGCACAGCCTATCTACTTCACTGTACAGCAGAGACCAACACAACATTGCAAACCAATGATCCTTAAATTAAAAAATTACAATTAATTAAAAAAAAAAAACTGGCCCTAGTTCTCTTTTGGGGCCACCATGAACTAACAATCACTTTCGGAAAACCTCTCTACATTCTTGTATCTCCAGACTTCCCTACACCCCAGTTTGTTACACGACCGCTAACCCCAAATGCTGCTGCTGCTAAGTCACTTCAGTCGTGTGCAACTTTGTGTGACCTCATAGACGGCAGCCCACGAGGCTCCCCCGTCCCTGGGATTCTCCAGGCAAGAACACTGGAGTGGGTTGCCATTCCCTTCTCCAATCAATGCGCGAAAGTGAAAAGGGAAAGTGAAGTCGCTCAGTCGTGTCCGACTCTGCGCGACCCCATGGACTGCAGCCCACCAGGCTCCTCCGTCCATGGGATTTTCCAGGCAAGAGTACTGGAGTGGGGTGCCAGCGCCTTCTCCGACCCACAAATGAGACATTTTGAATCTAACAAGTTATGGTTTTGTTTTGTTTTTTTTCCCTAGAAGAAAGAGCCCAGCAGAGTCAGCGCGGGGGCAAACGGCGGCAACCTCTATTCCATCCTAGAGCGCCATGTCTGATCATCTCACAACCCTTGCTCCAAGGATGATAGATGCACGTGGGGCCAGTGAGTCACAGAAAGAGATTTGCAGGATGGAATGCCGTCAGCACGTAGATTGGGAAGCTCTGGTTGCCACTGGCAACTGCCTGAGGCTGAGATGAAGTAGACTCTGCAAAAGAGGCCGATAGCCTGCTGTTGCCTGGACTCAGAGGAGACAGTGATCCTGCTTGTTTAAACAAGGTTGCCTCGGTATGCTTGCCCTTGGCAGCTTGCAGCTTCCACATGGATGTTTACTAGTAAAGAATCTTCACTTCCTGAGCTGATGCTTACTGAGCGCCTACTGTACGACTGGACCTTAATGATGGTAAGATGCCCACAGGCAAAGTCACTCCTACACACTTACTGTGTTACTCATCCCAAGCTGGCTTGTGGGGAGGAAAACAGTTCTTTATCAGACCTGCTCCTTGGGACTTTCCTGGTGGTCCAGTGATTAAGGATCCACCTCTCAAAGCAGCAGACACAGGTTCCATCCCTGGTCCAGGAAGATCCCACAGGCCAGAGAGCAGCTAAGCCTGGGAGCCACAACTACTAAGCCCGCAGGCACCAGAGACCACGCTCTGTGACAAGAGAAGCCACTGGCAAACCTGCACACCCCAATCCAGAGAGAAGCCCCTGCTTGCCAGAACTGGACAAAGGCCGTGTGCAGCCAGGAAGGCCCAGCACCATCAAAATAAAATAAATAATTAATATATATATATATATATTTTTAACTTAAAAAAAAAACATGCTGTTTTGCAATTCAAGCATCTTCCCAAAGACGCAAAATATTTTTCTCCTTAATTTAGCTGAAAATGTATTTGTTATATTATGGCCCAAAGAGTTAATCTTCAGTTATCCAAGCTGGTCTTCTAGGTATCTTTTTTTTTTTTTTTTCAAAGAATTTCCACTGCTACATTCTTTCTTTCATTTCAGGATGGACTCAGAAAGAATAAGGGCTAATGGATCAATATGTATAAATATCTGTGCTGAATTCTCAGTGAAATGTTATAATAATCATGGGATGATCCCATCTTTTTTAACACATGTATCGCATATAAAAAGATGAATTTGTTATGTGTATGCTACCTGTGTGTGCTGAGTCACTCAGCCATATCTGACTCTTTGCAACCCCATGGACTGTAGCCCACCAGGCTCCTCTGTCCATGGGATTCTCTAGGCAAGAATACTGGAGTGGGTTTGCATGCCCTCCTCCAGGGGATCTTCCCAACCAAGGGATCGAACCCAGGTCTCACTTATTGCAGCTGGATTCTTTACCATCTGAGCCTCCAGGGAATCCCATGAATACTAGAGTGGGTAGCCTATCCCTTCTCCAAAGGGTTGTGTGAGTGTGTGCATACATATACAGCTGTATGTTTTTCCATTTGCTCTTATCTTCATAGTAACAGTTTCCAGAGTAATCCGCTAATTAAATCTGGGGGCTTTAAACAAAACTATATTACTTGAACTTTATTTTTTTTCCCACAGAAGCGTATTTAACATGTGAAATAGCGGCCCCAAATTCTTAGGTCATATCTAAAAAATACTAAGTGTATTCAGAGAACACAATTAGTTTTTATTGGACACAATTAACCAGATACAAAACACCATTAGCCAGATAAATATCATGCCAAATTAATGGAACCCACTGAGATTTCATTTTGCCTGCTTCTTAAGAGAAACATTCCATCATACCAAAAATAAGCTATGGTAACATAATTCTCTCTCCTACTGTGTATTTTTTTTTTAAACCTCGCCATTTTCTGAGGTATCCTTTAAAGCCAACCACATATCAAAAATCTTCAGTAGAGAAGCAAAGACTCATTAAAAATATGTTGATTTGCTAGCTCTGATCATGATGCCTTTAAATCTACAGACTTTCTGAGTTCCATATAGTTATTACAGTTGAGTGGAAAGAGGTATGCCATTTTATAGATAAATACAACTTTTATCACTGATTTATGCTGAGAACATTTCTGGAGCAACCATACCAGAATGAAGCAAATTCCATAGTCAATTGACTTTAGGTCAAGAAGTGGAAACTGGTTTTCTCATTGGTTTCCCGCCCCCGTTCCCCCTTAAGAACTATTTTATAAAACTATTTTATAAAACTGATCCTTTATATATCACCCAGGAAGTTTCTATGAATACTTAACAAGCAGTCACATTTACAAACACATTCTTCGCTCTGTTTGGGTTCACAGATTTCCTTTAGTTTCCCCTAATATTCATCCTTCTCTTGGTGGATGCCGAGAAATTAAATTGTTTTTTTCTTTACCTTTTCCACAATCAGAATTCAGAAGACCTCTGTTTATAGTCTTTGTTTAGCCAGATATTCTCGACCTAGAAGGCATCAGAGTCTTAAGGGAGTTTTTAAAATGATGACCTGGATCACTCACACCATTTCTGAAAAGCTACCAGTGATGCTCTGTATGGTGGGGTCTTTTTTGAGTTGACTTTTCCCCTTTCGATATTGAAGACATTATGCCGGGAAACTCACTACGTGGGCTCTGCCTGCTTGTTCTCATAGCAAGGACAAACTTCAGGGCTCTCATTTCTAACAGCGAAGAGGCAGCTCTCTTGTTTAGCCCTCCAATAATTCCGTTTTTTGCTTCAATTTCCCCCCGGGGTACTCCATTAAGCAATGCGTACTGAACTACTGCAAAATTGTTGATAATCACAACATGGGGATCTGCAAATATTCCCGCTGGACCTTTAACAAAGGAAAAATGACTTGACCTTGTAGAGAGAGGTCCACTCTAACCTACATTATGCCCACACATATGCATGGGATGGTCTCTCAAACCACAAGCAAGTACAACAACTGAGTTATAATATTCTGAAGGTAAAAATGGACGGCTTTTGGCTTTTTCTGTGCTGTCCTTAAACCCCATTAAATAAACTTTTGCCCCTGCAAAGGAAACATATTCCTATAGACATCACCACTTATGAGGCTGGCAAAAAAATGTGTTCGAGTTTTTCCAAAAAACATTGTAGAAAAACCCAAATGAACTTTTTTGGCCAACCCAATACAAACCATTTGTCAGATATTTGTAACTCCGTGTATCTGTGCATGCCAAATTGTTTCTTTCGTGTCTGACTCTTTGCAACCAGATGGACTGTAGCCCACTAGGCTCCTGTGTCCTTGGGATTCTCCAAGGAAGAGTACTGGAGTGGGTGGTCATGTCCTGCTCCAGGGGATCCCCCCAACCCAGGGATCAAACCCGCATCTCTTGTATTTCCTGCGTTGGCAGGTAGGATCTTAACCACTAGCACCACCTGGGAAGTCCTCTATCTCCAAACACACTGGTTAGATAGGTTGTGTGTTTTTCTCATCCCATTACATTAAATGTTGGAGGAATAAAATATTGCCATTTAGAATAAACCCATAAAATCGTTCCAGATGAGTTAAGGACTCCATAATATGTGGTTTATCCATACGATGGGATCTTACCCGGCCTTAAAAAAGGAATGAAACTGTAGCTCACTCCACACCTGGGCTGAATCTTGAGGACACTGTAGGGAAGGAAAACGAATTTCGCCTCTATACGTCTGAATTCTTGGCTGAGATCCCCGTAATAAGAGACAGATGAACAGGAGAAAAATAAGCAAGTTTATTAACATGGGTGCCTCCTGTATATACATGGGAGAAACCAAGGAAAAATGAGTAACTCCAAGAGGTGACTTTGAACTGTGGCTCTCAAAGGTCTTCAGCAAAGGATAAAAGCTTAAGAAGAAATAGCGGGACACAGGAGACTAGCTTTAGGCATCCAAGGTCAAACTGGGGAAAGTTTGACTAATGGCAGATAAAGCCCAGTTGGGAAAGTGTTAGGTAGATTCCTGGCTCATGGGGTCTAAAGTTGTCTCTGATGAGTAGCTTTTGTCTTTCCTGGCAGAGAAGGGAGGAAGAATATCATTGCAAGGCTATGTCCTGCTTTTAGGCAAATCGAGGGGTACAGGGAGCTTTGCTTTTCTCCTATCCATTTATTCTCACTGGCCTTCAGATCAACGCAACGGAACTAGCGTATTTTGGAGTTGGCATATTCTGGCGACTCTTCAACACTGTGCTCAGGGAAATAAAACAGACGCCAAACGATACACATCGCGTGAGTCGATGTATATGTGGTTCCTGGAACAGGCTGAATCATAGCTACAGAAAGTGTGGCTTCCAGGGAATGGGGGAGGGGAGGGGCTCGGACGAAGGGAGCGTGACGAGTGACTGTTTAATGAGGAGAGAGTTTCCACAGCTTAGTAGAAAACAGACTTGTAGTTGCCAAAAGGAAGCGAGGCGGATGCATTGCGAGCCTGGAATTAGCAGATTGTAAGCTATTATGTATAGGATGGATAAACAAAGTCTTTACTGTATAGCACGGGGAATTACATTCAACACCCTGGGATACAGCATAATGGAAAAGACTATTTAAAAAGAAGGGACACGTACGCGTAACAGAGTCAGTCTGCTGTACCGCAGAAATGGACACAGGATACGTTAACTGTACTTCCACAAAATTGATTTTAAAAATAACTCTGGGGTTTCCGATTGGGAAGATGAAAACAGTTCTAGACATGGGAAACAGTGATGGTTGCAAAACCGTGTCAATGTATTTCATACCACTGGCCTGGTAACAGATATATAACTCACGTGCCTGTATATGTGTACATAAGTGAACTACTAGGCTGGATTCCTGAAACTAACACAATATTCCTATGCCCCAACATAAGATAAAGACTGTAGTCAGAAAAATGCCACTGATGTGTACACCTAAAAAAAAATTTAAAATGGTAACATCCTGTTATGTATCTTGCTGCTGTTTTGCCACTAATTTGTGTCCGATTCTTTTGCGACCCCACCGTGGGATTTCCCAGGCAAGAATCCTGAAGCAGGTTGCTATTTCCTTCTCCAGAGGATCTTCTCAACCCAGCACTCTGCTTCCTTAAAGACATAGATTCTCAGCCAAATGCTGCACAAACAGAATCACAGCAAACAGCCCATTTCATATATTTTTGTTGTTGTTGCTGTTTAGTTGCTAAATTGTGTCCAAGTCTGCAATCCCATGGACTATAGCCCACCAGGCTCCTCTGTCTATGGGATTTCCCAGGCAAGAATACTAGAGTGGGTTGCCATTTCCTCCTCCAGGGGATCTTCTCAACCCAGCAATCAAACCAAGGCCTCCTGCATGGGCAGGTGAGTTCTGTGCCACTGAGTCACCTGAGAAGTCCATGTTATGTGTATTTTACCATACTTTTAAAGGGTGGCCCAAATAAACATCCAGAGAAGGCAATGGCACCCCACTCCAGTGCTCTTGCCTGGAAAATCCCATGGAAGCACCAGCCTGGTAGGCTGCAGTCCATGGGGTCGCTAAGGGTCAGACACGACTGAGCAACTTCACTTTGACTTTTCACTTTCATGCATTGGAGAAGGAAATGGCAACCCACTCCAGTGTTCTTGCCTGGAGAATCCCGGGGATGGGGGAGCCTGGTGGGCTGCTGTCTATGGGGTCGCACAGAGTCAGACACGACTGAAGCGACTTAGCAAATAAACATCAGGAATAGAGTATAATGATCTTTTGGGGGAGAGGGGGATGGAATAGAGTAAGCAAGGGAAAGTGAGGTGGTAGAATCAGTTCTAGAAAGTTCCGTGCCATTGAAAAATGGAATCTTTCCTGCCATCTCAGTAATCAAAGGACGTCACAGTCACCAGCTCCTGAAGCCGCCATTCATGGTGAGCCCCGAGGGAGCTCACGAGGAAGGGATACCTGCTTTCTAGCAGCCATCAGACTGCAGCCACTCCCCATGGTAAGCCCTGAGGAAACTCAGGAGGTGAACACACAGGATACTGGTCCCCGATAGCTGAGGTGCAGAGTTTCAGTGCACCCAGACTCTTGCATTTCCCCATTCACAGAGAAGTTCTAAATTCCTTGGGATATCTGACCTTATTTAATTAACAATGAGCTTCCCTGATAGCTCTGGGAAAGAAAGAGCCTGCAATGCAGGAGATCCTGCTTCGATTGCTGGGTTGGGAAGATCCGCTGGAGAAGGGATAGGCTACCCCACTCCAGGATTCTTGGGCTTCCCATGAGGCTCAGACAGCAAAGAACCCACCTGCAATGCAGGAGACCTGGGTTAGATAGCTGGGTTGAGAAGATCCCCTGGAGAAGGGAAAGGCTACCCACGCCAGGATTCTGGCCTGGAGAATTCCATGGACTATACAGTCCATGGGGTCGCAAAGAGTCGGACACAGCTTTCACTTTCACTTTCAATTAACAACAATTTTTCTACGTTCAGAGTACCTGCCCTTTGTCGCTAAACTATATAACCCGGCTCCTCCCCCACCTCTTCGAAGCAGTTTCTCGGAGCTATCTGAGGTGCTGTCTCCCAGACTGCAGTCCTCATTTTACCTCAAATGAAATGTAACTCACAACTCACACTGTGCATATCTTTCAACTCCATGCACACTCTGGAACCACGGTGGGCTGAGTCTCTGTCACCCACAGGATGGACTGTAGCAGAGCAGCAAGAACCATGGTTAGACACGTGGCTGATGTAAGCCTGTGAACTTGGCACTTCACTCTGTACCTGGAGAAACATTTATCACCATTTTCCTAATCTATATTATCTCCTGCATTTGACTCCAACTTCATCGGCTCACTATTCATTTTTGGCTGCGTCTGTTCTTTGCCGACAAAGGTCTATACAATCAAAGCTATGGGTTTTCCAGGAGTCACATACAGATGTGAGAGTTGAACCATAAAGAAGGCTGAGTGCTGAAGAACTGATGCTTTTGAACTGTGGTGTTGCAGAAGACTCTTGAGAGTCCCTTGGACTGCAAGGAGATCCAACGGGTCAATCCTTAAGGAAATCACTCCTGACGATTCATTAGAAGGCCTGATGCTGAAGCTGAAGCTGCGATAATACTTTGACCACCTGATGAGAAGAGTTGACTCACTGGAAAAGACCCTGATGCTGGGAAAGATTAAAGGCAAAAGGAGAGGAGGGTGGCACAGGATAAGATGGTTGGATGGCATCACCAACTCAACGAACATGAGTTTGAGCAGACTCTGGGAGATGGTGAAGGACAGGGAAGCCTGGCATGCTGCAGTCCATGGAATCTCAACGAGTGGGATATAACTTTGTTGAACAACAACAAACCCTAAGGCAAGAGACTCTCATGGGATTGACAGCAGCAGTGGCTGAAAGACCCAGAAAATGCATTCCTCCCACCAAAACAAGTTGAATTCCTCAAATAGTTTAGCAGCTCAAACCGCTACCAAGCTTGCAGAGATGCCTTGAGGAAACAATGAGCTATCTGTTTCCACATTCCTGAATTGAGTCATCTTTTTTTTTTTTTTTTCTTTTTTTCTTTTTTGTCAGCCTCATAGAAAGAATTCTTCTGAAATGCCAACTGTCTATGGTAACCTTCCGGGAGCTGCTGTCCACCGCCCCCCCCACAGCCCCCACCGCCCAAGCAGTGTGAGAACAACTGTGTGGAGAGCATTTTCCAAAATAAGACTTGTCTCTCTGCCAGGACACAAATAGACTCTGCAGCCCGAGGGAAGACCCTCTCTGTCTCCCACCCGTTTCCTTAATCCGTAAACCGCAGCGCCAAGGCTGTCTGAGGAAATGAGTAAGATGACCTCCAGGCAGTCCTCGGGGTTTTGAGAAAAAGTCTTGCACACGTGGAAACGAGAGGCGTTAGGATAGCAACCTGCATGCTACCAGGGTTCGTGCTAAATGGATGACTTAACCCGGGGCAGGAAACCGTGGAGTCCTTCTGGGATGCTTTCTTTCTCCTTCCAGGAAATGATCTTTGCAGATGAACACATCATTGGTCCTTTAGCTGCCTTTATTCTGATTACTCTCAGTCTGTAGCCATAGCCTCTATGACCCGGGTCCCTATATGAGAGCCACATGAGGATAAACAGCAGCGCCAGGAGTCAACTGGGACCAGGCACCCAGGGGGTTCTTAACCTGTGTCAAGGTGCCCCCTGATGATGCTGGCTTCCTGTTCCACCATGTAAACTGCTCAGGAAAGAGGGATCAGGTCTAGTTACTGCCGTTTCAAAGGCAGCAACACAGACCCAGAGACACAGGGTGGTTCAAATGTGGCCAGTCTTCCTCCTCCCTGCCAGGCTCAGGAAAACTCTGGCAGACACAGCCCTGGACAGTAGAGTCCATTCTCCCCAAACACTGAAAGAGGAGCAAGGCTCAAGGGACCTGGAGCTCGGAATAGGAGCTCATCCTCCAAAGTGTTTCCCCAGGCCCCAGGCGAGGATCATCCTCTTAAGAGATTAGGATTAGGGAATGTCACTTCCCTCTTCACATGCCCGAGGGACCCTACAGAGCCAGGGAAATGAAACCCCAGTGCTCAGCACTCAGCCTCTCCCAGCCTCTGCCTCTCAGAGCCGCCCCTCCTCACTGGAACTGACCAAGCCCTGTGGCAACTGTTGCACTGAGCCTCTGGATAGAAACCGGCCAGTTCCCAAACCCCATATTAGGTCAAATATCCACCCTGCGACCCACCCTACAGCATCCTAACCAAACACCTAATGCCACCCTTCCAGGAGGAAATTTTTTATCCAAGTCTTGCAGCTCCGTGGAACCCGCGTCATTTCCTACTCCTGGGGATCTTCCCGACCCAGGGATCGAACCTGTGTCCCTTGTGTCTCCTTACACTGGCAGCTAGATTCTTTCACCACTAGCGCCAGCTGGGGAGCCCTTCTCTGTCTTGAGGCTACTGAGCATGCTGCACAGTCAGTCATGTCCAGCTCTGTGCGACCCCATGGACTTTAGCCTGGGAAGCTCCTCTGTCCATGGGATTTCTCAGCAAGAAGACTGGAATGGGTTGCCATTTCCTCCTCCAGGGGATCTCCCTGACCCAGGGGTCGAACCTGGCTCTCGTCCACTGCAGGCAGATTCTTTCTTTATGACTGAGCCACCGGGGGGAGACTCAAGGCTATAAGAACTGGCTATGAGCTTGCAAAAGGGGTCGTCTCTCCCTTGAGCCCACTTGCTCTCCCCCCAGCATCTCCCACTCTAATAAAATCTATTCTCCTCTCATTCTGTCTCATATCTAGAAGTCCTGTTCCACCTTGCACACGGACCATGGCAATCTCCTTTGGAAAGGTTCTCGATGCCCGAGACGAAAGGAGCCCTTCACTGCACTGTGTGTGTTTCACTCAAGGCAAGGTATGGCGTTTCCCCCTCTGGTCCAGTAGGCCACCCACCGACACCTCCTCAAATGTTAGTTCCATCCAGCAGAGGTATCAGCTTCCACTCCCTGGGCTCAGATCAGAGCCCGGCTTATGAGCGGCCCTCAACAAAGGCTGATTGGGTGGAGTGGGTTATATATGAACAGAATCCTAAACAGGATGGATTCCGGGGCTCAAATCACAGGGCAGGACTTTCCCGGCAGTCCAGTGATTAAGCCTCTGTGCTTCTCGTGCAGGGGACACAGGTTCTATCCCATCTACCCATCTGTCTATCTACCCATATACACATCTCCATATTATCTGTCTGTATCTCCCCATCAGTACATCTATTCATGTGTCCATCTCCCCATTATCCATCTCCCCATCTATCTGTCTATCCCTCTGCCCATCTATCCGTCTCCCAATTATCCAGTCATCAATCTCCCCATCTATCCATCTCCCCATCTATCCATCTCAGATCTCCCCATCTATCCATCTATGCATTTATCCACCTCCCCACCTATCCATCTCACCATCTATTCATCTATCCATCACCCCATCTATCCATTTCCTGTCTATCCATTTATTCATCTCCCCATCTATCCATCCATCCATCATCCCATCTATACATCTATTACATCTTTTCATCTACCCATTTCCCCATCTATTTATCTATCCATCTCCCCATCTATTCATCTATCCATCACCCCATTTATCCACCCCATCTATCCATCTGTTTCCCCATCCCCCATCTAGCCATCCATCCATCTTGCCATCTATCCATCCCTCACCCCATCTAGCCATCTCCCCATCTAGCCATCACCCCCATCTTCCCATCTAGCCATCTAGCCATCTCCACATCTATCCTTGTCCCCATCTATCCATCTCCCCATGTATCCATCTGCCCATCTATGCATCTCCCAATTGTCCATCTACCCAGCTAGCCATCACCCTATCTATCCATTTATCCATCCTCCATCTAGCCTTCTATCCATCACCTCATCTATCCATCTAATTTCCCCATCTATCCATTTATTTATCTCCCCATTTATACATCCATCCATCATCCCATCTATACATCTATTCACATCTTTTCATGTATCCATCTCCCCATCTATCCACCTATCCATCTCACCATCTATTCATGTATCCACTGCCCCATCTCCCCATCTATCCATCCCCCCATCTATCCATCACCCCATCTATACATCTCCCCTTCCCCCATCTATCCATCTTCCCATCCCCCCATCTATCCATCTTCCCATCCCCCCATACCTATCTCTCCATCTATCCATCGCCCCAAGTATTTACTCCCCCATCACCCCATCTATCCACAGCCCCATGTCTCCGTGGCCCACCCATCTCTCCCCATCCATCATCCATTTCTCCATCACCCCCGCACACCCATGGCACCATCAACGATCAGAAGCTTGTGACTGCACAAAGTTCCTGTTTCCCTGTTTTTCTTACAATTACTTTAGCGATCTGATTTCATCTCAAGCACATAAGCGTCAAGGCATGTTTGCAGCCTCCGCCCCCCCACCCCGCCCATCCTTGTGGGCATTGCTGTGTGTGGCTCAAACACTGGACGCCACCTTGCTCAAAAGATCTTAAAACCAGCACAGATCTTGTCATTTATATGGCAGGTCACTATAAATGATAGAGACAAAAAAGTATGCTATGCGTTGGGCTGCCCGGTTGAAAGGGACGAGTTACTTTGCTTTATGTCTCTGCTGCATAGAAACATCACTTGTAGGCTGGAGGAAGAGACTTAAGGTTTCTCTGTGTATTAAACGCTGGGTCATTTTGCAGACTGCACAAACCTATTTGTCCAACCCCTGGATGTTCTACCAAGGCCAGGAAATACCCGTCCAGTTCAAGCCCTGCTCGTGGGGTCTGGCTGACTCAGACCGACCCAGCACATATTCTGCCCACCCATCTGACCCCCGGTTGTCAGAGTCCCAGGTGATTAACCCACAATGTGTACAGCCCTGATTCAGCACCCTGGCCCTCTGGCTCATCTCTGTGCCCTGTCTACAAATGCGGGGTGGGCAGCCCAGCTCAAGATGCTATCAAGTTAGTGAGCCAAGAGTTCTTGGTGATGATATTAGACATATTTCTTTGAGATTCTCTGTAGTTTGCATTCAACTAGGATGAGGAGGTTAACTCTCTTTGCCACAGGCAGTAGGCTGGACAAGGAACGTGGTTTTCACCAGAGGAACAGGGCATCAGCTCAGTTCAGTCGCTCAATCATGTCCGACTCTTTGTGACCCCATGAATTGCAGCACGCCAGGCCTCCCTGTCCATCACCAACTCCCAGAGTTCACTCAAACTCATGCCCATTGAGTCAGTGATGCCATCCAGCCATCTCATCCTCTGTCGTCCCCTTCTCCTCCTGCCCCCAATCCCTCCCAGCATCAGGGTCTTTTCCAATGAGTCAGCTCTTTGCATGAGGTCTCCATCCCTTCATTCTCTCTGGAGTTATTTCTCCACTGATCTCCAGTAGCATACTGGGCACCTCCCGACCTGGGGAGTTCCTCTTTGAGTATCCTATCATTTTGCCTTTTCATCCTGTTCATGGGGTTCTCAACAGGGCATGATGACCCGCAATTCCACTGTACCATACAAGGCATTACTGATGCTTCGGGAGGAGCCCCAGAAGGTTGGGACCCCCAAGCTTCAGAAGAGTAAGATGCCCCACATTGGAAAGTCTTTATCGGATCTTTGCAAGAAACACCAAAGGGTGGTTGGGCTTTCCAAGAATGCAAGCTCTTGTTCGCCAGGAATCATGCTTTTTCAGCTGTGTGTTACAGGCAATGAGCTCAATGGTAGTCACCGATAAGCCAAAGTTACTTGTTTAGCTGTGTCTTTTCCACTCAAGCACAGTATCCCAGAACAGGGCAGCATTTCAAATAGCTTGTCAGAGACATGGAATGAGGGGACTCTCGCGGGATGATAGCCTTTGTGGTGCAGGAGGAGGCGGGTGGTGGGAGGCAGCTAAGTGCAGGAAGGGCTATGTGTCAGGGATGCTGGGACCAAAGAAATGGGCATAAAGGATCCCCCTCAGAGGGGAAAGAGAAGAACAAGGTCCCACAGGGATCAACTCTCACTTCAAACCCGTAAGGCAGGTGACCAGAGTCTGCAACAGCTTATCGTTTTATGGGAACCTTACTATATCTTGATTACAGAAAAATGTGAAAATCTAGATAGTCAAGAATTCAACCGTGTAGTGATAACCACGGACAAACTTATAGCCAGACAAGCGACAGGCATATAGTAAACGGGCAGCTACACAGAGGCAGATACACAGACACAGATGTTTAGACAGACCCATGCAGAGATAGAAACATGGACAGGTGAGCTTGCTAGCTAGACATGCTAATATAGACAGATGCTGGGAAAGACTGAAGGCGGGAGGAGAAGGGGACGACAGAGGATGAGATGGCTGGATGGCATCACCGACTCACTGGACATGAGTTTGAGCAAGCTCCGGGAGATGGTGATGGACAGGGAGGCCTGGCGTGCTGCAGTCCATGGGGTCGCAAAGAGTCAGACACTACTGATCAACTGAATTGAACTGATTGAGAGTAGACACGACTGAGCAACTGAACTGAACTGATAGAGAGTCAGACACGACTGAACAACTGAACTGAACTGATAGATGATAGAGATAGAAAGATAGGTATAGTTATAGGTAGGTGGATAATAGATATAGGTGTATATAGATATATCCTATCTAAATATATAAGTATGACTTCATATGACATATAAGCCAAATTTTGGATATATGTTGCTCAACCTTGCATGGCAAACCATATAAAAGTATAGCTAAAAATCTCCAAAAAGAAAATATAACTGAGTCTTCAAAACAAACTTCATCCATTTTTCTTTTAATATGATTGACACACTGCCGGTGTCTTAAATTGGCTACCTGTTCCAGTTACATATATACTATATTCAAAAACCATGTGTGTGTGTGTGTGTGTGTGTGTGTGTGCATATCAATATAAATTTATATGAACTATATTTACGTGTACTTTATAATATGCATGAAAGTGAAAGTGAATTCTCCAGGCCAAAATACTGAAGTGGGTTGCCTTTCTCTTCTCCAGGGCATCTTTCCAATCCAGGGATTAAACCCAGGTCTCCTGCATTGCAGGTGGATTCTTTACCAGCTAAGCCACAAGGGGAGCCCAAATAGGCATATAATATGCAATTAATATTATATACGCATACACAATTCGTTTTCCAAAAAGGAGTTGTTACTGATCATTTTCTTCTAACTTAACAGTGGATCGTAACCATTTTCCCATCTCAAAAAATAATTTGGCATCGTTTTGAGCAACCGCATAGCATTCCACTGGGTGGTGATTGTAAGAGAAGAAAACGTCCGTCCTTTTAGGTTCTGAAATAGGAGCCTGTGAATTAAACTGACATAAGGCAGATTAACAAGGCAACAGCACGCACATGTTAATTAATGTTTTGCATACACAGAGGAGCTTTCGCAGGAAAAGTCAAGACGTAAAGAAGTGCTTAGGACTCACATGCATTTTTCTTAAAAGAAAGATGAATTTGTGGAGAAATGACAGGAGGAAGGCAGTGTAAATGACTAGGGGCAGTGAACTGTGGGAAGATGGCTACCACATACACAGGGGAACTAATGCAAGGTCACGGGTGTTTCGAGGTGTTTGCACTGCCTCCCGGCTTGAATTCTGGAAGACAAAACAGACCACAAACAGACATGCCAAAACACAGATAAGTGAGGTGCTACCAGGAGATGACGTGTGAGACATCGAAATTCAAAGAGCAACGTAATCAAGGCTGGTTTGGGCTGAGGACCCTTGAACTTGGCCCTGATGATGCAAAACCAGAGAGGAAGACCCACCCTGGGGACGTAGGATCTTTAGACCAAAGGGAAGTGTTCTGATGGCCAGATGGAAGCTCATTAAATTTACTAACGTGGACGAAGAAGTTCAGAATGCACCTCCAGTGCAATAAAGTTATTTTGAGCTGAAGACATTCGACAATGAACAGATGCAAGAAAGAGGTCCTGTTGGAACCCTCCCTCGCTGCGTCAAAAAGAGTCTCCCATAAGATGTCAACTTTGGTAAATTCCCCTTCAAGGAAGGCTTCCTGCACCCTGGAAAATGAACTCCCATCAGCAAGGCAGCAAGGAGGGAAACCACTTGAGTGGACATTGTCACAAATCTATCCAACCTGTGATGAATTCTCTTGAAGAGCCATTAATCCCTCCTAAATGTTATTTATACCTCCATAAATACCTTTCTCCCTGCTTTCCCTTCCCCTGCAAAGATGATCTATCAGCTCTAAATGCTAGCATCTCAAGCTGCCTGGCTGTGTGAGTTCCCAGGAGTGTATGTGTGTGAATAAACACTGTTTTCCCTCTCGTTCCTCTGTCTTTTGTTAGTGAACTCTGCACCGTCTTAGTGATGGAATACACAGGGTGGAGGAAAAGCTTTTTCTTCCCTGATGGGATTAACCACGTAACAGTATAAAGTACAACTTTTCACGCCAGGCAAGAATACTGGGGTGGGGCTGCCATTTCCTACTCCAGGGCATCTTCCCGACCCAGGGATCGAACCGGACTCTCTTGTATCTCCTGCAGTGCCAGGTGGGTTCTTCACCACTGAGACACCTGGGAAGCCCCCAGTGCGTGAGTGAATCTATGCAAAAGTCACCTTCCACACAGAATATCATCTCATACCATTGAAGACACACCATCCACTCAGAATTTCATGGGAAGGGAGAGCTGGGCCATTAGGCAAAAATGTGCAAAGCAATAAGAGTGTAGAAGAGGAAAGAAATACCACGATGTACAGAGAATGTGATTATCTCCACGGAAATTCAAGGGAATCTTTGGGGAATCTATGAAGAAGAGTGTTCTGCAAAGCTGCAGAAGACGAGAATAACACACAAAGAAAAGAATACGCGTTCCGTTACACCAGCAACACAGCATTGGAAAACACCCCTAGCAAGCATTATATTACAAATATGAGCAATTTACAATTAAGCTATCAATTATACAATACCTAAAGTACACCTATCATAAGACATGAGAGCTCATTAGAAAGAGAGACGAACAAGACCACGTTTATGAAGACCATACAAGATGTCACAGACGACTAGACAGACTTTGAGCTCAGTTGGTAAAGAATCCACCTGCAATGCAGGAGACCCTGGTTTGATTCCTGAGTTGGGAAAGATCTGCTGGAAAAGGGATAGGCTATCCACTCCAGTCCTCTTAGACTTCCCTTGTGGCTCAGCTGGTAAAGAATCTGCCTGCAATGCGGGAAACCTGGGTTTGATTCCTGGGTTGGGAAGATCTCCTGGAGAAGGGAAAGGATACCCACTGCAGTATTCCGGCCTGGAGAATTCCATGGACAGTCCATGGCGTCGCAAAGAGTTGGACATGGCTGGGCAACTTTCACTTCCCACTAAAGGGAAGATGCAACAATCTTTAAAGATGGTTATTATCCTCTGAGTAAGCCATGAGTTCAATGCCAATCAGCTAGCATAACCACGATAGAGTATTTCTTTACACTGGAAATGATGGTGATTTTTTTCACATGGACAGTGAGTGTACAAGAACTGCCAACACTATTTGGAAGGATAATAAAAGTTGCAGGCAATTCTCCTACTAAACAGCATTACAACAGGATACATCACATTAGAAGGTTTATAGAAGGCAATGGCACCCCACTCCAGCACTCTTGCCTGGAGAATCCCATGGATGGAGGAGCCCGGTAGACTGCAGTCCATGGGGTCGCAAACAGTCAGACATGACTGAGCAACTTCACTTTCACTGTTCACTTTCATGCATTGGAGAAGGAAATGGCAACCCACTCCAGTGTTCTTGCCTGGAGAATCCCAGGGATTGGGGAGCCTGATGGGCTGCAGTCCATGGGGTCGCGAAGAGTCAGACGCGACTGAGGGACTTTACTTTGACTTTTCACTTTCATGCATTGGAGAAGGAAATGGCAACTCACTCCAGTGTTCTTGCCTGGAGAATACCAGGGATGGGGGAGCTTGGTGGGCTGATGTCTATGGGGTCGCACAGAGTCGGACACGACTGAAGTGACTTAGCAGCAGCAGCAGCAGCAGTAATTAAAATAATCTGATGCTGGACAGTGAGCTTAACTAAAGGAACAGAGAAGAGGGATGAGAAGTTGATGGAGGTGTTAATAGGAACATAACGTGAGGGTTTCCTGGTTGGTGGTCCAGGGGTTAGGAATCCACCTGCCAATGCAGGATACCTGAATCTGCTCCCTGCTCCATGAAGATCCCACATGCCACAGAGCAACTAAACCCGTGTGCCACAAATACTGAGCTCTAGAACCAGGAGGCACAACTACGGAACCCACGGTCAACTGTGATTGAAGCCCATGGGTCTAGGGCCCCGAGCTCTGCAACGAGGGAAGCCAGCAGACCACACACCACAGCAGGGAGCAGTCCCCACTCTCTGCAATTACAAAAAAGCCCACGCACATCAATGGACATGACTTTGGGTAAACCCCGGGAGTTGGTGATGCACAGGGAGGCCTGGCATGCTGCAGTCCATGGGGTCGCAAAGAGTCGGACACGACTGAGCTCCTGAACTGAAACACTGAATACCCAGAGCAGCCCCAAATAAACAAACATTAAGAAAAAAGAGAAAGAAATGTAAGGTGACAAAAATTCAGGGCCAACTGATGGGGTGGGGTATACACAGGCTGCTCAATAAACGGTGCTGGAAAACTTCCGTCAGGTAGATGGGACAGAAAGAGAGGAGAGATTCCTGCATTGCAGTACTAAAAACAAATATGCTGAATAACTAGGGAAAAAAAAAAAGCATATCTAACTTGAAAATGGAAGTGTCCCACCGATTGGAAGAAAGTATTGAAAATACGTGTGAGACCTTGAACTAAGAAAATTTCCCAAAGGCACTCAACATGCAAACCCTATGTAAAGGAAATATTGTCATTTTCCTGTTGTTTAGTTGCTAAGTTGCATCCAACTCTTCCGCAACCTGGTGGACTGGGGCTCACCAGGCTCCTCGGTCCATGGGATTCTCCAGGCAAGAATACTGGAGTGGGTTGCCATTTCCTTCTCCAGGGGGATCTTCCCAACCCAGGGATGGAACCCGAGTCTCCTGTCTCTCCTGCACTGGCAGAGAGATTCTTCATCACTGAACCACCTGGAAAGCCCAGATATTGGCATGTCAAGTCACATTCAGTCCAGAATTTGTGCTCTGTAGAAGACAATGTAAACCAGTTTAAGAGACAAGCCATGGACTAAGGGATAGACTTCCAAGGGATGGACTGGTTGGAGCTCTTTGCAGTCCAAGGGACTCTCAAGAGTCTTCTCCAACACTACAGTTCAAAAGCAGCGATTCTTCAGTGCTCAGCTTTCTTTATAGTCCAACTCTCACATCCAAACCCAAAGTGGATTACTTCCTGCCTCAGCAAAGGGCTCCTACACCTCAGAAAGAGAACACTCAAGGAGAAAGCTATCAATTAGTATAAGAAGGTGATTTATAGTCCAGGGAACTGAATAACAAAAAGCATTATAAAAATGTGTTCAAACTCTGGAAATTAAGAAAGTATGCCTTGAAAGGTCAGGGAACTAGCCTGTGATACCAGGTAGACTGGTCTAAAAATTACAAGAAAAGGCAACATCAAGTGCTCTTAGGCTGTGGAAAATGGTATTTTTAATACTCTCATAATTCTAAAAAGCAGAGACATTACTTTGCCAAAAAATATCCATCTAATCAAGGCTACGGTTTTTCCGGTAGTCATGTATGGATGTGAGAGTTGGACTATAAAGAAAGCTGAGCACCAAAGAATTGATGCTTTTGAACTGTGGTGTTGGAGAAGACTCTTGAGAGTCCCTTGGACGGCAAGGAGATCCAACCAGTCCATCCTAAAGGAAATCAGTCCTGAATATTCACTGGAAGGACTGATACTGAAGCTGAAACTCCAATGCTTTGGCCACCTCATGAGAAGAGCTGACTCATTTGAAAAGACCCTGATGGAAACATGTCTAATATAAGAAACGAATCACCAGTCCAGGTTCGATACAGGGTGCTTGGGGCTGGTGCACTGGGATGACCCGGAGGGATGGTACAGGGAGGGAGGTGGGGGCGTGGTTCAGGATGGGGAACACGGGTACGCCCGTGGCGGATTCATGTTGATGTGTGGCAGAACCAATATGATATTGTAAAGTAATTAGCCTCCAATTAAAATAAATAAATTTAATTTTTTTTAAAAAGGCCCTGATGCTGGTAAAGATTGAGGGCAGAAGGAGAAGGGGATGACAGAGGATGACATGGTTGGATGGCATCACCAACTCAATGGACATGAGTTTGAGTAAACTCCAGAAGTTGGTGATGGACCGGGAGGCCTGGTGTGCTTCGGTCCAGGGGTCGCAAAGAGTCGGACACGACTGAGGGGCTGAACTGAACTGAGCTGAATTCGGAAATATTTCACTTTTTTAAATTTATTTTTTAATTGGTGAAAAAAATGGTTTACAATGTTGTATCGGTTTTTGCAATACAATGCAAACTAGTCATAATTTTATATATATATATCCCCTCCTTCTTAAGCCCCCCTCCTCTCCCCATATCTCACTCCTCTAGGTCATCACAGAGCACCAGCTCCCTGTATTATACAGCAACTTCCCACTATCTTTCTTTTTTTTTTTCAGTGTAAGAAGCCACGGTGATTGGATTTAACAAAGCTCAGTGATGGCAGATTTACCTCGAAATGGGGAAGAAATCTGTGGTTCCCCCCACCTCGAAATGGGGAAGAAATCTGTTGTTCCTCCTGCCTCAGAGTTTTTTTTTTTTCTTGCATTTTCATCCTTTTCCCTTATATCTTTACTTGCAGTAAGCCAAAAGACCTAAAACATAACAGCCTCAAATAAAAGTAACTTCAGGTGCAATTTAATCTGCAATAACATCAAAAGTCACACCCCACGGCAAAGACTTTTTTAAAAAGGACCATTTTAGCCTTCTCACCAAAAAGGCATTTCCTGAGTTACAATATCTTATAGAAGAAAGTGGATATATTCAAACTTTGAAAGGTCAAGGAATAATAAAACTATCTCATTATGCACTTACTACAAAAAAAAATGAATGTATGTTCCACAAAACTGAAGAGTATCAGCTGTTTGCAAACGTATGCTCCACAATTTTCTTTCCCTTTTCTATTTTTCGTGACATTTTCACGATATTTGAAAAGACAAACACAAAGTCATGAATAAGAAATGATCCATCTGCAGAAAAAAATACAACAATAACTAAAGGCTTGAATGAACGAAGGCGTGTATGCTCAGCTGTGTCCACCTCTTTGCATCTCCCTGGACTGTATCCCACCAGGCTCCTCTGTCCATGGGATTCTCCAGGCAAGAACCCTGGAGTGGGTTGTCATTTCCTGCTCCAGGGGATCCTCCCGACCCAGGGATTGAACCCACGTCTCTTGCATCTCTTGCCTTGGCAGGCAGATTCTTTACCACTGGGAAGATTCTTTACCTGGGAAGCCCAGATATTGGCATAAGCCCACCTGCTAGACAAGAAATATCCTGCCAGAAAGGCACTCATCGCAAGATGAAGCAAAGCTGTGATTTCAGGACTTAAAGGAGTTTAGTTTGATCTTCCAGTTGTTACACTGGAATAATTCATTAATTAAACAGGGTTCAAAATGCAACAAAGAATCCATCCAATATGCAGAACTGGTTAACAGGATCTCCCAGTCAGTTAAAGCCTGGGGAAATCAATAACAATTCCAGCCTCACCCACCACTGCAAACAGAGCTCTGAAGAACTTCAAAAAGTCTGTTTTAAAGACCCAACTCTGCGATCCAACACAAGCAGGGCGTTCTGAACACGCACCGGGCACTCGAGAAGGGAAAACATTTCTTACTAAATGAATTGACGAGGGAAGGGATGGAAGAGCTTGCCCTGGCCCCTGATCGTCACTGCTCATCACGATCTGCAGGTGTTTCTTCCTGGGTTCAGAGTGGCTGGTCCCCGGAGACCTGGCCACAGGCTGTTAGGGACCACACAGCACAGGGGTGCGATCTCAAGAATAATACCAGCGAGGCTCAGCTGGGAGAATGCTGAGCTTTCTCCAGGTGGATGTGATGTGCCCCAAATTCTGATAGTTCCCATCTTCCTCCAGCTTCTGAGGCTTCCCTGGTGGCTCAGCTGGTAAAGAATCCGCCCGCAATGCGGCAGACCTGAGTTCGATTGCTGGGTTGGGAAGAAGCCCTGGAGAAGGGAAAGGCTACCCACTCCAATATTCTGGCCTGGAGAATTCCATGGACTACAGTCCATGGGGTTGCAGAGAGTGAGACACGACTGATGCAGAGTGAGACACGACTGAGTGACTTTCACTGGGAGGGAAGGGTTTCCCATGTGGCACTTGTGGGAAAGCACCCGCCGGTCAATGCAGGAGAAGCAAGAGATGCAGGTTCGATCCCTGGGTTGGGGAGACCCCCTGGAGAAGTGCATGGCAATCCACTCCAGTGGTTCTGGCCTGGAGAATCCCATGGACAGAAGAGCCTGGCGGGCTACAGTCTACAGAGTCACAAAGTGTCGGGCACCACTGGGTGGCTGAGCACTGGCGTCTGAACACAGCAAGCAAGCATGCCGTCTTTTCCCCACTTCTCAATGCTGCAGCTGAGTCCTTCTGCCCCTCTGGCTTCCTCCTGCATCCAGCTTCAGAGAGGACGGAGACATGGACGTCAGTGGTGTTTGTTCCTCATCATGGTTCAGATGACAAATCTTAACAGCTGTTAGGAATCAAGATATCCATGGCCCCGTGTCACGACTCTATCTCTGGCACACATGTTAAAAAATGTATTCTAAAGCAAATCCTAACATGATTTACACGTCCCTTTCTTCTCAAGCGGAGATGGTCATAAAACACACACTTCAGGAAATGTCACCCATGTAAAAACTAGCTGAAAGAGTTTGTTGTTTTTTTTTTAATGTGCAAAGACTTGTAAAATATATCACCCATAAGTCTTTCTGGAAATAAATAAACATTTGCAGAGGTACTCCAGTGAAAGGCGAGATCAATCAAAACTGAAATTTACAACTAACCATTAAAGGTGTGGTAACAGAGGCAGCAAACAGGAAGCTAACTATAGAATTAAGTATAAGTAATGGTGACAAATAGGACTTCCCTGGTGGTTCAGCTGGTAAAGAGTTTGCCTCCCAATGCAGGAGACCTGGGTTCGATCCCTGGGTTGGGAAGATCCCCTGGAGGAGGAAATGACAACCGACTCCAGTATCCCTCCCGGGAGAATCCCATGGACAGAGGAGCCTGGTGGGCTACAGTCCATGGGCTTTGCAGAGAGTGGGATATGACTGATCAAGCACACACACACACGGCTTAGTCGGAGCAAGCATATATGGTTTCTCAAAGGATTAGGTAGTGATAGTTAAGTTGTAAAAATAACCAGGGAATGTTCTCCAAGCCCCTCTGTCTGGCTTCCTATTTTAGTGGTGGGAAAGCATTTTGGGAATCTTCTAGAAAGGTTTCCTACATGCACAGCATGCTATTTATTCCAAATAAAGAGTTGCCTCCACAGACAATTGCTCTTGCAGTCTCAAAGTTGTCAGAAAAAAAGAAAAAAGATTTATTACTCAGTATTTATGAATAAACATCATCATTTTTTTTTGCCAGATGCCATGAAAAATTTAATTGACTCATTTTTGATAACCCATGGCCACGAGCTAATTCATTTGCTTGCCATTTCACTGATAATTTATTCTGGGAAGTTTAGAGACACAATTTACTGCTTGGAAATCATACTGCTGTCATATCGTTATCTAGAGAGTTTTGCTAGAGCCACGTTTCTCACTGATAAAGCCTGCCATACGATCTTTCAAATTATCTTGATCGGGCTTCTGCAATGAGGAAATTGTGTAGCAAAAATTGCTTTTCTCCCCTATAAAGCATCTTCGAGAGGGTGTTTTGTTTTCCTAGGTTTTTTTTTTTTTCTGTTCCTTTTTGATGAAAAAACATGTAGCATTCTTGTGATCTCCATCCCTGAAGATCCAGGTCTGTTCTTGCATTTAATCCACCCATTTACCCATTAAAGGACCTTACTAAACCTTTCTCCCATCCTATCATTTCATGGCAAACAGATGGGGAAGAAGTGGGAACAGTGGCAGGTTTTATTTTCTTAGGCTCCAAAATCACTGCAGATGGTGACTGCAGCCATGAAATTAACAGACGCTTGCTCCTTGGAAGGAAAGCTATGACCAACTTAGACAGCATATTAAAAAGCAGAGACATTGCTTTGTCAATAAAGTCCATCTAGTCAAGGCTATGGTTTTTCCAGTGGTCCTGTATGGATGTGAGAGTTAAACCATAAAGAAGGCTGAGCTTTGAAGAATTGATGCTTTTGAACTGTGGTGTTGGAGAAGACTCTTGAGAGTCCGCTGGACAGCAAGGAGACCCAACCAGTCCATCCTAAAGGAGATCAGTCCTGATGATTCACTGGAAGGACTGATGCTGAGACTAAAACTCCAATAATTTTGCCATATTTTGCGAAAAGCAGACTCATTTGAAAAGACCCTGATGGTGGGAAAGATTGAAGGCAGGAGGAGAAGGGGACAACAGAGGATGAGATGATTGGATGGCATCGCTGACTCAATAGACATAAATTAGAGCAAATTCCGGGAGACGGTGAAGGACCGGGGAGCCTGGTGTCTTGCAGGCCATGGGGTCACAAAGAATAGGACATGACTTAGTGATTTAACAACAACACATCTTTACTGTAAATGAATTTGAGTGTTAGGATCTAATAAAGATGCCATTGAAATCACAGATAGATTAGAATCACACAATCCTAATGTATAAAGTAATGACGTCATCCCAAAACATGTTGATTTTTTTATCTTACAAAGTCACAGAAAGAGTTCTAAGGT
The DNA here is from genome assembly GCF_016772045.2 of Ovis aries. Lineage (NCBI taxonomy): Eukaryota > Metazoa > Chordata > Mammalia > Artiodactyla > Bovidae > Ovis > Ovis aries. The sequence goes on along the minus strand of NC_056080.1, from coordinate 3,008,914 downwards.
CTTTAATCCCAGACACCAATGCTAGCTCTATTTTACAGATGAGACAACTGAGCCAGAGGGAGGTCAAGTGTCTTGCGGAAGGTCACACAGCTGGTAAAATGAGCAGCTTGAGTGTCTAATTCCAGCATGTGTCTTCGCCATTACAGAGAATTGGACAAGCTACCACAAAGCATCGCCACGAATGTCACTCCACTTCCCCCTAATATTTACATCATACACTTTCAAATGTGATAGCAACAGTCTCTCACCAAAATGGCAAAGATTAAGACATAAAAAACACTGTTGAAAATAGCACCCTTGGTTGTCCCTGATGGACATTCAAAATGCATATGTCCTTTGAAATAAGAATGTCATTATCGGAGCATAGCCTATTGAAAAAGCCACATACATACTCATCCAAGTATGCAAATAGATTCATACCAGATTTTTTTTTTATGGGGGTCCTTGTTTACAGTAGCAAAAAACCGGAAACAACGTAAATGCCCGTCAGTACCATTGTTCAGTCAAAGCCTAGCGTGCTCGACACTCTCTGAGTTTCTGAGTGTCTCAGTGGGAGGACAGTGAAAAATCCCCAAGATAGATTGCTAGGTGAAAGAGACATTGCAAAATAACACTGAGAGGTCCCGTGCGCGTCCCATCACATTTTGTGTGGTTTTGAAAAGGAGCGAAAGCACGAAATAGGTAAGGGAAGACACACTACTAATTGTTAGAAGTTTTTCCTTCTGCAAAGTAGGAGGGGGTGGGTGAGTTAGTTTACGGGAACGGGGGAGGATCGAGACGGGAGGATGGAGACCTTTCTAGATACGATGGCTGTGAATATAACTGAAGTCGTGAATGAATAAAGCTGCAACTTGCGCGCTCTGATCAGTCTGTCCCACACTGTTGGCATTAATCATACACATATATATATATTTATAAAACGCATCTAATTTATAAAAGTCGTCTAGCAGCTGTGGAGCACCATTTTTCTTGCGTGCACTGCAGCCTGCCTGCAAAGATGCATGAGTGATCCAGCTCCAGGGAAGGAGGCAGATAGCGATGGCGGGCACTTACCATAAACGCCCGTCTCAGAGAGGGTGATGGCTTCTGACTTTCCACCTGCGTTCCAGAAGGCATGCCGAGCACAAGAGAGGAGAGACGGCTTGGGCAGGGAGGAGTACTAAGGACTCAACTGCCTGCTGTTCTCCCAGTCTCTTATTTTGATTTCTTCTTCCGCATCTCCAGAGAATCCTATACAAAGGCCAGCTTTTATCCTCTAACGGCTCTTCTTCCTGTCTCCTCTTTGACAACTCTTTTTTTTTTTTTTTTCCTCCTGGCGTTACATTCTGGGTCATCTTGTCAGAAGTATCATTCAATGCTTAGTTATATATAATCCCTTTGGAGGTTTCCCTTTGATTAATATCTACTCCATGAAGGTACTTTTAAGTCAGTAATACTATATTTCACACACACACAAATCTGTTTATCCCTTCATCCCCCAAAAAAGATTTAAGAATTTATTGAATTTCTGTATTTTAGATGGGGTGTACAATGGGGTTATTACAATATTGTGTGATGCAATACGGTGGGGGAACACAGTGGAATAAGAAATTTTAAAAAGACTTTGGCCCTAATGAATTTTAAATCATACTAGAGGAAATCTAATATACAAATAAACGTGAAAAATTAATCAGTGGAGCAGTAGGTAGAATAACTGGAACCCTTCAAGAAATCAGCTCCAGCTGATGAAAATTACTGGATACCAGAGGGAACTCTAGTCAACACTCTGTAATGACTTATACAGCAAAAGAAACTAAAAAAAGTGGATATATGTGTGTGTATAAGGGATTCAGTTTGCTGTAAGCCTGAAACCAACGTCACACTGTAAATCAACTCTACCCTGATAAAATTGATTTTAAAAAAGAAAGAAATCTATTCTTAAGCCCTGGAACCTGCAAATTATATATGGAAACAGGGTCTTTGAAAACGTGATTTGGGGTCTTGAGATGGAGAGATTATTGTGGACTAAGCCAGTGGGCTCTGAACACGTCACATGCATCAAGAAGGCGGAGAGCGATTTACACACACAGGGCAAGACACTGTGAAGGTCTCAAAGACTCGGCAGATACGACCGCAAGAACAAGGGCGCCTGGAGCCTCCCAGAAGCTGGAAGAGGGGGAAAAGGAACCTCCCCTTGGGGTCTCCAGTGAGAGCTCAGCCCTGAGACACCTTGATTCCTGACTTTTAGCCTTCTGAAATGTTAGAGAATAAATTTCTGTTGGTTTTAAGGCACCCCACCCCAAGTTTGGGGTAATTTGACTTCATTGCTATTTAGTTGCTAAGTCTTGCCCGACTCTTTGAGACCCCATGGACTGTAGCCCACCAGACTCCTCTGTCCATGGGACTCTCCAGACAAGAAGACTGGAGTGGGTTGCCTTGCCCTCCTCCAGGGGATCTTGCTGACTCAGGGATCAAACCCCGCATCTCCTGCATTTGCAGGCAGATGCTTTAGCATTAACTCACCAGGGAAGCCCCGATAGTGATGCTGCTGCTGCTGCTGCTGCTGCTGAGTCACTTCAGTCGTGTCCGACTCTGCAAGACCGCTAGTGGTAATCAAACAAGAAAAAAAAAGAAAAATAAGGAGACAGAGGAGGAGAAGTAACTGTGTCAATATACTTTAATTATGTACAAATAATGTATTGATGTAACAATACATATAGCAATGTATTGTATGAAGAAAAGCTATGACCAACCTAGACAGCATATTCAAAAGCAGAGACATAACTTTGCCCACAAAGGTCCGTCTAGTCAAGGCTGTGGTTTTTCCAGTGGTCATGTATGGATGTGAGAGTTGGACTATAAAGAAAGCTGAGTGCCGAAGAATTGACACTTTTGAGCTGTGGTGTCGGAGAAGACTCTTGAGAGTCCCTTGGACTACAAGGAGATCCAACCAGTCCATCCTCAAGGAAATCAGTCCTGAATATTCACTGGAAGAACTGATATTGAAGCTGAAACTCCAGTCCTTTAGCCACCTGATGAGAAGAGCTGACTTGTTTGAAAAGACTCTGATGCTGGGAAAGATTGAAGGCAAGAGGAGAAGGGGATGACAGAGGATGAGATGGTTGGATGGCATCACCGACTCGATGGACATGAGTTTGAGCAAGATCCAGGAGTTGATGATGGACAGGGAGGCCTGGTGTGCTGCAGTCCATGGGTTCATAAAGAGTCGGACACAACTGAGCGACTGAACTGAACTGAACATATAACAATTAGCAATGATGTTTATTATCCTGAGGGAGATAATGGTGGAAGTTTCTAGAAGGACAGGGCATCATGAGAAGAGGTCAAATTCTGGGTAAATTGTGAAAGTTCAATAGATGGGACATGCGATGGGGAGTGGATGGACATTCCATGATGACAGCCTGGGAACCCATGGCAAGCTCTGCAGAGTGGACCCTCAAAGGCTGGCTGATGCAACGTCATCTGCCAGCCCACGATGTCTGCTGCAAGCTGTGGACAAAACAGTGCTTAGGACTGGCGACTGTCCCCAAACTAACAAGGGTTCTGTGTGTGCGCTCAGTCATGTCTGACTCTGTGTGACCTCGCAGACTGTGGCCCACTAGCCTCCTCTGTCCATGGGATTCTCCAGGCAAGAATACTGGAGTGGGTTGCCATGCCCTCCTTCAGGGGATCTTCCCCACCCAAGGATGGAACCCACATCTCTTATGTCTCCTGAACTGGCAGGTGGGTTCTTTACTGACTGCATCACAAGAGGTCTACACGTTATCAAACCATCATGCAACATGGTCGACCACCCAGGGGGAACAGGTGGTGGAGTAACTTATGACAGCATTGGTGAAGCTTCCTTTGAACTCAGGTCATGGTTATCTTTTCCTAGATCTGGAGGCTCCCAGGCTTGTCTGTGTCTTACAGTCAAACCGGAAGTTTTTTAAAACCCTGTACTCAAGCCGAACCCCAGACAATTATTTCCAAAGTCCCAAGGGTGAGACCCAGGTGGATGTATTTTTGAAAGTTCCAATCAGGCCCTTCCCCAAATGTTTCATGTCAGTGTCCTTCCTTTTCAGTAAGTCTTTATCTCTTAAACCGGTGATCCCCAACCTTTTTTGCATCAGGGACCAGTTTTGTGGAAGACAATGTTTCCACGGACTGGGGCAGGGTGGGGAGGGGATGGTTTCTGAATATTCGAGTGCATCCCATTTATGCTGTGCTTTATACCTATTATTATGACATCAGCTCCACCTCACGTCATCAGGCACAAGATCTGGGAGGCTGGGGACTCCTTCCACAAGCCGTTGTAGTCAGCTGGGGGGATTCCCCTGCCCAGGGATCCTATGCAATGTCAGGAGATATTCATGGTTCAGTTCAGTCACGTGCAACTATTTCCAGCCCCATGGACTGCAGCACGCCAGGCCTCCCTGTCCATCACCAACTCCTGGAGCTTGGTCAAGCTCATTTCGATCGAGTCGGTGATGCCTTCCAACCATCTCAGCCTCTGTCGTCCCCTTCACCTCCTGCCTTCAACCTTTCCCAACATCAGGGTCTTTTCAAATGAGTCAGGACTTCACATCAGGTAGTTAAAGTACTGGAGCTTCAGCATCAGCCCTTCCAGTGAATATTCAGGAGTGATTTCCTTTAGGATGGACTGGTTGGATCTCCTTGCAGAGATGGCAATTCATGGTTGCCATAACCTAATTAGCATCTTACTATATCCTATAGTCTGAGCTTCCTAGGTGGCTCCTGGGTTGGGAAGATCCCCTGGAGAAGGAGACAGCAACCCACTCCAGTATTCTTGCCTGCAGAACCCCATGGACGGAGGAGCCTGGAGGGCTACAGTCCCTGGAGTCGCAAAGAGTCGGATGCAACTGAGCACACACATACCATACAGTCCAGGGACGCTGCTCGATGCCCTACAACACACAGGAGGGTCCCCAAGAAAGACAGCTACCCAACCCCAAACATCAACAGTGCAGAGGCTGACATACTTTGTCCCAAACCCTGGGAATTTGATTACTGCCTTCATGAGTTCCTGAGTAACTGCCAGACTGTTGCACATCCTTTTTTTTTTTTTTTTTTTTTCCACTTTGGACTGTAACTGACAGTCTGAAGGTGGTGGGTGGAAGGAAGGAAGAGAGTGCTGAGTAGTGGAAACACCTGGGCTGAATCACCACCTCCCGCACACACACAAGTGCCTCTAGGAGGTTCAACAGGGGGACGATTAGCAGTTTTTGAGAACGAGGGGAAGCAACTATTTGCATACTCCTTTCCTTCCTGAATTGTGTCTGTGAGAGCTGAGTTAACGATATGATGAGTTTTAATGATGGGCTCAGTGTTGAGGTCAGATCCAAGGTCTTTGCTCCTTAAAGGTTTGGAACTAAGGTTCATCGGTACCGAAGGATGGGTTTGTCAGTGAAATCATGCACGTGGGCAGACAGGGCATCTCCACGTGCCAAGATGCCACGGCATCCTTCTGGAAACGGCAGATGACTGGCTGGAGACCCAAAAGGAGGTCCTCATGTGGCTGTGCGTGTCTGACCAGGGACCTCCTGACTCTGCTTTTGTGTTTGCGGGCAGTGGTCCCTAGGGGTTGTCAGCCAGCGCCCCTCTGGGCACCTTTCTGATCTTTACAAACTGAGGGGTGGGAGTTCTAGTGTTGTGCAGTGGGGGGACAGCAGGGACCCTGCCCCATGTCCCACCGTGCACAGGACGGCCCCTCAAGATGAAGACGCTGCAGATGAAACTGGGTATTAGATCGTATTACAGACGTATGGATGTGAGATCACATTATGAAATATTATATGATTATCTTGGCTATTACAAGGATATTGTCACTATGTAGGCAGTCCCTTGGATGCAAGGAGATCCAACCAGTCCATTCTGAAGGAGATCAGCCCTGGGATTTCTTTGGAAAGAATGATGCTAAAGCTGAAACTCCAGTACTTTGGCCACCTCATGCAAAGAGTTGATTCATTGGAAAAGACTCTGATGCTGGGAGGGATTGGGGGCAGGAGGAGAAGGGGACGACCGAAGATGAGATGGCTGGATGGCATCACGGACTCAATGGACGTGAGTCTGAGTGAACTTCAGGAGTTGGTGATGGACAGGGAGGCCTGGCGTGCTGCAGTCTGTGGGGTCGAAAGAGTCGGACACGACTGAGCTACTGAACTGAACTGAAGGCGTGGCAAAGATACATATTAAAGTCTGATTATGGGGGAATAGGTCCTTATCTGGGCTTCCCAGATGAGGGAATGGTTCGATGGCATCACGGACGTGATGGACGTGAGTTTGAGCAAGCTCCAGGAGATGGTGGTGGACAGGGAAGCCTGACATGCTGGAGTCCATGGGGTGGCAAAGAGTCGGACACGACTGAGCAACTGAACTGAACTGGGCTTTCCAGATGGCCCCAGTGGTAAAGAACCTGTCTGCCAATTCAGGAGGCTTAAGAGAGGCAAGTTCCATCCCTGGATTCAGAACATCCCCTGGAGGAGGGTATGTAACCCACTCCAGTGTTCTTGCCTGGAGAATCCTATGGACAGAGGACAGTCCACAGGGTCACAAAAAGTTGGACATGGCTGAAGTGACTGGGCACCCAGGCATGTCCTTGTCTGTAGGAGATACCTATTAAAGTCCTGGATGTCTATAACTTAATTTCAAATAGCAGAGCAAAAACCAAGAGCACAGGTGATACCTACCCCAAAGCAACGCAAACATTAACAATTTTGAATTTAAGTTGTGTGCATATGGTGTTCATTTCAGTATTCTTTCACATATTTTTTTTGGTTTTTGCATTTGGCTTCTTTTTCCATAGTAAAAAGCTGTATAACATAAACCAATAAAAGAATCCAGCCTAAATGTCAATGATGCTGAGGTTGAGAAACCCTAGACAGAGCAGGTAGGATGAAGACAAATATGAGCAGCCCTATCAATAATCTTTCTGGACACCTATGGCTGATTCATGTTGAGGTTTGGCAGAAAACAGCAAAATTCTGTAAAGCAATTCAGTTCAGTTCAGTCGCTCAGTCGTGTCCGACTCATTGTGACCACACGGACTGCAGCATGCCAGACCTCCCTGTCCATCACCAGCTCCCGGATATTACTCAAAGTCGTGTCCATTGCGTCCATGATGCCATCCAACCATCTCATCCTTATTGTTCAATAAAAATATAATAAGTGTAAAAAATAATCTTCAGTGTGATTTACTTACATACTGACATCCTCTCTCCTGCACGTGCTTGCTGCTGAGTTATCTGCTGTGCTTACAATCATGCCGTACCGGTGTGTTTTCTTTTTATCCATCGTGACAAAGTTCAAGGACCACCAGAGGTGTCCCTAAGGGCAAGCCTGGTAAGGATGGAAAACGTCTCTTCTGTGTTCCCCTTCGTGCTATACTTTACTTCTTTATCCTCAAGAGGAAGGTCGTGCACCCTGTTTCAATAATGGCCCTGTTTCAATAACAGCTGAACCCACCATCGAAACCCCCGAAAGGTCCCCCAGTTGCCACAAATGAGTCCCCCAGGTGGCTCCAAAATGTGTTCCTAACGGTGAAATACACTGACTCACTCGATAGAAGGGTTGCCATTTTAATTAGAAAACTCATCACGGCATCGTTTCCAAATCCCAAGTCATTTCTACCTTTAAGTACCAGTTTGCCTTTGTGTCTAAGGCAGTGAACCACTGACAAATTCGGGCTGATAAATTCTCCAACCTTTGGAGGATTATCTAGTGACATTAAATGTTATACTGCACACCTGGAATGCACTCCTACACGCATATGTACGGAAATGGTTACAGAGGTAACTAAATGTGTATCACCAATAATAAGAATTTAATATGTATGTATATATATCATATATAAACAAACATGTATGTGTGATGTATATACACACACAGATACATGCATAGACCCATGTAGGCATAAATAGATGGCATATATACGGATACATACATACATAATTAGATAGACATATAGGTAGATATGGTTTTTTCCCTAGTAGCTCAGCTGATAAAGAATCTACCTGCAATGCAGGAGACCCCAGTTCGATTCCTGGATAGGGAAGATCCACTGGAGAAGGAAATGGCAACCCACTCCAATATTCATGGGCTTCCCAGGTGGCTCAAATGGTAAAGAATCCACCTACAATGTGGGAGACCTGGGTTCCATCCCTGGGTCAGGAAGATCCCCTGGAGGAGGGCGTGGCAACCCACTCCAGTCTTCTTGCCTGCAGAATCCCATGGACAGAGGAGCCTGGCGGGCTACAGTCCGAGGATTTGCAAAGAGTCGGACATGACTGAGTGAGCGAGCAAAGAACAGCACAGTATAGGCGCGTATGACACACACATGCATTTTCTGTTCCTGTTTAATCACTCAGTCGCGTCCGACTCCTGCAACCCCATGGACTACAGCCCTCCAGAGTCTACCGCCCAGAGGATTTTCCAGGCAAGAATACTGGAGTGAGTTGCCATTTCCTTCTCCAGGGGATCTTCCTGACCCAAGGATCGAACTTGTGTCTCCTGTATTGACAGACGGGATTTTTTACTGCTAAACCACGAGGGAAGCCCCACGTATATACATACATAATGTATATATACATACATCCCATGATACATCCTAAAGGTTTTAAATACAAGTAAATCCCTGATAAAAACTTGCTTTCATGCCCTTTTTTTTTTCCCTTTCTTCAAAATGGAATTCTGCATGCTAATACAAATATTTCTGTCTTTTATTTTTAAGGCTGATATATGGTAAATTCTAGGTAAGTATCAGGGAGATGATATAAGTGGATTTATTGAATTAACTAGCAAATCTCTCCGGATTTGGATATTAGGTAGGTTCATTTAAAGCAGGCTCAGCAAACTGCAGTCCCCAGGCTGTATTGCCTGTCTTTTTTTTTTTTAAATAATGTTTTATTAGCACGTGATCATACCTGTTCACATAGATACTGTCTGGAATGTGTGACATAGACTGTGGGGGTCAAAGAGGCAAAATATTCATTATTTGCCCATGTACAGGAAAACTTTTGCCTACCCCAATACAGACTCAAGAGAACCAAGTTCTGCTATGTTTAAGGAATACGGACTAATAAGGAAACGTTTAAAGTAATAAGGAAACAAACACAAGAGCTTTCACTCAGGAGCAAAGTCAGATGTCCTTAAACTGGCTGCTTTCAAAAATCGGGAAAAGATGATATGACTCAGAGGGCTCTCTTCCTGAAAACGACCGGTGGGTTTATGTTTTAGACACATCGGTGACAACCGTCTTCCGGGTGTCATGAGCTGCTGCTTTCGTGGGTCTCTAAGAGCTGAGTTGAATCATGACAGTGTAGCCTTCATGATTAAGGAGAAACAGATCTACAGATGGTTACTGTGGTGATTGTATTTGCATGGGACCATTTTCCAAGCTGTGTGTGTGTGTGTGTGTGTGTGTGTGTGTGTGTGTGTGTGTCTCAGGGTGTGTGTTTCCCTCTTTCAGCACCTGTGTGTACATGTCCACACTATACCTGACTTAGAATACGAATCTCACTGCTTTCACTTTGTACTTCTGAGGGATGTACTGATTTTTTATGATAAAATGTCATTCAGTGTTAAGGAGCCCAAGTCTTTCAGTTCACCCAGGAGAGGATGTGAAGGGCTGAGAGATTTGGAGATGGGGACCTCTGATTCATTTAGCCTTTGCTAGCCATGTAAGCGTGCATTCCTGCAAACATCCTACATGTGTGAACGATGTCCTCTTGTTCTAAATGGATTATGTTGTGGGTGCAGCGCAAAGTGAAAGTGTTAGTCACTCAGTCGTGTCTGACTCTGTGACCCCAAGGACAGTAGCCCGCCAGGCTCCTCTGTCCACGGGATTCTCCAAGCAAGAATACTGGAGTGGGTGGCCATTTCCTCCTCCAGGGGATCTTCCCGAGCCAGGGATCGAATCCAGGTCTCTCTTGCATTGCAGGTGGATTCTTTACCATCTGAGCCCCCACAAGTCATCTCCTTACACCAAATCTGGGACTTCCTTTTGCTGGTCCATGCCCTCTGGCCAAAGACCACTCTGAACTGAGTGGTTGGATGTATCACTTGTTGCAAAAAGAAAACAAATACAGGGATGGCTTCTCAGGGCAGCCAACCCTGCGGATAACAGGAGCCCAGGAAACTATCTGAAGGATACACTCCAGACTCATCCAACCTGACGGATGGATAAGGATGCTGGGTGTGTATTCACCTCGTATGTCATGGTCTGAGGGATGCTGACAAGGCCAGCATCTCTCTAGAACCTCTGGCTATCCTGTACTTGGTCCCGGCATGCTTCCCATGGCGAGAAAGACACTCCAAGAAGAGAAGCAGGGGGATTGGCAGTGAGCAACTTGTGGCATGAAATGAGTGACTGAGTGAAACTCATTCAGGCGTGTCTGACTTTTTGCGATCCCACGGACCATAGCCCCATGGGCTCCTCTGTCCACAGGATTCTCCAGGCAAGAGTCCTGGAATCGGTTACCATTCTCTTCTCCAGGGGATCACCCTGACCCAGAGAGCGAACCTGAACCTCCTGCACGGCAGACAGGTTCTTTACCATCTAAGCGAGCAGTGAACAGCTTGTGGCACGTAGAAGTGGGAGCAGAGGCGCTGGGAATGGCCCACGGACTGTCTCCACTCCAATCATGAAATCTGTTCATATGCAGGTTGAGTCTGCTCCTCTAGGCATAACAGACAGTATTAAAGAGGGTCCAGGTAACTGGAAGACCATGGTGTCACTGGCCAACACACAAAACTGTTCTGGGAATAGTCTTCTCTGTCTGGCTTATCCCTCCCTCCATGGTTGGACCTTCCAGGTCACTGCCTACACACCGATTCTTTTTTTTGCTCCTGGCGAGGCTCCTGCCACACCTCCCTAATTCCATCCTGGCTTTCCTACTCAGATCTTCACTGAGTAGTCCACCCAAGCGAGCTTCCTAAAACACTCATTCTCTATAATGGACTTACTTCCCTGCTTCCCACGTCTTTCAATCAGATAATAAAATCCAGTTTCCTGGTCTCCATGCAAGACTCTCCACCATCTGGGGCTCACCTCTGCCCACTCCCATGGACGTCTCTGCTGGTCGGATCCAGGGATCAGCAATTTTTTTTCTGTCCGGGGACAGAGAGGACCACACGGTAAGTATCACTACCAATCAACTCTGTTGCCATAGCGTGAACACAGTCGTAGACATCACAAATGAGATAAGACCACACAGATGGCTGCCTCCCAGTAAAATGTCACTGATGGACACTTAAATGTGAGTTTTGTATACTCTTCATGTGTCAGAAAACACTCGTCTTCTTCTGACCTTTTCAACCACTTACAAATGTGAGCACCATTCTTAGCTCGACGGTCTGTAGCTTGATGACTCCTATGTGGCCACATGCCACCAAGTGGCTCCCTCTAGACCCTATGCTGGACACGGCTGGTCTCTGTGCCAGGGACGACATTGCCAACCTCATACATCGGGAAGGACTCTCACTCATCCTTCAAGAATCAGCAGAGATACTCAGGGCATGGGAGCTTAATGGCCCTGACGTACCCCAGTTGGCACAGTTGGTAAAGAATCCGCCTACCCATGTAGGAGACACAAAAGATGCAGGTTCTCTCCCTGTGTCTGGAAGATCCCCTGGAGAAGGAAATGGAGACCCACTCCGGTATTCTTGCCTGGGAAATCCCATGGACAGAGGAGCCTGGTGGGCTACTACAGTCCACGGGGTCACAAAGAGTCAGACACGACTGAGTGGGCACACACAAAGATCTTGAAAGGACAGGGTTACACTCCAACCCTTCAAACTCTATTGTAAATGGACAGTATTGACTTCAGGCAACAAAGTCAATCCCCGAGCCTGCAGTTAAGTTCTCCATTGCTTTCCTGAGGATGGTAAGTGGCTTGAGACCAGGGCTGTCTCCTTTCTCCCTCCTCAATACCTCACCTTCATTGACACATACAAAGTGAAAATGTTAGTTGCTCAGTCATGTCCAACTCTTTGCGACACCATCAGGCTCCTCTGTCCATGAAATTCTCCTGGCAGATACTGGAGTGGGTTGCCATTCCCTTCTCCAGGGGATCTTCCTGACCCAGGGATCAAACCTGGGTCTCCTGTATTGCAGGCTCTTTCATAATGCATGAATCAATAAATGATTTAAGGGTGCCCCAAGTTCGGTCTTAGGTTTCGCACTGGATCCGGTACAGAGTCAGTGGATATGCTTACACTTGTGTGTCTGACCTCTGGACTGGAGAAGTGTATCACAAGTATTTTTTTTCAACCTCATTCTCAAGTAGTAAGCTGCCATATTCTGAGTCATCTTGACCTTTTCAGGTACATACATATGCATGAGACATTTGTCAATATTTAAATACTGTTTAGATGATACAAAGGGACATTATGGAGTTGCTGTCCAATTAACTGCATAAATCATTTTTGAGGATTATCCAATTAGTGGCGAGCATATTGATCATTGGCTAATGTTAATTAGACAGCCATAATCGTTTTAAAATACATAGGAAATAATATCCGCTTTAGAAAGGTGTGTTTAAGTATAAGTTTAATCTCTGAGGTACTTAGGAAACTGCCCTTATGGGAATAATTTTACAGGGTCATAATACTCGGTAAAAATCCTAACTATTCTCTGACTCATTATTAAAATTCAAGATTGCAGTGCACCATATACCAAATGATGTATTGTACATAATGACTTTCTTATTCAATTTTTCTAATCTCTATTTTTCATTCCCTCGGGGTTTTTTTTTTTCCCCCTCAGTAATTGTCCAGAGCTTTAAATAAAAGAATAGTGGTGATTGAATCTTCACACGTCTTTATTTTTAGACTCACATCTTAAAATCTTCAGAATGAGTGGCAGAGAGTGTCAGAGAAAAATGCGTGTGCAGATGGTGCCTGAAAATCATGGTAGGCTATCACGTGTCCTTCAGCCCAGCGGACTGACAAAGAAGGGGAAAACCACGGAGGGAAGCGCGGCTGTGCCGTCCATTCTGGAAGAGGCTGCCTGTAGACTTTAGGCTGTGTGCCTGGCAGGACGGCTCTGGGGGTCTCCTCTGGAAAAAAAAGCTGCACACAAACCTGAATCCCGGTCCTGTCAACTGAACGCCCAGCTCAAAGGTCAGGACCAAGCAGACAGTCTGTTGAGTGTAGGGTGGGTTTGAGGACCCAAACTGATATGGGGCTTGTCCCCCATACCCTTCTGCTGTCTCTTGTCTGTGGAAAAACTTCAGCCAAAGAGTAAGTTTCAACCTGAGAGAAGTGGGGGAAAAAAAGCAGAAACAGGGAAACAGTCCAACAAGACTAAAGCGTTTAGCGATGAAGCGCGGACAAGGACGTCTAGCCCTTCCTCCAGGGCTACGGACGATATTCTGAGCTGTGTCCTATGAGCTGTCTCATAGATACTGAAACCCACAGCGGGTGGAGAAGTTAACTGCTCGATGACCGGACTGACACCAAGACATAAGTGGACGTCATGCCGAGAACTGGCCTCAAGGAAATGGGAGCAAACCCACCCTGGAAGGGAAGACCAACTGTACTTAAAAGAATCAAGATGACGCTCATCAGACCACGGGTGGCTTACTTCAACATGACTGCCAGAGCTGACTGCATTATTTCTGCATGTACCCCCTTCGCTTCTGCCTATAAAATCTGCTGCCCCATGACTAGCGGTGACGAGGATCTTGGTCTCTCAAAGGGAGTATCCCCTTAGCCCTTTCTGCTCTGGTTGCCAGCCTCCAAAATACACTTTTCTTTCTACCAACCTGTCCTCTCTAATGGCTTCTGAGACAAGAGCAGAAGGACCCCACTTTCAGTTACACAAGAAGCATCTCCTTATCAGAATCACGCTTCCATCACCTCCAGCGTGACATCAGAAGAACTCTTGGGTTGCCTGCAAGCTTCTCTTTTATGTTGAACCCTAACGCTTTCATGCAGAGCCTTACTGCACAACCGTGCCTCTGTTACCAGCGCCAGAACGCTCCCTCAGTCTCAAATATTCACATCCTGGGGACCCACTGCTCACTTAACAGTGCAGACGGGACTCTGGTAAACAGCCTTGAATGGACTCATTGTTCTGTGTCTCTCAGGGCTCCACACTGCCTCTCCAGGCAGTGCTTGAAAAAGCACCCAGACGCACAAAAGAAAATCTAGAAGAGCTTGTTGCTTGAACAAGTAAGAGCGCTAACTCCTCTCCAAAAGAGAAAGAGACTTTAAAAACGAGAAAAACAAGTGTCCACTCTGTGATCATGTATAATCACATCACGGATGCATTGAGACCAGCTAGCAATATGCCCCTGTAGTTGTTTTAATCACTCAGTTGTGTCCGACTCTTTGCAACTCCATGGACCGTAGCCCACCAGGCTCCTCTGTCTGTGGGATTCTCCAAGGCAAGAGTACTTGAGTGGGCCACTGTTTTCTTCTCCAGGGGCTCTTCCCCAACCAGGGATCAAACCCATGTCTCCTACACTGGCAGGCAAATTCTTTACCAGAGAGCCAGCAGGGAAGCCCAGAAATCTGCCGTAAGAGAGGTCATTAGGCTTGTGTTTAGGTCACTGATGACTGACCTTGCCAATATCCGAGGCTGAACAGTAACAGCAGATGTAGGGTAGGATCAGAAATAAGCAGGAGGTGAGACTTGTGAACGTGAGTGCAGATGATGCTGAAACTGGAATAACACTGACAGATGGTGCTTGGCAACCACGTTGGGACGCACAGGGAACTCGTTCATTTACAGATGCTCTTGTTCTTCTTTAAAAGGTTGGCAGTGAGAGAGATGGGGGGGGAAAGGATGGACTTGGTCCTTGGTTCCCTGGAGACTCGAGGGAAGAAAGGAAGCAGATATCTATCATTCTGCAGGGGATACGAAAAACCAAGGAAGGTTACTGCTTGATAATGATGCTTTTCCCCCTTTCATCAGAAGATTGACCTGGGACTGGGGAGTGGTGAGATGGAGCTGATTTGCTGCAAGGACCAAGGACAACGGAGAAGGGTGTGGAGGTTAGACCTTGACTGTCTAGAGAGGTGATGGTAGCGACTGAGGTCAGATGGAATGGGGACTGCTAGGGAAACCTGCAGAAAGGAAGAACGTGAGTGTCTCATTCACGGTGGACGGTTAATAAAGGGGTGAGCGTTGAGGTCCCTGATACAGTAAACAAAGCATGATGGGTTTCCTATGAGGGCTGAGTGTTAGATCTGTGTTCCGCATTTTGTCTGCAGGATGGCTTTGCTTATGACGTGGGAAGTGATCCTTTTCACGAGCTATTTCTGCAAGTACACATCTCCTCCAACAAGCCACTTAAGAATCAGCTTCCATGAGACCTCCTTGCTGGTCCAGCAGCTAAAACTCTGTGCCCCCAAGGCAGGAAGCCCAGGGTTTGATTCCCTGGTCAGGGAACTAGATCCCACATGCCACAATTAAGAGTTTTCATGAAGACCCAGAGCAACCAAAGAAAGAAAGATTTTTAAACAAAGGAAGAAAGAAAGAATCTACCTTCCTACCTCTTGGAAGGAAACGAACAAGATGAGTTTCTAGCATCATCCCTTTCACTGGAACCTCTCACCGCACTGTGAAAATCGCCCTTTCAGTCTGTCTGGGGACCACAGAGATGACACGTGTAATTTTTTTTCTTCTCCTTTTCTTCCAGCAATAATTTTGGCCTCGAGGCATGAGATTTGATCATGAAACAGGCCACTGACTAAACCACAGGCAGATGGCAGAGGCCTGAGTCCGGTATAACTCACGACAAATAAGTCATGACGTTAAACAGCCCCAGAGGAGGGCATGGCACCCCACTCCAGTATTCCTGCCTGGAGAATCCCCATGGACAGAGGAGCCTGGTGGGCTGCAGTCGGACACGACTGAAGCGACTTAACACACACACGGCATTAAATAGGCACAACTCAGCCTGGTGAGATTGTGTGAAGCAGGTGGGAGGCATGCCTCTTGGATGTTTGTGGCTCCTTCCATCAAGAGGCTGGACAAGGTCAAGGCGACATGCAGGGAGTGAGTGCAAGCATCCTGTTGGAGCCCAGAGCCCTCCATGAGCACAGGGCTTGGTCTGAGCTTCCGAAACATAACATGTGTAATAGGGAGGGAACCTGGAAAGAATGTGATCATCACATTGGAAGTGTTCTAGGGTGATTACATCTCCTGGGGAGCCTTGGCCACCAAAGGCACTGTGTGTGTGTGTGTGTGTGTGTGTGTGTGTGTGTGTGTGTGCGCGCATACAGGCATGTGTACTATTCATGATCAAAGACAACACACATTGTCTCTTCCCCGGTCGGCTTCCGCACGTGGTACCGATGTGGTATTTTCTGCACCTCGGGTACCAGGTGAGGGTTGCTGACTTGGCTGAGTGCAGGCAGCTGGATTTCTCTGTTGGAATCTGTGACCGCTGCTTGCCCTGCTGGGAAGGGGTGGGCTTTTGCATTTCCTTCAAAGAGACAATTGAATTAAAAATGTCAAGGAAGTCACAGGGAGGTGTCCATCCCAACTGTGAGACGAGCCACGGGCCTTCCAGGCACACTCACTCACATCAGTTGAGGTTTTGTAATTAACCCAGTAGCTACTTCAACCAGGAGGCCCGCAGGGGACATGGAGATTCTGTCTCAGAGACATCCTGGGGAGTTTCCAGGTTAGCGACCCAACGGCAGGGCTACCACCAGAGCATAAAAAAAAAAAAAAAAAAAAAAAAACCTCAAGAAAGTGTGCTGTGTCCTTCACACACGGGAAGAAGAGGAAAGTGGGACCCACACCTGCTTTTCTTCATGATTTCTCTTCCTGACTCGCTTTGCAAACCCCTTTTCAAGCTCTCTGGCTTCCCATAAAGAAGTCACAGAACCTGGTGATGGAGGAATATTTTGGTCCCTCATCATGTTTTCCTAATTACCTCCTCCAGCTCTCCATTCCACGAATTTATTTAGTAAACAGCTTGCTCATCAATACTTCAGCAATTGAAAACACAGAATGCTTCCTTTAAAGAGAAAAAGAAGTAACGCAGCATGAAGCCAAAATTCTTACTAGGTAAGGAGAAGCTTTTTGAGGGTCCATCATTTTTCAAGATAGAAGGGCGACCTTTCACCTCACTTTAAGAGGCATCAGACACAGAAAGCTCATTATCAGAGATGCTTAGATGGGTACTTCTTGTTGCTTCTTGCCCCAGAAATCCCCATGTTTGTGTGAGTCGTATTTTAACAGTGAAAACTTATAAATTATGCAAGATATTTTTACAGGAGGAGGAATTTAGCGAGCACTTAAGCTGAAGCAGGGTTGGTGTTTCTGAAGCCTCGAGAGAGGTTTAGAGAAGAAAAATTGTGGTCAACCATCAACTCTGGTGGCTCAGACAATAAAGAATCCATCTGCCAATGCAGGAGACTTGGGATCGATTCTTGATTTGGGAAGATCTCCTGGAGGAGGAAATGGCAAGCCACTCCACTATTCTTGCCTGGAGAATCCCAGGGACAGAGGAGCCTGGTGGGTTACAGTCCATGGGGTCACAAAGAGTCTGATGTGACTGAAGTGATTTCACTTTCAAAATACTGATGCTTTTGAACTGAGGTGCTGGAGAATACTCTTGAGAGTCCCTTGGACTGCAAGGAGATCAAGTCAGTCAATCCTAAAGGAAATCAACCCTGAATATTCATTAGAAGAATGGATGCTGAAGCTGAAGCTCTAATACTTTGGCCACCTGATGTGAAGAGCTGACTCATTGGAAAAGACCCTGATGCTGGGAAAGATTGAGGGCAGGTGGAGGACATGGCTGGATGGCATCACTGACTCAATGGACATGAACTTCAGCAAACTCCTTCCCTGTTCTTATATCTTCTTCCCTCTCCAGATAGTACATTCTTTCTCTCTCATCCATAGTTCTAACCCTAACCCTAACCCTAACAGGGTAATGTGTGATTTTTTTTTTTTTTTTTTTTTGCTCATTTCCTGACCTTCCCTGCCTCACCATCGGGCCTGAGGGTTTGCCTTTAACCCTCTACTCAAACTATTTCACTGGAGGGAATTCATCCATGAGATCAGAGGGAAGAAGTTCACGTGGAAACAGTCGCAGGTTACGGGACAAGGACCAGACAGAGCAGCAAAGTGTGGAGCAAGCTCATCCTGAGGCATCCCACGTTCTTTCGGAGGAAGGGAGTGCACTCAACTTAGAGGAAGGCACAGGAACTGCAGAGGAAGCAAGGTGATGGAGATCTGGGGTACCTGAAAGGCTGTGGATGTGTGAGGATTGCTGATGGCCTAGGGGTCCGTCTGAGTCAGAAGTAAAAGAAGTGAGTGAAGGTTGCTCAGTCGTGTCCGATTCTTTGCGACTCCATGGACTGTATAGTCCATGGGATTCTCCAGGCCAGAATCCTGGAGTGGGTAGCCTTTCCCTTCTCCAGGGGATCTTCCCAGCCCAGGGATCAAACCCAGGTCTCCCACACTGCAGGTGGATTCTTTACTAGCTGAACCACCAGGGAAGCCCAAGAATGCTGGAGAGGGTAGCTTATCCCTTCTCCATCGGATCTTCCCAACCAGGGAATTGAACCAGGGTCTCCTGTACTGCAGGCAGATTCTTTACCAACTGAGCTATGAGGGAAAGTCAAAGGAAGTGCTAGAACACAAATTTCCGCCCCCCCCCCCCACCTTGGGTGGTTAGAGCTGGAGAAGCAGGATGGTGGTTTCTGCGGTAGCTCAAGAAATTATAGGGCAGAGGAATGAGACAGGAATGGATTACAGCGACTGGTAAGCTTGGGATCAGAACTGAAGGAAAGAACCTTTTCATTGGAAATGGCAAAACCAATACAATATTGTAAAGTAATTAGCCTCCAATTAAAATAAATAAATTTAAATTAAAAAATTTTTAAAGAAAGGAAGTTGGGAAGGGCAGCAAGGCTAACATGGACCAGTTAGAGAGTGGAAAACACAGGTGAGGCCAAAACTCATCAGCAACAGAGATAAACTGTTTTTCCTGGAAGAAAACTCAAGGAGAAATGGCAAGTGTGATAAATGCGTACTCAAGAGATGGAATAAAGTGAAGTCGCTCGGTCGTGTCCGACTCTTTGTGACCCCATGGACTGTAGCCCACCAGGCGCTTGTGTCCATGGAATATTCCAGGCAAGAATACTGGAGTGGGTTGCCATGCCTTCCTCCAGGGGATATTCCCAACCCAGGGATTGAACCGGGATCTCCTGCATTGCAGGGTCAGACTCTTTACTGTCTGAGCCACCAGGGAATCCCAAGAGATGCAATGGATTATAGCTATTTTATGTAATTTTTAACTTTTTTTTCAGTATGGACCATTTTTTAAAACTCTTTAATGATTTTTTACAATATTTATTCTGTCTTTTTTTTAATGTCTTGTCTCTCTCTCTTTTTTTTTTTTTTTTTAACCACAAGTCATATTGGACTTCCCTGGTGGCTCAGACAGTAAAGAATCTGCCTACAATGTGGGAGACCCAGGTTCAATCCCTGGATCGGGAAGATCTTCTGGAGAAGGAAATGGCAACCCACTCCAGTATTCTTGCCTGGAGAATCCCGTAGACAGAGGAGCCTGGTGGGCTACAGTCCATGGGGTCGCAAAGAGTCGGACACGACTGAGCGACTTTACTTTGACTTTCGTGTTGGACTTCCCTGATGGCTCAGTGATAAAGAATCTGCCTGCAAAGCAGGAGTCGCAGGAGACCCAAGTTCAATCCCTGGGTCAGGAAGATCCTCTGGAGAAGGAAATGATAACCCACTCCAGTCTTCTTGCCTACAGAATCCCATGAACAGAGGAGCCTGGTGGGCCACAGCCCTTAAGGTTGCAGAGTCAGACACGACTCCAGCAACTTAGCACATGTAGGATCTTAGTTCCCTGATCAGGGATCCAACTCATGCCTCCCTGCACTGAAAGGTGAAGTCTTAACCGCTGGACTGCCAGGGAAGTCTCAGGCTATTTCATTTGGATGTATGAATTATAAAATCTGAACAAGGTGATACAGGAAATTGCAGATCCTCAAAATGAGACGTGGACTTTTCCATGAATAATAGGGACTGATGGTGTTTGACAGGGAAAAGAGTGTCAGCTGATGGGCACATGTGTATGAATCCCCAAAGTATAAATTTGAAGTTTCAAAAAGTGCTGAGTTCTGAGCTGATGACAGGCAGGACCTGTTCCGAACAAGGGAGGCCGTACGACTGTCTTTTCTGAGCTCCACCAGCACTCAATTCAATTTACTTGGTCCCCGAGGACATCCGACACTTCTGCCCCTGAGTCTTCCCAGTTAAACGAGACGCTGTCAGTTCTCAAGACGGATACCTTTTTTACGTTCTGGGAGAAACTCTTTGTGGATAATCAAGAGCTATTTTTCTCTACCGCTGAGAGGGATTTTCTGAGAGGCACGTTCTCACATGAATGGCTTTGGCAAATAATTGTGTCAGTTTGAAGATGGCCAAGACCACACACTAAGCTCTCAGATAAATATCTATCCTTAAAAAAACAAACAAAAAAAATCACAGCATCAAGCCATCTCAGTTAAGTAGTCACCGGACAATAGCACACGCCGCAAACAAGCTCATCGTCTGCTTGGCCGGCATCCAAAGCTGAGAGTGTCCTTTATAGGATCAAGGTGAAATGAAACGATGGGCCACGTGAGCATGGCACAGACGTGCTGTGGGTTTTCTCCCCTTTTTCAAATCGATCCTCGCAGAGCAAGGGGAGACTCACAAACAAAATACAACAGGAGCATCCGTCTACCTGGGTGAAAGGTGAGCCCTCGGGGGCCCACCGGCTCCAAGTCAGACAAAGGATGGATGAGAAAGCAGTCAGGTGATTACGGGGCTCTGGGCAAAGGCGCTGGGGAGCCGCACCATCAAGGTGACTCTGGGAGACATGGAAATAAGCGTGATGAAACTGCATCTGCCGTGTGACATGGACACGGACCACACTGAGGAAACAGCTATGAAGGAGTCAAGCTGTGCAGCTGCCATCCTAGCTTAAGTGGCTGGTTCCAAAGGCAAGCATCACACAGCAATTGCAAGGAGAGAGTTCTGTCCAGAGAAAGGTGTTCACAGCTGCCACGCAGGACAGATGACGTGGATGTGGAAAGTGCTCTCCTCTGCAAGCGTCCTGCCCAGACAGCAGCTCTGACTCTGGAGGGTAACTGTGAAAGTGAAAAGTCACTCAGTCATGTCCGACTCTTTGCTTCCCCATGGACTACCCAGTCCTTGGAATTCTCCAGGCCAGAATACTGGGGTGGGTAGCCTTTCCCTTCTCCAGGCGATCTTCCCAACTCAGGAATCAAACAGGGGTCTCCTGCATTGCAGGTGGGTTCTTTACCAACGGAGCTATGAGGGCAGTCCATGACTTTAGAGATGCTCATATGTTTCCAGTTGATCACAGCCCAAGTCTTGCTTGTCCTCTCACGAGCTGGGTCAGTGCACTGATTCCTTATTTTGGGGTTTCCCATATCATCAGTGTGTCAGTTGCTCAGTAGTGTCTGGCTCTTTGCAACCCTGTGGACTGTAGCCCAGCAGGCTCCTGTGTCCACGGGATTTTCCTAGGCAAGAATACTGGAGTAGGCTGCCATTTCCTCCTCCAGGGGATTTATAATTCACAAAGAGCTCTTCTCTGTACAGAACATGGTTTATCAATCTCAGCACTATTGACATTTGGGGCCAGATCATTCCTTTTTTGTCAGGAGAGGCAGGTTTGATCCCTGGATGGGGAAGATCCCCTGGAGGAGGGTGTGGCAACCTGCTCCAGTCGTCTTGCCTGGAGAATCCCATGGACACAGGAGCCTGGTAGGCTACAGTCCACGGGGTCACAAACAGTCGGGCATGACTGAAGCTACTGAGCATGCACGGATGCACGCACAATCCCTTTTTTGTAGAGAGCTGTCTTAAGAGCAACACTGACCCACCGAAAACAGAGACCAGCACCTCCACTGCCCTCTCCCCAGCTGTGACGATCAAAAATGAATCCAGACGTTGCCAGATGTCCCTTGAGGAAAAATTGCTCCTCGCTGAGACCCACCAGCATGGGGTATCAGTTGAGCTCAGTTGCTCAGTTGTGTCTGACTCTTCACAACCCCATGGACCGCAGCATACCATGATTCCCTGTCCATCACCAACACCCGGAGTTTGCTCAAACTCATATCCATTGAGTCGGTGAGGCCATCCAACCATCTCATCCTCTGTCGTCCCCTTTTCCTCCTGCTTTCAATCTTTCCCAGCATGACGGTCTTTTCCAGTGAGTCGGCTCTTCGCATCAGGTGGGCAAATTATTGCAGCTTCAGCTTCAGCATCAGTCCTTCCAATGAATGGTCAGGAACTGATTTCCTGAATGGAGTATGCTGGAGGCATGGAGTGTGCTGACATTTCAACCCACAGGTAATTTTCTCCTTTGCTTTCATCCTTTTCTGATGAATTCCTTCCATAGGTTTCAGACACTCCCCCCCAAGAGAGCTCAATGCACAATCTGCGGATGCCCGACTACTGCTAACGTAACTACTGACCTTCACCGGGCTTTTAACAACAGTGCTGCCGGCAAGGTCGGTGACGGTGTGCACACCTCCTGGGTTGCCATGGCAACACGAGGCGTCTCTCGTCCAAGGGCCTGGGTGCTCTCAGTGTCCAATAGCCCCTGGACATC
Source organism: Ovis aries (assembly GCF_016772045.2). Lineage (NCBI taxonomy): Eukaryota > Metazoa > Chordata > Mammalia > Artiodactyla > Bovidae > Ovis > Ovis aries. The sequence continues at coordinate 2,986,295 of NC_056080.1, read as the reverse complement.
CATTCAGAAGAAACACAGTGAGGTGTTGACAGAAGCTCCTGTCTCAGTGATCCTTCCATATTGCTCCACTTTGTTGAATCATCTATTATCCCTTTATGCTCCCTAGGTGAGTTACTGGAGGCTGGTGGATCAGACTGCCAGGCAACTGGACATTCCTGCAAAGGGAATTCAATTCAGAGCACCAGCAAGATGTGTTCCGCATTCAGGAGCTATTCTCTCCTGGTGCAGAGAGCAGTCTACTGTGCTCACTGGAGTCTAACGTGCTCACCGGTCCTGCCTGCTACCCCTGGGAGTAAATGCATTCCACTCCCGTCTGTCAACCAGTCCTTGGGTTGACTATGATGAAGCGATTGTATTCCTTCTGAGTCCCGGAGGGTCTGCCCCAAACCATCCCACTGTGGTTTTTAATCGTCCTGAAGAGCCATAAGCGCTGGGATGGAAGGTGAGAAAGGTGATGTCCCTGTGGGTTGATGGAGACTTGAAGGAGCGTTCTCAACCCAGGAACAAGGTAGATCCGACATGACCAGTCTGTAAGGACCCTGGTGGACACTTTCCTTCTCTCCAACTGTTTAGTTCAGTTCAGTTCAGTCAGTTCAGTCGCTCAGCCATGTCCAGCTCTTTGCGACTCCATGGACTGCAGCACACCAGGCCTCCCTATCCATTGCCAACCCCTGGAGTTTGCTCAAACTCATGTCCTTTGAGTCAGTGATGCCATCCAACCATCTCATCCTCTGTCATTCCCTTCTCCTCATGCCTTCAATCTTTCCCAGCATCAGAGTCTTTTCCAGTGAGTCAGTTCTTCACATCAGGTGGCCAAAGGATTGGAGTTTCAGCTTCAACATCAGTCCTTCCAATGAATATTCAGGACTGATGTCCTTTAGGATGGACTGACTAGATCTCCTTGCAGTCCAAGGGACTCTCAAGAGTCTTCTCCGACAACACAGTGCAAAAGCATCAATTCTTCGGTGCTCAGCTTTCTTTATAGTCCAACTCTCACATCCATACATGATAACTGGAAAAACCCTAGCTTTGACTAGATGGACTAGTTCTTGAGTGTAAGAGCTGTTTCTGTGAGGGTTTCTGGAAGAAGTCAGCACTTGACCCCGTAGACCTGCGTGAAGCAGATGCCTCCTCCAATGTAAGTGAGCTTCATCCAGTTCCCTGACGATCAGGACAGAAGAGGAGGCTGCGGGAGGGGAACTTCCCTCTCTCTGCTTTAGCCTGGCCACCCCCTACTCCTGCCCTTAACAACTGTCCAATCTGTTTCCTGGGCCTCTGGACTGGAAAGAAGGAAACACTGGTTTTCCTGGGAGTTTCAGCTTGTTCCAGCAGCGGAAGCGAACTGCCGCAAACTGGGGAGGTTAGAACGATAGAAATTGCTCTCTCCTAGTTCTGGGAAGATCAAGATCAAGATGATGGTGCATGGGTGAGAGCCGATGAGGGCTCTCTTCCTCGTTTAGAGCCTGGATCTTCTGGCTGTGTCTTCCCAAGGTTGGAGGGGGGGAAGTTCTCTGGGGTCCATTTATAAAGATACTAAACGCATTCATGGGGCTCCACCCTCGTGACTGAAGCACCTGCCAAGGGCCTCACCTCTTGATACCATCACACAGGGCTTAGGATGTCAACGTATGGATTTTGGAAGGACATACACTCTCAAGCCATGACACCTGGCTCTGCAGCTCACAGAGAGCAGACCATAGGAGTTTTTGGTTGCCATTACTGCGCATGGAGGTGATGTCATACGGTATTTATCTCTTTCGGACTTACTTCACTCACTATGATGATCCCTAGGTCCGTGTTGCTGCCAAAGGCACAATTCTGCTCCTTTTTATGACTGAGTCATATTCTGCAGTATCTATGTACCATGTCTTCTGTATCCATTTGTCTGCTGATGAATATCTATCTAGGCGACTCCCATGTCCTGGCTACTGAAAATAGTGCTGCTAGGAACACAGAGGTGCATGCATCTTTTCAAGTTAGTGCCTTGTCCGGATATATGCCCAGGAGCGCAGCCATGAATTTCTAGTCCTTGGAACAGTGTCTGTTTCTGAGCAGGTCCTCCTAAACCGCTGGCCATGGAAACCACCAGCTCTGCCTCTTGACTAGGAAACTTCTGAATGTCCTGGGTACACCTGCCTGGCCTGTGAGTCTATATTCTAATTGGTTGTGAAGCATATTCTAAGAAGACTTCCCCTGGGGAGCAGGATTGGGGGGCACATGGGTTGGCAGTAGAGGAAGAACACACAGAAAGAGGAGGGGGACCCACTTATAGCCATTCATCTTCCACCTTGAATAAGGGAACTGTGGCCCGATGGACTTTGTGGGGGCCAGTGCATTTTCAGGAGAAACCCATTTTTAATCATTTAATTAAATCTCTAGATTCGTATTTAATTTTCTGTTGAAAACATCACGGTCCCAACATTGAGCAATCTGTTGATCCCCTAAATGTTAAAATTAAATCAGTGGTGTTTGAAAGCGTTCCAATATCATGGATATGCTTAATATTTTCCCCCTTTGGGCTCAGAATGACTTTGAAAAATGTCACACAGGAGAAAGATCGTTGAGGAGAGAGAGAGGGGGAAAACAGGAAAAGAGTGAGTAAGGAAACAGTTGAAGGAAGTTCTCAAAACAAAAGATAAACATCCCCGAAAGGAGAAAACAAATTGACAGAGAGAGGGAATAAATTACAGAATATGGAGAATGAATCCTTAAGATGCCAGGAGAAAGAACCAGCTTGAGAACAATTGTTTAGAAGAGCATTTTTCAAAGTAATGTTGCTTTTTATAAGGATAACACGCACTCACTATAAAACACTCAGCAAATATGGAAAAGCCTACAAAGGGAATAAAAATCATGCAAAGGCCACCCTAACAAGAAAAGCATTCAAATGTTTTGGAGGCATTTCTTTCCAATTCTTTTTCCATGCCTTTCATTTTACAAAATGGGGGGCATATTCTAAAAACGATTTTACACCGTACTTTTTTTCCAATCAATATTTTGTTGTGAGTGTTTTTTCTTTCTTTCTTTTTTTTTTTTTTTTTGAGAACTGGCTTGTCACTTTTTTTTTTTTTAGTTTTACTTTATTTTACTTTACAATACTGTATTGGTTTTGCCATACATTGTGTAAAGTAACATTCAAAAGCATGACTTTTATTAGCTGTAACAGGAAAGAACAAACAGAAACCCATGGGAATACTTTTTGGGGGTGCAGTTTTCAAGCTAAGAGTGAATGCTTGAAAAAAAAAAGTATTTTAGGACACATGAAAAAAATATGAAATTCAGATTTCAGTGTCTCTATGTGAATTTTATTGGAACACAGTCACACATATTCCTTTCACACTGACTGTGATTGCTTTTTGCCCCATAAGGGCAGATGGAAAATTGTGATGGAGACTCTATGATCCTCAAAGCCTGAAGTATTTATTCATCCTATCTGGCTTCTTACAAAAAAAGTTTGCTGCCTGCTGAGCTACATAATTGTGAAACCTCTGCAAATATCATAACTCATACATTTTATCAGATTTTCATCTTTTATAATTAAATGTTTCCTTATTGTTGAGCACTGCGGAGTTTTCCCTTGCTATCTCAGATCACGGTGTTGTGACTTATCTTGACCTGAACTGTGGGTGACGTCTCTGAATCTCGTTCTGGGTAATTCATCATGGATCAAAGGTCACGGGTATTTTTAAACCTCCTGATCTCCTGTTCTCCAGAGAGGCAGCGAGTACATCCTGTTTTACACCAAGGAAGCTTACAAGAAATGGGAGTTCTGCATCAGCACCATAGAGTCTCCTTGAGGTGGTTGTGGTTTAATCCCTCGATCGTGCCCAACTCCTGTGATCCCATGGAGGTGGTTTGGTCCCTCGGTCGTATCCAACACGTGTGGCCCCATGGAGGTGGTTTGGTCCCTCGGTCCTGTCCAACTCTTGTAACCCCATGGACTACATTTCACCAGGCTTCTCTGCCCATGGGATTTCCCATGCAAGAGTCCTGGAGTGGATTGCCATTCCCTCCTCCAGTGAATCTTCCCAACTCAGGGATCAAATTCATGTCCCCTGCTTTGGCAAGAGGGCTCCTAAAGGACTGTGTCACTAGGGAAGCCCCACAGGCTTATCATCCCCAGATACCACGGAACTAGGAAACGACTAGTTGGTGTCTTTCTCTGTCTTGCATCCTTCCCGCTCTTTCTCAGAGTGCTGGTAGCTAGGAAATGGTCTATATCCACTTGTCCCATGCAAGGGACTGCGGCTGAACCTTCACTTGGCACCCAGCAGACACTCTGGCCGGTGAGATCAGCAGTCAGTCCAGACAGGCATCAGGAATTAGAACAAGAACACTGAAGAGATCGCTGAGAAGGCAGCGGAGCAGGCGGACTGATGCGGCCAACTGCTCACAGAGCAGAATGCAAGGCAGATGGCTCCCCGTCCTGGGCCGGGCAGCCAGGACGACAAGCAATTATAAAGAACTTCCCGGTGGCTCAGAGGGTAAAGCGTCTGTCTGCAATGCAGGAGACCCGGGTTTGATCTCTGGGTCAGGAAGATCCCCTGGAGAAGGGAAAGGCAACCCACTCCAGGACTCTTGCCTGGAAAATCGCATGGACAGAGGAGCCTCATAGGCTACAGTTCATGGTGTCGCAAAGAACTGGACATGACTGAGCAACTTCACTTTCACTTTTAATTTCAGTGCAAGGCGAGTCTCTCCACTCTATCTGCAGAGCATGTGAAAAAGAGGCAACGCTAGACACCATCACGGTCTGGCTTGTTAATCTGACAGAACAAAAGGGTATACCGGTCATTGGTGCTATTCCCGTTAGCTGCCCATTTTTTTCTAGCAGGGAGTTCATAGTTTTCTGAATGACTTTGAAAGACCTCTGTATATTTTAAGATTAATAACTGCCTTTTTCCTCTTAAATCCAATTTATGCAGGATTTCCATCAGTTTTTGATGTGTATGACTTGCAAATGGAAAATATCGGATTAAGCAAGGTTAAACAAGGCTGTTTAAAGCCAGACTTCTCAAGGCCAATTTGATGTGGTGAACTGTGAATCAGCAAGTGGGGAATTAAGATGTCACATTTCCCCAAACTATTGACGATGGGAAACTGTATTTATTAGCCATCTTTCAGAATATGCTTTAACTTTTTCATAGCAAAATATGGGAACCTGTGGTAGGAAGCAGAAAATATATGAGAAACATCCTAAAAGAGACAAAATCATACTGAAAAAGCTAGCATAAATGAGAAGTTTCATCAAATGGCTAAATACAATATAAATACAATGAAACAAGTTTCCTTATGTATAAAAACAATTAATTTCATGATATCACCTGATAAGGTCAAATTCCAATAGCAAAACAAGAAAAAAAAATCAAGAAGTAACTTTAAAGAGAAATATGTAAAAGCTAGAAATACAATCGTAAAACTTTACCAAGCAATATACTCTAAAATTACACTTGTAGCAATGAACAACGGAGACGGCACGGGCACCCCACTTCAGTACACTTGCCTGGAAAATCCCAAGGATGGAGGAGCCTGATAGGCTGTAGTCCACGGCGTCGCACAGAGTCGGACACGACTGAAGTGACGTAGCAGCAACAGCAGCAGCAATGAACCAAAAGGCATGTTCCAGGATGTAAAATATTAATGTTTTAACTATTCCCGTTTTCCCAAGTAAGTTGAAGGTTTGTATGACAATATAAATTCTTAATGGATAGTTTTAGAATCTTGTAAGTGTTTTATTCCCCAAAAGTAATCTGAAATAATTAGAAAGTGATCCTATCTATCAAAGCTTTAAAATTATTAAGAGAAGACTAAGGTGAGATAGAAAACTATTTCGTCTATAAGGACCGTAGAAAATTCACCCCAATGAAGCCAAGCAGAGATTTCAGAATCCCTCTTTGTGCAGACTCAGTGAGCTGTATCTTCCAAATTAGAGACCATAGGGTGGACAAAGTCCCAGATGGGGACAGCTGAAAGAGTCCTTGACGAAACAGTGGTTGAAAACCGCTCAAGCTTGACGAGAGATATAATCCTACAGATTCAAGAAGCTGTATGAATCCCAAAGAGGATAAACCCGAAGCAATCTATGCCAAGATACATCTTCATAACCCCTGAAAGCCAAACCAAAGGAAAGGCTTGAAAGAAGCCACAGGAGGAAAACACCTTACCTCTAAGTGGGGGGGGAGGGGGGGAGGGGGGTGGAGGGGGGGAGGGGGGTGGAGGGTGGGAAAGAGCAGATTTCTCAGCAGAAAGCAAGGATATCACCTGGAAGTGGCACGATATTTTTTGCATGCTGGATAACCATTTTGCAATGAAAGGGAAATGGAGACATTCTCAGCTGAAGAATATCCAAGAGAACATTTCAAAGGCAAATCTACACTAAAAGGCTACAAGAAATTCTCTAACTAGAAGGGAAGTGGTAAATGAAGAACTACTGGAACATCACAGAGGGAAAAAGAAACACGATACGCAACAATATGGATGATTATGCTTTTCTTAGCTCCTTAGTGACTCAGCAGTAAAGCATTTGCCTGCCAATGCAGGAGGCGCAGGTTTGATCCCTGGGCCAGGAAGATCCCCTGGAGAAAGAAATGGCAACCCACTCCAGAATTCTTGCCTGGAAAATTCCATGGACAGAGGAACCTGGTGGGCTATAGTCCCAGGGGGTTGCAAAGAGTCAGACGTGACTTAGCTACTAAAACAGCAACATGAAGGTGATTTGGATATTTGCTCAGGTGTGATTCAAGATTGGGCGGGACCTAAAATATCTCAGAGAAGTGGTACCAGCAGCAAACTAAAATTTCTTCGCCTTTTGAGTTTTCCAAAAATCACATTTGAGCATTGAAGCAAAACCTAGAACATTGTATCATGGGGTTCTAAGTGTCCGATGAAGCAATGCATAAGATAATTGTAATATAAGTGGGTGAAGGAAAAGAGGGAAGACTTCTACAGAGCACTAATGTAGGTAAATGGTGACATCAGTAGATGGATAGTTACAAGCTTATATCATCTGGAGAAACCACTGAAAATTCATGTAGAGAGATACTCTAAAAGCACTATAAACAAACTAAAACAGGATTCTGAATAATGTTTAAGTAACCAACAGGCAGGCATTGCACTGAAGAAAACATACAAATGCCAAATAAGAGCACAGAAAGATGTTCAACATTATTAGGCATTCAGTTCAGTTCAGTTCAGTTCAGTCGCTCAGTCATGTCCGACTCTTTGCGACCCCATGAATTGTACCACGCCAGACCTGTCTGTCCATCACCAACTCCCAGAGTTCACCCAAACTCATGTGCATCGAGTTGGTGATGCCATGCAGCCATCTCATCCTCTGTCGTCCCCTTCTCCTCCTGTCCCCAATCCCTCCCAGCATCAGGGTCTTTTCCAATGAGTCAGCTCTTCGCATGAGGTGGCCAAAGTACTGGAGTTTCAGCTTTAGCATCAGTCCTTCCAAAGAAATCCCAGGGCTGATCTCCTTCAGAATGGACTGGTTGGATCTCCTTGCAGTCCAAGGGACTCTCAAGAGTCTTCAACACCACAGTTCAAAAGCATCAATTCTTCGGCGCTCAGCCTCCTTCACAGTCCAATTCTCACATCCATACACGACTACTGGAAAAACCATAGCCTTGAATAGACGGACCTTTTTTGGCAAAGTAATGTCTCTGCTTTTCAATATGCTATCTAGGTTGAGAAATGCAAATTAAAACTACAATAAGCTATCACTATACACCCATTAAAATGGCTGAAATAAAATATTGACCATAGTAAATACTGGCAAGGAAGCAGCGAATAGGAATCCCTCATTACATTGTCATTGGAAATATAAAGATATAAAGCCTCAAAACTCTGAAAACTGTAAAAAATGTAAAGCGTTGAAATTCCGGAAAACAAATCAATAGTTTTTTAAATAACTGACCATGCAACTAACCTAGAAACCAGCAATTTCACTCCTGGGCATTCATCCCTGAGAAATGAAGACTTATGCTCACATAAAAACCTATGTACAAATGTTTAAAGCAGCTTTATTTGTATTAGCCAAAATGTGAAACAAGTCAGTTTTCCTTCAGTAGGTTGATGGCTTTGAAAAATGTGGACTAGTATCCAGAAATAAGAAGGAGCTAATTATTGATACACAGGACAATCTCATGAACCGCCAGAGAAGTAGGCTGAATTCAAAAAAACCAGTCCCAAAGGTCATGATTCCATGTGCATAATTTTCTTGAAAAAATAGTACTGTGGAAATGGAGAATAAATTAGTGGTTTCCAGGGGTTAAGAAGAAGGTGGGAGCAGGAAGGAACCAGGTGTTGATATTGATATCAGAGGATAACATGAGGGACTCCTGTAGTGATGGAAACACTCAGCATGTTGATTCTATCGATAGCCTGGTATACTGCAGCTTTGCAAAATGCTATTGCAGGAACCTGGATCCATAGCACATGACATGTCTCTTTCATTTCTTATAACACTAGGTCTATAGCGGTGTTGATATAAAATATCGAATTCAATAAAGTTACTGTCCACATTATAATAGCGACGAAACAGCTTTTAATAAGATGGAGGAACATGCATAAGACACTGATTTAAATGGTATATAAGACTTTAAAAACTGTGAGAACACATGTAAATTTTACCAAAAGTGTGTGATTTTTTTTTCTTCATTGACTTATTTTTCCATCAAAAGGTTAGAACTACAATGCCTTATCTCCTCCCACCAGTCATAATGGCCATTAGCAAATCATCTGCAAACAATAAATGCTGGAGAGGGTGTGGAAAAAAGGGTACCTTCCTGCACTGTTGGTGGGACTGTAAATTGGGCAGCCATGATGGAGAGCAGTACGGAGGGCCCTGTAAAAACTAAAAGCAGAACTAAAAAGCACATGACCCAACAATCCCACTGTTGGACACATACCCTGAGAAGACGATAATTCAAAGAAACAGACACACGTCCCAAATGTTCATAGCCACACTAGTCACAATACCTAAGCTACTTAAACGAGATCAGTCCTGAGTGTTCCAGGAAAGGACTGATGTTGAAGCTGAAACTACAATCCTTTGGCCACCTGATTCGAAGAGCTGCCTCCCTTGAAGAGACTCTGATGCTGGGAAAGATTCAAGGCGGGAGGAGAAGGGGACGACAGAGGATGAGATGGTTGAATGGCATCACCGACTCAATGGACATGAGTCTGGGTAAACTCTGGGAGTCGGTGATGGACAGGGAGGCCTGGCAAGCTGCAGTCCGTGGGGTTGCAAAGAGTCGGACACGACCGAGCGATTGAACTGAACTGAACTGAACTGAAGCTACTTAAATGTCAACAGAGGAGTGGAAGGAAGATGTGATACATACATACAATGGAATAATATTCAGCCATAGAAACTAAAACACTGGGTCATTTGCAGAGATGCGGTTGGACCTAGACACTGACAGAGAGTGAAGTGAGTCAGCAAGAGAAAAGGAAATATTGTGTACGAATGCATATATGTGGAATCTGGAAACACGGGACAGATGAAAATGTGCGCAAAGCAGAAATAGTTGTGCAGACATGGAGAACAAACGTAGGCACAGCACGCGGGGAAGGCGTGGGCTGACTTGGGAGGGTGAGACGGACATAGACAAAGTATTCATTTTACGCATAAAATAGACATCTAATGAGAACCTACTACACAGCTCAGACAACTCTACTCAATGCTCCGTGGTGGCCGAAACAGGAAGGAAATCCAAACAAAGAGGGGATACATGTGATGCTGGGAGAGATTGGGGGCAGGAGGAGAAGGGGACGACAGAGGATGACATGGCTGGATGGCGTCACGGACACGATGGACGTGAGTCTGAGTGAACTCTGGGAGTTGGTGATGGACAGGGAGGCCTGGCGTGCTGCGCCGATTCATGGGGTTGCAAAGAGTCGGACACGACTGAGCGACTGAACTGAACTGAACTGATATATATATATGTGCAAGCTGACTCACTCTGCTGTACAGCAGAAACTAAAAAAACATTGCAAAGCGACTATACTCCAAGAAAAATTGTTTTAATTAATTTATTTGTTTTAGTTCAGTTCTGTTCAGTCATTCAGTCGTATCTGACTCTGGGCACGCCAGGCTTCCCTGTCCATCACCAACTCTCAGAGTTTGCTCAAATTCACGTCCATCGAGTCGGTGATGCCATCGAACCATCTGATCCCCTGTCCTCCTCTTTTCCTCCCACCTTCAATCTTTTCCAGCATCAGGGTCTTTTCCATTGAGTCAGTTCTTCGCATCAGATGGCCAAAAGATTGGAGCTTCAGCTTCAGCATCAGTCCTTCCAATGAATATTCAGGACTGATCTCCTCTAGGATGGACTGGTTGGATCTCCTTGCAGTCCAAGGGACTCTCAAGAGTCTTCTCCAACACCACAGTTCAAAAGCATCCATTCTTCAACGCTCAGCTTTCTTTATAGTCCAACTCTCACTGGAGGCTAATTACTGTACAATGTTATAGTGGTTTTTGCCACACACTGACATGAATCTGGGGTTGCACAGAGTCAGACACGACTGAAGCGACTTAGCAGCAGCAGCAGCAGACATGAATCAGCCATGTGTGTACATGTGTCCCTCATCCCAAACCCCCTCCCACCTCCCTCCCCACCTCATCCCTCTGGGTTCTCCCAGAGCACCAGCTTTGAATGCCCTGCTTCATGCATCGAACTTGCCTTGGTGATCTATTTCACATATGGTAATAAACATATTTCAATGCTATTATCTCACATCATCCTACCCTCGCCTTCTCCCACAGAGCCCAAAACTCTATTCTTTTTATCTGTGTCTCTTTTGCTATCTTGCATATAGGGTCATCATTACCATCTTTCTAAATTCCATGTATATGCATTAATATACTGTATTGGTATTTTTCTTTCTGACTTCTTTCACTCTGTAGAATAGGCTCCAATTTCATCAACTGAAAAATAAAATTAGAAGAGAGCGCTTCCTCTGGAACTGTTATTTAGCACAGGCAGGCCACCGTGACATGAAGAATGGGGTCAACAGTGACACGCGTGGGGTCTGCGGTTAACACACTCGACCTGGGGGCCGTCGCCGTGACACACACCAGCTGCACGTTAGCGATGCCCCCGCCGAGCCCTGCCATCCGTCCAAGCTCTCGCTCTATGACAGAGAGAGCTCACTAATGAGGCCCTGTATTGTCCCAACGGAAGACCTCCCAGGAGGGGAGCCGCTTTCTCTTTGGTTTTCCTCATTAGATGCCGGCGGCCGGATGGGAACAGCGGCGCCTTTTAATGGGCTCGCCTTGCCCTAACGAGGACTCAGGACGGCCACCCTGAGTCACAGGCACCCTTTGACCACGTGGGTCACTGCACATTCAGCTACGTGGTACAGGTGGGACTCGGAACCAGAGTCCATGGCCCGACCCGGAGGTTCATCAGGGATGCGAAAGAGTCTGTTGCGATTGAAGGTCCCTTTCATGCTGAACTAGGCATGTCGTGGTGGGCAAGGAACAAGTTGGTTGGAGTCTATTGTTGGTTTCAGCCTTTAAGAAACTGCTTGGGGCCCACGTCAAGGTCCAACTTCAGCCTTCCTGGTGGACACTTCATCCGTATGTGTGTTTTGGAAACACTGATTTTGAAGTCCACAAACCACACGGTTCTCTTTTCGTCTGTCTGGAATGGGGGTGTCTTCGAGACTACTGCACAGACAGAATTCCTGGGTCTCAACAGGCCGCTGTGTCTCCACTTCTCCTTATATGTGACCTACCCCCATGCTGTCCCGCCTGAAAAGCTAACCTATCAGGCAAGCTGAGGGGCTCGCTGCGAACACAGGTTGGACCATATACAATCACCGTGTCTGCAGCTCAGAAATAACCAAGGGTTGGTACTCTAATGTGGTCCATCTCAGGGGTTTCTCTGTCCTCTCTGGGGACACTGGGCAATGTTTGGACCCACTTTGTGTTGTCAGAACTGGGACCGAGTTGGGGGATGAGACTGAAATTTGGTGAATTGAGACCATCGCTGCTGCTCAACAGTTTACAATGTGCAGAACGGCACCCCACCACCAATGATGCAAAGACTCACCCAGACTCACAGGTCAATACACCAAGGTGAAGAAACTGGAATCACAAAAAGGCAACCCTCGGGCCGAAGGTAATTCCTGCAAGTCGTTTTTTTCGCCCTCTCTATTGTTCTAAGGAGAAGGGGAAGGAAATTGTCCACTCCGGTATACTTGCCTGGAGAATCCCAGGGACAGAGGAGCCTGGAGGGCTACAGTCCTTGAGGTCAGAAAGTCAGGCACAACTGAGCAAGCATCCAATAACTGCTCTCAACTGTATAGTAGCTAGACAGATCATCGTACAGCCAACTGAAACTCTGGTTACTACGAACCTCCTCCCTTGTTCATGTGACCTGCTTGGTCCCTGCACACATCTCAGCTGACAATTCTGATTCTGAAGAATACCCTGACGTGGGGCTTCCCGGCTGGTGCTAGCGGTAAAGAATCTGCCTGTCAATGCAGGAGACATGAGATGTGGGTTTGAGCCTTCCTGGGTCAAGAAGATCCCTTGGAGGAGGGCATGGCAACCCGCTCCAGTATTCTTGTCTGGAGAATCCCAAGGACAGAGGAGCCTGGAGGGCTACAGTCCACGGGGTTGCAAAGAGTCCAACATGACTGAAGTGACTCAGCGCGTGCGCACGTATGCACATCCACACATATGCGTCTTAACTTCACTGTTTTGAAAACATGGGCCATTCTGCATTCCTGTTTCCCCTTCCCCCTCCAGTAGACTACTGGCTGGTCCAGTTATTCTCTGGTGTCACCAGTGGGGAAGGAGAAGCTACTAACAAGGAAGGGGCACTGCTCTATACCCAACAGGGCACAGGATGCCCACTGGCAGAGGACACCCCGCAGCAGAGAGTCACCGGGGCCCAAGACATCAGCAGGGCCGAGCTGAAGACACCTGGGTTGTCCTGAATACAAAGAGGGTTTAAGAACAGGGCCTCGAAGCCACTCTGCCTGCTTGCAGCCGCGTCTCCACTTACTTCTTGTGTCTGTTTGAGTGCCTTCCCTAAAATGCTAATAGTGATGATTCCTGCCTCAGGGCTTCAGGGAAGACTGAGTTAGTAACTACAGGTAACTTCCTGGCATTGAGAGCACTGACGTGTTAGTCACTTAGTCGCGTCTGACTCTTGGCAACCCCGTGGACTGTAGCCCCCAGGCTCCTCTGTCCGTGGGATTCTCCAGGCAAGAGGACTGGAGTGGGTTGCCATGCCCTTCTCCAGGGAATCTTCCCCACCCAGGGATCGAACCCAGGTCTCCTGCATTGGCGGGTGGATTCTTTACCACTAAGACACCTGGAGAGCTAGTGGCTATTATTACCTATAGGATTATTTTTGAAATACAATGTATGGCAAAACCAATACAGTAAAGTAAAATAAAGTAAACATAAAAATTTAAAAAAAAAAAAACAGCACAATCCAGAATTCACAGAAAATTCATCAGACATGCCCAGATTGTGGACGCTGACCTCAGGTTCCCGTTTGTGTTTGTTTGTGATGCCCGAAATAGATGTCATTCCCTTTAACCAGCATACCTGCATATTCAAAAGGTAAATAATTTTTCCACGGGAAGTTCATAAGGGCAGAACATTACTATACACATTTTACACGTGGAAAGCTAGCTGGTCACAGGAAAGCTGTGAGTTTTATTTGCCTTCTTTATTATTGCTCCAGATTGATGGCCACCCCGTGGGAAGTGGTACAGGCTGGAGGTGAGTAGTCAGCTTCCCAGATGGCGCTAGTGGTAAAGATCCCTTCTGCCCATGCAGGAGACGTGAGAGACATGGGTTTGATCCCTGAGTCTGGAAGATCCCCTGGAGGAGGAAGTGGCAACCCACTCTAGTATTCTTGCCTGGGAGAATCCCATGGACAGAGGAGCCTGGCAGGCTACAGTCCATGCATGCTGAGCAGGCTCCTCCATCCTTGGGGGTTCTCCAGGCAAGAATACTAGAGTGGGTTGCCATGCCCTCCTCCAGGGGACCTTCCCCACCCAAGGATCGAACCTGCGTCTCCTCTAGCTCCTGCATTGCAGCCGCTTCTTTCCTGCTGAGCCAGCAGGGAAGCCCAGGGGAGCCTGGTGGGCTACAGTCCCTATGTCACCAAGAGTCAGAGGCAACTCAAACGACTTAGCACGCAGGCAGTTGAGGATGAGCAAAACACAGAAGGCTAAAGAGCCAGATTTGAGCGTGCAGGGGGGTGGTGAAATGTGCACAGGGCTTCGGGTGTGGGATAAATCACTCTTGCAGTCCTCAGACTGGGTCTTGAACTGGGGGTGTAAAAGCCTGCTGGTGTCCCAGCAGCTCTGTTATGCCTCCAGCCTGATTCCACGCCATCTGCCTGAGACCTGCCATCCTCGGGCCTTTGGCCTGATTTCAACGTGTGAGCAGAGGACAAGCTTTGCAGAAACGGCCTGGATCAGACACAGCAGAGACAGCTGGAGACCCGAGCAGGTCAATTTTTCTCAATAAGGCGTGGGGGAAAGAATAGGCTGCCCGCTGCACGCCCTTCCTCGCCCTCATCAGGGAAGGCAGGACGAGCTTACTAGGCGAGGCCCGTCTGCCTGGTGGTTCTGCATCTCCTGTCTGGTCCTTCATCAGTCCCTGGGGGCAGGTGGCAGGCAGGTAATTCTTCATCACCAAGACACCCCTGGCAACAAGGCGGGATTGTCAGGGGCCTCAATTTCAACCCTGTGATGAGAAAGAAAAGAAACATCAGGAAGAGGCTTCCCACTTCTTGCTGCTTGCTCGCTCGTTGATGTTGTCAGGAAGGCTTTGGTCTGATGGCTCACGCGGGGAGTATGTCTTTCCTGCTGCTTGGGAGGGAATGGCAGACGTGGGTAACCACTGTCATGCATTCTCGCCGCTTGGAGAGCCTCTCTGTGCAACAATCAGGGGCTCATTGAGGCTGTTGGACAGGAAGCCTGGCAGCTGCATTCTCAGATGTTCTCAGATAAACGGCGAGTGTGATGGCAAGGAAACTCTGCCGGGGAGCGGTGGTTTTCGGTCACTTGCTGGGGTCCGTGCGCACCCATGGAGCCCAGGCAGTGATACAAAAGGCAGGGATGCTGGAAGCACGGTCTGCTCTGAGATGATGCCTGAAGCCCTTCCAAAGTCGGCGTGGGGCACAGCCAGCTTGAAGCGCAGGTGGATGGGGGTGGTTAAGTCCGATTCCATCCCACTGGATGTGTTCTCCTGCGTGGAGTGCAGGCAGAAACCACCTCACTTGCATAAGTATTCTGTAAAGGGCCAGACAATGGCTACTTCAGGATTTGCTGGTCTCTGTCATAGCTACACAACTGCTGTGTGCCGTGAAAGGAGCCACAGACAGCAAATGAGCAAGCAGGGCTGTAAACCAAAGTTGTTGTTCAGTCACCCAGTCATTTCTGACTCATTGCAACCCCATGGACCGCAGCATTCCCGGTTTCCTTGTCCTTCACTATCTCCCGAAGTTTGCCCAAGTTCACGTCCATTGCAGCAACGATGCCATCCAGCCACCTCATCTTCTGATGCCCTCTTTTCCTCCTGCCTTCAATCTTTCCCAACATCTGGGTCTTTTCCAATGAATCTGTTCTTTGCATTAGGTGGCCAAAGTACTGGAGCTTCAGCTCCATCATCAGTCTTTCCAATGAGCGTTCAGGGTCCATTTCCCTTAAGATTGACTGTTTTGATCTCCTTGCTGTCCAAGGGACTCTCGGGAGTCTTCTCCAGCACCACAGGCATCAATTTGGGGGAGTTCTGCCTTCTTGACAGTCCAGCTCTCACAACCGTACGTGACCACTGGGAAGACCATAGCCTTGACTATATGGACCCTTGTTGACGGAGTAACATCTCTGGCTTTTCAACACACTGTCTAGATTTATCATAGCTATCCCGCCAAGAAGCCATCGTCTTCTGATTTCACGGCTGCAGTCACCATCCGCAGAGATTTTAGACCCCAGGAAGAGGGAATCTGGCAATACTGACCCAATAGAACCCAACAAAACCAGGTGATGGCTGCCTCCGGGCCACAGGTGAGAGCTCTCAGATCCTTCCAAAAACTCAACTGGGGAACAGTGCGTGTTCCCAGGAACGCGGCCCCAAACGCACGTCGAACAGAAAGACACCCTCACATATGTTCTCTATCCAGGAGATAAATAAATAAGCAGATGTTAATTTTCTCACAATAAAGGCTTAAAAAAATTTTTTTTCCTCGATGCCTTGGAGGCTAATGGCTATGAACATCATTTCGCCTCACTGTATTTGCTTCAACTCATTTGTCTGTTAGTACTGCTTGTTTGCAGATCACTTGTTTCATGGAACCGTTGAATCTGTGGCAATGAACTGAGTTCAAAAACAAGGGCTCGGGTTGGAAATTCTTCTTTTGAATGTATTAAAATGGAAAAAAATCGTCCCCCTCTTTTTTTTTTTATTATGGTTATTGTTATCAATTCATGAAATGTTGAGCAGAAGTGAAAGCTTTGGTTTAAGAAGGGTCTACAAATCTAGCCCTCATCCCATCTATGAGCTAATACTAAGAGACTGATGCAAAGAACAGGAAAGTCATTTTTCCTCAGCTCCTTACTGGAACCAGGCTCATCTCTGGCCTCTGAGTTCCCCGTCCACACAATTGCTTGAATGAAATCGCTTTGGGTTAAAACATACATCGCTATTTCAAGCCATTTCCAGAAAAGCAAATTTGAGTATGATTTGTCAGATATTCAGAGAAATATAGAGGGGAGGGGAAAGTCTGTCAATAGGACAAAGAGGGCTGTTGACATTTTTACCACCACCACCCCGCCCCCACCCCCCACCAAGTTCATGAGCTTTCTTTCCTGTCTGGGGAGTTTCATTCTTTATAGAAATTGAGTTCATCTCAGGATGGATTTCAAAACCACATATTAAACTTTTTCTTAGACATTATTCATCGGGACGAACGTCACCTGAAGGAATTTGATAGAAACAAGTCAGGGTGCTGGGAGATGAGTGAGGAGTTGAGACTTTTGTCAGGAACATGTCCAGCAAGGATAGAAAACCTGACCTTTCTGGTTTAGCCTCACTGAGGGCTGACATTTTACTTTTCCTGACTTGGGATGACACAGAATCATCTTGGGTGAGGAACCCTGTCCACCTCCAACATCTCTTCTTGTATTTTTTTTTTTAATTTTTTTGATGTGGACCAAGCTTTGAAAATCTTTATTGAATCTGTTACAATATTCCTTCTGTTTTGTGTTTGGGGTTGTTCTGGCTGTTCTGGTGCTTGGGACCTTAGGACCCTGACCAGGGGTTAAGCCCACACCCCCTGCCTTAGAAGGTGACGTCTTCACCACTGGGCTGCCAGGGAAGTCCCCTCCTCTTGTCTTAAACAGTCATGTTTCGGGGAACTCTGTGGCTTGCCTATGTCGGCTTCCTCTCAGTTTCTCTGGATGCTGAAATGTAGGGTTACTCTAGGAGCCTCACAACATTCAAGGCAGTCTCTGAAGGTTTACTGAATGCAGCAGGTCCACAAGATTCCAAACTGTCCTGGAGCAGAAGTTCCCAGATCACCCTTGCATAAGACGAGCATCCATCAGCATCGTAAGGGGGTCCTTTTAAAAGAGTTCCATTTTCCAAAGAGGTTTCCCTGGTGGTTCAGACGGTAAAGTGTCTGCCTACAATTTGGGAGACCCTGGTTCAATCCCTGGTCCAGGAAGATCTCCTGGAGGAGGACATAGCAACCTGCACCAGTACTCTTGCCTGGAAAATCCCATAGATGGAGGAGCCTGGTAGGTAGCAGTCCATGGGGTTGCAAAGAGTCAGACACGACTGAGCGAGTTCCCTTTCACTTTGGGATTCGCTGGTGGCTCAGAGGGTAAAGAGTTCTGCCTGCACTGTGGGAGACCTGAGTTCGATCCCTGGGTCAGGAAGATACCCTGGAGAAGAAAATGGCAACCCACTTCAGTGTTCTAGCTTGGAGAATCCCATGGATGGAGGAGCCTGGCAAGCTACAGTTTGTAGGGTCGCCAAGAGTCAGACACGACTGAACTACTTCACTTTCACTTTCATTTTTCAAAGAATTTGAGACAGGAATGTGTATGAAACCCTGGGATGATTGTGGAGAGCTGTGAGATGCAGGAGGTTCTCAGAGAGGATAGGAACATGATCAACTTTCTTCCCACCAGCAATTCTGAAACCAGATGGTGGTAGAAACCCTTCATCTCAGTGGAAGGAACAATAACCCACTGGATGACAGCTGATGTTGGAGAGGCCATGTGGTTACTCCTACACTTCTGGGATTCAGTGAGTAGCAAACCATGGGGCTCTTGTTGAAAGTCAGATAACAGATCCCAAGGTCTGGGATGGGGCTGCGGGGCGGGGGGGACAACATTTCTGACAAGCTCCCAGGTGGACGGATGCTGCTGGAACCTGGAGGCTGAATAGCAAAGACACAGAGTCCACCCACTACAGCTGCCCCTTCCCCTTCCTCAGTTCCATTCCCCTCGCTCAGGGCTGCCCACCCTCAGTTGCTGCTGTTGGAACCTCCATCTGATCAGTTGTCTTCAGTCAGTCCCAGCTGCATGTTGGAATCACCTGGGGAGCTTTGCAAGAAGCCTCACCCCAAAACTGTGAAATCAGAAGCTCTGGGATGCTGCCTGGACATGCTTTGAAAAGTGAGATACAATTAGCATAACATAAAGGAGATCAATCCCGAATATTCATTGGAAGGACTGATGTTGAAGCTGAAGCTCCAATACTTTGGCCACCTGATGCGAAGAAATGACTCATTGGAAAAGACGCTGATGCTGGGAAAGATTGAAGGCAGGAGGAGAGGGGAATGACAGAGGATGAGATGGTTGGATGGCATCATGATTCAATGGACATGAGTTTGAGCAAACTCCAGGAGATGGTGAAGGACAGGAAAGCCCAGCAGGCAGCAGTCCATGGGGTGAGAAAGAGTTGGACGTGACTAAGCAACTGGACAACAACAAATATTAACTATGTTCAAATGTACCATCAGCAGCTTCGAGTACACTCACCAGGTAGTGTAACCGTCACCACTGAGATGTTTCTGAACATTTTCATCACCCCCAAAAGAAATCCGCTACCTGTTAATCAGTTCAGTTCAATTCAGTCGCTCAGTCGTGTCCGACTCTTTGCCACCCCATGAACCGCAGCACGCCAGGCCTCCCTGTCCATCACCAACTCCCGGAGTTTATTGAAACTCATGTCCATTGAGTCAGAGATGCCATCCAACCATCTCATCCTCTGTCATCCCCTTTTCCTCCTGCCTTCAATCTTTCCCAGCATCAGAGTCTTTTCCAATGAGCCAGTTCTTCACATCAGGCGGCCAAAGTATTGGAGTTTCAGCTTCTCAGCATCTGTCCTTCCAACGAATATTCAGGACTGATTTCCTTTAGGATGAACTGGTTAGCTCTCCTTGCAGTCCAAGGGACTCTCAAGAGTCTTCTCCAGCATCACAGTTCAAAAGCCTCCATTCTTTGGCACTCAGCTTTCTTTATAGTCCAATTCTCACATCCATACATGACCATTGGAAAAACCATAGCTTTGACTAGATAGACTTTTGTTGGCAAAGTAATGTCTCTGCTTTTTAATATGCTGTCTAGGTTGGTCATAACTTTTCTTCCAAGGAGCAAGGGTCTTTTAATTTCATGGCTGCAGTCACCATCTGCAGTGGTTTTGGAGCCCTACCCTCCCCCATAATAAAGTCTGTTAATGAGTTACTCCCTATTTCCCTTGCTATCACCCAGCAGCAACCATTCATCTGCTTTCTGTCTGGAAGGACTCATCTATTCCAGACATTTCACAGTAGAATGGTACACAGTGTGGATTTTTTGTGTCTGGCTTCTTTCCTTGAGCCTAACTGTTCTCATGGTTCATCCATGTGGTGGCCTGTGTCAGGGTTTCATTCATTGGCAGCGGCCACTGTTTTCACGGGGCACACGGATCACGTTTTCCATTACAGTGTTGACAGACGTGGGCTGTTTTCACCTTCTGGCCACAGCTAAGTTGCTCTGCTGTAAACGTTGTTTTGTGTTCGTCTGTATGAGCACCTGTTTTCAGTTCTTCTAGGGGTGGAGCTGTAGGGGCCATGTGGTGATTGCATTTGTAAAAATATTCATTTTATTTGGCAGTGTTGTGTCATCTCTGCAACACGTGGGGTCTGCATTTCAGGCATGCAGGATCTTCTGTTGGGGCACATGGACTCTCTAGACGGGGCACACAGACTCTCTCTTTGGGGTGCCTGGACTCTCAAGTTGGGGTGCACGGACTCCAATTAGGATGCATGGGCTTAGTTGCTCCAAGGCATGTTGGATCTTAGTTCCCTGCCCAGGGATGGAACCCAGGTCCTCTGCATCAGAAGCCAGATTCTGGACCACCAAGGAAGTGCTAGTGATTCCATTTTCAACTGAGGAAATGCCCAACTCTTTTTGACTATGGTTGGACCACTTTGTATTCCCCCTGGATACTGATTTTTTTTTTTTTTAAGTTCCCTGTTGAGTCCAATCCCCGGGCAGTGTTGACAAGCTCTGCCCATAAGCAAAGGCGTCCTTGTTAACCCTCTGAGTAAGTATTTGTTTAATTCCGTGGGATCCTTGGGCCTGTAGCAACAGCATCAGCTGGTAACCTCAAAGAAGGGTGAGTTCCTGGAGAAGGAAATGGCAACCCACTCCAGTATTCTTGCCTGGAGAATCCCAGGGACGAAGAGCCTGGTGGGCTGCCGTCTGTGGGGTCGCACAGAGTCGGACACGACTGAAGCGACTTAGCAGCAGCAGCACTGTCCAGGTTACTTGTGAAATAAATTTGGTCTCAAATGAGTTTTTTTAGGAAAAAAAAAAAAAAAAGAAGGATGAGTTCCTCGTTCCCCTGCAGACCTACTGAATCAGGAACTCTGAAGGAAGTGGACAGAGGCCCCTCTCAAAGCAGGTCCTTGGGGACTCTCTGCATCTGCATCTACAGAGGTGAGAGTTGGACTATAAAGAAAGCTGAGCGCCGAAGAATGGATGCTTTTGAACTGTGGTGTTGGAGAAGACTCTTGAGAGTCCCTTGGACTGCAAGGAGATCCAACAAGTCCATCCTAAAGGAGATCAGTCCTGGGTGTTCATTGGAAGGACTGATGCTGAAGCTGAAACTCCAATCTTTTGGCCACCTGATGCGAAGAGCCAACTCATTGGAAAAGACCCTGATGCTGGCAAAGATTAAGGGCGGGAGAAGAAGGGATGAGATGGTTGGATGGCATCACCAACTTGATGGACATGAGTTTGGGTGAGCTCCGGGAGTTGGTAATGGACAGGGAGGCCTGGTGTGCTGCCCTCCATGGGGTCGCAAAGGGTCAGACATGGCTTAGCGACTGAACGGGACTGAACGGAACTGAACTGAACTGAGGGCCTCGCTACAGTTTCAGCACCAATGCCCTACACACAATTCTGTAACATGCAATATTTTCACCCAGCTATACAGCTTGGGCCTTTCCCTGCAGCGTGGATCTTGATTTGAAAATATAACTTCAGAGACTGGGATGAATTGAGAGAGTAACCCTGAAACATACCCATTACCAAATTCAGAACAGACAGACAGAGGGAATTTGCTGTGTGACTCAGGAGGCCCAACTAGTGCTCTGTGACAATATAGAGGGCGGGGTGGAGGGGGTAGCGGGGCTCCCGAGGGAGGGGGCATATGTACACCCACGGCTGACTCATCTTGATGTATGGCAGAGACCAACACAATGTTGTAAGGCAATTATCGTCGATTAAAAAGAAAACAAAAAAAGAAAATGTAACATCAGAATTCACGATATTGTAACACAAAACAACACCGTGACTCCCTTAACCACGTGGGGGAGGGTGTTGGTGTTTCTTGCTGCTGCTGCTGCTGCTGCTGCTGCTAAGTCGCTTCAGTTGTGTCCGACTCTGTGTGACCCCAAAGACGGCAGCCCAGCAGGCTCCTCCATCCCTGGGAATCTCTAGGCAAGAATACTGGAGTGGGTTGCCATTTCCTTCTCCAGTGCATGAAAGTAAAAAGTCAAAGGGAAGTCGCTCAGTCATGTCTGACTCTTCATGACCCCATGGACTGCAGCCTACCAGACTCCTCCGTCGATGGGATTTTCCAGGCAAGAGTACTGGAGTGGGGTGCCATTGCTGTTTCCTGGTTTTCCCCAAATACAAACAAGCGCTCAGTGCATGGTCTAGACAATAACTCCTTTGCCGACCTCTCTCAAGAGTGCCTTTGGTTCCCTTTAGAATTCTACTGAGCAGATGGCAGAGTTTTCACATCATCCTCTTTATCATGAGGTGGGTCGGGTACGAGCTCTTCCTGTGGATAGAAATCACACACGTCACACGCTAGGAGGAAATGAATACTGGTTACGTCGCATGAGTTGCAGATATGGAAATCCATACATCACGCACGAGGAGGAAGAGATGAATTTATTGGTTATGCTGTGTACATTGCAAATACGGTGGTGTCACGAATGATGAGTTGATTCTCCTCCCAAACTAGGGGGGTGTGTGGGGGAGTAAATACAGAGTCATATTTACTGTACAGGACTTTTCTAGCCTCCTGCGTAACAATGCAGAGCCAGGTTTATTCTCGAGGATTTTTCCAGCATGCCTCTGCTTCTTGAGTATCAATACAGCCATCTTTATTTGCCAGGGTTTTCCCCCTCTTCCTCTACTACTTGAGTATCAATACAGAGTCAGACTTACTCTCCAGGATCTTTTAAGCCTTCCCCTGCTTCCTGAGTACCAATACAGAGTCAGATTCATTCTCCAGGATTTTTCCACGATTGCTCTGTTACTTGAATATCACTACAGAGTCATATTTATCTCCAGGGTTCTTCCAGCCTCCCTCTGCTATTTGACTATCAGTGCAGAGTCAGATTTATTCTCCAGGAATTTTTGCATCTCTCTGTTTCTTGACTACCAACATGGAGTCAGATTTACTCTCCAGGATTTTTCCAGTCTTCCTCTGTTTCCTGAGCATCAATACAGAGTCATAACTTACTCTGCAGGATTTTTCCAGCCTCCTTCTGTTTCTTGAATACCAACACAGAGTCAGATTTATTCTCCAGGGTTTTTCCAGCCTCCCTCTGTTTCCTGAGTATCAAAGAAGAGTCAGATTTACTCTCCAGGATTTTTCCAGCCTCACTCTGTTTCCTGAGCATCAATACAGAGTCATACATACTCTGCAGGACTTTTCCAGCCTCCCTGTCTTTCCTGAGTATCAATGCAGAGTCAGTTTTATTCTCCAGGATTTTTCAAGCCTCCCTCTGCTATTTGAGCATCAATGCAGAGTCAGATTTATTCTACAGGAATTTTTGCATCTCTCTGTTTCCTGAGTATCAATACAGAGTCATACTTACTCTCCAGGAATTTTCCAGCCTCCCTGTCTTTCCTGAGTATCAATGCAGAGTCAGTTTTGCTCTCCAGGATTTTTCAAGCCTCCCTCTATTTGAGCATCAGTGCAGAGTCAGATTTATTCTGCAGGAATTTTTGCACCTCTCTGTTTCTTGACTACCAACACGGAGTCAGATTTACTCTCCAGGATTTTTCCAGTCTCCCTCTGTTTCCTGAGCATCAATACAGAGTCATACTTACTCTGCAGGATTTTTCCAGCCTCCTTCTGTTTCTTGAATACCAACACAGAGTCAGATTTATTCTCCAGGGTTTTTCCAGCCTCCCTCTGTTTCCTGAGCATCAATACAGAGTCATACTTACTCTGCAGGACTTTTCCAGCCTCCCTGTCTTTCCTGAGTATCAATGCAGAGTCAGTTTTATTCTCCAGGATTTTTCAAGCCTCCCTCTGCTATTTGAGCATCAATGCAGAGTCAGATTTATTCTACAGGAATTTTTGCATCTCTCTGTTTCCTGAGTATCAATACAGAGTCATACTTACTCTCCAGGAATTTTCCAGCCTCCCTGTCTTTCCTGAGTACCAATACAGGGTCAGATTTATTCTCCAGGATTCTCCCAGCATCCCTCTATTTCTTAAGTATGTAAGACGGTTGAGGCAGTCGTTAAAATTCTCCATCCTGTCTCTCTATCCGCAACGAGAGTGGGGAGGGAATGCACATGCCTCCTTCACAGGCTCTGCTCAGAACCCGCAGAGGAGAGAAGCTACGTGTGGGGGAAACAGGTTGCAGTCGCAAAGCAGGGCACACATGTGAGGTGGGTTCGTAACTATGCTCACTGCTTTGAAAGTCCCCCTCCTGGAGGTGCCCCAGTGGAAATGTCCTCATTCGCTTCGAGCTGACAGTGCAGGGAGCCTGACCCATGTTGTCTTATTTGCTCTGAATTCTTAAGAGGCCGGCTCTTGTCATGTGCACATTGTGGGGACTGTTTGAGCACTCTCCTGAAAGAGCTGGGCGTCGGCACACCTCGGTTAGATTTTGTAAATAGCGGATTTCTGGCTTTTATTTCCATTTCTAAAACAAACAAACAAACAAAAAAGCCATAGATAAGGACATGAATTATCCTTCTGTGCAGGGACCTGGAGTGACTGCAGAAGTGTGCAAGTGGTATATTCTTGTTGTGTTTGATGGCCAAATATGGTGTTCATCTTGTGATTTAGTAATGTGTCTGAACATCTAGAAATAAAGACCTTAAAAAAAAGGTTTATACGATGGACAAGCACAAATAAGAAAATGTAGGGAGAAAAGCAGTTGAGTGCTGAGCTGGACAACCTTGGGAGACTAACATGGGGTGATGTGAACTCTAGGGAGGTGAGTCAAGCCCGTCTCTTTTGAAGAAAAGTGAAAGTGAAGTTGCTCACTCATATCCAACTCTTAGGGACCCCATGGACTATAGCCTTCCAGGCTCCTCTGCCATGGGATTCTCCAGGCAAGAATACTGGAGTGGGTTGCCATTTCTTTCTCCAGGGGATCTTTTGATGGTGTCTCACAGAATGGAGAAACATGGACGGTGCTGGGTCTGACACAAAATGAAGAAACATGCTGGGAACTTCCCTGGTGGCCTAGGGGCTCCGACTATGTGCCCCCAAAGCAGGGGGCCGGCTTCTCTCCCGGGTCAGGGAACTAGCTCTCACACACCACAGGAGCCCACAGGCCACAGTTAAGAGTTTGCATGCCGCGCCTAAGACCCAGCTCAGCCAGATAAACACACATACAAGTGAATAAATGCAATTTTTTTAATGTAGAAATACCCTGAAAGTAAATGTCCTTTCCAGTTTGCAAAATCAGAAACCCTGATCAAGTTCCCAGCACAATGAGCATTAAAAGATACCCCGGGCATGAAAAGAAACTGCCAGTTCTGTTGCAGATTTCCCTGATATCAAGAATAGGAGTAACTCTGCCCTCTCTTTTCATCGCCTGACTCACAGTTACAAGGCAGCGCTGATACTGATGGGATAAGCCCTCACGTGTTTCACATTCACTGATTTTCTGTCCTGACACACTGTTTCATCGTATTCATCTTGAGGGTGCATCTGTGCTAAGTCACTTCAGCTGTGTCCAGCTCTTTTTGACCCTATGGACTGTAGCCCACCAGGCTCCTCTGTCCATGGGATTCTCCAGGCAAGAATACTGGAGTGGGTTGCCATTTCCTTCTCCAGGGAATCTTCCCCACCCAAGGATGGAACCCACGTCTCTTATGTCTCCTGAACTGGCAGGTGGGTTCTTCACTGACTGCACCACTGGGGTAGCCCTCAAATCATTTGGGGGAAAAGGCAATAAAGAAATGTCAGAAGATACAGTAACGTGCTGGGTAATAACCTTGACACTTGTGTTTCCTTTCTAAACCTTCAGCGCCAGCACGTTCGCTACTTAGTGGAAGCTCTCACATCAAAGCAGAAAGAAAGAGTTAACAGTGTCTGTTCTCAGCAGTGGCTGTAAAAAGCCTTGGTCTTCTTTCTCAATAGGAATATTTCTAGACCTTGAGAGGGACAGTGAGTAATGCCCGGCTTTAGCTTTGAGAGATACCCGTCCCTTCCCAACCACAAATAACACTTCTCCTGATAAAGATGCATCCTGAAGAGTCTGTCCTGAAGCAGAGAGAGAAGAGAAGGTTTCTGCGTGTTGTAATGAGCCCCGATGAGATGGCAGGAGGCCGTGAGGAACAGACCGAGCTGTTTGTTGGAGCAGGGCGAGCATCTGTGTGTCCGTTTGCTCCTCTTTCTCCCTGAAATACTAGCTCTCTCCCAAGCGTCCAAGCTGGGATTTGCTAGGGGTGGGGGCAGTCCTGAGCATGCTCTTTGCTCAGGCATGTCTGATCCTGCGACCCCATGGACTGTAGCCCACCAGCCTCCTCTGTCCAGGGGATTCTTCAGGCAAGAACACTGGAGTGGGTTGCCATGCCCTCCTCCAGGGGACCTTCCCCAACCAGGATCGCATGCACTGTACAAACCCAAACAACTGAATCAGGGCGGCCTCGCCTAGGACAAAACTGAGGTTCTCCAGAGTGTTAGAGATGTACACGTGATTCCTGGGAACGCAGGTTTACTGGAAGTTCCTGGTCTGTGTCTGGCAGGGAATTTCAGGTGTCTGATTCCTTTCCCCTTTTTCCCCTGCAGGAAACACATCCTGCCTGAAACATTACAACCCCATCCCTGGGCACCAGGCACATCTGGAAACACACAAAGATTTCTCAGCACACGTGCTAATGGCCTCTGTCCTAGGACTGGCCTCTTCCTGGTGCACCATCTTGCAAGACATGAGAACCAGCCTAAAAGACAGCCAACAGCAGCTTGGTCATCTTTGGAAGCATCGTATGAGAGAACCGTAATTAATAAAACTCTCAGTGTTAGCCAGCCTAGGAGACCGTGAATAGCAGCCTGGTCATCTCTGAAAGCATCCTATGAGAGAATCATAATTAATAAAAGCTCTTGGTATAACTGTGACTGACCAGGACCCTATGGGACCTTCCCAGGACAGATGTCCCCTGCCGACCCCCACCACATCCTCTTCCTGACTCTTATCTGCAAAAAAACACCAGTCAAAGAATAAATTTAATCAGAGAAGTGGGAAAACTCAGAAGCAAAGGAAATCAGTGGTCAAGGATCCACCTGCCAACGCAGACCTGGGTCCAGTCCCTGGATGGGGAAGATCCCCTGGAGGAGGAAATGGCAAGCCTCTCCAGCATTCTTGAGAATCCCATGGATGGAGGAGCCTGGCGGGCTACAGTCCATGGGGTCACAAGAGTCAGACACAAACACACACACAAGAACATTTAATCCCCCTCTCATGGATACAAAGCTACAGCCCTTCCTCATTCCACCAATTTGAACGTTTTATCAGAGAGCAAATCATTCTTTCCGTTGTGATCTGATTCAACCAGTGATAACTCAAGAGCGTTTTTCCTCTTTACAGCCACCATTAGCCAAGTTTAGAGGCAGGCTTCTCTCTACAGTCACCTGCTTAAATTAGTAACTCAAAGGATGTTGCATTACCCGTGGTTTTATTTTGCCTTCAACGTTCCTTCACTCAGCAAATAGGTAAGAAAATTCATTAGCTAATTTCCTTACTACCCAGGGACGCGTTTCCAAGCGATTTTCCATTTTGGTATTTGAACCTGCCTCTTCAAATTATATTTCCTTTCTTAATGTTTTTCATTTTCATAGAAATTTTGGGGCTTTCCTGGTGGCTCAGACAGTGAAGACTGCCTGCAGTGCAGGAGGCCCGGGTTCGATCCCTGGGCCAGGAAGATCCACTGGAGAAGGAAAAGGTAGCCCGCTCTGGTAGTCTTGCCTGGAGAATCCCATGGATGGAGGAGCCTGGTGGGCTACAGTCCATGGGGTTGCAAAGAGTCAGGCACGACTGAGAAACTAATGCACACTAATGCATTATGTCCCAGGATGGAGTTCCCATCTCACACACATATCGTAGGTTGGATACATGTTCCCATGGAACTGTAATCATTAGGTAACTTGACTGTCCAAGAGAACAATAAATCTTATTTTCATGGACTTCCCTGGTGGTCCATAGCTTAAGAATCCGCCTGACAATGCAGGAGACACAGGTTTGAGCCCTCATCTGGGAAGACGCCACATGCCTCAGGGCAAATAAACCTGTGCTCCACAGCTACTGAACCCCATGGTCTTTAGAGTTCATGCTGCCCAACAAGAGAACCCACAGCAACATGAACCCCACACGCCACAGCTAGAGAGGAGTCCCTGCTCTCTGCCCACCAGGGCAAAGTCTGAGCAGGAACGGAGACCCAGGGTAGCCAAGTAAATAAATAAATGCAATTATTTTTTAATTGAATTTTCATTCTTTAATGTTACAAACCTGTGTTTTAAGTTAATGTTTGTCGCTCCGTCGTGTCCGATTCTTTGCGACCCCACAAGCCTTAGCCCACCAGGCTCCTCCGTCCATGGGATTCTCCAGGCAAAAACACTGGAGTGGGTTGCCATTCCCTTCTCCAGGGGATCTTCCTGACCCAGGGATCGAACCTGGGTCTCCTGCATTGCAGGCGGATTCTTTAACCAGCTGAGCCACCAGGGAAGCTGTATGTTAAGTTAGCTTCCCCTCAGTTTGTTGGGACAAGAAATGATAGATGTGTCAAAACCTTGTGTCTTTCTCTGCTTCCATCACTCGATCCACTGCGCACCCCTCCCAACAAGTAGAACACCACAGTCACTTTGTTAGCAGGGCAACACAGTGAAAACAGCATTGACACCGAGCTTGACACGTAGCACAAGGACATATAGGCATTGATTTATTGAGAGCCTGAGTCCCATGTCAGGAAGGTGAACATATAGCCACACAGTGACAGTGGCGTCTACAATGAACAGACTTGGGTTTTTATATGGCTCTGCTCTCTCACACCTCACAGGCCCTTTGATCTCTGATACTCTGTTTCAACTGAAAGAGAGGTATGTTCTGGTTCTGTGTGACGGGAGAGCTTTCCTCTGGCCCTGCCCAGGATCTTTCTCTAGAAATCTCACCCCTCCTTCCAGGCCTCCACCGGATCCAACCAACTCCATGAATACACAGCCGCCTGTCCCTCTTGTTGCAAAGCCCCCTGACGCTCGTAACACAGGCTCTGTGGTGAGTCAACTCAAGGCCATTTCACGTTTTACTGCTTTCCTTGGTAACTGTTTATTAATCATCTACTATGAAGAAAAGTTATGACCAACCTAGATAGCATATTCAAAAGCAGAGTCATTACTTTGCCGACTAAGGTCTGTCTAGTCAAGGCTATGGTTTTTCCTGTTTTTCCATGTATGGATGTGAGAGTTGGACTGTGAAAAGGCTGAGCACTGAAGAATTGATGCTTTTGAACTGTGGTGTTGGAGAAGACTCTTGAGAGTCCGTGGACTGCAAGGAGATCCAACCAGTCCATTCTAAAGGAGATCAGCCCTGGGATTTCTTTGGAAGGAATGATGCTGAAGCTGAAACTCCAGTACTTTGGCCACCTCATGCGAAGAGCTGACTCATTGGAAAAGACTCTGATGTTGGGAGGGATTGGGGGCAGGAGGAGAAGGGGACGACCGAGGATGAGATGGCTGGATGGCATCACTGACTCGATGGACATGAGTCTGAGTGAACTCCAGGAGTTGGTGATGGACAGGGAGGCCTGGTGTGCTGCTATTCATGGGGTTGCAAAGAGTCAGACATGACTGAGTGACTGAACTGAACTGAACTATGAGCCCAACAAAATGCGTAGCCCAAGAGGCAGAGGAGTGCCGGAGAATTGTTCAGTGCCTGGGTCGTGGAGTTTAAAACTCTGGATTTGGAAACAGACGCTCAGCAGAGAAATGCAGGAGGCATTGATTTATTAACAGCCCGAGTCCCATGTCAAGAATCTGACATCTGACACCCATGATTTAAAGGTGGACCTGTAATTTCCAAACACACAGGGTTTTTTAAATATAAAGTATCTTTGATATGAATCTCTCATTTTGATATTAACTTCTCATTTTGGTATTAACTTCTCATTTTGATATTAATTTCTCATCTACATGCTCTCTTCTCTGCCATCGCACTCTGCACTTTTCCAGTCCTCTAACTTTATTGAGGCGTTCCATGACAAGGTCAAAGAGCTCTCTTGGTAAAAGTCACATTGCCCAGGAAAACATGTGGGTTATTTTTTTTTTTCAAATTTCCTGTGATACTGGTTTCTAACATCATTCCACAGTGATATGAGAACAGATACTCTTACGGTTTCAATACCATTAGGCCATGAAAATTTTCCACCTTGTTTTATGTCCCTGGGACTGCTCCAGTGTCTCCTAGTTTACAGTCTATGGGAACTTGAGTGGAATTTGAATCCTGCTGTTGTGTGAAAATTGTATAAATCTTCATGATGGTAAATCGGTTCATGGCCCTTTCCAGGTCTATGATATCCTTCTACTTTTCTATATATGCATTCTATTAATTTTTGAGGATTTGATATTGAAAAGTGAAAGTCGCTAGGTCGTGTCCGACCCTTTGCGACCCCATGCGCTATACAGTCCGTGGAATTCTCCAGGCCAGAATACTGGAGTGGGTAGCCTTTTCCACTTCTCCAGGGGGACCTTCCCAACCCAGGGATTGGACCCAGGTCTCCTGCGTTGCAGGCGGATTCTTTACCAGCTGAGCCACAAGGGAAGTCCATGATATTGAAACTCCAACTAAAAATCGTAGTTTATCTACTTGAAAAGACAATTGTACTATATACTGGAACTATATGCAACTCTGTTTTGTATTTTCCGAGTCTCCTGTAAATGCGTTATGATACTTTCATAATTTAAAAAATAAGGAGGAAATACAGAATTGACGAAAGATAAAGAATACGATATCTGTATAAGTGACACTCTATGAAGCTGTCTTGGCTTCCCTGAGTGAAATTCCCTGCAGCTACTCAAAGGGAAACAGAGAGAGAAGGCAGGAATCAAAGAAAGGAAACAGAAAGGAAACAAAAGGAAACAAAAGACCAAGACCCGCTGTGCAGGAATCCTTTCTGTTAGCGAGTACAGACCCTGATTCCTTTTCTCTGTAACATCGCCCGCCTTCCTGGGAAGTCCTGCTATCGAAAGACGTGGCTCAGATTTTCTATATTTCAAGCATTCTTTGCCACCTCGAGTCTCTGCACACAGCTCCTTCTGAGCAGGACAGGAGTGTGTCCTGCACTCTTGTGGACGCTGAAATTAAGGCACCCAATCCACTAAAAATCGGATGTCCCTCACCTGACCACCTCTGTCAACATCACTGCCGATTTTTTTTTTTTTCTTCTGGAGCCTGCATTCAATTATATCCTTCTTATGGCTGGGACTTGTTGTCCATCATCTTAGAAAAAACAGTCCACCACCACTTCCCACATCCTAAGTCCAGAGACACCTGTTGTATTCCTTTCAAAACTGGTGCTTTTCTCTACTCCCTCCTCTGTCCTGCGATGCAGGGATTTCCAACATCACTACTTCCATCCCATCCCTCTCTTTCTCTCTGCCTCTCTTTCTCTCTCCCTCTCTTTCTTTCTCTCTCCTCCCTCTTTCACAGATTCACTCTGGAAGGTGATGACAATGGTCTGCTAGCAAGTCACTGGCCCGTTTTCACAGTTTACCTGGTTGAGGTGACTTCCTTGCAGGAGAGAGAGCTCAGAAATGACCTGACGGCTGCTCCAGTATCCATGCAGAAATCGGCCCACATGTCGCCAGAGTCCTGAACGGCCTAGAAGGAAATGTAAGGCGACTTATGACAAGACACCACGTGCAGCTCCTCGGGGTGGCCTCAGATGAACATGTGCCCTTTTGGCCTTGGGCCGGGGTCTAGATAGAAGCTGAGGCATTTCTGTGTCTCCTGTTGGTTCCTACCAGCTTCGGCACAGATCAGCGAGCAAAACCCACTGCAAGCAGTCTATACTTCGGTAGAGAGCCGGGGAAGTAAGTGCTGTACGTCTCCTGATTGAAGAGAAGGTCCTCATGACATAGTCTCATTGTCGTACTGGGTTTTGCTTTTTCTGCTGTGGAATGTTATTTTCTAAGACGCTGTAGCGTTTGCACCGAATCCAACCCAAAGGATGCAAGTGAAGTGAAGCAGAACATGTCACTCCAAATGTGACTTAGGGGGCTCAGGACACATCACCCCAAATGTGACTTAGGGGGCTCAGGAGTGTAATCCCAGGATGTGACTGTAGGGGGCTCAGGAGTGTAATCCCAGGATGTGATTTAGGGAGCTCAGGAGTATGATCCCAGGATGTGACTGCAGGGGGTTAGAACGTGTCACCCCAAATGTGACTTAGGGGGCTCAGGACACATCACCCCAAATGTGACTTAGGGGGCTCAGGAGTGTAATCCCAGGATGTGACTGTAGGGGGCTCAGGAGTGTAATCCCAGGATGTGATTTAGGGAGCTCAGGAGTATGATCCCAGGATGTGACTGCAGGGGGTTAGAACGTGTCACCCCAAATGTGACTTAGGGGGCTCAGGACACATCACCCCAAATGTGACTTAGGGGGCTCAGGAGTGTAATCCCAGGATGTGACTGTAGGGGGCTCAGGAGTGTGATCCCAGGATGTGACTGTAGGGGGTTAGAACACATCACCCCAAATGTGACTCAGGGGGCTCAGGATGTGTAATCCCAGGATGTGACTTAGGGGACTCAGGACATACCACCCCAAATGTGACTTAAGTAGCTCAGGACATGTCAACCCAAGATGTCACTGTAGGGGGCTCAGAAAGTGTCATCTCAAATGTGGCTATAGGGGTTCAGGACATGTCACCCCAAAGATGTGACTTAGGGGGCCAGGTCGTGTCACCTCAAATGTGACTTAAGGGCCTCAGGATGTGTTACCCCAAATATGAGACTATACAGCTTTGGGACATATTACCCCAGAGATGTGACTTAGGGGTCCAGAACATGTCACCCCAAATCTGGCGCAGGTATTCACGCCAAAGGTGTGACTGTAGGGGTTCAGAACATGCTGCCCCAAAATACACCCTTTGGTGTCATGATTTTGAGCTCTAGGCATGTGGGAGTCAGCAAATGAGGGTGAGGCTCCCTCTAACCCCCTTTCATCTCCTAAAGACACAGCCTGTCAGAGGAGCCCAGGGGTCACCTGTCCCTGCACTGGGGGTGTCATCAGCCAGGCAGGCTTGATGCCCATCACAGGAGAGGCTCCTAGCGGTGGAGTCCCCTACATCTGCAACGTAGAGGAGAGACATGAAGACTCAGATGTGGTCCTCATCACACCCAGACATGCTTCATCATCCCTTCTCATCCAGCCTCCTAAGGCCTGCTCATCTCTCCTTAAAACCATTTCATCTCCCCAAAGAGGGCCATGTCCCACCGTGCCTCCCCCCAGAGCTGCCTTGTGGAGCTGTTCAGTCGCCCCTGGGTGACCCCCGTATGTAGACACGAGGCAGGCAGGCAGTGAACTTCTGTGTGTTTCTCTATAATCACAAGCGTCTCTGAAGAGAGCTCAGAAGGTGCGGGCTGAAATTCACTTTTCCTCTGCTACACAATCCTTCATGCAACTGCAAGTGAGTATTTTTCCCTGAAATCCTTTTACACAATTTTTTTTAGTGTTTCTAGCATAATTACTGGAGACCAAGGTTTGGAACATCATTGATTTGCTGAGAATGGAACAGTGCGGTCATTAACGACTTTCTTCTCAAGACGAATTGTCTTTGATACTTGAGCTTCTTATATACGTGTGGGTAAACTGTTTGTTCTTATTTTAATCACTGGACTCAAGCAGTTTATCTTTTTAGTTATTATCAGAGGCTTGGGAAAAGTTGCATTTGTAAATCTTGAAGGAGACTAATGCCTGTCACGCTTTGACCACTAGGGTTTTGTTCCTGAAGCCTGTGCTAATGAAAAAAAAAAAAAAAAAAGTAGTTTATACATAGTTTGTGTGTCTTTTTTACATTTTTTTTTACTATATCTTACTTCATAGAAAAATAATCAAACCTTCATTCAATAAATACTCGATTTCTGATGAACCTATTTGCAGGGCAGGGATAAAGATGCAGACACAGAGAACACACTTGTGGGAACAGCAGGGGAAAGAGAGGGAGGAAAGAACTGAGAGAGCAGAGCATATATACATGACCATGTGTAAAGCAGACGGCCAGTGGGAAGCTGCTCTACAGCACAGAGAGCTCAGCTCTGTGATGACCCAGAGGGGTGGCGTGGGGCTGGCAGGGAGGCTCAAAAGGAAGGGGATATATATATATATATATGCATATGTATGGCTGATTCGCGCTGTTAGACAGCAGATACCAACAGAACCCGGCAAAGCAATCACCATCCCAATCTTTTCATTCATTCACTCATTCAAAAAATATTTTGCAAAATCAAATAATAAATACTGGATGAGCAGCAAACACGTGTTCTAAGTGCTGGGGAGAGACCACAGCAAACCCAACTCAATGTCCTCCTGTCCGTGTGGGTACCAGCCTTGTGGACCCTAAGAAGCCCTGAAGGGAAGGCCGTTGTCAGATGGGACGATTTTTATCTCACTAGACAGGCCCGAGGGATGGAAACTGACGGCAGTTTAGGTTCAGAGAGCATGTGCTTGTGTGTGTATTGATGAGCAGTCTTTATCAGCAGGTCCCTTTATGACGACTGCTACTTTGGACTACAGTTACTTGTTCAATCGTCAAGTTGTGTCTGACTCTTTATGACCCCTGGTACTGCAGCCCACCAGGCTCCTCTGTCCACAGGATTTCCCAGGCAAGAATACTGGAGTGGGTTGCCCATTTCCTACTCCAGGGGATCTTCCCGACCCAGGGGTCGAACTCACATCTCTTGCACTGGCAGACAGGTTCTTTACCGCTGACCCACCAGGGAAGCCCCAAAAGTACTGCGTAAGAGCAATCAAACCATGGCTGGAGAAGAATTAATAAAAAGAAAGACCCAAAGTTCCCTGGGCAATACGGTAAATCACCCCCAAAGTGCTTCCTCCGTCATCTTCTTTCGAATTTTTCTACTCAGTTACTTTTTCCACCAATTCATTATCTCAAGGATCCTACCTAGGGCATGCAGAATCGAGTCAAGAATTCGCTTTAAAACATGTTGTGTTTTGTAGTTTTATGTCTGACGGAATCAGTAGAGCATTCGATTCTTTCTAGATTATATACTGATGTGTGTATATTTGTAATCTAAGACCAAATAACTCACACACAGAGAGATTAAAAGGCGCATGAAGTCATATCGCTCAATCATTCCGAAGTTATTTCCCTCGTCCGAGTTTTCTGGAACCAAGCAGAGATCTGGTAAATGGGTGAGATGTGCCCAGTAAAAAGGACATTTCCTCCAGATTGATGCCAATATTCACTGTGCAGCCGTGTTGGGTATGTAACAGATGGTACACTCTCTGGTACCCTGCATGCAAACAATTGGAACTCTGCTGGTTTCGGGAAATAATTTTCAACCCAAATGAGGAATTCACTGTGGCGGAGGAAAACACTAAGCTGTTAAAATTCTTTAAAGGATTATGCCAAAATAAAAGGAAGATGATAAATGAAGAGATCGCTGTTAGAGTCTCCGTAAAGGTTACTGGAGTGCCCACCTTCTTAATCGTGGTCATCGAACACACTAAATTGCACATATTGGTGATCGGACCTAGTTATAAAAGGAATTTACTGGACCACATGCAGTGGAAATTTAGATGAAAAATCATCTTTTTTCCAATGAGTCTTTCCCAGCGGGTCTCACTGGAAAAGACCCTGATGCTGGGAAAGATTGAGGGCAGGAGGAGAAGGGGATGATAGAGGATGAGATGGTTGGATGGCATCACCGACTCAATGGACATGAGTTTGAGCAAGCTCCGGGAGATAGTAGAGAACAGAGGAGCCTGGCGTGCTGCAGTCCATGGGGTTGCAAAGAGTCGGACACAGCATAGTGACTGAACAACCTCATCTTTGGCTGCAGAGTGAGAATTCAAAGTATCAGCTAATCAAACAGCTCTAAGCGGACCCCAACCATCCCTGCATGCTGCTGCTGCTGCTAAGTCACTTCAGTTGTGTCCAACTCTTTGCATCCCCATGGACTGCCGCCTACCAGGCTCCTCCGTCCATGGGATTCTCCAGGCAAGAGTACCGGAGTGCGTTGCCATTTCCTTCTCCAATGTGTGAAAGTGAAAACTCAAAGTGAAGTCCCTCAGTCGTGTCCAACTCTTCCCAACCCCATGGACTACAGCCTACCAGGCTCCTCCGTCCATGGGATTCTCCAGGCAAGAGTACTGGAGTGGGTTGCCATTGCCTTCTCCGGTGCATGCTGCTATCCACACCCTTATATGGACCTTCCCTACCCTGTATCAGAGGGGGCTTGCATAACTCTTTATACGATGGTGGAGCAGAACTCCCCCGGTCAGGTCGTACAGCACATTGTGGCCTCTGTCTTGGTTGTTCCCTGCTGAAGATCCCCAGCAGCCATCACAGAAGGACACCCAAGCAGCCCTGTGGAGATGGCTGAATGGCAAAGTTGTGAGACCTTCTCCTAGCGGACAGTTCAGAACCGTCACCCCCAGCCCAACAGCCACTCAGGTGAATCGTCTCACAAGCTGACCATCTAGTCCCAGTCAGGCCTTGACATGACTGCAGTCCCAGCTGACGTCACGAGATACCCTGACCTGGAAACCCCCAGCTCAGCCTCCTGAAGCCACCAAGACTGAGAGAATAAATGCATGCCATCGTAAGCCACTGCGCTTTGCGTTGCTGTGTTACACCTCAGCAGATTACTGAGGGGTATAAGCACCGACACCATCTTCTACACTAGCAACAAGATGAAAATGCTGAGACTGGAACCAAGGAGGACCTTTCAGGGAGGTCTTCTGGACAGACGCCCCCCCTTGTGTCCACCACCTCTCGTTTGCGGGAAACCTGGAGCCTCCTAGACCTTCTCCAGGTTCTAAAGAGCAAATTAAGTCAGAGAAGAGAGAGAAGGCAAAACCAAAGGAGATTAGTCAAGCAAGATGAAACACTTAATAGTTTATCCATTGAACAAAGTCAAGGACCTTTACTTCCTCCTAAAGGGCTGTCGATAATATTCTGAGCAATGTCCCTTTGAGCAATTTTGCAGGTTCTAAAGCCCCCACCCGACAGAAGGAGTTGACTATGATGCTGACCATCGGCACACAGACCCCGGACCTCGGAATCAGAAGGTTAATGATGTTGACCCCCGCCCCCGATTCCCTCACCACCAGCCAGTCAGAAGGAGGTCCACAAGCTGACCACACTCCACAACTCCTTTCCCTCCGCCAGTCTCTAAAAAGCTTTCCCTTCGAGTCCTTGGGGCATTTGGCTCTTTGAAGCACCAGGTGCCTGGACTCCTTGCTTGGTGCCTGCAGGAAACATTGGACTTTCCTTCGCTGCAACCTGGTGTGAGGAGAGTGGCTATACTGTGTGGGGTGAGACGCCCTGAGTGTGATTCAGCAACAAGACTGTGGCTTCTCGGTATAACTACAGAGCAATCTCCAAGTGATCGCTTTTTGTGGCTAAAATCAGATGTAAAATAGATGACCCACAGACATACTATGTGGTTAACTGCTAAACTTTACTCTTGTTTCTATAAGAACAGATTTTTAGTTGACATTGAAGATTCTTCGCTACATTTTAATTTTATTTACCTGAATGACTTAGAGGAAGTGTAGATTCGTGAGATGATAAGTTTCAGTGGTTCAAATAGACCTCAGTCTTTAAAAGTTCAAAACACACCTGGATAAACTTGCAAAATAAAATAAATACAGATTTTAAGATTTAATGAACTCTAGATATTTAAGACACCATCTGAAGTTTTTTTAAAGGTCTTTATTTCTAGATGTTCAAACACATTACTGAATCACAAGATGAATACCATATTTGGCCATCAAACAAGCCTTGGAATAAACATGATAATACTCTGTGTGGTTCATTTCTAAAAATGTGTTGAGAAGAAAGACATAAATTATACATACACTGATTTTTTTTAAAAAGTGGTATTCCTATTCCATAAAAGATTTTTAAGAAATGGGCTTTAAAACTAAGATTCACAAATTATAGTACATCCATTAACATCATTTTAGGAATAACAATTTCTTAATTAGTTGCTCAAGAAAGATGAAGCAGAAACCTGTTTGAACAGTGCCATACAGAAGATCAAGGATTCTTTTTTTCTTTTTGGTAAAGTCTCTGAAATCTAAACAGAGGGGAGTTACTTAATTAAAACCTTTTATCATGGAAAAGAGGCTTCCTTCATAACTCAATTGGTAAAGAATACGCCTGCAACTCAGGAGACCCTGGTTCAATTCCTGGGTCATGAAGATCCTCTGGAGAAGGGATAGGCTACCCACTCCAGTATTCTTGGGCTTCCCTGGTGGCTCAGACAGTAAAGAATCTGCCTGCAATGCGGGAGACCTGGGTTCGATCCCTGGTTTGGGAAGATCCCCTGGAGAAGGGAAAGGCTACCCACTCCAGTATTCTTGGGCTTCCCTGGTGGCTCAGCTGGTAAAGAATCTGCCCGCAATGCGGGAGACCTGGGTTTGATCCCTGGGTTGGGAAGATCCCTGGAGAAGGGATAGGCTACCCACTCCAGGATTCTTGGGCTTCCCTGGTGGCTCAGCTGGTAAAGAATCCGCCCACAATGCGGGAGACCTGGGTTCGATCCCTGGTTTGGGAAGATCCCCTGGAGAAGGGAAAGGCTACCCACTCCAGTATTCTGGCCTGGAGAATTCCATGGACTGTATAGCCCATGGGGTCGCAAAGAGTCGGACATGACTGACCGACTTTCACATCACTGAAAAACTGTAATTCAGTGGGAGGGAGTGTATTCTATACACGTTGCAGATGCAGAAGCAAGTCTGGCATCTGAAACAAGGAGATCGTTTATTAAAATTTCTTCTTCAGATTCTAATCAAAGCCAACACTTGGAAACAACCCTCCCCACCCAGGCTCTCTAAGGTTTAAATGCTGAACTTCCATGTCTTAGAGTCTTCTTTCCCAAGGCTACCAAGCTGTAGTCCATCCGTATTCTCAATGAGGGAAACCTGGGTTTGATGCCTGGGTGGAGAAGATCCCCTGGAGAAGGGCATGGCAACCCACTCCAGTATTCTTGCCTGGAGAATTCCATGGACAGAGGAGCCTGGCGGGCTACAGTCCTTGGGGTCACAAAGAGTTGGACCCATCTGAGCAACTAACACTTTCACTTTATCTAATGGGAAAAATATCCTAAACCTCAATGCAGGAAAATAAAATAGGCACCATAACTATTTAGCTCTTGTCAGATCACATTTTGTTGTTCAGTTGCTCAGCTGTGTCCAACTATTTGAGACCCCATGGACTGCAGCACTCCAGGCTTCCTTGTCCTTCACCATCACCCAGAGCTTGGTCAAACTCCTGTCCATCGAGTGGGTGATGCCATCCAACCATCTCATCCTCTGTCGTCCCCTTCTCCTCCCGCCTCAAATCTTCCCCAGCATCAGGGTCATATTCAGTAGTTACATTTTAAAATTGGCTCTGAGCCATCAGGAGAGACGCAAAACATTTGTTCATCTGACTCACCGCCGCAAACTCTCTAAAACCATCCTCTTCTTTTCTCCTCTGAAATGTTTCAGCTCTCAACAGGAGTCCTGTTTCCTACCACGTAAACTTGATTTTGTGTTATCAGGTGAAGGATGCTCAGACAGCAGCGCATTAATTTTGGCAGCACTAAATTCCATCTCATTCAGCAAGCCAGCCTCTGTTAACGAAGCCTCCCAGGACAGCAGCTGCAAACCCTCCTGTAAGTGCGGCTGATCGATCCTCAAGGCTCAGGCAGCTCTGCCTGGCAATCTGGCTGGCTTCTGATCAGGACCAGGGTGCCCTTCTCCTTAACAGCCGAGACTCACCTAAACTCACAGTGTGTGCTTGCCTTGCCTACTGAGTCCACTGGTTGCCCACCCATGGCTGGGATGGGCAGGGGGTGTTGGGGGGTTTTAGGGGAAGTGGAGGGGGGGAGTGGGCTCCACGCTGCCATCTCCATGCCACCACTGCCTTCCAAGCTGGCAGTTGATGGATGGGAAGGTCACATGGCAGACAGAACCAGCACAGACCTGCTATCTGATCCCAGGCTGCGAGCCTTGTTGGATGAGGCCCCAGGAGAAGGAGGGCTTCCCTGGTAGCTCAGACGGTAAAGAATCTGCCTGCAATGCAGGAGACCTGGGTTCGATCCCTGGGTCAGGAAGATCCCCTGGAGAAGGGAAAGGCTACCCACTCCATTATTCTGGCCTGGAGAATCCCATGGATGGTTGCAAAGATTTGGACACGACTGAATGACTAACCACAGCATAGGAGAATGAGGACACAGAGCCTAATTTAACGTAACCCCACTCCACACTTACTGAGGAAGAAAAGGATACACAATGTCCTTGTGTCCTTTCTTTCGCTGGTCGCCATTCTCACAAAGAACCCCTCCCCCCACCGCCACACACACACACACACACATACACTGCCTTTAGAGCCAGATAGCACCTAAGCAAAGGGAGTTAAAAAGTCAGCCCTCTGTTACAAGGCTGACAACTGGCATCTCCCAGAAGACTGTCACGATGGCCCAGCCCACCAGGACCCATTTCGCTATGGGAGCTGATGCAAAGAAATGTCGTCATCAGTTCAGTTCAGGCCCTCAGTCGTGTCCGACTCTGCAACCCCACGGACTGCAGCACACCAAGCCTCCCTGTCCATCACCAACTCCCAGAGTTTATTAAAACTCATGTCCGTTGAGTCGATGATGCCATCCAACCATCTCATCCTCTGTCGTCCCCTTCTCCTCCTGCCTTCAATCTTTCCCAGCCTCAGGGTTATTTCCAGTGAGTCAGCTCTTTGCATCAGGTGGCCAAAGTGTTAGAGTTTCAGCCTCAGAATCAGTCCTTCCAAGGAATATTCAGGACTGATCTCCTTTAGGATGGACTGGTTGGATCT
This sequence comes from Ovis aries, assembly GCF_016772045.2. Lineage (NCBI taxonomy): Eukaryota > Metazoa > Chordata > Mammalia > Artiodactyla > Bovidae > Ovis > Ovis aries. The sequence continues at coordinate 2,945,477 of NC_056080.1, read as the reverse complement.
CCTTGCAGTCCAAGGGACTCTCAAGAGTCTTCTCCAACACCACAGTTCAAAACCATCCATTCTTTGGCGTTCACCTTTCTTTATGGTCCAACTCTCACATCCATGCCTGACCACTGGAAAAAGAAACACAGAGCTCCCCCAGACATGAACAAGTAATCACTGCTGGCAGGAATCACAGGAAGGGTGGCATCTGTAGGGAGAGGGAAAAAGGACCTCACGGTCCCAAACTCATCACCACTTCTTTTTTTTTTTTAATTAAGGAATTTGTAGCTGCGCTGGGTATTCATTGCCTCCTGCAGGCTTTTCTCTAGTTGTGCTGAGACGGGCGCTACTCTTTCATTGTGCTGTGCAGGCTTCTCACTGCGGTGGTGTCTTGTTGCAAAGCCAGGGCTCGAGGGTGCTCCGGCTTCAGTACTTCTGGCCCTCAGGCTCAGTGGGTGAGGCTCTCGGGCTCCAGAGCACAAGCTCAGTACTTGTGGCGAGAGGGCTGAGTTACCCCGAGGCATGTGGGATCTTCCTGGACCACGGACTGAAACTCGTGTCCCTTGCATTGGCTCTTTACATAACTGGACCTCCAGAGAAGTCCTCCTCATCACTCCAGAGCAGCTGCTCTGCCCATCAGCCAGGTTTAAGTGGGAGAAGGCAGGCAGGTGAAGGACCACACAAGGGCAACCATGGTCCTCTCTTGAGGACAGTCCCATGGGAAGCCATGTTTATCTTGACCTGCTCTCTTAGGAATGGGCAAGAAAAAGGCACAGTCCTGTTTTGCATGGCTGAGGGATTTACATAAGAGGATGGAAGTCAAAATCAGCTGGTGGTGGGGGTGGTCTGAGACCTTCAGATGATGGCCTGGAGCAATCCGTGGAGGAGATAAACTGCACAGTCCTACACACCGTCTCACAGAGCCATAGCTCAGGGGTAAGTAGGCTCATGTTGTTTCGTGTGTGATGCCTTAATGATACTTGCGAGGACTCATTCAAGGGGGTGCCTTCCTGACTTCGGCACCGCATGCCGTATTTCTTCATTGGTGATTTTGACTTTAGAGATGATGTGATTCCAGAGGCTCCAGAACTAACAACACATAGAGGAGGGTCAAGGGATGCTGTGAGCTGCAGGAAGCGTTCAAGCACGCACCAGGGAGGATGTACCCATGTGTGTATACAGACCATGGCTGGTAATCAGGGCGGGAGGGGGTGGGCATTCAGAAAACCTGATGTGTGCTCACAATACACGGGCCTTCTCCGTCTTAACTTATCCATCGGACGGAAGTTCTCTCTCTGCTGGAAGGTTCCCAGGGAAGAGAGTGCAAAGCTGGAATCGGGGCTTCCCTGGTGGTTGCAGTAGTTAAGAATCGACCTGCCAGTGCAGAGGACACGGGTTTGAACCCCAGTCCACGAAGATCCTCGCCCCCAGCTAAGCCCCTGTTCTGCCACAGCTATAGACCCTGCACTCCAGAGCCCTCAAGCTGCAACAGCTGCAACAGTCAGGCATCATTGTCACCCTTCGTGAACACTCCCTGGGCGCTTACCACCCAGTGTGAAGGGCATGGCAAGCCACTCCAGTATTCTTGCCTGGTGAATCCCATGGGCAGAGAGGAGCCTGGAGGGCTGCAGCCCATGGGGTCACAAAGAGTCAGACACGACTGAGCGATTAAAACAGCAACAAAAATAGATACATATACGCACCCACCCACACATATATATAAATATATACAGATACACACCCCCACATATATATATACATACACACAGTCTGTGGGATTGCAAAGAGTCAGACACGACTGAGCAACTCACGCCCACACTGAACAGACAGAGGAGAAACAGACTGATTTCTGCTCCTGCCTGCCTCACTGCCCAAGGGAAAGGAGTGGGGAGAGAAAGCCGTGAACCCGATGAATCATCACCCAAGTGTCTCTGCTGCTTCTGTTGAATGTTTGTCTCCCTCTCCAAGCTTCTTGCAGCCATGCCTTCACCCCCAAACCAGGGGCATCTAGAGAGTCAGCCAGGCAGGATTTTACTGGAGACTTCAGGCTGAGAGGGGAGCGATGAGAGGGAGGGGAGCGATGAAAGGGAGGGAAGCATGTGTAAGTTGAACCTCAGGTATCACGACAACTAGATCTATGAGTGTGTCTTCCTTCAGGGAGACCAAAAGGAAGGAGGGTGAGCCTGGAGCAATGGATGTGTAGAAGAGAGAGGTCCATGATCCCTACTGGTGGCCTCCTCGAGGCTGAAGTTCATCCAAGGCATGCAAGTGGGTGATGCTAGTCAGGCAGGACCATGAGCAGTGTGGGAGTTGTCCACAGAGACTGCGTGGGATGCGTGCAGGGAGAGTTCTATTGACAGGCAGAGGGTAGGCGGACATGCACCGTCAACCAGCAGACACAGAGCCAGGCTCTGACAACGGCAGAGGTTACTGGGCATGTAGACGAGGCGGGACAGGCAACCGAGGCTGAGAAGGAGCTGTCGGAAAGCGGACCACTGGCAAGTTTCTGCATCTATTTTATTTTGAACAGCTTCAGTTCAGTTCAGTCACTCAGTCGTATCTGACTCTTTGCGACTCCATGAATCGCAGCATGCCAGGCCTCCCTGTCCATCACCAACTCCCGGAGGTCACTCAGACTCAAGTCCATCGAGTCCATGATGCCATCCAGCCATCTCATCCTCGGTCGTCCCCTTCTCCTCCTGCCCCCAATCCCTCCCAGCATCAGAGTCTTTTCCAATGAGTCAACTCTTCGCATGAGGTGTCCAAAGTACTGGAGCTTCAGCTTTACCATCATTCCTTCCAAAGAAAGGATGAACAGCCTAGGTCATCTTAAAGCAGAGACATTACTTTGCCAACAAAGGTCAGTCTAGTCAAGGCTATGGTTTTCCAGTGGTCATTATGGATGTGAGAGTTGAACTATAAAGAAAGCTGAGCGCTGAAGAATGGATGCTTTTGAACTGTGGTGTTGGAGAAGACTCTTGAGAGTCCCTTGGACTGCAAGGAGATCCAACCAGTCCCTCCTAAAGGAAGTCAGTCCTGAATATTCCTTGGAAGGACTGATGCTGAAGCTGAAACTCCAATATTTTGGTCACCTGATTGTGAAGAACTGAATCATTGGAAATGACCCTGATGCTGGGAAAGATTGTGGGTGGGAGGAGAAGGGGACGACAGAGGATGAGATGGTTGGATGGCATCACCAGCTCAGTGGACATGAATTTGAGTAGACTCCAGGAGTAGGTGATGGACAGGGAGGCCTGGCGTGCTGCGGTCCATGGGGTCGCAAAGAGTCGGCCACGACTGAGCAGCTGAACTGAACTGAGCTAGGTCACCTTTGTAGTTATGCTCCAGTCCCGCTTTTACTCAGGAATCTGGAGAGGACGTTGCCTTTGAGTATGTTTGTTTCAGGTCTTCCTCCTTGTGTCTTGTAGTCCTGCTAATTCCTCACCGGTGTCATTCCACGACTGGGTCGAGGTGGTCAAGCTCAGCAACCCATAGGAAGAGCTGCGTGACCCCCTTCTTTGGGGCTCTGTGCTTGCTTTCTTAGGAGGGTTGTGTGTTACTCACTCAGGCATGTCCAACTCTTTGTGACACCATGGATGGTAGCCCACCAGGCTCCTCTGTCCATGAGATTCTCAAGGCAAGAATACTGGAGTGGGTTGCCGTTCCCTTCCCCAGGGGATCTTTCTGACCCAGGGATGGAACCCAGGTCTCCCGCTTCATGGGTAGATTCTTTACCGTCTGAGCCAGCAGGGAAGGCATTTTTAGGTGTGGTGGAGATAAAAAGGCCAGACAGAAGGAAAAACCAGGTATACGTGCACACAAAGGCAGAGGGCAAAGCTGGGAACTTGGTTGTCCTGGCTGCTGGCATTTCTACTCAGTGGATGATTAATGCGTACGACACTGGAAGGGAAGTGTGGTATGTAAGGGCTTGTGGGGGCAAACACGTGCGTTTCCCTTTACGGATAAGAACAAGGGAGTCACGTCTGAGAGGAAGGGCAGCAGCCAGCTCGAAGGTCAGAGTGGGGACTTCCGAGGCTGGCCAGCACTGGCCGGCTCTCAGCATTTGTCCTCATCTGGATGCATGAGGGCAGATTATTCGAAGAACCCTCTGACTGGCTGGAGTCTCCCCGCTTCGTATGCAGATAGATGGAAATATATGCGTCTCTATAATAGGTACCGGGAACCATTTGTTACCCAAGGCAGACAAGTACAAGTGGCTGAAGTGGACCGTGGAAAAACAGGTTCACGAGGAGAATAAGCCAAAAAGATGGTATCGGGTGCATTTAGGAAAAGGAAGTCAGGTTGCCGTGTGTGTGTGTGTGTGTGTGTGTGTGTGTGTGTGTGTGTGTTGATGTGTTCAGTCGTGTCTGAATCTTTGCGACCCCATGGGCTGTAGCCTACCAGGTTCCTCTGTCTATGGAATTTTCCAGGCAAGACTCCTGGAGTGGGTTGCCATTTCCTTCTCATATACATATACATATACAGGATACCTCGCAAGTGAGAGGATGAGCCTGGTAGAGAAACATTCTCAGCATGAGGGAATCCAGCCTCCAACACACTCATCACTTATAAGCGCTGCGACCACAGCTCTGGGCCTCAGTCCCTTGTGTATGAAAAAGCCATTGAGTTCTCCCTTGTGAAAGCGTAAGTCACTCAGTCCTGTCCAACACTTTGCAATCCCATGGACTGTAGCCCGTCAGGCTCCTGTGTCCCTGGGTGTTCTCCAGGCAAGAATACTGAAGTGGGTAGTCATTCCCTCTGCAGGGGAACCTCCCCACCCAGGGACCAAACCGAGGTCTCCAGCATTGTAGGCAGATTCACTACCGTCTGAGCCATCAGGGTAGCCCGCGTCCTATCTTAGTGGGTTTTACAAGCATTAAATAGGATAATATATTTCAAAGTGCCTAGTAGCACAGCAGGGCATGGGATTCACCCCTCCACGAGAGTTCAGCCTTTCATCAGAAAACGTCTCCAATATTTATATCTCTACTCTCACATCTGAAGGACAGTGGTGGGTACATCCACCTGCTACCAACTATTTTTCACACCTTGGCAAAAAACTCGAGGCATTGTCTCTATTAGAGAGCCTATAAAAATTTCATAAATACGAAATTAAAGCCTGCAGGGGTGTAAATTCTATTCCGCGCTTACGATGTGTGCCTGTGGGAAATGACCCTTTATACGCAGAGAGCAGCCTCACGCTTACACGCTGATGCTGTCTCCCAGAGATCAGAAACAGAGCTTGCCTTGGCCTAAGTCCGTCCCCGTTTTCCTTCTCTTTCACATAAAATCACCAAAAAAAAAAAAAAAAAAAAGGAGCATTGTAATAACTACCATGGTACCAAAGCGGGTTTGTGTTCACTTTTTTTAAGTTAAGCTCGACATGGCTCCTAAGAATTAGTCCAGTTGAAGGCAAGGAAAATAGAGTCGCCAACTTACCTATCCCTTGGGATATGCGTACGATTTGAATAGTGCATTGAGTCTGTGAGCGTATCTGAAGCACCTTGGAGTTTTCAGAGCTCAAGTCCAAGGTCACGAAGGTGAACGAGAGCTATTCCCCCACCTACAAAGAGAGTATGGCTGCAGAGCTACCCCTGGAAACTAATCACTGCCAAGCAGCGGGGAAAGAACCCACCTGCTCAGAGGCGGCCCCCTAAGAACAAGCGGTCGGTGGCTGAGTGGATGGACACTTGCTGGACATGGGTGTTTAGCACTAGGGACATGAAGAGACATTGAGGCTACAAGACATGGGATGACCCCATAACTTGGGGCCACACTAGACCCTACAGGGACTAAAGTGCCTCCCCCAGTCCCAGGCTAGACTCCCCTCTCAGCCAGGGTGCTGGTAAGTCTCCCTGATGCTCTTCCAGCAAAGCTACGAGCCCCTCTGTCTTACTCCCAGGTCAAATAATCAATCACCTTTACATTCAGAAAAAGAAGTGTCTACCTGTGTATGGCTGACACGACACTTGCATGGATGAAGTTACTTCTGCGTCTTCAGCGTCTGGGGAGGGCAGACTGACCCACGTGAGTAGATACACAGAGACCTGAAACCAGGGAGCTTCTCCCACGGGAACCATTCTCTCTGCCTGTCATTTTCATCTTTTACCACTTCCAGCTCAGACAAAGGAGGACGCTGATGATGCTCAGTCATGTCTGACTCTCTGAGACCCCAGGGACTGCAGCACACCTGGCTTCCCTGTCCCTCACCATCTCCTGGAGTTTGCTCAAACTCATGTCCATTGAGTCGGTGATGCCATCCGACCATCTCATCCTCTGTCGTCCCCTTCTCTTCCTGCCCTCCATCTTTCCCAGCATTACGATCTTTTCCAATAAGTCAGCTCTTTGCATCAGGTGGCCCAAGTATTGGAGCTTCCGTTTTAGCATCAGTACTTCCAATGAATATTCAGGACCAATTTCCTTCAGGACAGTTTCGTATTAGAACAAGGCCAATTAAATATGGAGCGTGGGGTGGATACACGTTTTCGTCAGTGGTGTCCTTTTCCCCTTCATGGATCACAGCCTTATTGTGGCAAATGGGTTTGCATAACTTGATGACACTATGACCTGATGGGTCACGACAGAGACTTCTGACAGAACGTGATCCACTGGGCAAGGGAACCACAAACCACTCCAGTATTCGTGCTGCCAGAACCCCATGAACAGCATGAAAAGGCAAAAAGGAGGAGGGTCCATGGACACCCTCCGTGGGAATGTACAGGCGGAGTGGCCAGGAGCCCCTGAGCTGTCGTGACCGAGGAGCAATCAGAATTAAAACAGAGGAGATGGAGGTTCCAGGAAAAGAGGTCACGGGGAGAGACAGAGCAGAGAGCAGAACACGGGAGTTGGGAGGGAAGGTGGAGGCTAACAGTGTGAAGCGTAACCCTGAGAGGTTCCGGGGCTTGGCCCCCCCTGCCAGGGGACAGCACCGGGGTGACCCTGTGACCTCCCGGAGCTCCTCCAAGGAGACGGAGTTGCATTCCTGGGTGAGCATCACAGCTGTAAACGATGGTGAGAGGGGCATTCACAGACACTTTAATCTCCCGCCCTGAGACTGAGAGACTCAAACGTTGCACCTGTCACTTTGAAGGGCTCTGCTTACAGAGCTGAACCCGGGGAATTCTGACAACTCTGTCAAACCCTTCGAGGCTTAAGCGAAGGTGCCTGGAAGCCCCTCTTTAAAACAAGGGGAACCGAGTTCTTCCATCAAGTTACCATCCCCAAGGTGTCTGATAATTCCAGGGTGGTGGGGTGGGGGTGAATTCAGAGCTTATGGACAACCCCTTCACTGGGAGTGCTTAGAATGATATGCCTTGAAGAGATGACTTGAATGGAATATTTTAGGCCTCTCCATATATGTGAGAACTACACAAGGAGTTGGCTCGGTGGGTAAAGAACCTGCTTTGCAATGCAGGAGACAAAGAGGACCTGGGTTTGACCCCTGGGTTGGGAAGATCCCCTGGAGGAGGGAATGGCAACCCACTCCAGTGTTCTTGCCTGGAGAATCCCATGGACAGAGGAGCCTGGTGGGCTACAGTCCATGGGGTCGAAAAATGTCAGGCGGGACTCATCAACGCAAGAGCAAAGCCCCTACAGCATTCACTCATTTGGCAGTGATATGCTCTTGGAAATCAGTGGAATAAATCTAAACCGTCTTCATCACTGGAAGCCCTTGAAGTATCTGGAAAGGGCTACCATGTTGTATGGATTATCTGCCGATATGTATCCGATTGTCATATCATCTCAAATTTGCCTGCCAAGTCACGCAGTTACCTGAAACAATGATGTTCGTTGCCAGTTTCTGCAGATCGAGGCTCTGCTGGGTCCTCTCCTTTGGAGGCGGGGACGGCTCTCTCACAGGATAAAATGGAAACTTCGAGTCAGCGCTGTGGTCCTCTCCCAGAAACCACGTGGGAAGGACATCACCCCCAAGTGATGCTGTTGGAAGGATCCAGCCCCTCACGAATTGATGGACGGAGAACCTTGTCGCTTCCACATGCTGTCGGCCGAAGGCTTTGCTTGGTTCCCTGACCTGCGGTGTGGGCTCCTCCAATATGGCAGTCTGACTCATCAAGCCGGGGGTGCAACAGAGAGAGTCCAGAGTCTCTTAATAGCAGAGAGTCCCGGTCTTTGATAACTGTTAGGACCTGAATGTTTGCATTACCTGCCCCCCACCACCACCGCCGCCACCTACAAATTCACACACTGAAGCCCCAAGTGCTCATGGGATCATATTCAGAAGTGGAGGCTTTGTGAGGTCATTACGTTCAGATGAAGTCGTAAGGGTTGGGGGGCACATGATGGGGTAGATGATGTAATGAGGGTGGGGCCCCACATAATGGGTTTAGTGCCCTTACACGAAGAGGAGGAGACAGCATAATCTGCTTTCCCTCCCTCATCTGAGGACACAGCCAGAAGGTGTGTCCAGGACCTTGGTGGAGGACTGCCCAGCCTCCAGCACCTTGACAAATCTGTGTCTGTCCACTGCGTCTCCCAGTCCATGGCACTTGGTTACAGCAGCCCAAGCGGGTAAGACCAAAAACAACCTCATCTCTGTACCTTTTCTCTGTACTCTGTCCATTGAGAAGCAGTCCCTAGGAGGCCTTTGCACACAGAGACGGAGGGATTTAAGCACGGCCGTGATTATCAAGAGGCGAGACTCATCGGGGTCCCTTCGGCTGGCTTGCTTCCACACACACAGTTCTGGCTTTTCGCTTCTGCAGGTCCCTATTCCACTTAATCTCTCATAAAAGCAGGGTTTACATGTCTTCATCCCATGGACTGGCCTTTGCTTGCACTTGAATCTTTGGTTGTGGCTATTCATCATTTCAGAATGAAACCAAATGATGGTCCAGTGGTTAAGCATCTGCCTTACAGTGCAGGAGGGCTTCTCAGGTGGTGCTAGTGGCCAAGAATCTTCCTGCAATGCAGCAGACCCCTGGGTCGGGAAGATCCCCTGGAGGAGGGCTTGGCGACCCACTCCAGTGTTCTTGCCTGGAGAATCCCCCTGGACAGAGGAGCCTAGTGGGCTACAGTCTACAGAACTGAAAACAGTCAGACACGACTGAAGCAACTTAGCCCATTCTAGTGCAGGAGATGCGGGTTCTATTCCTGATCCAGGAAGACCTCACATGGCATGGAGCAACTAAGCTCGAGTGCCCTAGAGCTCACGACTCCCAACCACTGAAGCCCTTTGTGCCTAGAGACAGCGGCCCAAAGGAAACAGAAGCCACCGCAATAAAGAAGCCGACTCAGCAGCAAAGACCCAGCACAGACAAAAATATATATATATATATTAAACGCACCAATCAATCTCTTACAAAACAAAAATAAGAAGAATCTCTCTGTGTGTCTTCTTTCCCCTCAAGTCCCAGTTGTTTTATTTTAGGAACGTGTATTTCAATCTGCCCACAACCATCAAGATCTTTTCTGCATAAGCCAGTGAGCAGCTCACCCAGGAGAGATGAACAGGTGTGTGAACGCGTGTTCGGACACCCACTCTGCTAGGATGCTTCTTGGTCTTCCAGGTCCCACTTGACGTCTCGAAATCTGTGTTATATATGGACCATCTCCGCTCAGGCCAAGAAGGCTTTGTTCTCCAGTAGCCTTGAAGTTTCAGAGGCAGACAGTAGCCCCGTGGTATCCCTCAGCCACCCTTCAGAGCATCCTTCAGACTGTTTGGAACGCTTCGAAATCCCAGGTCTTTGGAACGCACCCGCTGAGTAACTCTCCGAAGAACCGACAGAGATTATCTTAACGGGGACCCTGGGCTAGAGGATTTTATTTTTAGTTTCCTTTGGTCTGTTTCGAGTCGCAGACAGACTCCCGCTGTACGGATACAGCCAAAACATTTAAGATTCGATAGATGTGTTTATCTGCCAGCCATAGGTCCCCAACTCCTGGAACAGAACGGATTTATAACCATGCTGGGCTCCTGGGACACAGAACGAAATCTCCGCTTTTCCAATTTCCTCCACACCACACGGGAGTTCGTGTATTAAAAACCAACGACACCAAATTTGTCAATGTCCGCCGACTGCCTTCCCCACCAAAACAGGAATACAAAGCACTGTCATTAGCATTTTTATTGGTGAATCCACACAGGACTGGACTTTGGGTGTTTAGACAATGAATGTGCCTTGGGAATAAACCAGAATGCAGCTGGCATGCATGAGACTTTAAGATGCCTGCCTGCCTGCTTGCTTGCCTTGTATCTGCTGCTGCTGCTGCTAAGTGGCTTCAGTCGTGTCCGACTCTGTGCGACCCCATAGACGGCAGCCCACCAGGCTCCTCTGGCCCTGGGATTCTCCAGGCAAGAACACTGGAGTGGGTTGCCATTTCCTTCCCCAATGCAGGAACGTGAAAAGTGGAAATGAAGTCGTTCAGTCGTGTCCGACTCCCAGCGACCCCGTGCACTGCAGCCCACCAGGCTCCTCCGTCCATGGGATCTTCCAGGCAAGAGCACTGGAGTGGGGTGCCACTAGAATCCAGATAGTATGGTTACAAATTTTTTTTAATTAAAATAAATTCATGTGCTTTAGAGTTACACAGTTTTGGGGCATGTACGTGAGCTTAAATAAAGCACTTGAGAAGTCTGTGCAAATAATTCACTGTTTCTAACTCTATCTCCTTATCATTTAAGAAATGTGAGTAATACTTTCTCTGATGGCTGTGGTGACAGTTCAAAAGTTCAATTAAACCAAGAACAAAATGTATCCCAGCGTTGTCTCTTGTCTTGCTCTCTGCAGTTTCTAGAGTTTGCTAAGCAACTCCTGCCAAGTTACAAGGAATGACTGTACAGCCCCAGGGAAATTCTACTCAACGTTTTAGAATAACCTATAATGGAAAAGAATTAAAAGTGTGTCCGTGTATGTCCGCGTATGTGTGTGTGTGTGTGCGTATATATGTGTGTGTCTGTGTGTGAGTATAACTGAATCACTTTGCTGTACCCTTGAAAGTAACACAAAAAACACTGACAGGCTGGCACTGAAATATGCAAACAGTGAGACTCTTTGCGACCCCAGGGACTGCACAGTCCGTGGAATTCTCCAGGCCAGAATCCTGCAGCGGGGAGCCTTTCCCTTCTCCAGGGGAGTCTTTCCAACCCAGGGATGGCACCTGGGTCTCCTGCACTGCAGGCAAATTCTTTACCAGCTGAGCCACCAGGGAAGGCCTAATATACACAATACCGTGTGTGAGCTAGGCAGCGAGTGGGAAGCTTCTGTCTAGCACAGGGCGGTCAGCTCGGTGCTCTGCGATGACCTAGAGGGGTGGATGGGGCAGGGAGGCTCCAGACGGAGGGGATTCACACAGGTGCACGGCGGAAACCAACGCAACACTGTAAATTAACTATAGTACAAAGTAAAAGAAAAAAAAAAAGGAAATTTCTCCCTGAAAGACATTCCTATTACTGTAAGTAATTGACCCGATGTGCTCAGATCCCCAAGATTGCAACACTTAAAGGGCATCTCTTCAGTAGGAACAGAGAATGAAAATCTCAGCAGACTTTGGAGAAAAAGGAAGGCTTCCGATGCCATTCTAAGGTCGGTTAAGACCATGAAGATGAGTCTCCTATGCAAGAGGGAAACAGGATTCTGAAAAGCGCTCACTGCTTGCCACGAAAGCTCAATTCCCACGGCTGTGTGTTTCCTCAACCTGAATCTTACCATCACCTCTCTCTGTCTTTCTCCCACACCGCGCCTCCTTGTCTCACTCTGCCCCGGACGCCGAGCCGGGGAAAGGCAGCCGGAACCATTTACAGCATCCCTAGTGCAAAGATTTGTGCTGCTGACTGACAGCGGTCATTTCTCTCTTTCTATCTCCATGGAATGAGTGAAGCAAAGGAACAGTGGATTTGCTCAAAACCATGGTTGGCGAAAAAAAAAAAAAAAAGCCTTCTTGGATTCACTGATTTTGCTAGATTCACTTGTTTTCGAAAACCAAGCCCGCAGGGACAATCATGTGTGTCTGGTAGGGGATTGTGCGGTCTCCTCGCTGTTAGAAGAGAGTTTTCTTCCTTCAGCCGCTGTCCATGTTTAGTCCCAGACAAGGCACACTTGTTACCACGTTCGATGCCTCTGTGAGCCGCGTCATACTTTGAGAGGGGGGAACACGGAACACACAGGAAATGATATGGTAAAGAACAAGAGTGGGCTGCCGTGGGTGAAAGAGCCTTGCCTAAACCAGTAGGACTTCCTGAGGTCAGTCTCACGGTCTGATTCGTGATGAGGTCTGGGTCAGCATCCTTACACAGCGTCCAGTGGTCTGAGCAGAGAGGAAGTTGGGGACACACCCACGGGGTCGGAGGTAGGCTTCAATCACAGGCGGACGATCTCCCCAAGGTGGCCGAGGCTGGCGGGAGCCCAGGGCGGGTGTCAGCGTCGTGTAAAAATGAGGAATAAAAGGATGATATGGGAAGCGTGTCTGCAATCACGTTCACACTCTTCAATAAAGCAGTGCCTGCTGTGGGCATACGCGTTACGAGACTAACTCTTAATGTGAAATGGTAAACGTCAACATGAATTCTAAACATGTTTGAAAAACCCACAGTTCTGTAGGTTCAAGAGATATTCCGTGGGTGGGGAGCTGGTTACTAGAAAGGGGACCCTGGATACTGTGAGGGTAGGAGATGGTTATTGCAAAGGGGACCCTGGATACTCTGAGGGTGGATATGGTTACTGCAAAGGGGACCCTGGAGTGGGGGTTGTAGGGGGTTCAAGCAGGCCCTGGTAAGAGGATGCAGGCAGGACTCACAATCCCTAATGCACAGAACATCTATGGACCCCAGAAGGTAAGAGGGGAAAACCTGGGCAGTTGACCTCACGAGATGCTTCGGAGCTGCTGCACAGCACCCTGGGAAACTCCCATCAGGCTTTGCTGATCCCAGATGTATAAAAACCACATGTCACCCCTGGGGGACAGCGGCTTCCAGGTGGCCGGGGAGAATCAGGGCAGAAAGAGACAGCTCAGTGGTCCCGTATTTACCACACAGCTGTCCCCGGGCTCTCAAGGGAGGGCGGTGGGTCAGGTGCTGAGCAGGAGGCAGTGATGCAGGGGTGATATACCAGAGGCCACTGTTTCTTCTCCTGGGGGACTCTGCGGGTAGGGGTGGATGCATTTCTGGCTCCTCCTGGACCGAGACTCTTGTAGAGGGGAGAGGAGTTGAGGGAGGCAGAGTGGGGAGTTCTTAGCATCACCCATGCGTGGGGCATCTAGGGGAGGAATACCCAGGCTGAGACTGCAGATGTTCTGGAATTCCCGACAGGATCCCCTCTCCTCCCACCCCTTCACACTTACGGATTTCTGAGACGTGTGTTCGCAGTGTGTGTGTGCTCAGTTTTGCCCGACTCTTTGTGACCCCGTGGACAGTAGCCCGCCAGGCTCCTCCGTCCGTGGGATCCCCGAGGCAAGAATACTGGAGTGGGTTGCCATTTCCTTCTCTAAGACTCAAAGGAGATACTAGTGGCTGGGACTATGGGCACGTGATCAAGATAAGCACACTGACTTGATTTGACTTAATGAAAACCAAGTGCAATCAACACTAACAATTAAAAAGAAAAAAAACCTCATAGAGTCAATTCTCACTATCATTACAAAAATGTTTCTGATCTAACACATTTTCTCATCCAAAACATCTGCTGGTACTTTCATATAAATTCTCTTGAGCTCCTGAGAAACAGTACTCAATACTTTGAAAACCCTCCCATGTGTAGGCTTAGCACCTTCTCTTGTGTTCAAGACCTGGGTTCAATCCCTGGGCCAGGAAGTTCCGCTGGAGAAGGGACAGGCTACCCACTCCAGTATTCTTGGGCTTCCCTGGCCGCTCAGCTGGTAAAGAATCAGCCTGCTGTATGGGAGCCCTAGGTTTGATCCCTGGGTTGGGAAGATGCCCTGGAGAAGGGAAAGGCTACCCACTCCAGTGTTCTGGCCTGGAGAATTCCATGGACTATATAGTCCATGGGGCTGCAAAGAGTTGGACACAGCTGAGTGACTTTCACTTTCACCTCCACTTACTTCCAAAGGGAAGATGATCATAAGTTGGACCCTTAAGAAATTTGCTGTGAACTTTTAAATGGACAGCCTGTACTTGACTTTATAATATACATCAAAAGATGATCTTTATTGCAAAGTTGAAGCGAAAAAAAAAAAAAACCTATAAGAACTGGATGCAGGACTGTAACAAATATGCAAGCTATATCAGACAGGAAGGATGCTCACTTCATTCCTGTCTTTACTGGGGAGCTAAGGGAATCCCTGCAGAGGCATTTAACGTCGTATTCAAGAAGATGGTTCTCAACCCACTCACTCTCCGGACTCCCCTCTCTGCAACCAGACCACCAGGCAGGGCCAGCTGGAATGCAAGGAGGTGTAAAGGAGACTCTAAGCGCATAGCCACTGAAGACTTACAGGGGCACTCTGTGCATATATGTAAGTATATCGATAAACTCTGTATATACAGAGTAGCAAAACCTCAAGCGCACATACAGGGCAGCTAATCGCACATAGTTACGCACAGTAGCAGCTCAGAGGGTCCCAGGAAGGCTAAGTCTGGGATACAGGATGCTGCATGGGTGGGGGTAGGGAGAGCTCTGACATCAGTACCCTTAGGGAGCAGGGAAATAATTCATCCAGAGAATAAAAAAGAAATCTAGTCACGGGGTAAAGACAATGTTCACAGAAAACAGGATTATCAACTGTGTGAGATAACGCCTCTTGGTGCCAGGAAACACACCTCTGCCGTGTCAACCCAAAATAGTATTAAACGTCTTCCCCCAGAAGAAGGGGACAGACAGCAGGGCCAAGAAAAAGCCACGGATCCGGCGTGTTGGCACGAATCAGGTCTAGATAAATCTCTCTTCATTCAAAGACTTGAGAAAAGAAGTCAAAATCTGCGGATGTATGGAAGGAAAAAAAAAAAGGAGAGTCACAAGGAAGCGCAGTGTCAATGTGAAGATTAAGAAGATTCACTGGGACCAAGATGTAATCTGGAATGGGGATAAAGGGAAAACATTCGTCAAGTATTCAGGCAGAAAATAATAAAAGAGGCTATCTCAAAGAGGCCAAAATCATGGGGTGCTCAGATATTTCATGTGGAAGCCTGGATTCAAAATGCCTTTTTTCTCTTAGAGCAGAAAAATGGATATCCAAAGACGCTTCTGTCCAACCAAGAAGTCTTGTCCTAAAGAAAGACAAAAAAGAAAAGCCTTCTACAAACTCAAGACGTTTTGTAATAGCCCAAATACGTTTCCCCAAATAAAATCCACTTATTTCATCAGAGATGAAACCCAAATAACAACTCAGGAATGCATAAATTATAAGATGTGCTGCTGAGCTCAGGGGCTCAGTTGTGTCCGACTGTTTGGGATCCCATGGGCTGTAACCCCCCAGACTCCTCTGTCCATGGGAATTCTCCAGGCAAGAATACTGGAGTGGGTTGCCATTTCCTCCTCCAGGGGATCTTCCCGACCCAGGGATCAAACCCGAGTCTCCATCACTGGCAGGCAGATTCTTTACACGCTGAGTCATCAGGGGAACCCAAATTATGGGATACAAGGTCCAAAATTATTAACACGAGAGAAGCATCATGTTTTATTAAAAAAAAAAAAGTGTCAAAATGGTTACCCAAAGGAATTAAATGTTATGATTAAGTTTCTGCAAATGGGTATATTTGTTGTAACATAAGTATACCAAAAAATAATAATTTGGACTTAAAATCCCATCTTCTAAAATCTTCCAAAATCCAAACTTTTCATAGAAAAAAATATGAAGGTATGAGTGTATAAAATATAAGTTGCCCTCACTGGATACAGCATGAGGCAAGAGACAACCACGCCGTTCGAGATCTTGAACAACGTCAGTATCGACCGTAATGAAAACAGCTAACACGGCTGAGACACGTGTTAGGAGCCAGGCATTCTTCCCAGGACGGCTCACGTAGGTTTGTAATACGGGGTCGATGACTGTCTCAGTCGGTCTGGGCGGCTATAATAAAAGGCCACAGAAGCAGGTGGATTGTAAACAACAGACATCTCATTCTCACAGTTAAGAGACCGGGGAAGTCCAAGATGAAGATGCTGGGAGATTCCGTGTCTGGTGAGGACCAGCTTTCTGGTTCATAGACAGACGTCTCCTTGCTGTGTTGGGAGGGGCCAGGGGGCTCTCTGGGAGTCATTTGTAAAGGCAGGAAATCCATTCATGCGAGCTCCACCCATGTGACTTCATCACCTCCCAAAAGCCCCGCTTCCTAATAGCATCCCATGTGGGGGGGTGAGAATTTCAAAATGTGAATTTGGGAGGTGGGGGAAGAGCCATCTACAGCAATTATAGTCTTGAAAAACTAAAATGACTTGTTTACAAAACAGAAACAGACTCGCAGACTTACAGAATGAACTTACCAGGCGGGAAGGATGGGGGAAGGGATAGTTAGGGAGTCTGGGATGGACATGGACACACTGCTGTATTTAACATGGAGAACCAACAAGGACCTGCTGTCCAGCACAGGGAACTCTGCTCAATACTCTGTAATAACCTTATGGTCACCAAGGGGAAGGATGGGGGAAGGGATAGTCAAGGAGTCTGGGATAGACATAGACACACTGCTGTGTTTAACATGGAGAACCAAAGAGGACCTGCTGGGCAGCACAGGGAACTCTGCTCAATACTCTATAATAACCTTATGTTTCCCAGGGGGAAGATTGGGGGAAGGGACAGTTAGGGAGTCTGGGATGGACATGGACACACTGCTGTATTTAACATGGAGAACCAGCAAGGCCCTGTCGTCCAGCACAGGGAACTCTGCTTTATAGTATGTAATAACCTAAATGGGACAATAATCTGAATAGATACATGCATATGTATAAACTGAATCAGTTTGCTGAACGCCTGAAAGTATCACCACATTGTTAATCAAGTATCCCCCAATATAAAATAAATATATATATATATTTAAAAAAAAACAGAACCACAATCATATTTTTAAAAGGAGGATCTGCTTTCCAATCTGTAAGATACAAGCAAATAAGACATCATCATATGACAAAAGACAGAAAGCAAAGGAAACAGGGAGAGATGCTTGCAATCCCTCATTGGCAAGGAGAGAGAAGGAGAGCCAATCACACAAGATATTGGGTAGGAAGGGAGACAAGGTTGACCTCCCACCTCTCTCAAATTGGGCTAAAAAAACAAGTCCAAACATTTGGAAGAATATAAAAGCTTCAGAGGAGACCTCAGCCCTCTAGTCATACTTAACAAAACCTCTAGAACGTGATGAAAATTACCAAAGGAAATAGGCCTCAGAGAGAAGAGAAACTGTGGTGATGCTCAGACCAGCAAAGGGTATCCAAAAAAATGCCAGCTAGTTCAAGGAAAGTGTGCCCTGCTGAGAGCAATGTGACCCCAATGCACGAGGCCACCAGGAGCGGTTCAACACTCTCCTTCCCGAGAAGCAGGTGTAATTCGCTGAGAAACACATGGAAGATGGTCTGGGAAGCCCCCACAGCCTCCTGTCTGCTGGACCTGCAGAGGGCAGGGCTGTCCACAAGACTCTCAAGAGGTGGATAAAGCCCCGATGGTTGGGATAGCAGGCCGACGGGTCAAACAGGGAATGGGAAATTGGTGACGGCTTGCAATGTCTCTCTAAAGCAGCTATTAACAGCAGTGTCTGGGTCCCACATTTAGGGTAAAAGAGGGGGACTGGCGGATGGGAGGTGATGGGAATCCCGGGCCTTGAAGCAAGCGCTAACTGTGCAAGATATAAGATGTGAACCGTGTCTCTCCGGGCCGTTTCCGGAGGCGCAGAGAGGCAGCCGCAGGGAAAGTGCAGCAGGAGGTGCGGCTGTAGATGCGGGTCTGTCCAGGAACAGCAGCCGCCGTGGGCCTCGCCTAAGGCTGAGTGCTGGGGCGCGGCCCCATCCTGCGGGCCTCGGGGCTGGACTGGCCTGGAGCACTCAGGGGCTGAGGACCCGAGTCTGCCCTGGGGTGGCTCTCCGGGTGCCCGCGGCCCGCTGCTCGTGGGTCACTGGACCGGCACAAGCCCGAGCGGAACCGGGGTCCAGCTGAGGACAGATGTGGACGGGCTCAGCTGGGACCTCCTTCTCCTGTCTCTAACACACAGAGAGACAGACATAGACACACGCAAACACAGACACGCACAGATACACACACACAGACACACACACACACATAGA
Organism: Ovis aries; assembly: GCF_016772045.2. Lineage (NCBI taxonomy): Eukaryota > Metazoa > Chordata > Mammalia > Artiodactyla > Bovidae > Ovis > Ovis aries. Next base: position 2,927,310 of record NC_056080.1, on the reverse strand, counting down.
CACACACAAAAACAGACACACAGAGAGAGACAGACACACAAACACACTGACACACACAGACACACACACAGACACACACATACACAGACCCACACACAGAGACACACAAACCAACAGACCAACACACAAACACGCAGACATACAGAGACACACAGAGGCACAGACATACACAAACACACACACACATATACACAAAGACACACACAGAGACAGACACACACACACAGACACACACACAGGCACACACACATAAACACACAGAGAGACAGACACACGCACATACAGAGAGATACACACATACACAGATACACAGACTAGCACACAGAGAGACGCAAAAACACACATACACACAGAGACACACACAGGCACACACATATGCAGACACACATAGCCACACACAAAGACAGACACACACGCAGACACACAAACACACAAACATACACAGAGAAACACACAAACACACAGAAACATATACACACACAGACACACACAAACACATACATACGCGGACACATACATAAACAGACACACACACATAGACACACACACACACACGTACACACAGAAATACACAAACACAGACATACACACACACTCAGACACACAGACACACACAGACAAACACAGAGACACAACCACAGAGACACACACACAGAAGCACACAAACACACACACAGTCACACACATACACAGACCCACACAGAGACACAGACACACACAGGCACAGACATACACAAACACACACACACATATACACAAAGACACACACAGAGACAGACACACACATAGAGACACACATACAGAGGCACAAACACAGACATACAGAAAGAGACACACACACATAGAGACACACAAACACACACAGACACACACACGCATATAAACACACATACACATACACAGATGCACATATACACAGACACACAGAAACACAGAGGGACACAAAACCACACAAACACACACACACAGAGACACACACAGGCATAGACATACACAAACACACACACATATACACAAAGTCACACACAGAGACAGACACACACAGAGTCACACACAGATACAAACACACACAGGGATACGCAGACACACATATACACAGACACACAGACACAGACACACAGACACAGACACAAACACAAGCACACAGAGAGACACACACACACAGATACGCAGACATACACGCACAGGTGTATTTAGGTCACAAACTGTAAAAGGGGGCCTTTACAACCACATAAAGACAGGAAAATAACGCGGAACTACACAAAACCAGTTCTGTAAGAAGCACGTCTCTAATGGACAGATATAATTACAGCGTTGGTGGATAGCTGTATGGGTGATACACAGAGATGGACAGATAAACCCAGAGAGGGAGGGGGGCAGACAGAGAGGGCAGGAGAGAGATGGGTCTATGGATACAGACTGACGGACAGACGTTCGGGTACCAAATGGCTCTTTGGAGTCACTCATGAACACAGTTCTAACATACAGCTCAGTGCCCTAGAGAAAGGACCTAACTGAATCTCTAACTCAAGTCTCCTAACCTGTAAAGTAGAAATATTAATTGTATATGCAGCAAAGTTCTTATAAAGATAAGATGCTATCACCTGTCACAAACCTGACCCATCAAAGATTTTCAATAAATAATAGTTTCTGCCTTATCCAATATAGAGTTACATGTACCCAGAAAGACATTGGGGCAGGGGGCGGGAAGTAGCATTAAATCACGGACCATTTTGGAGCCCAGAAACATCTAATCCCAAATTGTAAATATACCCATCCTATAATTATGCATTATATTTTAAGAATGTTGTCTGAGATAGCCAGAAGTATTACGTAAGGGTACATCTTCACAGAAAAAGAAAAACTGGAGTACACAGAAAATTAGACCATAAACAGATCAAGATTATCTTTCAAAGACCGGGAGGGAAGCAAAAGAAGAAAAAAACAGAGGGCTCACTCTTCATTTGTCGCGATGACCCAATGCAGTCAGTAACAGGCGCTCCCTCTGAGGGAGGGCAGGGTGCAACCACCTGCTGCGTGAAAAGCTGCAAGCACCCTCTGATTTAGAGCTGAATTTAGAGCCTCCTTCTTGTTCTGCAGCCAACCAGACACTTTTACTAACAGCCCTGAGGACCTGCTTTCTAAAATAACCCAGCAGGGAAAGGTTGAAGAGGAAGCTGCCTTTGTGACCTATGACTTGGCTCGTCGGGGTCTCTAGACTGTGTTTCATGCATGATGTTGATAAAACCACGGTCCGCAAAGAGAGTCCATGCCTCGATCTCCCAGAGTGAGACCATGAGACCTCACGTGGCAAGACGGACCTGCAGACAGCTTCAACCTCAAGATGGCATTAACCAGCAGACGGGAATTGCATTGTGGATTCACTATGTGGCTTTATGCGGTTACAAGCAGTTCAGTTCGATTTAGTCACTCAGTCGTGTCCAACTCTTTGCGACCCCATGGACTGCAGCACGCTAGGCCTCCCTGTCCATCACCAACTCCCGGACTTTACCCAAACTCATGTCCCTCCAGTCGGTGATGCCATCCAACCATCTCATCCCCTGTTGCCCCCTTCTCCGCCTGCCCTCAATCTTTCCCAGCATCAAGGTCTTTTTCCAATGAGTCAGCTCTTCACATCAGGGGGCCAAAGTACTAGAGCTTCAGCTTCAGCATCAGTCCTTCCAATGACTATTCAGGACTGATCTCCTTTAGGATGGACTGCTTGGATCTCCTTGCAGTCCAAGGGACTCTCAAGAGTCTTCTCCAACACCACAGTTCAAAAGCATCCATTCTTCGGCACTCACCTTTATTTACAGTCCAACTCTCACATCCATACATGACCACTGGAAAAAGGTTACACACAGAGGATGAAGCTAAAAAAAGGCATGAGGCAACTGGTGGTCTGAGAAACTGGAAGCATGAAAGGCAGTCTACCTGTGCTGGCCGACTTGGAAGACCAGAAAGAAAACCCCCAGGCCAGGAATTCTGGGCTCTCCAGAAACGGGGAACAACCTCAGCTGACAGTCAGCATGCACCAAGAGAGATGGCTCTCCACTGGTACATGGAACTGAATCCAGACTTAAGGTGAATGAGTTATTGAATGAATGAATTCTCCAGCAGAATCTTCGTATGAAAGGCCAGCTGGCTGGCAAAGACCTTGATTTAGGCTCGTGACACCGTGAGCAGAGAATCCAGCCGTGTCACTGCTAACCTGGAGAACTCTAAATACTAAACTCACATCGGTGCAAGTTCCAAAGTTTGTGGCTCCTTGTTAAGGCAGCAAAGGAAAATGAATAGGGTAATGTTCCACATTACAGCACGGGATATTTCTAAGCAGAGATGTCTGAGAACTCTCGTTCAAATGTAATCAACAACAATGAAGCAGCTATTTCCTGAGAAATATGACTCTTGTCCACGAGAGAACAAACGTGTTGACTCTCCTAAGGTGGAAAGAAAGATTCTCTGTCTCCTTCACCATGATACAGACTAATTCCACCAGTCATGAATTGTAACAATAACTAGGTTAACAATCATACTAGGGTTTCCCTGGTCACTCGGATGGTAAAGAACGTTCCTGTAACACAGGACGCCCAGGTCCAATCCCTGGGTTGGGAAGATACCCTGGAGAAGGGAATGGCAACCCACTCCAGTGCTCCTGCCTGGAAAATCCCATGAACAGAGGAGCCTGGCGGGCTACAGGGTCACAAAGAGTCAGATACAGTGAGTGACTAACACCATTACTAACACTAACGTAACCGCATAGTATCTAAGCTCTATATAACAAAATAACTTGTACATTCTAGTAATACAAGTTTAAATGTTGCATTTTATGTAAGTATCATTTTCCATGTTTGTATTTATACTGCATATATACATATACATTGAATATCCAATAATAACCTCTAAATATGTTACAGATTTATAATACGCTTTTTAACTGCTTCCTCAACACACCTCTATCCTTCCACTGCCTGTATCAATTTTCTGGTTGCTGCTGTAAGAAATGACCACAAACCTGGAGGCTGAAAAATGCAAACTTGCCACTTTACTGTTCTGTAGGTCAGAACGCTGATGTGGGTCGGGGCACTAAAATTAAGATGTTGGCAGGGCTTTGGTTCTTGTGGATGCCTCGGAAAGGGTCTGTTTCCTGCCTTTCCCAGCTTTGAGAGGACACCCACCTTACCTGCCTTGCAGCTCCCCTCTCCCGCCATCGCCAAAGCCACGAACGCTGCCTCTTTCAGATCATTTTCCATAATCTCCTCTCATTCTGCCCACGAGCGGGAAGCCTTCTCCAGTCTGAGAATTCCTGTGATTGGTTTGGACTCGCCTGGATAACCCAGTATAATATCCCCCACCTCAATATTTGTGATTCACTCCCATCAAGAAAGCACCGCTTTCTAGACAGGGGAGCATGCTCACAAGTCCTGGGCATGAGGTCATGGATGTCTGCCCTGTCGTCTACCCTGGGCCAAAAGCCAGGATGGAACAGTGACCTGCTTATAGATTTATCCACGATTGGTCCTGATCAAAAGCTTTCACTCATCATGCACTTAGGTGAAGAGAGTCAGTCAGAGAAAGACATGTATGGATGATACCAGTTAAATGCAGAATCTAAAAAAAAAAAAAAAAAGATACAAATGAAACTATTTCAAAACAGAAACACTCACACACTTAGAGAACATTTTCACGGGGGTAGGGGAGACAGATTGGGACTTTGGGATGGACATGTACAAACTGCTACATTTAAAATAGATAGCCAATAAGGACCTGCTGGACAGCACAGGGAACTCTGCTCAATACTCCGTAATAACCCTATGATTCCCAGGGGGGAAGGTTGGGGGAAGGGATAGTTAGGGAGTCTGGGATGGACATGGACACACTGCTGTATTTAAAACAGAAAGCCAACAAGAATCTACTGTAAAATAAACAAATAAAAGCTTGTACCAGGCAGTGTATCCCCCAATTCCTACTTTCCGTCCTCGCCATCTGTGACCAGACCAAGGTAAAGGAGGAAAAGAAATGCAGGTGGCAGAAACCCTTTGTATCAGCCATCTCAGTATCCAAACCCAGCTGGTCCATATATATCCTGGCACCACTGAGCTCATACAATCCTATAACTGTAACTTCTATGTCCTTGTCTCAACATGACTGTGGATGATGGGAGGTGAATTGAGTTAAGCAAGTACTCTGTAACACACAAGAGTGAGCTTAGAAATGTTGCCAAGGGGATGGATTATCAGCCTGGAGATCCTCCCAACCTTTGCATACATCTTTCACCTCTAGTCAAGGGCCAAGTAACACACCCTGCGGATTGAGGGGGGGTGCAAAAAAAAAATCTCTGCCACCCCAACAGGGTTGCCAACACAGCTGTCTAAGTTGTGACAGGGACGCCCTGATGGAGGGAAGAAGGCAGGCACCGCGGAGGAGACACATGAATATAAATCTATGTTTTATGGCAGAAGAGTCACAGCTGCACAGTGGTGCTCCTCCTCCTAGCAGGAGACTAGTTTTGTCCCACTGGAAAAAACTCAGATGTCTCCTTTCAGCAGATCAGGTTCCTGAGCATACACGCCACATACACGCCACATACACGCGCACACACACGCACATACGGTCACACACAGGGAAGGCAGTTTCCTAATCCTGGCTGCACCATTCGCCTTCTGGATGCCTCAGTATTTATCTTCTCCTCTGCCTTCGAAGCCCGCACTTGCAGAGGGGAGCTCACGGGGGCTCAGACCGTTGACTCGTGCGGCTCTAGAATCTGCAGTTCTGTGAACACGCAGCATATGGACGGAGTGTTGACAGTACCGTTAAACCCGTCTGAGGCTCTCGATGGAAAATAGCCCTAGCGTCTACCACTCTCAGCCAGCTCTCCCAAGGGAGGCTATGTGGGCTAATCTCTCCCCGGGAGGGGACCGCCCAACCCACAAAACTCTCCCTGCTTCATAAGACGGCAGGTACGGAATAACATCTATGCATCTATCTGGACAGCAAATGCCGTCTATCTATCCATCTATGTACCCATCTCATGTATGTACCTATGTCTCTAATTCAGCTCATTGGAAAAGACCCTGATGCTGGGAGAGACTGAAGGCAGGAGGAGAAGGGGGCAACAGAGGATGAGACGGTTGGTTGGCATCAGCGACTCCATGGACGTGAGTCTGAGCAAACTCTGGGAGATGGTGAAGGACAGGGAGGCCTGGAGTGCTGCAGTCCAGGGGGTTGCAAAGAGTCAGACCCATCTTGGTGACTAAACAACAGCAACCTATGTATCTTTCTATCTCAACTACCTACTTACATACCTGTATATAGACATACACTACAAAAGAGTGAAAAAGTGGGCTTAAAGCTCAACATTCAGAAAACGAAGATCATGGCATCTGGTCCCATCACTTCATGGGAAATAGATGGGGAAACAGTGGAAACACTGTCAGACTTTATTTTTGGGGGCTCCAAAATCACTGCAGATGGTGATTGCAGCCATGAAATTAAAAGACGCTTACTCCTTGGAAGAAAAGTTATGACCAACCTAGATAGTATATTCAAAAGCAGAGACATTACTTTGCCAACTAAGGTCCGTCTAGTCAAGGCTATGGTTTTTCCTGTGGTCATGTATGGATGTGAGAGTTGGACTGTGAAGAACGCTGAGCGCCAAAGAATTGATGCTTTTGAACTGTGGTGTTGGAGAAGACTCTTGAGAGTCCCTTGGACTGCAAGAAGATCCAACCAGTCCTTTCTGAAGGAGATCAGCCCTGGAAATTCTTTGGAAGGAATGATGCTAAAGCTGAAACTCCAGTACTTTGGCCACCTCATGCAAAGAGTTGACTCATTGGAAAAGACCCTGATGCTTGGAGGGATTGGGGGCAGGAGGAGAAGGGGACGACCGAGGATGAGATGGCTGGATGGCATCACAGACTCGATGGACGTGAGTCTGAGCGAACTCCAGGAGTTGGTGATGGACAGGGAGGCCTGGCGTGCTGCGATTCACGGGGTCGCAAAGAGTCAGACACGACTGAGCGACTGAACTGGACGGAACAAAAGTGACCTTCGACTGCTATGAGATTTTTCTTTCAAGTTCAAGCACAAAAAGGCTGTTTGTACATATATCAACCCAGGCAGGCAGAACAACCTGGGAGGTGTAAATAGGGGTGCTTAAAGACCTTCTGGATATTTCTTTGTTAAGACTCAATATACCTCATACATATATATGTGCCCTATAATTATCTCAACACAATAGAAATGTAAATTCATAATCAAAATTTAAACACATGCATACATGCTCAGGTTCTTATTAAACCACGCTTTTGTATAAAAATAAAGACAGGACCATTTCGTCCACCGTTTTGCTGCCAGAGTTACACGGGAAGCCATGATCCCAAGGATGGAAATGAGCTGTGAGGTTAGTTCTCTACCCCTTCTCCGGGAGGAATTGTTCACCAAGATGGTATTTGCAGAGGCTCTTTAATTATTTGGAAAGAAAATAAAATGGAATTGTAGGGAAGGAGAAAATCCTCCAAGAATGTTTACCATTCTTTAGAGTAACAGTTCAAGATCCAGGCAACTTAACCCATTTAACGCTGCAGTTTCAAGCGTGGACGAGTGCTCAAAATAAGGCAAGCAGATGAAAGCTTCCAGCCTCTGCCATCTGCTTCCCAGGATTAAAACAGTCACATGAACAACTCACGCCAACAACCTCTGAGAAGCTTAGGGGAGAATGAGGTAGGAGTCTGCGTTGATGACATGTCTAGTTGCCCAGGTTGCAGAGGTGTAGGTTAAGATATGTATATTTCAAGAGTTTCCAAATGCTTCTGACATGTTCAGCTTCTTTATCCAGACTTTCTGCTTACACTCCACCCTCGTGACAGTCCAATCGGCGACTGACTCTGACCGCCACTAAATCAGTACAACACATTCGAGACTGAATAACTCTTTGGAAGGACTGATGCTGAAGCTCCAATCCTTTGGCCACCTGATCTGAAGAGCCAACTCATTAGAAAAGACCCTGATGCTGGGAAAGATTGAGGGCGGGAGGAGAAGGGGGCAACAGAGGATGAGATGGTTGGATGGCATCACCAACTCAATGGATATGAACTTGGGCAAACTCTGGGAGATGGTGAGGGATAGGGAAGCCTGGTGTGCTGCAGTCCACGGGGTCACAAAGAGTCGGACACAAACCTGAGACCTGAACCATAGAAACGTCCAAGCGAAATAATACGAGTCTGTTGGGGGAGGCTGAAATCTTCTAGTAGGTGAAGCAAGAAAATGATAATCTCGCTGTTTGGGGATTGCTTGTGAGCTGTTTGTTATTTCGCCAGCAAAATGTGCTTGTCAAACCTTCCACCTTGTCTGGGTCTGAGTGTGTCTTGGTCGGGAGAGTGAAGAAGTTGAAGTCCAAGCTGTCCATGGTTCATCACGCTGTGCCTCTTGGGGGTGGGCAACGGGGGGCTCCCATTGGGAGAGTTTCCCCCGTAAGTGTCTAGCCCCCTTTCTATCTGTCACATCCATGCTACAGCCTGTACCTCAAGCCTTCCTGGCAGATGAGGGCAGAGGGTTATTGCGTGATTCCCCAAGGCTGTTCCCACGCACACATGGGACTGTCCTTCTCATCATGATGAAAACCTAAGCTACTGTAGCCTTCAGCCCTTCAGTTTACGGTTTGCTTTCTTCATTGCCTCTTTCTCAGTGGTGCGATTTCTATCTTTTAAATACTAAGGTACACGGGAACATATACATTACTGTTTGAAAAACAGACAGCCAGTGGGAATTTGCTGTATGATGCAGGAAGCTCAACCTGGGGCTCTGTGACGACCTAGACGGGCAGGATGGGGTGGGAGGTGGGAAGGGGGTTCAAGAGGGAGGGGACGTATGTATCCCTACGGCTGATTCACGTTGGTGTGTGGCAGAAACCAACGCAACATTGCAAAGCAATTAATACATAAATTTTTTAAAGATACCAAGTAACACGTTTCGTTTGCCAAGCTCTCTCCCACCAGAGGACTTCCCGTCAGTCACTGAGTCCAGGCATCCAGCAATGGCCTGGAGACTCTCGTGGTGCAAATGCAAGCTAATATTCTGACCCTGGCCTTGAAATTCTCTATTACGCTCCAAAATCCCAGACAATAAATGCGTGTGTTGAAGGCTCCTACCTCCTGCATGTCTAAGAGGTTGCCAACACTACAGAGTACTCTAAATACATTATTTTTTTTTACCCTTTAATAACCACCAGGGAAGTGAGTCATCTTACGGATGAGGAAATTAAATCCAAAGAGAGTATAACTGCCCCCAGCTGGCTTGGGGACCAGCTCACATTCTTTCCACTCTGCCACCTGTAATTTACGCCCAAAGACCATGTCTGGTTTCACCCAATAATGATAATTTAATCTTTCCCTAGTTGGAGGTCATTGTCCATCTTGAGGCCACTTGTGTGGACCTGAAACTATAAAGACACTCTACAGGAAGCTTGGTGGCCACTTTTCCTGAAGCCCTTTGGGGATCTGAATTCTAAGTACCTAGTTGCAGAGGCTCTTTGCTAAATAGGAAAATGAATGATTTCAGAGGCATCATCGAATAGCATATAAATTCTGATAAGAGCTCAGTGTATTCAGCAGAAATCATGAAAATGTCACTGAAATACCGTCAACGGTCTCAAAGGCAGGTTGTCGGGAGCTGACATTGGATGACACAAGTTTATTTTTCAAGACCAAGGAACAGTAATGGAAAGGTCTGAAACAGAAATCGTTTTCAAGGTGTGCCTGGCCACACACCCCCCCCCCCAAAAAAATAAAACAACCACAACAGTGTTTTGCTTAAACCCAAAGTCTTTTCAAAGAATTACCACAGGATCTAAAATTCAGATACACTGTGGCCAAGGAGAAGATAAGAATTCTTGTCACATGTTAAAAAATATCTGTTCTGTTTTCGGATTTGTGGTTGCCAAGGAGGAGGGAGGTGGGGTGGGGGGTGGGGGAAGGACTGAGAATTTTCCAGTTCGGAGATGAAAAGCAGTATATATGGGCTGCCTGAGTCGCAACGTCCTACTCCAGAGCACGGAGAACTCTATTCACTATCCTGTGATAAACTGTAATGGAAAAGAGTATAAGACCATAGTACACACATGTATAAATACAGACTTTATTTTGGGAGAGGGGTGGCGCCAGAATCCCTGCAGATGGTGACTGCAGCCATGAGATTAAAAGAGACTGGCTCCTTGGAAGAAAAGCAATCTCTAACCTAGACAGCATATTAAAAAGCAAAGACGTTACTTTGCCAACAAAGATCCATCTCGTCAAAGCTATGGTTTTTCCAGTGGTCATGTATGGATGTGAGAGTTGGACCGTAAAGAAAGCTGAGCACTGAAGAATGGATGCTTTTGAACTGTGGTGTTGGAGAAGACTCTTGAGAGTCCCTTGGACTGCAAGGAGATCCAACCAGTCCATCCTAAAGGAGATCAGTCCTGCACTGGAAGGACTGATACTGAAGCTGAAGCTCCAATACTTTGGCCACCTGATGTGAAGAGCTGACTCATTGGAAAAGACCGTGATGCTGGGAAAGACTGAAGGTGGGAGGAGAAGGGGACGACAGAGGATGAGATGGTTGCATGGCATCACTGACTCCACGGACATGAGTTTGAGCAAGCTCTGGGAGATGGTGATGGGCAGGGAGGCCTGGAGTGCTGCAGTCCATGGGGTCGCAAAGAGTCGGACACGACTGAGCGACTGAACGGAACTGGACACAGATATACATATATGTATATGTATGTGTACAGAATCACTTTGCCGTAGAGCAGAAATTAAACACATTGTAATCAACTATTAGTTCAATAAAATTAAATTTTTTTAAAAAAATGGAGAGCATACAAGGTTGAAGCCTGTGGTTTCGGCCATTACAGACAATGTCCCAGGGTAAAGGATTACTGTCTTTAGACTGAAAATTGAAATTCAAGCCAACACCAATTTGTCACAGATCCTAAAGGAAACCGTGGAATAGAAGTATTTAATTAATCTAGATGATAAATTACCTGCAATCTCAGGCCAGGCGGGCGGTACGTAGCAGCAGGAGGTCCACGTGAGCAAGAGAAATAAATGAGAATGCTGGTCTCAGGAATTTACCTTATAAACAACATTATTCTCAATTTACAGCCTAACACTTTGGAGTCTCAGAATGTATTTGCTTCACCGTCCCTGAAGGAGAGAAAAAAAAAATTGAGGGGTATCCTTCAGGGCCTCTCCAAAGATGTCTTGTCCTGTATGTTAGCTCTGACCAAATAACCCCATTAAAATGAAGTAGCTGACACCACCGTCAGCCTCTGGAGATATAGATAAAAACACTAAAATCAGGCTAACTCAACAACACTGTGCCTGCACACAAGACGTATCATAGAAAAAATAAAATGAACAAGCCTGTGAATATACACCTAACAAAAACGAGAAGCCACTTTAGGGAAAAAGATAAAGGGGGGAAAATGCAATCGACTGTTCTCACTCATTGTTAATAAAATCTTGTTAGGCATCTAACTTAGCTTTGTGGGTCAGCTGGTAAAGAATCCACCTGCCATGAGGGAGGCCTGGGTGCAATTCCTGGGTTGGGAACATCCCCTGGAGGAGTGAACGGCTACCCACGCCAGCATTCTGGCCTGGAGAATTCCATGGGCTGCATAGTCCCTGGGGTCACAAAGAGTCGGACACGACTAAGCGACTTTCACGTTCAGTTTCTATAATCATACAGATAGGTACATATCTGAAACCCTTTCCCCTAGAAAATTAGCATTCGTTAAGGAAACATACTTCCTAGAACCTACACCCCTATCCATTAAAAAAATAAAATAAAAATCATGTTCATGTGAAAACATGATCACTTCCTGTCTTAAATTCTAAAACATCTCTAGAAGAGGGTGGAGGGATTGCAGCATCAGGAAAGAAGAGCTGCTCTCAGAAAAGCCAGTCGCTGTTGGAGCAAGGATACAATGCCAGATGTTAACACTGCTTTGAGCATCTCCAGAGAAGCAAAAGCAATTAGGCGTTATCCTTACTTCTCTCTTGGTTTCAGAATCTCATTCCCAAAGACGGCAGACGTGTCAATGAGGGTACACGCAGAGCAGGTAGCGTCTCATCGACGCGAAAATAAGGTGTGGGCAGAATTTTGCTGTATGTTTCCTTGAGGGAGGGAGGGGAGGAGGGGAGAGAGAGAGAGAGCATATAAAATAAAGCTGCTTGATTGATCTGGAAATGTTATTTCATAGTCGCTACAACCACGGAGAGCTTGTAAGCCTGTTCCAGGTATAATGAAAAGCTCTGCTGTACTGACCTTGTATGGTGTGGTTACAGGTCAGGACAGTGAGGACGTCAGAAGGGAGCTGGCCTGTCAGCACTGGGAAACAAGAAATGTCACGGGCGTGCGTCACCCACGGCATCACCAAGCCCAAAGCTGGGCCCCAGGACAGCAGTTCCTTTTTCTAAATCGCAAAACACTTTGGCCGAGCCGCGAGCGAGTCCCTCCATGAAACGGCGGAGCAACGGCACACTGCCCCCAGGGACCCTCTCCAAGTCCACGACACCCTTATTTTAAGCAACATCAACCTTTTCCACATGATGTGAAGAACTGACGCATTGGAAAAAACCCTGATGCTGGGAAAGAGTGAAGGCGGGAGGAGAAGGGACGACAGAGGATGAGATGGTTGGATGGCATCACCGACTCAACGGACATGAGTTTGAGCAAGCTCCGGGAGTTGGTGATGGACAGGGAGGCCTGGTGTGCTGCAGTCCATGGGTCTCAAAGAGTTGGACACGACTGAACAAGAGTTTCCAAGTGGTGGGAGGATATCTCTGGGCCACCGTGTGTGGGACAATGAAGCTGGGACATCCGTTTTAAGAGCCTGGCCGCTTTCTCCACTTCCGTCAGAGGAAGCATCTGGTGTCCTCTGCTCCCTCGGGAGGGCTGGGTAAATCACAACGCAGAGGATGGCAACCTGAGCCTCTGAACCTGAACAACAGGCTGGGGCAACTCTGGGAGGGCCTGCCCCATGACCCTGTGCAGAAGATGGGGAAGATAAAGAGACAGCCACTGAGACCCGGGTCTCCCGCGGGCCAGCCCCTGGGGGGCAACGTGGTAGGCGCCAGTCCGCAAATCAGCACCTAACGTGCCCCTATGTGAGTGAACCGACCAAGACACGACCTTTTCTGCTTGGCGGTCCTCTCCTGGGCTGCTGATGTGAAGTCCAGGCTGGGCAAGGCACGGTTGGCTCCCTTGGCAGACATAGGAGCTGGGCGGGAGTACCCCCCGCCCCGTTCCCCACCAGGAACGGAACCTGCCATCCAGCTCAATGATTTCTGCGCTGCTCTCAGAGTCCATTTGGAGCTGAAGATGTGCTGAAGTCTCGCAGAACAACGTCACTAACTTGTAAATTCTATCGCAGCACCATTAAGTGCAACCACTGCATAACAGATGCTGTAGAAACGAACAGGCCCTGAGAGGTACAAAGTGGGGGAGAGAAGGCCGCTTGATCTAAAGAAGGGATGGAACCCGCTCCGCCAGTGAGATTTGGGAGTCAACCTGACCGGGCCATGGGATACCGAGATGTTTGGTCAAACATGATTCTGGATGCGTTTCTGAAGGTGGTGCGTGGCTGAGACAAACAATTGTCGTCAGGAGCTGGAGCTGTATTTAAAGCACAGCAGCCTCCTGTGTGAGTGAGCCTCGTATAACCAGCTGAAGACAGGAATGGAGGAACCACCACCACGAACAGAGCAAGAGGAAACTTTGCTTGTTTGAGCTGGAAGGAGGGTCTTCTCCCGCCCTCGGACTGGACTCACACTGTGGGGTCTCCAGGGTCCCGGTCCTTTGGGCTGGACCTAGAGCCATAGCCTCAGTCCTCCTGGGTGTCCACCTTGCAGAGAAGAGACCACGGGATTCCTCGGCCTCCCTAATCGAGCGAGCCAATTATAACAAATCTCTTTGTCTGTAACAAGACTTTGCAGGGTAACAAATCTGTTAGTTTAGTTTCTGTGCAGAGCACTTCGTGATGAAATCCTCCCCACTCCCCACTTTCTCGTACAACACCTCCTTACATATCTCCCACCCCAGGCTCCTCACCGAAGGCTTGTTGAACGGCACTTATCAGCCCTGAGCCCTTCCAGCTCTGGAGTCCAGACACTAAGGAAATGTACAGACAGTGGAGTCGTGGTCAGTGCCCAGGACTTCACACCAGCCTGTTCCGTTGACCTGCCAGATGGTGCTAGCCTTGAATTAATACTGCAACCCATGGCCCTCCTCAACTGCCTTCATAAGTGAATGACTGGCAGACACTGGCAATGCCAGCCAAGGACATGTGAAATTTCACACCTTAAGGCTGAGCATGAAATTTCACACCTTGAGGCTGAGCATGGGAAGGGCCCTCTAAAATAACCAGGCTGCTGCTGCTGCTGCTGCTGCTGCTGCTAAGTCACTTCAGTCGTGTCCGACTCCTAGTGACCCCACGGACTGCAGCCCACCAGGCTCCTCCGTCCATGGGATTTTTCCAGGCAAGAGTACTGGAGTGGGGTGCCATCGCCTTCTACCGGATCTAAATATGGAATGTGGCATCTCTCAGCAATTTGTAGATTTAACACCTGTCTGGAAAATGGGATAATTCAGGAAAGATGGGTCAGGGGTCCCATGAAACACAACAGACATTATTTATACCCAGTAAGGGGCTTCCCTGGTGGCTCAGACAGTAAGGAATCTTCCCGCAACGTGAGAGACCAGAGTTTGATCCTTCAGTCAGGAAGATCCCCTGGAGAAGGGAATGGCTACCCACTCCGTATTCTTGGGCTTCCCTTGTGGTTCAGCTGGTAAAGAATATGCCTGCGATGGGAGAGACCTGGGTTCAATCCCTGGGTCGGGAAAATCCCCTGGAGAGGGGAAAGGCTGCCCACTCCAGTATCCTTGCCTGGAGAATCCCATGGACAGAGGAGCCTGGCGGACGACAGTCCACGTGGTCACAAGGAGTCAGACACGACTGAGTGATTAGCACACACACACATCCCCACTGTGGGCCCCACGTTTCTGTTCCAGCTTTGATTTTCTACCTGCTTCCTGACATTTTGATTTAAAGAAGCCAATTAAGAAGTCAGATGTTCCGACTCCGACACATATTCAAATTAAATGAAACTCTGTTTGCATTTCGTAGTAAACAATGGGAGAAGGAAGCCTTGCCTAGTCACTGGGAAAGTGAGATGAGGTTCCGTTGGCTGCTTTACAGATAAAGACATTTGAAATGATCAAACGTGCACCATCTATTCTGTACAGGTCTGCTCAGGGTGAAAGCCAAAGGGTAAAACCTAGAGAAATGCAACAACCGTTGATTCACTTGTTAAAAAAGAAAAAACCAGCAATCATTCACTGTGGGGCACAGAGAGTATTCTTGAGTGGGGAGCGTGATGAATAAAAATGTCCCCCAAAGAATGGGTGTGTGGGTGGGGGCGGGCACAGAGTGAACAGAGAGGCATGGTGAAGAATCTGCCTGCAATGCAGGAGACCTGGGTTCGATCTCTGGGTCGGGGAGATCCCCTGGAGGAGGGCATGGCAATCCCCTCCAGTATCCCTGCCTGGAGAATCCCATGGACAGAGGAGCCTGGAGGGCTGCAGTCCACGGGGTCGCCAAGAGTGGGACACGACTGAGAGACTCACACTTTCACTTTGTTTCAGAGGCAAGTGTGCGCGGGAGCACAGGGAGGGCTGAACTCACTCTCCTGGAACTGCTTCTGAGGGGAGAGATCAGCGGGAATGAAGAAGCTTAAATGCACCTGGGCACGCTTCAAATTCAGGAGGCTTACAAACGAGAGGCAAGTGTCGCTTGACACCTGTCCCCGTCGTCGCCTCTAACCCTGGCAGCCATATATCCCGCACGTGGCCTGCGCTGGCCTTTATTCTTGACACACACAGGCTATAAATCATCTGGCCTGGCCTTGGTCCCAGGTTCCTGAGCCAGAAAACCCCCTGGAACTTCCTGAGTGATACGGACGTCTTTGTTATGCTGATGAGGTGACTCTGCAGAGCCTCCAACGTGGACTCAGGAAGGACTCAGCTCACTAGAAAAATCAACTATTGACGTGATAAAGAGGCTGGGACTTCCAGCCGCTCCACCACCGGAGACTAAGAAGGGGGTGGAGGCTGAATTCAATCCAGTGTCCAGTCACTGACTGGTGCCCACCCCATTAAAAAAACCTCAGTGAGTAAGTGTTCCATTTTGCTGTATGACTCAGGGTGGGGGCGCAGGGGGGGGACTCAAATCAGGGCTCTGTGACAACCTAGAGACGTGGGATGGGGTGGGAGGGAGGCCCAGGAGGGAGGGGATAAATGTACGTATGGCTGATTCATGTCGATGGATGGCAGAAATGAAGCCACTATTGACAAGCAATTGCACTTCAATTAAAAATAAATAATTAACACTGACACACACACCTCAGGGAGGGTTCTGGACACGGGGCCTCAGAGGAGCCCCCTGGCTTGTGGTCATTTTGCAGGATGAGGGTTCTGATTCCACGGGGAGAGGCTCAGAAGCGCTGGGTTGACGCCCAGACCTCAGCCTGCGTGCATCTTTTGTAAGAAAACTCTATATATGGTTCTTTCCTGAGTGCTACCTGTCTTTCCAGCGAATGTCAGAACCAGGGGTTCAGGAGAACCTCCGAATTTACAGCAGATAGGTCCAAGGTACAGGTGGTCTGCGGACTCACATGGTGTGGCTAGCGTCTGAAATAAGTGTCGTGTCCGTGTGCGGGCTGGAACAGGATTTCCAGACATGAGGCGGAATGAGAGGAGAATAAAGGTTATTAGAGTAGGAGATGCTGTTAGAACAGCGGGCCTGCTCAAAGGAGAGCCGACCCCTTTCGTGGGCTAGCAGCTAATTTTTATAGCCTCAATACAAAGACATTTCCTGCTGGAATGGCAGCGTTAGGTGACCGGTTAGGATGCTATACAGTGGAAGGTTCACTGGTATTTTGCCTAATACGGAGTCAGGGAATGGGCCAGTTTAGATCCAGAAGCTCATGGCAGCTCTTGCTGCGGGAGTCGGTCCATTCCAGGGATTTTTATCCGGTGACTGTGGTGCGGGGCTCCACGGTAAAGACGGTCTCCTTGGGCGGGGGTCTGCCCTAATTCCTGTGGTTAGAGCCAGCGGTGGACAGCAATACACACAGCCGGGGTTGAACACAAGAACACACATTAACACAGCACCCTATTCGCCAGGACAAGGCAATGGCACCCCACTCCAGTACGCTCCCCTGCAAAATCCCATGGACGGAGGAGCTTAGTAGGCTGCAGTCCATGGGGTTGCTGAGAGTCGGACATGACTGAGCGACTTCACTTTCACTTTTCACTCTCATGCATTGGAGAAGGAAATGGCGACCCACTCCACCATTCTTGCCTGGAGAATCCCAGGGATGGGGGAGCCTGCTGGGCTGCTATCTATGGGGTCGCACAGAGTCGGACACGACTGAAGCGACTTAGCAGCAGCAGCAGCTCTTTGCCGAGTCAGCGGGACGCGGCCATGAATTCCATGTGCGTAGTCAAGAAGCTGAGGCACAAGTCCACGCCATCAGCTCAAGGTCGATCCTGGAGTTGAAACCCAGGCAGTTCCTTTTCTTCTTCTTGTTTTTAATTTTTAGGCCATGTCACACGGCGTGTGGGATCTTAGTTCCCCGAGCAGGGCTCAAACCCATGACCCCCTGCGTTGGTAGCATAGAGTCTAAACTGCTGGACCATCAGGGCAATCCCAGGCAGGTCTCACTGTTCCCCAGTGTGTCTTCTAACCACATGCCGATATAGGGGCATATCTTTATCCGGGCTATCCCCACACCTTCGCATAGAGGGAATAATGTTGTTACTTCAACGGCATGCGGTCTATTGTGACAAAGCGTTCAACCCTCAGGAGAGAAAGGCAAGCAAACAAAAATACGGGGACGCTCAGGTACAAGGAATGTACAAGGCAATCTTTCTCGCTGAGGCAAGCAAAGCGCTTCTCCCGGGATCTTCTACAGACAGAATCACGGCTGACTTGAAACCTGCAGTCCTGTTCGCACATCATACACGTTGCCATGGGACTGGAGCCCTGAGGACCCCACCTCTCTGGGTTTTAGTATCGAGATGATGAGAGAGATTCATCCGCTTATGGCCTCCACTTCTCCCACAGCTGGTGCATAACTGATCACCTCCGTGCAGGAGCCAAGAGTCTTCAAGACTTGCAAAGTGACCGACACTACTGAACACGCATGCACACACACACACACACACACACACACACCCCTACACACACACGGAGGGGCCAAGTCTGTGGTCTTCACCCTAGAGTTTTGGGGGGAGTCCAAATTCCCCAGGCTGTCCCATCCCCAGTGACTCTGACATTTGAAAAGTTCAAAGTATTAGTCCCTCCGTCACGTCTGACTCTTGGCGGCCCCTGTGGACTGTAACCCTCCAAGTCCCTCCGTCTGTGGGATTCTCCAGACATGAATCCTGGAGTGGGTTGCCATGCCCTCCTCCTCCAGGGGATCTTCCCGACCGGGGGATCGAACCCGAGTCTCACGCCTCCTGCATTGGCAGCTGGGTTCTTTACCCCTAGCGCCACCAAGGAAGCCCCTTCCAGACCACAGGGATACTCGCAATATACAGGGAACTAATACTTATTATTTCCTTTTCATTCTCATCACAGTTTTCTAGCTATTGTCATGAACTAGTATGATTTTTTTACAAGTCTAAAATATTTTTAATTTATACAGCTAGCTTTCTGCTGATAGCAATCATTTAGATACTACCATCTTCAACCTTCCCATGAAAATCCTTTCCAGCATGTTTTTTATAAATTCTCTCTCATTCACAGGCAGGCAAATGTTGCATCTGAGGATTCTTCCCATAGACATATGGGAGAAGAGATGCCAAGAAAGACTGCCACAGCTTTGTTCACTTGGTAAATGTGTCAATTTGGGGAGTAGAACAGTACGCTCAACACTTAACGTTCTTACCATTAGTGACATTTTCTCTGAAGCTTCCACTATCAGAAAGGCACTTTTTTTTTTTTTTTAAGATTATCTGAATGGGTCACTGAATTTTAACTGAGAGTGTAACCTGTCTTATAGGGAAAAGAATTAATTGCCATTCGATTGGGAATTCCCTTAGCTACTTCAATTATGCCAGAAATGCAAAGAATGGAAGAAATTTACACATTTCTCAAAAGCAAAAACAGATACATACATACATACATATATATATATATATGTAAGCAGTGGAGCTGATTTAGCTCAAAAAGCATTCCACAATTTTTTCCCTTGAGGGGATAGCGGCTAATTAGTAACTAGAAGTCAAATGCGGCAGTCGCTCAGTCGAGTCTGACTCCTTGTGACCCCATAGACTGTAGCCGCCCGGCTCCTCTGTCCATGGGATTCTCCAGGCCAGAATACTGGAGTGGGTTGCCATGTCCTCCTCCAGGGGATCTTACTGACCCAGGGATTGAACCCAGGTATTCTGTATTGCAGGTGGATTCTTTACCAGCTGAGCCCCCAGGAAGGCCCTCTTTCAAAACAGATATCCACGGTGATGGGAAGAAAAGTTCATTTTTTCAAAGGAACATTTACGCTTTTGCTTTTTCATGCTAGCCACACTTCTACCACAGAATATGTAGTACATAATTAATAAACTTTAAAAATTTTAGAAAACTAAATTCAAACATTCTTAAGTGTTGTATTAAAAAAAAAAAAAAAGTCAATGTGCCGTAAGGACAGCACCCTTGCAAAAGCGTATTTTAAAAAAATCTTTTGGCCACACCTTGCAGGAATGTGGCATCTTAGTTCCCAGACCAGGCATCGAAATGGAGTCCCCTACAGCAGAAATACACAGCGTTAACAACTGGACCTCCAGGGAAGTCTCACAAAAGCGTGTTTTAAACATTGAGGAAGGAAAATTCATTCCCCATAGATACTTAGTTCCATCGAGGTTCAGAGAGCCGGGGAAGCTATTTCTTACCAAAAAAAAAAAAAAAAGAGTTCAAAAAAAATGCCACCTGACAAGGTGTGGTGGAGGTGGTGTGATCAGAGGCGGCAGCAGAGGTGATGGAGATGAAGGCGGAGGTCGTTGGTGAAGGTGAAGTCGGTGGAGACGGAGGCAGTGCTGAGGGCTGCTGCAGTGGGACTGTTGGTGGAGGTGGGCAACAAGTAAAGAAATAAATGTGCCAAGAAGACCAACAGGGGCAGTTAACCGCTGCACAGCAAGCGGCATACGTATGCTCTGATGCCCTGAACCCCGGTACCTACTCTGGACGGACACTCAGGAGAGACCTCTTAGAAGCAATGACGTGTACCCAGCTCTCAAAGCCAAGGGGCCTGGCAAAGGGCACTCCATGCTGCATATTGATGAGGGAGGTCTCACTGGACATGTGCAGAGGCCCGGGCATATCAGCAGCAGAGCCCAGACTTTCGGAAACAACATTTATGGTCAGAATATGAATGGGCTTTCGAGGACTTGCCTGGTGGTCCAGTGGTTAAGAAGCTGCCTTGTAATGCAGGGGACAAGGGTTCAATCCCTCGTCGGTGGAGTAAGATCTCACATGCTATGGAGCAATTAAGTCTGAGAGCCACAACTACCGAGCCTGCATGCCACAACAAAGATTCTGGGTGATTCAACTAAGACTCGTGGCAGACGAATAGATACATAAATGTATATATATATGATTTTAAATGAATGGGCTGTCTCGCCTATCCTCTTATTCTGATATTGTACCAACATTAGGCTTCCCTGGTGGCTCAGATAGTAAAGAATCTGCCGGCAATATGAGAGAGCCAGGTTCGATCCCTGGTTGGGAAGATCCTCTGGAGAAGGGAATGACAACCTACACCAGTATTCTTGTCTGGAGAATCCCATGGACTGAGGAGCCTGGGGCCTGGTGGGCTAACAGTCCATGGGGTCGCAAGGAGTCAGACACGGCTGAGAGACTAACACACAGACACACACATTAGAGGATTTCTTATGACAGTTTTTTTCCCATCCTATATGTCACTGAGACTCTAAGGAAGGGAAGAGACTCAGCCTAGCGTTTAGACTTGTGTTAAAGCTCGCTCTATGTCTCTCTACTCCGAAGTCTTTTCTCAGGCCTCTGGAAAGCATTTTTGTTCCTATTAGCTTGCTTTAAATAGGAAACCTCCTTCATGTCTTCTGGTATGTTTGTAGTCTTAAGAATATCTCTGTAAAAATCTATGGCAGCTGCAAAAATAAGTCTTTTCCTAGCAATGTTTGAACTACTGATTTGGCTCTCCTTGTGTTTAAATGAGGAACAGTCCTGGAGAAGACTGACAAATAGGAAAAAAAAAATACAGACTTAGCATTCTCACTCAGAGAAGGGCATGGCAACCCACTCCAGTATCGTGGCCTGGAGAATTCCATGGACTGTATAGGACATGGGGTCGCAAAGAGCTGAACATGACTGAGTGACTCTCACTTTCACCATGACTATACAACTGTTTGAAAGGATGCGGGCACCCCAGCGTTCACTGCACCACTGTTTACGATAGCCAAGACGGGGAAGCCACCTAAACGTCCATTAACAGAGGAATGGAGAAATAAGATGTGATGCGTACATACAGTGGAATATTCCCGGGCCATAAAAAAAGATGAACGTAATGCCGTTTTCCATCAACATGGGTGGACCTAGAGATTATCACACTAAGTGAAGTCAGACAGAGAAAGGCAGGTATCGTATGATAGACCATCCATGCGAAATCTAAAAAAAAAAAAAGGCCGGGGGAGATAAAGGAACTTCTCTACAAAACAGAAATTGAGCCAGAGATGTAGAGAACAAGCATGAATATCAGGGGCAGAGGATGGGAGGGATAAATTAGGAGATTGAGATCGACATATGTACTCTACTATATACGAAATCAGTAACCAATAAGAACGTATTCTATAGCACAGAGAGCTCTACTCAGCACTCTTATCACGCCCTGTAGCGGAAAGGAATCTAACAGAGAGTGCATGCGTGTGTACGTGTAACTGAATCACTGCTGAAAACCTGAAACTCACAAAACATTGTTTAGGCAACCAGGCATGCGTGCTAAGTCGCTCAGTCATGTCTGACTCTCTGCGACCCCATGGACTGTAGCCTGCCAGACTCCTCTGTCCATGGGACTCCCCAGGCAAGAATACTGGAGCGGGTTGCCATGCCTTCCTCCAGGGAAGTCAACTATACTCCAATTAAAAAAGCAATCTCATTTTGTCCTAGGGTCTACCCTATGGAATAAGGTGGGCTGCTGCTGCTGCTGCTAAGTCGCTTCAGTCGTGTCCGACTCTGTGTGACCCCATAGACGGCAGCCCATCAGGCTCCCCCGTCCCTGGGATTCTCCAGGCAAGAACACTGGAGTGGGTTGCCATTTCCTTCTCCAATGCATGAAAGGGAAAAGTGAAAGTGAAGTCGCTCAGTCGTATCTGACTCTTAGCAACCCTGGCAAGTCCACAGAAATGTGGGCAGCAGAGCTCAGCAAAGGATCGAGCAGAGGCGACTTTAGCAGCAATCACCCCCCCTCCACCTTGTCCCCCTGCGCCTCTGGCTCCCCTCATTTCCCGGGAAGTTTCTCCTCGGAGACATCCATCAATAAATCACTTGTGCCTGACTCCTCCGACCAGGCTCTGCTCCTAGGGAATCTGAGCTAAAACGGTCTCTGAGACGGAAAATCTATGAAAGCTCAGAAGAGCAGTGGAAACTTAAGGTTATGGCTGGGCCAGGGGGAACATATTTTTGAAACAGGAAGTCTTTTTAGCACCTGATTGGAGTAAGGACTGAAGGATGCCAGCTACTCACAGGACCTGTCCAGATCACTTAGCAGCATTTCGCCAAAGGGCACGTCAGCCGCTCTCCCTTCTGATGAGCTGGTCTGAGGATTTAGGGGATTTCCCTGGTGGCTCAGATGGTAAAGAACCCACCTGCCAAAGCAGAAGACATAGGTCGATCCCCGAGTTGGGAAGATCCCCTGGAGGAGGGCATGGCAACCCACTCCAGTATTCTTGCCTGGAGAATCCCGTGGACAGAGGCGCCTGGCGGGGCTACATTCCATGGTGTCACAGAGAGCCAGACATGACTGAGTGATTAACGCTTTCGCTTTCGGAGGACTCAGCGGCTTGCTCGCAGTTGGTGAACCGCCGAGGGAAGTTTATGTGCCAGCTCAGACCGACCAGCTGTCCTTGTTATCTCAGGAGTCAGAGCTTTCCCTGGACACGAGATTTGCAACATCAATCCCAGGAGAGTTACAAACAAAGCAGGCTGTGCTGGGTGACTGATTGATGGCCCACTTGCTCAGCCCTCCAGGACGCCTAAGATTTTGTAACCCTCACATTAACACAGTTCTGTAGCCATGATCTCGCTCCTCCTCCAATCTTATACACAGCAGCATGAAAAAGTGAAAAGGGAAGTCGCTCAGTCGTATCCGACTCTGAAACCTCCATGGACTGTAGCTCTCCAGAGTCCTCCATCCATGGAATTTTCTAGGCAACGGTACTGGAGTGGGTTGCCATTTCCTTCTCCAGGGGATCTTCCCAACCCAGGGATTGAACCCGGATCTCTCACACTGCAAGCAGACGCTTTACTGTCTGATCCACCAGGGAAGCCCTAATATGTAATATTAAATAGGTTTCATCATGCCATCTTCTCTTGAGTTTTCCTCACTGAAAAATAGATAGCAAGGGGATCAGTTTTCTTCTTTAGTTCCAGGGTCATGTGGCAAAATGGCAAATGCCAATAGTGTTTATTTTTTAAGGAAAATTAATCCTTTCAGCTTAGCAGATTGCCACCAAGCAAACATTTGCTTCAATAAATGTTGACACGCTGATGGCCTAAAACCATGTATTTGTCATCAAAAATATGAGTAGTTCACCTCCAGTTCATGAGCAGGATTGCATTAGCTCTACGTTCCAGTGGCTTATAGGTTTTTTTGTTGTTTTTTTTACCAAGTAAGCCCATTAAAGGAATCAAATAATGAATTGGCAATTATATAATGTCATATCCTATGTATGTTAAAAGGGTGCTGAGAGCTGAAAAATTCATGCATCTATTACACTTACCCTGTACTAGAAATCTGTCAACACCCATGGGCAACAGGCAATTACGGACTTTGTAGGGGCACAGCAAAAGCTGCCTGTCACTCAGATGGATGGAGCAACCAATTTGTTCTTGTACCTTGCCATTACATCAAATTCCATTAAATCCTGACATCACCTAAGAATACACGGCTGTTTTTGCATTAAGTGAAACACTAATCAGAAGAAAATCAACGTTTAAACATCTTGGGCTCAACGACGTCTCAAATGTTTTACGGTTAGAATTCTTACCCCTCACACTGAGCATTTTTTTCATCACAAAAAAATCACCATTGCTTTCTCCCTCAATTTTCTTTTTTTTTTGGGGGGGGGGCAGCATTCTAGTAAAGGTTTTTAAAATATCGTATGTACTTGAGATGGAAGCCAGTTGTGTTAACTACCTGATGGGTATCTAGCCGAAATAGAAACCAAGAACCTTATCTCATGGTATTAATAGCGTTCACTGATCATTGCTTGCTAAATTCCCCATAAACTGTTCCAGGCTAAGTACAGAGGAAACAGGCCATCCATAGATAGGTAAATATTTTGAGAAGATGAGAGGTTGTCTGGCAGACATCTGTGTTATCACTATAGATGTCCACCAGATGACTATGTAGGGGTAAAAGGCAGCTGCCGGGAGGGATGCTCAAAGTAGGAAACTAGAGGCTGTGTTTACCTGCAGCCAGCGAAGTGTGAAGTTGTACCAACCTGGTGATGCATCCAGATAGATGCCAATCAAATATTCTGAACGGGAAGACAAGCGCCATCATCTCTTCCTAGCACGTAAATTGCCTTTTACGTGGCTGCTTTCCCCCACTGTGTCTGCTCACTTGGTACGCTGGTACCAGTGACTAAACTCCTTCCAGGAGGCTGAAATAATCATCACGTTTCTGTCCAGAAGATTCTGTAGCATCCTTTCCTCTGAGAAACCACACGGGAATGTCAACACCGTAACTAAAACCTCCAAATCTAAGAATGCCTTCTCTTGTCAATACCTGTTATGACTCAAAGACTTGGAGGAAAATAACAAAACATATATTGTTGGAGTTTTTAAATTTTTTTCTTTCTTTACTTCCTAGCAGTTTCTCTTCATTGAACTACAGTTTGAGCGCTGCAAATTCAGTATAAAAATGAGGCAAGAAATGACGTTCACCAATTGCAACCGCCCCCAACCTCCATCCCCTGCACATCAGTACATATTCATGCAACCATGATTTTGAGGAAGTATGTCAGCTGCACTCAGTTGCAGATATCAGGCAGCCTTCTTGGTCTTTTGTGCTGCAAACAATTAACACAGAACAAGTGTTTACAAATCACCAGTCAGGCCACCAGGAAGGCTTCCCAGGCAAAACTAACAAAAGCAGTCCTTGTACCTGGAACTGTGGGCTCTGCCACAGCTGGGGGACCAGGCGTCTGTCTGCCTGTGTGACTGAACCCAGGACCCCACTTCACCCGCTGGACCGCCCTGACACAACCGTTTTTCTCCCCACGTCTCAGTTCATAACTGTCTTTAAAAGAATGCCTCTTATTGGTGGGTTGAAGTCACGTGCCCCAAACCAAGCTGCAGGGGAGTCTGGGAAATGTAGTTGTTCACAGTTCAGGCTTTACAGTATCAGCTCAGTCGCTCAGTCGTGTCCGACTCTTTTGCGACCCCATGGACTGCAGCCTGCCAGGCTTCCCTGCTGCTGCTGCTAAGTCACTTCAGTCGTGTCCAACTCTGTGCGACCCCATAGACAGCAGCCCACCAGGCTCCCCTGTCCCTGGGGTTCTCCAGGCAAGAACACTGGAGTGGGTTGCCATTTCCTTCTCCAGTGCTGGCCATCACCAACTCCTGGACTCAAACTCATGTCCATTGACCCAATGATGCCATCCAACCATCTCATCCTCTGTCATCCCCCTCTCCTCCTGCTTTCAATCATTCCCAGCATCAGGGTCTTTTCCAATGAGTCAGTTCTTCACATGAGGTAGACAAATTATTGGAGTTTCAGCTTCAGCATCAGTCCTTCCAGTGAATATTCAGGGTTGATTTCCTGTAGGATGGACTGGTTGGATTTCCTTGCAGTCCAAGGGATTCTCAAGAGTCTTCTCCAACACCACAGTTCAAAAGCATCAATTCTTCGGTGCTCAGCTTTCTTTATGGTCCAACTCTCACATCCATACATGACTACTGGAAAAACCATACCTTTGGCTAGATGGACCTTTGTTGGCAAAGTAATGTCTCTGCTTTTTAATATGCTGTCTAGGTTGGCCATAAGTTGGCAGTATGGGAAGGCGTATAGTGAAGTACCTTAGTCATGTCAGACTCTCTTTGACCCCATGGACTGTAGACTGCCAGGATCCTCCATCTGTGGGATTTTCCAGGCAAGAACAGTGGAGTGGGCTGCCATTTGCTTCTCCAGGGGAATCTTCCCGACCCAGGGATCGAACCCAGGTCTCCTGCATTGCAGGCAGACTCTTTACCTTCGGAGCCACCAGGGAAGGCCTTGGGAAGGCATAGCTGAAGGATATGAACGGATGCTGAGAATCCCATGGACAGAGGAGCCTGGCGGGCTATATGGTACATGGGGTCGCGGAGAGTCAGGACGGCGTGACGAACGCTTTCACTGCCGGTTAACCTTACCCTCCTGTGTACCTATGTGTTCTGGCCTATTCTCTACAAAACTGTGCATGTCTTCTCCACAGCACGTGGCTCCTGAGTCGTTTATCCTGCTGTGTGTGTGCCTCTCTGGGTGTTCAGCTGCATCCTGGCCACCCCATGGACTCCCCCTGGCCACGCCAGGCTCCTCTGTCCACGGGGTTCTCCAGGCAAGAATGCCGGAGTGAGTTGCCATGCCCTTCTCCATTTGCTCTGAAATCCCTGATCATCCTAATCGGTGGGCCCTCTAAGCTGAGTTGTGCTGAAGAGGGCGGAGCTGCGCAGTGAAGTCCCGACACAATCATATATTCACTTGAACTTCTGTCCCTTTGGGTACTCTTTCACAGGACAGGATGCTGAATGATTCACTCTCACACACACATATACAAAAGAATATGAAGCTATTTCTGTATGAAAAGCCTAGAGCGCCAAAAATGGTCTCTGAAGCACATCTTAGGGGTCCCAACGTGGGAGCGGTGCCGCGATAGAGGAGGGCCCATGATGTGAAGAGCTTTCCCGTGAGGTCACTGGGGAAGGAGAAGATGGTTGTGAAAGCAGGCTTTGAGGCCAAAGGGGATGAGGTCTCCACGGGCAACTGATGAGGGCCATTGATGTGGGCCAGGTCCACGGGCATCCATCACGAAGCCCCTAATAGAGGGACCCGTCCCAGGGGCTGAAAGATGCTGAAGGAATTCCTCAGCCCAGCCTTCAGAGCGAGGCCAAAGCTCCTTGACAAAAGAAGCTTGTTAAGAGTAAGGGTTTTTAAGCCCTGCTGCCCCCAAATCCTGGGCTCCCAGTCAGAGACCCCACCCCTACCGCCAGCTTCCAAGTGATGCTGCGGAAAATGGTCTGAGCAGCTACACCAGGGAAATCAAACAACGTCATGGGGGACGGGATGGAGGGGGGGAATCAATTAAACTCCTTGCAAAGGGAACAAGAGACCCCTCTCTGGTTTCAGACTTTTTCTCTAGGAGAGAAACCACAGTTGGGTCGACTGTGGCAAAAAAACACATTACCTGCCCCTGGCTTGGGGTGTTAACTCTAACTTAGATAACTTAGAGTGTTATCTGACCCTGGCTTAAAGCTATGGTTTTTCCAGCAGTCATGTATGGATGTGAGAGTTGGATCATAAAGAAGGCTGAGCACTGAAGAATTGATGCTTTTGAACTGTGGTGTTGGAGAAGACTCTTGGGGGTCCCTTGGACTGCAAGGAGATCCAACCAGTCCATCCTAAAGGAGATCAGTCCTGAGTGTTCATTAGAAGGACTGATGCTGAAGCTGAAACTCCAATACTTTGGCCACCTGATGCAAAGATCCGACTCACTGGAACAGACCCTGATGTGGGAAAGATTGAAGGTGGGAGGAGAAGGAAATGACAGAGGATGAGATGGTTGGATTGCATCATCAACTCAATGGACATGAGTTTGAGCAAACTCCAGGAGTTGGTGATGGACAGGGAGGCCTGGCGTGCTGCAGTCCAGGCGATCACAAAGAGTCAGACACAACTGAGGGACTGAACTGAACTAGAGTGTTAGATTTCAAACTTAAAAGTTATTAAATGGAGTAACTGATAAACCACCGCTTCCTCTTCAGTCTTAACCTAACTACAATAAAGGATTTCCCGTTATTGTTTTGCCTTGATTCTGCCATATCCTTCCCCCAGGCATGTATTATTTTACATGGCTCCAGTTTCAATAAAAGAGCAGCGTTGTTGTGTAAATGAGAGAACACATTAGCGCCTCCCTGAGTCTGTCCATCTTCCATTATCATGAAGAGTGTGGAATTCCCACCCCTCAAGTACCACCTAAGCCATCTGTTGTAGGTTTGCCCGAATTTCACAGCTTGTCTCGATGGAGGAGGCTAGAAATCTTTTCAGCAGGATGAGCTGCCTGGGTTTTAATTAAGGTTGCATCAGATATAATTTAAATCAGCTATCACAAGCAGCAGCCCAGGCCTGCTTCCAAGAGTGCGAAGAGCTGGCGGGTAGAGACAAGAGAGCTTATTTTCCCTCCAGGGTGTTGGAGCTTACGCTTTTCACTAAAGATCAAGGGGTCCTTTGCATTAAATCACTCAATAAGTGAGAGTCGCTCAGCCATGTCTGACTCTTTGCTACCCCATGGAGTGTATGGGATTCTCTAGGCCACAATCCTGGAGTGGGTAGCCTTTGCCCTTCTCCAGGGCAGCTTCTCTACCCAGGGATTGAACCCAAGTCTCCCACATTGCAGGCGGATTCTTTACCAGCTGAGCTATCAGGGAAGCCCAAGAATACTGGAGTGGGTAGCCTGTTCCTTCTCCAGCAGATCTTCCTGACCCAGGAATCGAACTGGGGTCTCCTGAATTTCAGGCAGACTCTTTACCAACTGAGCTATCAGGGAAGCCCAAGGCAATGTCCAAACGCTCACAGCTGTCACTCAACGTCTGATTCTTGGTTCAATCACAGCCCTCTCTCTCGTCAGGGCGTCTCAAGAACCGGGAGCGACGGTAATGAATGGCGAGGTGTGAGGATCTTGAAAATAATTTTCCACGGTCAGCTTCATGGTGCAAAGCGCCTATTGAATGCCTGACTAGGTGGAAAAGGCCTTTTCTACATGAAAACCCAAGGGTGTATCACACCTACTCTCGATCACGGAGAACGGTCTAAATCCATTCTGCACGGCCAGAGATCACGTCACCCCCACGGCCCCCGCTCTGCATGTGATAAAGTAAGAAAGCGGTGAGCAGACAGGACCACAGCTTGCAGAGAACTCCGCATGGTAGCATTTTGGGAGAGAGCGAGCCGTGAGCCACCTCACTGGGCCAAGACTAGGCAGGGTGATCACGCGTGAGGAGGTGACTTTTCTTGTGGCACTTGCCTTCTCTTCCATGAAGCTTGGCTTCTGGAGCCGAGTGTGTGACAGGAAATAATAACTACACACAGACACACACACACACACACACACACACGTGTATCCCATGTTCAGCCCAACGCAAGGGCATCTTCCGGGACTGAGAAGATGGGTTTCTGTTTAACTCGGCTTGTCACTGTGTCATTTCAGGGTCTCAGCCTTCTCCCAGGAGACGGATGGATCAGAATTCATTTTGAATGATTAAGGTGTGTGTGTGTTTTTTTAATGTCTCCATCATTTAAATTACCGCCCAGCTCAGAATTTAAGACTGTTCAGACGGCTTCCCTTCATATCTAACTGGCTTTGTTTTATTTTATTTTTTAATGAAACAGTAAAATACACTTTCACACGACTATTTCTTGTTTACTTTTCACTTCCCAAGTAGCTTGGGATGGTTAGGTTCTCCTATCATTTAAGTCTGCTACAAACCATTCTCCAAGTCCACACACTCTATTGATGAGAGATTTCCAGAGGAACCGGAACCTTTAAGAAGTCAATTGAAAACAGAAGCTCGTTTGAAATGATGGACATAAAGGGAGAATTTGCAAGTAACATGGGACCCCAGCTAATGTCACGTGACTAGAGGTGCACAGTCTCAGCTCTCCCACTTACTGTATGGAATTCTTTCATTCATTGAGCAGATGCAGATTACCTGGTCCTCGGAGAAGGCGATGGCGCCCCACTCCAGTCCTCTTGCCCGGAAAATCCCGTGGCTGGAGGAGCCTGGTGGGCTGCAGTCCATGGAATCGCGAAGAGTCGGACACAACTGAGCGACGTCAATTTCACTTTTCACTTTCATGCACTGGAGAAGGAAATGGCAACCCACTCCAGTGTTCTTGCCTGGAATCCCAGGCCGTCTATGGGGTCGCGCAGAGTCGGACACAACTGAAGTGACTTAGCAGCAGCAGCAACAGCAGGTATTTATAAGCTTCCCAGGTGGCGCTAGTGGTAAAGAATCTGCCCGCCAATGTGGGAGGTGCTAGCTAGTTCGATTCCTGGGTTGGGAAGATCCCCTAGATAAGGCAATGGTAAACCACTTCAGTATTCTTGCCTGGGAAATTCCATGGACAGAGGAGTGTGGCAGGCTACAGTCCATGGAGTCGCAAAGAGTTGGACACGATTGAGTAACTAAAGAACACAAGAACCATGTATTTAAGCTTCTGTGTCATAAACATCTTTGGCGCAAGCCTCTTGGCTGCAAACATCTTTGCCGCAAACATCTGTACCACGTAACTAATTGGCCATGAGGCAACTCTGCTGTAAGTTGACAGTTTGGTTTCATTTCCACACGGGCAGGAACACCCGTGTTTATATCACATCATCTGAAAGGAGGCCCAGAGCCGAAGCCAGGTTTCCCGTGGAACCCCAGAACATCTGTTGAGAGACATTTCGATAAACCAAGACCACGCAACCGTGCAGAGCCTTGCAGAGGGCAGCGCAGAGCTCAAGTACAAGTCTGCACGCCTCATGCTCGTAAACTATGCTCAGTCGTGCGACCCCATGGACTGCAGCCCGCCAGGCTCCTCTGTCCATGGGATTCTCCAGACAAGGACACTGGAGTGCGTTGCCGTGCCCTCCTCCAGGGGACCTTCCCAACCCAGGGATCGAACCTCTGTCTCCTGTATTGGCAGAGGGATTCTTTACCATCTGAGCGACCTGGGTAGCACTGACACCTCTTGTAATAAAGGAAGGAATTTTTAGCAAAAAAAAAAATTGATGCCCATCGTAGAAATGAATCAATAGGCAAAAAAAATTATATGGGTGAATGAAGGACTTGGAACCAGTGCATACCTCCAACCCAGAAAATAAAATCCATTATTTGTGCAGTAGCCACGAGTCTACACACATTTCAGCTCTGTTCAAATATTCTGTACTTTGCCATAAAGTCTTTGTAATTTTGTTATTCGTACAGAGTTAACATGTAACAGAGCAGAACCCATTACTACAGAACAAGACTTTGCTTGTTGGGTTTTGATCTGCCTGAGACATGGCTTGCTTGCAGCTGGCCGGTCTGTCCAGATGCTGAGCCTCAACTTTTTCTAGACACGGGGCCCTTCTCAGGAATCAGAGACTCTCTGCACAACGTGCGGAGTCGTGTGGGCCACGACGCCAGGCTCAGCGGTCTCCTTCAGAGCTTGTGTAAATAAACTCCACATCCTATCGCTGACACTCCATGATTTAAGACAGCACAAGCCAGTCTCTGTAAGGGACAGCTTTCAAGCTGAAGTGGTTAAAAGGATGCCCACACGCACCTCTGCTCATCAGGGAACCTGGGAATGTAGCATCTCACCAGCAGACGGGGGTGTGTTGATTCAGTCCTGACACTCTGCTCCCACGAGATGCTCTGTTTATGATACTTCCGTCGTTGCTTGAGTTATAAATAAATATGCTCTGATCCAGGAGCTTTCTGAGTGTTCCCAGCTCAGGGTGTCTGCAAAGCTATTCCGGGGTGAATGGGAAGAAATGGTAGCATTTCCATTTTGTATCTAACGAGTAGGTTCTAAGTGGAGCTTAGAAAGTGAAAAGTGTTAGCCACCCCCAGGGATTGAACCCAGGTCTCCTGCATGTATGGATGTGAGAGCTGGACCAAAAAGAAAGGTGAGCGCTAAAGAATTGATGCCTTTGAACTGTGGTGTTGGAGAAGACTCTTGAGAGTCCCTTGGACTGCAAGGAGATCAAACCAGTCCATCCTAAAGGAGATCAGCCCTGAAGCTCTGATACTTTGGCCACCTGATGCGAAGAACAGACTCACGGGAAAAGACCCTGATGCTGGGAAAGACTGAAGGCAGGAGGAGAAGGGGACAACAGAGGATGAGATGGTTGGATGGCATCACTGACTCAATGGGCTTGAGTTTTGAGCAAGCTCTGGGAGTTGGTGGACATGGAGCCCTGGCATGCTGCAGTTCATGGGGTCACAAAGAGTCGGACACGGCTGAACGGTTGGACTGGACGGAACTGAACTCCTGCATTGCAGGCAGATTGAACCACCTGAACCACCGGGAAAGTCAGGTAAGTGGAGCTTACTGTCGGCTTAAATCCAGATTATGCACCCAACGTCCTGAAGTTCCACAGATGACCTGGGGACATCCCTGGGTCAGGGACGACAGTGCGACTCATTTGTCTTTATTTCCAGCCCTTTGCCAGCTGCAGGCACCCAGATGAGAGAACTCAGTGATGATGCTACCTGCTGTTAGTGAAGCCAGCCCTCACGAAATGCATGAGGGCCCTAAAGATTGCTGAGGAGATGGCAGGACTGGCCTTGATTAACAAAGAACACCAAGCTGAAGCCAACCACAAAAAGTGCAGCTGCAGACATGATGCCCTGCTCAGCTCAGCATACTCTCAAATTAAAAGCAAAGGCTCTAATGAAGTCTGACCAAATCTGAGCCCCTCCTCTGGATGAGACTCTGAATTTTCAAGAAGGCTACTTAAAAGCCTCATCTGCGTGCACAGTGGTGAATGGTTCTCCCCATGAAGGTACACGGCGTCTGGAGAGGAGGGCATGGGCTGACGCGTATGGTCCTTCAGCTGCTCAGTCGTGTCCGACTCTTTGCGACCCCATGAATCGCAGCACCCCAGGCTTGCCTGTCCATCACCAAGTCCCGCAGTCTACTCAAACTCATGTCCATCTAGTCAATGATGCCATCCAACCATCTCATCCTCTGTCGTCCCCTTCTCTTCCTGTCTTCAATCTTTCCCAGCATCGGGGTCTTTTCAAATGAGTCAGTTCTTCACATCAGGTGGCCAGAGGATTGGAGTTTCAACTTCAGCATCAGTCCTTCCAATGAACATTCTGGACTGATCTCCTTTGGGATGGACTGATGGGATCTCCTTGCAGTCCAAGGGACTCTCAAGAGTCTTCTCCAACACCACAGTTCAAAAGCATCAATTCTTCGGCATTCAGCTTTCTTTATAGTCCAAATCTCACAGCCATACATGACCACTGGAAAAACCATAGCCTTGACTAGATGGACCTTTGTTGGCAAAGTATTGTCTCTGCTTTTTAATATGCTGTCTAGGTTGGTCATAGCTTTTCTTCCAAGGAGCAAGTGTCTTTTAATTTCATGGGTGCAATCACCATCTGCAGTGATTCTGGAGCCCAAGAAAATAAAGTCTGTCCTTGTTTCCATTGTTTCCCCATCTATTTGCCATGAAGTGATATACATTATATTTGATGCTATACACATTATTAAAAATTAAAAAAAAAACAAACAGATAAACTCCTGGGGCTTTTCTTGCTTCTCCATGGTGGCATGTGAGCACAAAAGTTTGGAGAACGGGACTTCCCTGGTGGTCTGGTGGCTAAGACTCCAGACTTCCAATGTCAGGGGCCGGGTTTGATCTCTGGTCAGGGATTTAGATCCCACACGCTGCATCTAAAGATCACTCATGACACAGCAAAGTCCCGGTGCAGCCAAATAAATAAACAGATAAAAGAAGGGACTTAAAAACTTTAAGTTTGGAGAACACTGTTCTAACCATTTCCCGAGATTGCTGGGATGCACGTCACGATAGTTGTCATTTTCTTAATTTCAAAACTGTCTTTGATTTTGGGTTGAACCCTAGGAAAGTAATAGTCTGGAAGCACTTTCAGTCTGCAAAAACAGCAGTTCAGATTAATAAACACAATGCCAGAGTCAAGGTCGATGAATATTTGAAGGTCTTCTTTACAGAGTCCCTGGGCTTGGGTTTGAGTATACAGAGGTTAATAGAACAGGCTGTCCTCATCCTCACAGAGGCTTGACTCTCCTCAGGAAGACATGCAATAAAGATTATGACTTTTTAACATCACCACCTGTCACAACGCGTCAGGAGGAAGTGGATCAAATACTTCCACTCTGGCGGTGGGGATTTTTGCATCTAAGGAGGACCAATTTGAGGCAGGGGCAGACTTTAGCATGTTCAGTACCTACTAGAGCAAGGCTGCTTCCAATTTTAACTGTAAAAGAGTGCCATCAAAATAAAGTCACTCACCAGGCCTCCTCTCCTCCCCCACAGCGCAAAACTGAAGAGGGATGATGACACAGATGCTCACTATTTAGATCAGCCTGGAGGCCAGTTCCAGTGCATCATCTATTTTTGTAAATGAAGTTTTACTATAAGACAACATGGTTGTGCCCACTGGATCGGTAGATGAAGAGTGAAGTTCCCTCTACCCTTATAGGTGCTGTACCGAGGCATGTGAATTAAACTGATCAAAGCTAGCTTAACAGTAGGAAGATTCATGTATGCAGATGGAGGCCTTCACGGGACAGGAATGAACACAAAAAGGAGTTAAACTTTGGGACTTTATGTTCCGTTTTGACAAAAGGGTGATAAATTATGGCACATGAGTAGGAAATATGCTGAGGAAAGTCACAGAACATGAGGGTTATTTTTAGCAAGGGCCGTTCGTGCAGACTTATCTCGGTATCTTATCTCCAGTGATGAGAGTCATTCTCCTCTTCATGGACCGAGAAAGGCACATCTCTGACAAGAAATCTGGTCCCTGTCAGTTTCCATATTCTCTGTATTGCTTTCACGCTTCATCACAAGTAGCTAAGACAGAGCTCAGATTTAGCCTTTGCTAAATCACTAGTCGCTCAGTCATGTCTGACTCTTTATGACACCGTGGCCTGTAGCCCACCAGGCTCCTCTCTCCATGGGATGCTCCAGGCAAGAACACTGGAGTGGGTTGCCATTCCCTTCTCAAGGGGATCTTCCCAACCCAGGGATCAAACTCGGGTCTTCTGCAGTAGCGGGTGGGTTTTTTCATCTTCTCAGCCACCAGGGAAGCCTTTCAGATAGCCTGCAAAACACAAAATGCCAACTCTCTGGCCCTGCCCTGAAGAAAGACTTGCCAGCTCCTATTTATATGTCAGAGTACATTGCAGGGGAAAAAGATAAATAAATAAGGGCAGATGGATTACAAGTAAGGTGCTGATCCAAAACAGAACAAATTGAGCTCAATAAAACATACGTTGACACTTTCCTTGAAGTTTTCTCTCACCTTTCTAGGAAGGTACAAAGTGACTTTTCATAATGCATAAATGATCACGTAACATTTTCCAAGATGTGAAGTTCCTAACATCTTTCTGTTGTTAAAAAAGAGAAAAAAAATTAATTAATTTTAAAAAAAAAAAAAAACCCGAGAGTGTCTTGGCCTTCCCGTAAAGCAGAGAAACAAACAGGCGTATGGTCCCTGTTAATTATTTCTATCAGGCCTCTCTGGCTCTCAGCATCTAACTGTAAAATGAACAGCTCTTCCAAAACACCTATGCAAATATGAACTCATTCTCCTGACGTAATCTGCATTAAGCTGAATCACTTCCCAGAATAAATTCAAAGGGTATTTCTCATTGCACTGGTTCTAGAAATAGGTGGTTACATACAGAGACGGGTCTTTTATTCATTTATACAAAAATTTTTCAACAGGCTGGTAATTGAAGTTCTGAAGGCAATGGTTTCAAGTCTTGTGTAGCCTGCCTTGATCATGGAGGAACTTGTTTACTTTGAAACAAAGAGTAGGAAAACATAAACTTTATTTTTTCAGAGAAATTCTCAAAAGCATGATGGAAGTACAGATATAAACCATTTCCCTCTGAACTCCAATAGGTACTCCTGACCCTAGAAATTCTTGTAATTGGCAGGCTTCTTCCATGCATAAGCTTTATTCCTTACCTTTATTTTTGAAGGGATGGGGTTAGACTTTCTTGACTTATTACAAAGGCTTTCTCACATGTGAGCAATTACTAACTCAAGGGCTCCAGCTCCAAAATTACTGCAGACGGTGACTGCA
This sequence comes from Ovis aries, assembly GCF_016772045.2. Classification (NCBI taxonomy): domain Eukaryota; kingdom Metazoa; phylum Chordata; class Mammalia; order Artiodactyla; family Bovidae; genus Ovis; species Ovis aries. The sequence goes on along the minus strand of NC_056080.1, from coordinate 2,890,928 downwards.
GCCACGAAATTAAAAGATGCTTGCTCCTTGGAAGAAAAGCTATGACCAACCTAGACAGCATATGAAAAAGCAGAGACATCACTTTTCCGACAAAGGTCTATCTAGTCAAAGCTATGGTTCTTCCAGTGGTCATGTATGGATGTGAGAGTTGGGCTATAAAGAAAGCTGAGCACAAAGAATGGATGCTTTTCAACTGTGGTGTTGGAGAAGACTCTTGGACTGCAGGGAGATCCAACCAGTCCATCCTAAAGGAGATCAGTCCTGGGTGTTCATTGGAAGGACTGATGTTGAAGCTGGAACTCCAATCCTTTGGCCACCTGATGTGAAGAGCTGACTCATTTGGAAAGACCGTGATGCTGGGTAAGGGGACGACAGAGGATGAGATGGTTGGATGGCATCACTGACTCGATGGACATGATTCTGAGTAAGCTCTGGGAGTTGGTGATGGACAGGGAAGCCTGGCGCGCTTCAGTCCATGGGGTCACAAAGAGTCAGAACACCACCAACAAAGACACAGTTAAACAAGGCTGTTGTTTTTGAGAGGGAGCACAATCATTCCAAAATATTAATTGCTGTTGTTTGACAAAAGTTTGAAAAAACTCATTCCTGAAGGAGGAATTTCTCCTTGGAGCGAGCACACCACTAATGCGGAACGCAGTGTGGTACCAGCTGGCCACCTCTCTTTGGTTCCATGTGGGGCAGGGAGATCACCCCGAATGTGATTGCAATGGCCCCAGAAAAGGCAATTTAGCACGTGTGGGTGAGCATTTTGTTACCAAAGCAAGTCCATCTCATGGACACAAGAAGCCTCAACAAGAGGGATCCAGGTTGACAGAATCTGGCGTTGTCATTAAGGACACCCAGATGGCGGCCAGGTCAGAGTGCCGGCTCAGACTTCGGCTGAACGGGACGAGAACTGGCATGGCCTTCCCAGAGATGGTGCTTCCCAACACCGTTCCAAGATGCCCTGCCCTTTTTCAGGTCAGAGCTCAGCCCACGAGAGCCAGCCGCATCCTTAGGAGAGTGCCCTGGAACACGCTCTGGACAGAGGATGGGTCTGGAACTTGGTATTGATTCTGGGAATTCAGCCAGCTAGTAAAGAATCTGTCTGCTGATGCAGGAGACCTGGGTTCGACCCCTGGGTCGGGAAGATCCCCTGGAGAAGGAAATGGCAACCCACTCCAGTATTCTTGCCTGGAGACTCCCACAGACAGAGGAGCCTGGTGGGGCTACAGTCCATGGGGTTGCAAAGAGTCAGACACGACTGAAGTGACTAACACTTCCGCTGATGCTAGCAAGGAGGGGAGAGCGCGAGGTAGCTTTCGTCTCAGGAAACAGAGCTTTGGAAATACGGGGAAGGACTCAGACGTGACTCACCGGGCTGATGACCCCAGGACGCACACTGAGAGTCATTCATTGCATGAGACACACTCAGGGCGCGGCAAAAAGACCCAGGCTTGCCAGGTGGAAAAGTGACTGTGGCTCAGGACACTCTCGCCTTCTGACGCAGAGCAGCTGCACGCAGAGCCGAGGTGTCTCCTTTCTGCCCGGATGTGAGCGGGAGATCCAAGTGTGTCCTGACTTCCTGTGCATCTGGGATGTGGTCTGGTTCTCTGGCTGGCTGTCTCTCTGTCTTTCCCGCTTCCTGGATTCAGTTACCTTCCTGCGGAGCTTGACATGATTGAGCGTGGCGTCTGTGTTCTTCTCTCCGGCTTGGCGTGAGTGACGTCTTCTCCCTACACTTTAATTAACTCTGTTCTGTGTGTGCTCAACAGATTATTTGCAGCACGGATGCATGAATAAAGCTGTTAGATACATATAGTCTTCTCCCTGCTATCTTTCCAATCTGGTCTACCTTTACTGACCTCATCACCTTGTCCTTTATGTGATTTTTGGACCTTCTTCAAGACTCACAGTGGGCTTCCCTGGTGGCCCAGGGGTTAAGAGTGCTACCTGTCCAAGCAGGGGACACGGGTTTGATGCCTGGTCTGGAAAGATTCCAGGAAGCTGAGATTCCCTGGTGGCTCAGTTGATAAAGAATCTGCCTGCAATGTGGGAGACCCCGGTTCGATTCCTGGGTCGGGAAGATCCCCTGGAGAAAGGATAGGCTACCCACTCCAGGATTCTTGGGTTCCCCTGGTGGCTCAGCTGGTAAAGAATGCGCCTGCAATGCAGGAGACTGGGGTTCAATCCTTGGGTTGGGAAGATCCCCTGGAGAAGAGAAAGGCTACCCACTCCAGGATTCTGGCCTGGAGAAGTCCATGGACCAAGTCCATGGGGTTACAAAGAGTCGGACACAAGTGAGCAACTTTCACTTCACTTCTGGGAAGATCCCACAGGCCACGGGGCAACCTTGCTCCATAGCTACTGAGCCTGTTCTCTGCAGGAGAAGCCAGCGCAATGAGAAGCTTGCCAGTTGGGAGTCTGGGGCATGAGACACCTATCTCCTTGAGCGGCCCTGCAATAGACCTTTCTCTATGGCAGACGCTGGCGTTTCAGTGTGCTCAGCCTCACTGTGTGTCGGGCACACAAGCTTGTGTTCAAGTCACACAGGGGCCCTGGACACAGGGGCACTGGACACAGGGGCCCTGGGGAAGTGAGAGCCAAGGGGAGCGGAGACAGGACTCCCCGAGCTCTGAAGGGATTGCTCAGTAGCCCCGGGAGGCAGCTGGGGGTCAACTGCTAGGGAGCGGGGTTAAGCGAGGAGAAGAACCACCGGCAGGGTGAGGCAAGGCTGGAGACGCAAAAGAGAGACGTGCCATCTGGATCGGGGTGGGCTCAGCGTTGGCCAGAGCTCAGTGGCATAACTCTGCCCGGGGGTGACTCTGCCCCTCACTGGGGCAGACCACGGATGTGCTGAGCCTCAAGAAACTGAAAGGCACTCAGTCCTGTCCGACGCTTTGCGACTCGGGGACTGTAGCCCTGCCAGGCTCCTCTGTCCATGGGATTCTCCAGGCAAGAATACCGGAGTGGGCTGCCGCTCCCTTCTCCAGGGGACCTTCCCGACTCAGGGATCAAAGCTGTGTCTCCTGCATTGGCAGGCAGATTCTTTACCATCTGAGCCACCAGGGAAGCTCGTGCCTAAAGAAATGCATATGGCAAAATCGTACACTGTGATTTTCCAGCCTGTAATTCTCTTTACACAGGCAGCAATGACCGCCCGCCGAACAGTCAGGGCTTCTGGAATTTCATCTCCATCCATCACCTCTTGTAAGCCAGGTCTAAAGGCAAAACCCAGCTGGTCCTCATGAGTTTCTGGAGTCTGCATTGCCAAATGTTCTCATCCTTGGTAACACTGACCTGTGACCCCAACGTCAAGACGATGTAACTTTCACAGTCACGTACGGGCGTGAGTACGGTGGTGAAAAGTTCTCGAAACCTGAGACACACACACGTTTCTAGCTGAAGTCCAGCGAGACAAAGCTGGGCCTTTTCGTTTCAGCTTCCATGTTACAAACAAGTGTCTTTTCCGAAGTAGACTCAGAAGCACGTTTCTTTTGCTTTTAGTGGGTTTTTTTGGTTTTTTTTTGCAATTCTTTTTGCACTGCTTTTTTGCAGTGATTTCACTGTTCAAGATGGTCCCCAACTATAGTTGCTAAGCTGTTGTCTGATGTTTCTAAGCATGAGGCAGCTGTGATGTGCCTTCTGGCGAAAATATGTGCATTAGGAAAGCATTATTCATGCAGGGAGCTCAAACCCAGAGCTCTGTGACAACCTAGAGGGGTGGCGTGGAGGTGGGAGGTGGGAGGTGGGAGGGAGGTTCAAGAGCGAGGGGACGTATGCCTACCTCCGGCTGATTCATCCTGATGAACCGCAGAGACCAGTACAGTGTTGTAAAGCAGGAAGCCTCCAATGAGAAATACATTAATTTAAAAAAAAAAAAAAGAAAGGTGTCCTTCAGGCACTAACGTTGTCTATGATTTCACTGTCAAGGAATCAAGCTCATATTAAATGAGGTGTCTTTAGACAGAAGTGAGGTTATGGGTTGATTGGGTGATGACAGTGTTAGGACCACGGGCTCTGAGAGCCCAGCCCCGCGTTTGACCTGGGAGTACGGTCAGTACAGCAAGTCCCGTACACACGGACCTTCAAGTTTGGAACTTTGAAAAGATGCAAAGGTGTGTCTGCACGTCCAATGCTGGAACTTAGTTCACGTATCTAGCATGTATTGTCACGGCGTCCTCTACAAGGGTTGGGCTTCTGTGTGCTTTTCTGCACAGTCCTGCATAGGGGACGGGAGTTCAGTATCTGTATTTCAAAGCACAGGGTGTCTTGTAGTGAGTGTAAAAGCTGTAGTGATGTACCTGGTGAAAGTGAAAGTCGCTCAGTCATGTTGGACTCTTTCCGACCCCATGGACTGTAGCCCACCAGTCTCCCTGGTCCATGGAATTCTCCAGGCAAGAATACTGGAGTGGGTTGCCCTTTCCTTCTCCAGGGGATCTTCCCCACCCAGGGATCGAACCTGGTCTCCTACACTGCAGGTGAACTCTTTACCTTCTGACTCGGCAGGGGAACCCTGGAGCCGCCAGGGAAACACAACATAGCTGATACTACTGTACTTCTCAGGGCACTGTACTGTAAGATTAAACACATTTTCTTTGTTTATTGTGTTTTTCATTTGTATATATTATTATTAAAGGAGATCCAACCAGTCCATTCTAAAGGAGATCAGTCCTGGGTGTTCTTTGGAAGGAATGATGCTAAATCTGAAACTCCAGTACTTTGGCCACCTGATGGGAAGAGCTGATTCATTGGAAAAGACTCTGATGCTGGGAGGGATTGGGGGCAGGAGGAGAAGGGGACGACAGAGGATGAGATGGCTGGATGGCATCATGGACTCGATGGACGTGAGTTTAAGTGAACTCCGGGAGTTGGTGATGGACAGGGAGGGCTGGCATGCTGCGATTCATGGGTCGCAAAGAGTTGGACACGCCTGAGCGGCGCGAATGAACTAAACTGAACTGATTTGTTTGAATACGTACTATGTAGCCAATTGTGTTAGTTGGGTACCCTGGCTAACTTTGTTGGACTTGTGAACAAATTGGATTTGTGAGCTGTCTGTCAATGGAACTCCTTTCCATAGAACGTCAGCACTAGGAATAATAGGAAGCGTCCACGCTTCAGCGTCCCAAGCTTTCTTGGGAAACTTCCCTCTTCCTCCAACCGCCCGCTGTCACTTAAAACCCACACCTCATTGTGACGTCCTTTCATGCACCCAAACGGCCGCCTGCTTCCCACAACCCTCACTTCAGGATTTCTCTCCTCTGGCTTCTCTCTCCATCCTCAAAGCTCCCTCCCCCGCTCTTCCAGACACTGATTTCACAGCTGAATTGTCACTGTGATACTTTAGCTGTTCTCCCCAGTCCCAGCTGCTTCTGTCCTTTCTGTAGCCTAGACAAGCTACAGGCTCTGCGTCCAACCTCTTCACCTTTCGTTTCTCCCCCTGAGCTGTTACCCCATCTGCAAAATTCAGCTGAAATGCCACCTCCTCCAGGAAGCCCTCTGGGATGCTTACCTTGCAGGCTGAGTGCTGTTCCGCGTGATCCAGGAGCCCTGGCGGCCTGAGGCTCTGGTTCGATGAACTCGTGGAGCTGACTTCTTTGGTCATTTCCACCGATCGCATGGGCCAAACACTCCTTGAGGGCAAAAGAGTAACCTCATGGCACTTTGTGAGGTCATCCATAGCACTCTGCACAGCTGCTGATTGAACTTTTCACCCGTTTTAAGCACATCAAGACTTCCAACAACAAGGGTTGCCTTCTGTATATACAAAATGCAGGGTGCTTGGTTAAACATCAATTTCAGATAAATGAAGATGGTTTTTTCAGTATAAATCTGTCCTGGATATTTCATGAGATATGTGTGTGCATGCTAAGTCACTTCAGTTCAGTCAGTTCAGTCGCTCAGTCGTGTCCGACTCTTTGCGACCCCATGAATCGCAGCATGCCAGGCCTCCCTGTCCATCACCAACTCCGGGAGTTCACTCAGACCCACGTCCATCCAGTTGGTGATGTTATCCAGCCATCTCATCCTCTGTTGTCCCCTTCTCCTCCTGCCCCCAATCCCTCCCAGCATCAGAGTTTTTTCCAATAAGTCATTTCTTTGCATGAGGTGTCCAAAGTACTGGAGTTTCAGCTTTAGCATCATTCCTTCCAAAGAACACCCAGGGTTGATCTCCTTCAGAATGGACTGGTTGGATCTCCTTGCAGTCCCAGGGACTCTCAAGAGTCTTCTCCAACACCACAGTTCAAAAGCATCAATTCTTCGGTGCTCAGCCTTCTTCACAGTCCAACTCTCACATCCATACATGACCACAGGGAAAACCACAGCCTTGACTAGACGGACCTTAGTTGGCAAAGTAATGTCTCTGCTTTTCGGTTTCTCAGTACCGTCTTTCTAGATTCCATATACATGTGCTAACGTGCGATATCTGTCTTTCTCTTTCTGACTTAACTCGCCCTGGCTAACAGGCTCTAGGGCCATCCACCTCATTACGACTGACTCAGCTGTGTTCCTGTTTATGGCTGAGTACTCTTCCATTGTATATATGCACCACAGCTTCTTGATCCATTCACGCAGAAACAGCGTCACCCGAATCTCTGGGTACGCCACGATCCAGCCCCGTTGACCGGGAAAATTAACCATCGCCCCCACGTCTACACATTTCTACCCTCTCATCAATGTGTCTTGGCTTACACGTGTATGCACACACACCGATCATCCTGGACAACCAGATCGACAAATATGGGGACTTTCCTGGTGGCCCAGTGGCCAAGATTCTCCATTCCCGCTGCAGGGGGCCCAGGTTCCATCCATGGTCAGGGAACTAGACCCCGCAAGCCACAGCTAAGACCAGGGGCAGCTAAATAAATAAATTTTTTTTTTTAAAAAAAGAGGAGGAAACAAGTCTATGTAAGTGGAGCCTGACCGTGGTATATTCGGTGTCTTGCTTCCTCAGACTGTTCACTCCACCTTTTTTTATTCCCTTCTTCTCACACATCCCCAGACTGCAACTAACAGTCATAAGAACAAATCTATATGAGGAGATTTTTTAAAAAAGCATAAAAATAATAATGGGTAGATTCTCCATCTTACTATGTACTAAGAGGATCAGACTCGGCATATTTCTGCCAGCTCTTTACACTTTACCCCTTTCTTCCTTCTTGGAATGTGTGTGTGATGCCTGGAAGTGCAGCAGCCATCATGTGGCAATGAGGCCAAGAGCCACATGATAAAGATGGCAGAGCAGGATAAACAGACAAAACTCGCCCTGGTGATGCCATGTGCAGGCTGCTGAACCAACCCTGCAAATCCATAACTTTGTTCCGTGATGCAGCTAGTATCCTGATTTGATTTTGACATCTTTTTACTCAAAAGCTAGTCTACTTTGAAGAAACTTTAATGTATGAAAGTGAAGTCGCTCAGTTGTGTCCAACTCTTTTCGACCCCGTGGACTGCAGTCCTACCAGGCTCCTCCGTCCATGGGATTCTCCAGGCAAGAGTACTGGAGTGGCTTGCCACTTCCTTAGTTCCTGTTAATAGTATCCATTGCTTTCACTCACTGGTAACTGAAAAGCATTTATAAAACAAGATAGCAATTAATCAAAGTATTATTTCTGTGTCTATGCAGACTTTCTCCAGGAAAAAAATGAAAGGAAAAATATTCAGGATCCACCAAAAAAAAAAAAAAGTTAGCATTTTGTTCTTTCTATGTTTATGGAAAACATGCATTCAAATACCTTAAAAACAAACAAAAATGCCAGGTTTTTTTTTTTTCTCTTTACATTTTATTTACAGCCCTTCGACTTTAAATTAAAAACTTCCTACACTGTGCTAACAAATTAGCAAGTTTGAAAACGCTGTTAGTAAACAAATAGCAAAAAAAAAAAAGACAACAACAACAAAAACAAAAGAAAAAACAAGGGAAATCACAGAAAAAATTCTCTAAAAATAGAGATGGTATAAGATACATCAAGCTGTGAATTCTGACTTATAATCTGCGTTCACTCATGACGGAAATGGTGTTGCTTCAAAGGTCAATGTGTGATGGCTTTATCATAATTTCAGTGAGTAGCTAAAAGTGAATTAATAGGGCTTGCCTGGTGGGCTGCCGTCTATGGGGTCACACAGAGTCGGACACGACTGAAGTGACTCAAGCAGCAGCAGCAGACTGGTGGTCCAGCGGGTTAAGAATCTCCATTGCAATGCAGGAGACACAGGTTCGATTCCTGGTCTGGGAAGATCCCACAGGCCTTGGGGAAAGTAAGCCTGTGTTCCACAACTCCTGAGCCTGAGCTCTAGAACCCAGGAGCCACAACAAGAGACGCCGCTGCCATGTGAAGTCCACATACGCCAACTAGGAAGTAGCCCCTGCTCGCCGCAACTCGAGAGAGCCTGCACGCAGCAATGAAGACCCACCATGGCCAAAAAGAAATAAAAGTTAATTTTTTTAAGTTAAAAAATAATCAAAGATTGCTAGACATACTGTGACCCCTTCAGTTCAGTTCAGTTCAGTCACTCAGGCATGTCTGACTCTTTGTGACCCCATGAACTGCAGCATGTCAGGCCTCCCTGTCCATCACCAACTCCCGGAGTTCACTCAAACTCACATCCATCCAGTTCGTGATGCCATCCAGCCATCTCATCCTCTGTCCCCTTTTCCTCCTGCCCCCAATCCCTCCCAGCATCAGAGTCTTTCCCAATGAGTCAACTCTTTGCATGAGGTGGCCAAAGTACTGGAGTTTCAGCTTTAGCATCATTCCTTCCAAAGAACACCCAGGGCTGATCTCCTTTAGAATGGACTGGTTGGATTTCCTTGCAGTCCAAGGGACTCTCAAGACTCTTCTCCAACACCACAGTTCAAAAGCATCAATTCTTCTGTGCTCAGCTTTCTTCACAGTCCAACTCTCACATCCATACATGACCACAGGAAAAACCACGGCCTTGACTAGACGGAACTTTGTTGACAAAGTAATGTCTCTGCTTTTGAATATGCTATCTAGGTTGGTCATAACTTTTCTTCCAAGGAGTATGCGTCTTAATTTCATGGCTGCAGTCATCATCTGCAGTGATTTTGGAGCCCCCCAAAAATAAAGTCTGACACTGTTTCCACTGTTTCCCCATCTATTTCCCATGAAGTGATGGGACCAGATACCATGATCTTTGTTTTCTGAATGTTGTGCTTTAAGCCAACTTTTTCACTCTCCTGTTTCACTTTCATCAAGAGGCTTTTTAGTTCCTCTTCACTTTCTGCCATAAGGGTGGTGTCATCTGCATATCTGAGGTTATTGATATTTCTCCAGGATCCTGATTCCAGTTTGTGCTTCTTCCAGCCCAGCGTTTCTCATGGACCTCCCAGTGACATGAGCATTTGTCCCGGAAACCAAATGCCATTCCCTCCAAGTCCGTGGATATTTGGTCCCGCCGTGTGCTAGCTGCAGGCAGTGTGGCCTCCCGATGCAAGTCACCGTTTATCTGAGCTTTTGTTCTAAAGGCTGAGGCGTACCGGACAAGCCATCAGAAAAAAATCTACTTCCTCTTCTCCCTGCCCGACATGAGCAGAAAACCTTAATGCAAGGGTACACTTCTCATTCGAATTCAGAAGTGAAAGGGGACTTGTCCTCAGTCGTGTTGCCTTGCCACTTGTTTGGTTCCTCCGGGTGCCTTTGTGAATTCAGCAACAGGATTAGAAGACCAAAAACAAAAAAACAACTTTGAAACCCCAGTGAAAATTTTAAAAGGGGAAACTTGACACTCCCCTTGGTGGTTCAATGGTGAAGACTTCGCCTTCCAAGGCAGGGGATGGAGGTTTGATCCCTGGCCGGGGTTGGGCGGGGAGGGGCGGGGTGGGGGGTGAGGGGGGGTGGGGGGTGGGGGGGTGGGGGGGTGGGGGGGGGGGGGGGGGTGGGGAAGTGTCTAAGATCCCACGTGCCTGGTGATAAAACACCTGAAATATAAGCAAGGAGAAGACCTTGTAACAAATTCAGTTGAAGATGTTAAAAATGGCCCATGTCAAAAAAATCTTGAAAAAATAAAACAATTTAAAATAAAAAAGAACACTCATGAAAAAAGGAGGCTTCTGTCTGCACCTTTTGAGTCTCAAATGTCTTCACGCCAACTCTGGGGTTCTGAGTGGGTCCCCATCATTTTCCCCCCTGACCCCGATGGTCTTACCCTGCCCACGTCAGCCACCGCCTTCCACTGCTGATCATCTATCCGTCATCCACGGTGCCTCGTCTTCATAAAATAAACTTCATACCTCCCGCCCCAGTTCATGTCCTCCTGTTTTCCTGGCGTCTCTGTTTGCAGTCTCACAGTTCTCAATCACCCAGCGCAAGCAGCACCTTCCAGCCGCTGACCCCCACCTCCTTTGATGGTTCCTCAAACGCCAATGTGATCAGAACACGCAAACCCAGATGGTGCTGCGGCTCATTTCACGGAAAGGCAGCTCCCAGATTCCAGCCGAGGCTTCCCCCAGGCCGGTGAGCGTGTCTCCCCCTTGCTTTCTGCCTCTTTGCTTCCCACCCCCTACACACCACCCCCAGTCTCCCCGGGGCGCCTGTGCTTGGCTCCTTGCAGTTCCGGTCGCGCGCACATCCCTCATCTGGTTTACAGCCCCACTTTCTCCTGCCCTGAGAAACACGCAAGGACGCAGAGAAGGACGCACACACGTTCCCGGTACCCACCCCACCCCACACCCAGCGTCTGCCCACCCCCCAGAGTGGAACGCCTTATCAACGCGTGGGCACCAACCACTCTCCCTCGGCGGGGAGGGGGGGTCCCGGAGTGCTGGGGGAGCTTACTACTGCAAGCCTCTCCCGGGGGGGTCCCTCGGTGGCTGTCTTCGCCATGGGCCGTCCCTCCTGATGGCATCAGCGCGTTGAGAGGTGAGGACCGAGGTGCCCGCGGTGAGCTGAGGCTCACACCTGGGCATCCGCGCAGCCTCACGCTGACTCTCGGGGGCTGGGCAAGCCTCTGGGCCCTGGTGACTTGCAGGATGTTCATCTCGGAAACCAGGGTGCTCCTAGCGGGCTTCAGCCACCCTGTACTGGTCCGCTGGCCCCAAACTCACCCCGTCTCTGTACACCCCTTGGACCTGCTCCGGCCAGACCTGCTGTCACACACCAGCAACCACAGGACCTGCTTACACCCTTCCGTCAAGTCAAAGTGTTAGTCTCTCAGTCATCTTCGACTGACTCTGTGAGACGCCCTGGACTGTAGCCCACCAGGCTCCTCTGTCCATGGGACTCTCCAGGCGAGAATCCTGGAGTGGATTGCCATGCCCTTCTCCAGGGGATCTTCCCGAACCAGGGATCAAACCCGCATCATCTCCCGCATTGCAGGCAGATTCCTTAATGTCTGAGCCGCCAGGGAAGCCTCACCCTTGTCAGCCTCCTGCCAATTGATTCTCCAGCTAAGGGTTCCTCCCAGACACCTTGTGAAAAATTTCACCCAAAACCTTGACACTATGTGTTACCGCCACCCCACCACCGTGGATCTGTCCTCCTTGGAACTCACCTCCTGCTCACATATGGAATGTTTTACGTATGGATCATGCCCACTGGGCTTCCCTGGTGGCTGAGATGGTAAAGAGTCTGCCAGCAATGCAGGAGACCCTGGTTTGATCCCTGGGGTCGGGGAGATTCCCGTGGAGAAGGCAACGGCAACCCACTTCAGTATCTTTGTCTGGAGAATCCCGTGGACAGAGGAGCCTGGTATATGTATTGAGTGAATGCCAGCTACCAGTGGAAAGAGCTGGAAGGGGGGAAGGTAGGTGCATGGAGGGATCAAAATGGGGAGACAAGAAGAACTTCCCTGGTGGTCTAGTGGTTAAGATTTTGCCTTCCACTGCAGTGGGGGTGTGGGTTCGTTTCCTGGTTGGGGAGCTAAACACCCACCTGCCCTGTGGCCACAAAAAAAAAAAAGCATAAGACAAGTAGTGTTGTAACAAATGCAAAAAGCACTTAAAATGGTGCACACCAAAAAAAGAAAAAGAAAAGAAAAGAAAAGAACCTGGGGAGACGAAAGACTACCCTGGCTTATCAGAGCCACTTGCCTTTTTCTTTACAATGTGTAATTTAGACATAAACTACAGCTATCGAACGAGCTCTGATAGATCTGTTCTTCTCTGTCAGCACAAGGGGATTAGAACCATCTGCCCCCGTGACGATGATTAGGATGACGCACTTCTCAGACACCGGAGTGTTCCAGGAAAGAGGCGCTCTGCTGTGATGGAGACGGAAATCTGTTGGCAAATATTATGATCTCCAGGTAGAAATACGATGCACCACATGTCTTAGAAAAACAAAATGAACAAATATAGAGTAAAAAAAAAAAAAAACTCTTTTACTTTCTATTTCCATGTCCCCTTTACGATGCTTTTAAGTGAGACGTTTCTGTGACTTGCCTGGGGGTCCGTTGGATAAGACTCCAAGCTCCCACTACAGGGGGACTGGGTTTGATCCCTGGCCAGGGAACTAGATACCATTTGCTGCAATTAAGACCTGGCACAGCCAGATAAATATTTTTTTTAATTTATTTTAAAAAGTGAGACATTTCTGCCTACAATGGGATGATGAAAAGTTATCCTTTCCATCAGGAGACACTGAGCCCTCTAGTGTGCGTGCTAAGTCACTTCGGTCGTGTCTGACTCTCTGGACACGACCAGGCTCCTCTGTCCGTGGGATTCTCCAGGCAAGAATACTGGAGTGGGTTGCCACTCCTTTGTCCAGGGGATCTTCCCAACCCAGGGATGGAACCCATGTCTTCTGCATTGACAGGCGGTTTATTTACCACGAGGGCCGCCTGGAAGAGAAGGCAGTGGCACCCCACTCCAGTACTCTTGCCTGGTACTCTTACCCAGTGCTCAGAATCCCATGGACAGAGGAGCCTGGAAGGCCTGCAGTCCATGGGGTCGCAAACAGTCAGACACAACTGAGCGACTTCACTTTCAGTTTTCACTTTCACGCATTGGAGAAGGAAATGGCAACCCACTCCAGTGTTTTTGCCTGGAGAATCCCAGGGACGGGGGAGCCTGGCCGGGCTGCCGTCTCTGGAGTGGCACAGGGTTGGACACGACTAAAGCGACTTAGCATCAGCAGCAGCAGGGCCGCCTGGGAAGCCCCTGAGCCCTCTCGATTCATTAGCTAGGGAACATGAGCCAAAGACTCGGCTGTAAGTAGCCTGGTAGCCAGGTGGTGAATTTGTGTCATCTTTCTCGCCTCTCTTTTCTGCTGTTTCTCTTTCTCTCCTATGCCGATCTGGCAGGAGCCAAGGATTACATTTCTGATTCTGTGCTTCTCTTCGTCATGAAAGTCTGGTGGTGGTGGTGGTTCAGTCGCTAAGTTGTGGCCGACTCTTGCGACCCCGTGGACTGTGGCCTGCCGGGCTCCTCTGTCCATGGGATTCTGAGCACTGGGTAAACTCCAGTGCCCCAAGCAGATGTGCGGCTCTTGAACAGGGTTTGATCTCTGAGTAACAGGCATGCAGAATGAGAAGGGTGAAGGAGAGAGAAGACCGAATCCTGCTTGCTTAGGTAGATTCCACTGTTAATCGCCAAGCTCCTTCCCGACATGGTGCTCCCTTCCGAGATGCAGAAGGTAGACAGCCTAGCCAGACACATCCTGCAAACCAGTCCTTTGTCTGTGTCTGCCCCCAGCCTTCTGCTCACGCTCAGAACAGGAGCCTGCGATGGAATTAGCGTGTCTAAAAATACCACTGAATAAACACACCCAATTTGAAACACAAAGGGAGACAGAATTATGGACACGCTTAAATGGCAACGGCAGAGCTTAAATTACAGGTCTGAAAAGCGTGATCGTTTCTTTGAAGGCTCTGTTCTCCTTTTAAAAAAAAAAAAAAAAATGATTCCAATTCGACGAAAACAGAATGCAACACAGAGCCTTTGAAAGGGAAAACGGGAGGCAGCCGGCACTAATTCGGTTTAATTAATGCCATCCTGTTCTTTGGTCTATAAACAGTTATTGAAAATGCAAGATGCCTATACGTGGGCTTCCTCCCATGTTCTCAGCTCTTTGGCAAAACCATTTCATCACGCGTCCGTTGCTACCAAGAATGGAAGCCTAAATTAGGCCAACGGCACTTCCGTGCTCCCTATAGAAGGACTTCATTTTTGCTACTAGTCTGGACATTGTGGTGGGCTGCCGTCTATGGGGTCGCACAGAGTCGGACACGATGGAAGCGACTTAGCAGCAGCAGCAGCAGGACGTCTTGGGGCACTCTCCCCTTTGGGTCAGCTAGAACTAGGACAAGTCTGATAAAACTGTCCACCAACATCTCTAAAATCATGCTTTTTTAAAAAAAAGGAACTGGCACCATTTTTTTTCCAACAAACGGTTTTAGCCATGGACACCTATGGATACTAAGAAAGTGATCCTTTACACTGCCTCTGAAATGAACTAAAATTACCACGCTCTGGGTAGTAGGAGGACACAATAGGCAAATCTACCTTATTTTTGTTTATTATTTCAATAAAAATAAAATTATGTATTTTTGGACCACAAAGAAGGCTGAGTGCTGAAGAATGGATGTTTTGGAACTGTGGTGTTGGAGAAGATTCTTGAGAGTCCCTTGGACTGCAAGGAGGTCCAGTCAGTCCATCCTAAAGGAGATCAATCCTGAATATTCATTGGAAGCACTGATGCTGAAGCTGAAACTCCAATCCTTTGGCCGCCTAATGGGAAGAGCTGACTCATTTGAAAAGACCCTGATGTTGGGAGGGATTGGAGGCAGGAGGAGAAGGGGATGACAGAGGATGAGATGGCTGGATGGCATCACTGACTCGATGGACATGAGTCTGAGTGAACTCCTGGAGTTGGTGATGGACAGGGAGGCCTGGCGTGCTGCGGTCCATGAGGTCGCAAAGAGTTGGACACGAGTGAGCGACTGAACAACCCACCTGTGTCCAAGGGGAATCGTGGTATGAGGCCCTCCTCCTCGCAATCCTACAGAGGACTAGGTGAGTCGAGCATCTGCAGCAAACACTCTGTGACCCTTTCCTGACCAGTTCTCCGCGGCTGTCTTCACCTTGGAGCTCAGATGGCTCAAGCAGAGGCCACCGAGGAGAGGAGAGGAGGGCCCAGGGCAAAGACCTGCTCATCTCTTAACACGGGAAGGTCTGCAAAGGAGGAGGGACCTCCACAAGGGACGTAGAAGGCCCCGCCAGTAAGGAAGGATGAGCCAGGAGGCTGCAGGGCCCCGGGGAAGCGGCCAGCGTGCTGAGAAACCCGTAGAAGAACACAAGCCCTGAGATATAGCCCCGGGGCTTCCTGTCGTTCAGAATTACCACTGTCCTCCTTGCGAACTGAGAGGGTGTGGGTGGAGAGGCTGCAAGGCAGACTGCCACGGGCCTGGGAGGGAACCAGGGGTCAGAAAATGGAGAGAGGGCTTCCCTGCAGGTCCAGAGGTTAAGAAATCAACCTTGCAACGCAGGGGGTGTGGGTTCGATCCCGGCTCCTGGGAGATCGCACATTCCCCGGAGCAACTAACCCCGTGCGTCCCAACTATTAAAGCCCACATGGCCAAGAGCCTGTGCTCCACAAGGAAAGAAGGCACTGCAATGGGAAACCTGAGCACCGAAATTACAGAGGAGTCAGGCAGAAATACAGTAATTGATATTGTTCAGTCACTCGGCGTCTGACTCTCTGCGACCCCACAGACTGCGGCACACTAGGCTTCCCTGTCCATCACCAACTCCCAAAGCCTACTCAGAATCTACGTCCATCGCATCGGTGACGCCATCCAAGAAAAGGAAACGTAAAAAGCAGGCATGGACCCCTATCCTGAAAAGCCTGCTCCCAGAAAAGCAGAAAGAGAAACACTAAGGACGTGACAGCTTGAGCCTGGGTTATATTTAAAAGCAGAAACGTCTACCAGTAAGGGAATAATTAGGTAGGCTTGTTATACACCCTGGGATGAAAGTGTATGGAGCTAATAAAACCCAGGGCGCTTGCTATTTCTGTTTCTGTTCCTAATTGCTACCGAGAAAGCTGGCGTTCATCACAAGATTGAAGGGAGGCCAGCTCTCGCGTGTGGGAAATCTCGCCATGCAGAGACGCTCAGCTGAGAGGGGTCGGAAGTTGGGCCAGCCCTTTCCAACTGTGGCCAGACCCCCGGCTGCAGTGCCTGGAACACTGGGCCCAAGATAAACAAGATACATCATTTTGCTCCATGCTTCTTTCCTTATCAGCTGCAGCAAGAAAGTTTAAAATCTCCCTGGCTGTTTAAAAAAAAAAATTTATTTCCTATTTAACATGTGAGCTTAAAGATATTTTAACTCATGCAGCTTCATGCAAAAAAAGCTCTTAGATTAGTGAAAATTAATTCTGTGAACACCCTCTGCAAGCAGCTTCTTAAATACGCATTCATTAATAAACTGTGTGTGCTGTGGTCCTGTGTGCGCCGTGTGGAAACACTTCTTAAAGCCGAGTTCCCAAGCCCCGCGTGGCGACTTTGTGCAAACTCAGCTTGGTGGCAAACAAGTGTCTGAGCCGTGATGGATGGTTCTTGCCCAGAGGATCTGTCCCAGGGGATGACACGGCAGAGGCAGAAGTGTCTGCAGGTTCTGATTGTTCCAAGTTGGCACGCACAGGCTTTTCTCTGCCACCTTCTTGGAAATTCACATCGCATCCTTCGTACTTGCTAAGTAAGGTTCATCCTTTCATCTCCACAGAGCTGAGCATTTGTTCTGCTGAAAGGACCAGACGTGGGATCCAACCTCGCCAAGGGGAGGGACCTTTTCAGGTCAAGGGTCCCATGAATTATGTCAACTTAAGAACGACCTTCATGAAGCAATTTTTTTTTTTGCTTGCATACCAACCCCACCGAAGCTCAGAGGTGCAAAGGGTGAACACAGAGCCTTTATGCAAATGTCACATTTTACTTTCAAATTCCTAAGCCCAGTTATCCATGATGTCCCAGAAAATCGGTAAGAACTTTAAAAAGAGCAGATAAGGGATAATGGTCTCGGGCAGACCAATTACAATATAGGCTTAAAATTATCTTTTTGCAAACTTGTTCTCAGCTCTTCCATTCTTTTGATTTATTCGAACCATGACTTTTTATCTCAGAGTCCGGTCCCTCATTTTAGGTGACCTGCTGATATGTTTCTATTGAAGGACGTGGAGGAAACGCAATTTCTCTTCCACGGAGAGGAGAGAGATTTTTATTCTTATAGACAGTCTTGCCGACATGGTGGGGGCTGAGAGGCGAAAGTGCCACCATCTGTGAGAGGTTTCCTTAGAGATGTTACGAAAGCCACAGCATTAGAGGAAAAAAAAAAAAAATCTTTCATTCTCGTATGAATTTCCCAGTGCCTAAAAGAAACATGTGTTGTTACGGCTTAGAGATACTATTCTATGAAAAAAAAAAAAAAAAAAACAACTATAGAGTTCTAGATATCTGTTATAGAAGGAATCCCACAAAGATTTTTCCAACAGACAAAGAAGATTTGTATAACATCATTGCTATCGAGTGCTTCATTGACATTGAATTAGCTCTTGTTGTTATATGGTGGTGGTCACTGAATTCATAAAGGCCATTCTGGTGAAGAGGTCTGAAAACATGGAGATGAATAATCATGAGTCTATAACACTTAGCCTTTTTTTTTTTTTTAATCTCTGAAATAATGCTTTGGAACTGTGGTGCTGGAGAAGACTCTTGAGAGTCCCTTGGACTGCAAGGAGATCCAACCTCCATTCTGAAGGAGATCAGTCCTGGGTGTTCATTGGAAGGACTGATGCTGAAGCTACAATCCTTTGGCCACCTGATGTGAAGAGCTGACTCATTGGAAAAGACCTTGATGCTGGGAAAGATTGAAGGCAGGAGGAGAAGGGGACGACAGAGGATGAGATGGTTGGATGGCATCACCAACTCAATGGACATGCAGCTGAGTAAGCTCTGGGAGATAGTGGGGGACAGGGAAACTTGGCGTGCTGTGGTCCATGGGGTCGCAAAGATTTGGGGATGACCGAGGGACTCAGCAACAACAACACATACTATGAATCACATTCCCACACTTTTCACATATGCTGGGGATGATGGGCGCCTTTTTATAACACATACATTTTCAGACTTTCATATAAATTTCCACATTCTGCTGCCACCTACGCATCTCCAGACAGTCTTAATCACCAGGACTTCTAAAACATTTAATAGAATAATAGAAAGTTTTTTCTTTTGCCAATTAACATCTTAGCACTTACTTTAATATCGGAAATATTTTAAAGGTCTCTCTCATCTCGGCAGAAAGTCCTCTCATGCAGGGAGGGAGCTGTGAGTCAAACACCTACTTTCAGTTCAGAGGCAAAACCGTTTCCCTTATTCTCCCAGATTTTGGTGATCTGAGTTTTTGTGATTGTCGTTCACACACAAGGAATTGAATGAGAATTCTAACCCAACATGTGAACGTAAGGTGTTGAGGAAAGGACTTCCCTGGCGGTTCGGGGGCTAAGACTCCAAACTCCCAGAGCAGGGGGGCCTGGGTTCAATCCCTGATCAAGGAACTTCCTTCTACATGCTGCAACTAAAGATTCCCGCATGCCGCTAAGACTCGGTACAGCCAAATAAATTAATTTTTTTAATCTTTAAAAAAGGAAAAGAAGAAAAATTGTTAAAAAAAAAAAAACAACTGTTTCAAAGTGTTGAGCAAGCAGCACACCTTCCCCCCAAATGTTAGATATTTGGCTAGAGAGGAAAGGAAGAAGACCCTTGACATTCTGGAAGACCGTGTCTTTATTACGAGCAGAGATATTTAGTGGGTAGCTGCTATCTCTACTCACGAAACCTCAGACTCGAGAGTGTGAAGCTGGCGCTTAGGCCGTAAAGAGAAATCGCCTTTCAGCAGCCCCCCTCAAAGGGCGCGACGTCCTCAACACTTCACAGAGCAGTCCACACACAGACACTGGAGGGAGACAGGAATGCTTCCTTCTCCCTCAGGAAAACTCGTAAACACATCCATCCCCTGCCATTCAAGGGTCGATGACCTAAGGCCACACCTACATCATTTAAACTGAACCAATATGGGGGGTGGGGGGGAATGAAGAAGCAAGAAGGGCAGGTTCACTTCCTTCAATCCGGTGGTGTTGGAGGTGCAGGCTTATCCATTCCAGGCGCCTGCTCACATCCTGAAAGCTGGTAGACCTTTGTCGGCTTACGGCATGGTCACGTCCTTACCAGCCTTCACAGGTTGAAAGTACTGTTAAGTCGAAAAGGCTTTGAATACACCTCACCTCGCAAACATCACTGATTAGCCCGCCTACCCCACACGTGCTCAGAACACGTGTGTTGGCCAACAGTGGGGCAGAGTCTTCTAACATGGAGCCTGTGTGCTAAGAAAATGCTGAATGCCTCACATCATTTCCTGAACACTGCGCCAAAAGTGAAACACTTTGGGGATCGTTTGGGGCTCTGAAGAGCTTCAGGACCTTAGTGTTTTCTGTTTCAGCAGAGAGAAGAATCCAGAGAGAGCAATGTGGTAGATTAAAAAAAAAAAAAAAAAAAAAGACAGCGCTAAGTTGTGTCTGACTCTTTGCATCCCCGTGGACTGTAGCTCACACCAGGCTCCTCGGTCCAGGGGATTCTCCAGGCAAGAATACTGCAGTGGGTTGCCATTTCCTTCTCCAGGGGGATCTTCCCGGTCCAGGGAAAGGTCTCCTGAGGTCTCCTGCATTGCAGGCAGATGCTTTACCGACTGAGCTATGCAGGAAGCCCAAAGTGCTGGATAAGACATGATTGATTAGAATAAGACGCTTGTGAGGCTTACCGGTGGGATGGTGAGGGGTGCCGTGCCCCGAGTACTTAGTGGGGGCTACAGTTTTAGAATCAATGGAAAAGTGGGGAGCAGGGAGAAGACCTTTGTGTCTCTTGAGTGGACAGTGTGATTCCATCATCAGCTCCTCCTCCAAGTTTCGCGGGGGAGTTTTCTTATCCCTGCATGGTTGGGCTAGGCCATGGTTCAAATTAGACCTAGGTTCAAATTACTGTGGTTTTGTTTTTTTTTTCTGTGTGCAGAGAGCATGTCCTAGATGTCTTTAACTGACTGAGCTCACTGGGCAGGATGTGGGTTTTTTCTCTCATCACTATTTTATTGTTTGGGAGCAGTTCTGTGTGGTTCTAGCACATGGTTTTGTTGCTAAGCAAGCCTGCCTGGTTGGTGTTTAAGCAAACCTGCTTTCTTGAGTGAATATTTTTCTGCTTAAAATCCCCTGGTGGGATTAACTGTTTAATCACCCACGTTGTCCCTTCAGTCTACTCCCTGTGAAAAGCAAGAAGCAGAATGGTCTTAAGTGTTTCGATCATTCACCCTGCAATTACAGGCTGACGGGGGGTGGCCGCTGCTCCTCTTCACGAAGGAAGAGGGCTTCCCATCGCTCGCCTGGGAAAAGACCGACGTTCAAAATCTGTGGTGTCTGCTGAATGCATATGTCTTTCTGCCCCCGGAACGTAAAGTGGAAATACCGAACGCCTGGGCACGTCTGTACTTGTTTCTATTGATGAAGCTGATTCAGCAGTGATGTGGAGCCCAACGCATCTTGAACCTAGAGCAGCCCCTGGGGAAGTCCGGGTTCCAGTTCTGTGCCCCGACGTCTTCCTCACTGTCTCTTACCCCCACAGCTCTTCAGGGACCCACCCCCACCCTTTTCACCACTAACCACCTTTGCCCGGGACCCAGCTGGGCTGATCCTATCTGATCCAAAGAGGTTTGAGAGACTAGCACCCACCTGTGGATGGTCACGGCCTCTAGAATAAAAGGAAATGATAAAGACAGCGCTCTGCTCCATAGTCAAAGGGGTGGTTTTTCCGGTGGTCATGTATGGATGTGAGAGTCAGACTCTAAAGAAAGCTGAGCACTGAAGAATTGATGCTTTTGAACTGCAGCATTGGAGAAGACTCTTGAGAGTCCGTTGGACTGCAAGGAGATCCAACCAATCCATTCTAAAGGAGATCAGTCCTGAATATTCACTGGAACGACTGATACTGAAGCTGAAGCTCCAATCCTTTGGCCACCTGATGAGAAAATCTGTCTCCTTGAAAAAGACCCTGATGCTGGGAAAGACTGAAGGCCGGAGGAGAAGGGAGCAACAGAGGCTGAGATGGTTGGATGGCATCACCGACTCAACGGACATGAGTTTGAGCAAGCTCCAGCAGTTGGTTATGGACAGGGAGGCCTGGCGTGCTGCGGTTCATGGGGTCGCTAAGAGTCAGACATGACTGTGCAACTGGACTGAACTGAACTGAAAGGCTGAGCTTCTCCCCAGGACGAGGGGTCGTCCTACCTGGATTCACTCATACCTCCTTCGTTAACGCTCACTGGAACTGCCCGGGTGGTCCCAGTGGTGAAGCATCTGCCTTGCAAGCACTGCAGAGGATGCATGTTTGACCCCCTGGTTGGAGAGCTAAGATCCCCCAGGCCTCAGAGCAACTGCTGATCCCACGGGCACCACAGCTAGACAGTCCGTGGGCCGCCACGAAGAATCTGTATGCTGCAACTAAGACCTGTCACAGCCAAATCAGTAATAAATATTAAAAAAAAAAAACTCACTAAAAATGCCCAGACATTCCAGTGGCCCTTGATCTACTAGACAAGAAAAGGTTTGAAGCAGAAGTAAGTTACTAGGTGCGCATCCTCAGTCGCCCAGCTGTCTCCGACTCTTTGTGACCCCATGGGCTGTAGCCCGCCAGGCTCCTCTGTCCCTGGGATTCTCCAGGCAAGAACACTGCAGGGGGTTGCTATTTCCTCCTCCAGGGGATCTTCCCCACCCAGGGACGGAACCTGTGTCTCCTGCATCTCCTGTACTGGCAGGTGGATTCTTTCACCACTGAGCCTCCCAGGAACAGGACTCACTGGGAAGTGTGTGGATTCCCTGTAGGAGTGGCTACATCTCAAAACAGACACGTGGGCGGTTAATTTCACTCCGAGTGCCTGTCGCGTACAAGAGGTGTGGCTGGACTCGTCTGAGAACAGTGCTGCTAGACCGGGGCTTTATTCCGATGGCCTCGTCTTCTTGCTCTGTTGGGTGTGGCAGTGGGAACGTCCGCTGTTGAGAGCTTAGAATCCCAAGCAGAGTGGTTTACCCAGCAGTACACTCATCTGGAGAGTCTGCACTGAATTAGAAGAATTTTTCTTTCCTGAACACTTTTCTCCTTGGCTCATATTTTCTTTTCTTCTTTTTTTTTTTTTTTTTTTTAGATCAGTGTTTTGGTTCACAATGATTTTAGATTTACGGAAGAGTTCTAAACAGAACATGGAGAGACCTCCCCCGCGGTCCAGGGGCTAAGACACTGTGTTCCCAATGCAGCGGGGGCCCAGGTTCAAACCCTGGTTAGAGAACAATAGCCCACATGCAGCAACTAAGACCCAGCCAAATAAAAAAAATGCACATTTTAAAACAGAGCACGGAGACGTCCCATATAGTTGTCACTCATTTCAGCCAACATTAACATCTCACTTAAGCACGCACGCTGGTCAAAACCAGACATTGAGACATCACTGCTCACTGTATTTCAGGCTTTATCAGGATTTCCCCCAGGTTGTACAATGATATTTTTTCTGTTGGAGGACGCCATGCTCTATTTCGTTATTATGCCTTGGTCACCTTTGCACTGTGACGGTTCCTCCAGTCTCCTCACTTGTCATCATCTTGGCAGTTAGGTATTTCTTAGAATGTCCCTCCCTCTGAGTCTGTCTGGTGTCTTTCTGGATGTTAAACTGGAGTTAACCCTGATGCTGGGAGGGATTGTGGGCAGGAGGAGAAGGGGACGACAGAGGGTGAGATGGCTGGAAGGCATCACTGACCCGATGCACATGAGCTTGAGCAAGCTCCGGGAGTTGGTGATGGACAGGGAGGCCTGGCGTGCTGCGGTTCATGGGGTCACAAAGAGTTGGACATGACTGAGCGACTGAACTGAACTGATGGGTTTTAAACAGATAGATCTTCAGAGCTGAGGTACCCTTCCCACCACGCCATATCAGCGGTCTACGACTTCCACCTGGCTCACCAGTAGACATCGGGAGCCATGATCACTTGGTGAAGATAATTAAGTGTCTGTCGAGTTTCTGCACTGCGCATCACTCCATGTTTAGGGTAGTCATGGGACTTTTAAAAAATGCATTCATTTTCAAATTGCCTAAAGTCAGAGCTATTTCTTATTTCTATGGACTTTTTTTTTCTATTCTCAATTTACTTCTAATTCAATTTCACCTTTCCTGTTTTCTTCTAGGAGGGGGAGGAAAAAAAAAAAAACAGTTCTTAAATACCACCTTTCTCCCAGAACTCTCCTACTGAAACCTGAAGGCTATTCTTGGTTGGGATGAAAGGAAACCCATAGTTTAGGCATCTCTGAGGTACGAAGAAATGTAATGAGTATTTTATATACATTTCCTACTTACATTTCACAAGAGCCCGCTAAATTAAATATTAACAGACAGGTTTTCTTTTCTGTTTTTTCAAACGAAAGAACCAATTTTCCCAAGGCCACAGTTAAAGATGGGAAGTCATAAAACAGGTAGGAGAGAACCAAAATGTTTTAAGCCAGAAGGTTGAACGTCACCTACTAGCTGTTCAGATTTGACCCCTGGCACTCTAGTACACAGACTAGAAGTATATTACGCATTTACAGCGTACTTCCTCACATCCGGGCCTTGAACACTTGGTCCTGCAGCCCCCAGGCTCTAAGTGGCCACCCCCCAGGTATGACTCATCCCGCACAACTAGCTAAAGCCCGCCTCCTCCAGGGAGCTCTCCCTGACTGCGATGGGGACACTTTCCCCCTTGTGCTCAACTCATCTTCTCTAGCACTGGCTGGTCCTGAATGCTGTCTGCCCTCCCCTGCGTCCAGCTTGTCAGACAGGTTAGCCCGCCCTGCACCACGCCTTGGGAAGACATACGTGTGTCAGCCCTGAGGAGCTGTGCTTCTGCAAGGACCATCACACATACACACACACGCACACACACCCCACCCCGGTCAGGACAGCCCTCCCGTTGCTGGGCTGGAACCTTGCATTGTATCCTGTGGACTAAACCAAGGTCCTGGCTTCAGCCCCTTCCTGGGGCTGGCCCTGGTATTTGACTCATGAAAAAGTTCACCAATCACAAAGTCTTCACCAAGACGGCTATCACATGTGAGGCCAACTGCTGTGGATGAAATAACAAGCTACAAGGGTGTATTGTGCAACATGGGGAGTATAGCCCATACTTTATAGAAACTAGAGATGGAGTATGGGCTTCCCCATGGCTCAGTTTGTTCAGTCACTCAGTCGTGTCCAACTCTTTGCGACCCCATGAACCGCAGCACGCCAGGCCTCCTTGTCCATCACCAACTCCCGGAGCTTGCTCAAACTCATGTCCATGGAGTTGGTGATGCCATCCAACCATCTCAGCCTCTGTCGTCCCCTTCTTTTCCTGCCCTCAATCTTTCCCACCATCAGGGTCTTTCGCGCAGAGGCTCAGCAGTGAAGAACTCACCTGTAATGCAGGAGACCTGGGTTCGATCCCTGGGTCGGGACGATCCTCTGGAGAAGGGCACGGCAACCCTCTCCTGTACCCTTACCTGGAGAATCCCAAGGACAGACGGGCCTGGTGGTCTACAGTTCGTAGTGTCACAAAAGAGTCAGACACGGCTTAGTGACTCAACAACAGCAACGATTTTAGATAAAGACATCACAGTTTGATAAAGACTGTCTCCCGGCCGACACAGCAAAACTGCATGAGATGACGTCGTACCTAAATCTATCTGTATATGGGCTCAGGTGGCTCAGTGATGAAGACCCCACCTGCCGAGGAGACATAAGAGACTGATGCAGGAGACATAAGAGATGAAGCTTCAAACCCTGCTCTGGGAAGATCCCCTGGAGGAGGAAATGGCAACCCACTCCAGTATGTGTGCCTGGGAAACCCCTTGGACAGAGGGGCCTGGCGGGCTGCAGTCCACGGGACTCACAAAACAGTCATGACTCAGAGACTAAACACCAACACAGATGGAGTGTGACCTTTACAAATTGCAAATCACTACGCCGTCCCCTTGTTAACTTACATAATACTGGACACCAACTATACCTATACTGTATACACTGTGTATACTATAGTATGAAATCAAAAGACGCTTACTCCTTGGAAGGAAAGTTATGACCAACCTAGATAGCATATTCAAAAGCAGAGACATTACTTTGCCAACAAAGGTCCGTCTAGTCAAGGCCATGATTTTTCCAGTGGTCGTGTATGGATGTGAGACCTGGTCGTCTATGGATGTGGTAAAGAAAGCTGAGCACCAAAGAATCGATGCTTTTGAACTGTGGTGTTGGAGAAGACTGTTGAGAGTCCCTTGGACTGCAAGGAGATCCAACCAGTCCATCCTAAAGGAGATCAGTCCTAGGTGTTCTTTGGAAGGACTGATGCTAAAGCTGAAACTTCAATACTTTGGCCACCTGATGCAAAGAGTTGACTCACTGGAAAAGACTCTGACGCTGGGAGGGACTGGGGGCAGGAGGAGAAGGGGACGACAGAGGATGAGATGGCTGGATGGCATCATCGACTGGGTGGACGTGAGCTTGGGTGAACTCCAGGAGTTGGTGATGGACAGGGAGCCCTGGCGTGCTGCAATTCATGGGGTCGCAAACAGTCAGACACAACTGAGTGACTGAACTGCACTGATACTATATATAGTATGTAATACAGAGTATCTACTGTACTATAGTATGTATACCTATACTATATAAAATATAATGAAGCAAAACAACCTAAATATGGGCCTCCCTGGCGGCAAAGGAACCTAAATATATATACACGTGCAAACCAGGTAAGCATCCGGAAGGTGCATACGTATATATGTCAACATAAGAATGAGACATAGCTGCAGACATAGAGGCGTTCTATGCACAGTGTCAGGGGGGAACACTGAAGACTCCTCCAGCAGCCTGGTGACAGGACTTGTCTCCATCCTGTCTTGTCTGAAGTCCCCTCTGAGCACTCCCTGCTGCCGCTTCTGGCTGCATGGTGCACCCTCAGCGGGGACTCTGAGAGGGGTCCTTAAGGGGCACCACTTAAGAGCAGAAACTGGTTCTTAGGGTGACAGCCTTTACTGGTTTCTTTTTTTTTTAATGTCTAAAGCACAGACAGGTATGCAGCACTTAAATAGACATACAGTGTAACAACTGCAGTGTAAAAATTTCACAGGAGGGAAAGGGTAGCACCATTAGAAAAGGAAATGCTTCCCAGGTGATGCCAGTGATAAAGAACCTGCCTGCAAATGCGGGAGACTGGATTCAATCCCTGGGTCGGGAAGATCGCCTGGAGGAGGGCATGGCAACCCACTCCAGTACTCTTGCCTGGAGAATCCCATGGACAGAGGAGCCTGGTGGGCTCCAGTCCATGGGGTCACAAAGAGTCAGACACGCCTGAGCACACGCTCACGCAGAGAAGGCGGGAACGGGCCTACATAATCGTTTCATGTCTAAATGAACACACCGGCCAAGAAGCCAAAGGTTAAGGATTGAAGTAAGTCATGGGACCTCCTGGTGGTCCTGTGGCTAACACTCCAGGCTTCCAAAGCAGAGGGACCTGGGTCCCATCCCTGTTCAGGGAAGCAAATTCCATGTGTCACGACTAAGAAGCCTGTATGCTGCAGCGAAGACCTGCCACAGGCAAGTAAATAAGTATTAAATAAGTCACAAGGCTGGAAGGTGGACAAGGACCCAGGAACTGTTTGCTTATCTTCATCCTCACGCCAACTGCTAGGGGCACAAGTGATTACCATTCCATGTTTTGTAAGTGAGGGAGATGATGCAGGGAGATTCTAGGTCAAGGTTCCGAGTTGACCCAGTTAGTACGTGGAAGACCCAGCATCAGAGGGAGGAGCTTGAAGTTAGACACTAACCACTGCACTGCCCGGCATCCACGCACCGTCACGGACACCCAAGAGCTCACGGTGCCTGGAAGAAGCATTCTTAATGCTAAGAAACACTAAATGCATTCTCAGTGCTCAGTTCAGTTCAGTTCAGTCGCTCAGTCATGTCCCAAACCCTCCCAGCATCAGAGTCTTTTCCAGTGAGTCAACTCTTTGCATGAGGTGGCCAAAGTACTGGAGTTTCAGCTTCAGCATCAGTCCTTCCAAAGAACACCCAGGACTTTTTTCCTATAGGATGGACTGGTTGGATCTCCTTGCAGTCCAAGGGACTCCCAAGAGTATTCTCCAACACCACAGTTCAAAAGCATCAATTCTTCTGTGCTCAGCTTTCTTCACAGTCCAACTCTCACATCCATGCATGACTACTGGGAAAACCATAGCCTTGACTAGATGGACCTTTGTTGGCAAAGTAATGTCTCTCTGCTTTTGAATATGCTATTTAGGTTGGTCATAACTTAAGAAACACTAAATGCTCCCCTCATAGATAAAATAGAAACAGGTACCCACTTCTGCAAATTGTTCAGTCACTCAGTCATGTCTGACTCTTTGTGACCCCATGGACTGCAGCATGCTGGGCCTCCTTGTCCATCACTGACTCCTGGAGTTTACTCAAACTCATGTCCATTGAGTCAGTGATGCCATCCAACCATCTCAGCCTCTGTCGTCCTCTTCTCCTCCTGCCCCCAATCTTTCCCAGCATCAGGGGCTTTTCCGATGAGTCGGCTCTTCTCAGAGTGGAACGCTACTTTCAAGGAGTCTGCAATACACTAGGAATTAATAAAACATTTTAAAATACACTCTGTAAATCGAGTACAGAAAGGAAAATCAATTAGTGATTCAGAAAGAGAGAGCAAGTGGAGACGATCATTATAACTTTGCACGTATGGAGAGCCACTGTTGGACAGTTTTAATTTCTCAGGGTCTGCCACTGAGAGATTGCAAAAAAAAAAAAGTCAAATAAAATAGCACACATATCCTCATTAGGGTGCCTAAATCCTTAAAACATGTTCGATTGGAACCCTATATTCTCATGTTTGAACCTACACGTCTTCACACACGATACATAGCGGGTACCCAGGAAAGTAGGTATTAATGTCCCTTCCTTCCGTCTCATTTTCCATCAGCCCTTCCCTTTGGATTGAAGACAATTCAGATAAAGTCCGGTATTTGAATTAGATTCTATTGTTTCTGCGACACAAGCTAGTCTGCGACATAACACAGTCACTTTGGAAAGTTCTTCTTTTGTTCAGTGAGTCCCAGAGCGAACGTCTAAGTAATGACAGTCCCTCAAAAAGGCCAAGTTTTCCGCCCCGAATTTCTGCAGGGGGGAACTTTCCTTCAGTCTCCTGTGGCCGTTGCAAAGTGTGGTTTCGGTTTTATTTCTCCTTTTAAATATACGGGCTTCCCTAGTGGCTCAGCGATAAAGAACTCACTTGCCAATGCTGGACACTCGGGTTTGATGCCTGGGTCAGGAAGATGCCCTGGAGAAAGTGAAAATGAAAGTGAAAGTCTCTCAGCCATGTCCGACTCTTTGCAACTCCATGGACTATACAATCCATGGGATTCTCCAGGTCAGAATACCGGAGTGGGTAGCCTTTCCCTTCTCCAACGGATCTTCCCTACCCAGGGATCGAACCCAGGTCTCCCACGTTGCGGGCAGATTCTTTACCAGCTGAGCCCCCAGGGAAGCCCAAGAATACTGGAGTGGGTAGCCTATCCCTTCTCCAGCGGATCTTCCCAACCCAGGAATCGAACGGGGGTCTCCTTCATTGCAGGTGGATTCTTTATCAACCGAGCTATCGGGAAAAACTCCTCTGGAGAAAGGAACGGCAACCCAGTCCAGTACTGTTGCCTGGGAAATCCCATGGACAGAGGAGCCTGGCGGGCTGCAGTCCACAGGGTTGGAAAGAGTCAGACACGACTCAGCGACTAAACAACACCAAGTCTTCGTTCATTCATCTGCCGGTGGACGTTTGGTTGTTTCCACGCACTCAGGACAATGCTGAACTTCGCCTGAATCCTGCGATCTTGGAAACCAGGGAAGGTGAGACAATCACCCCACCTGCTGCGTCCTGGGAAAGCACTGATTGCGAAGAGCCCCCGTTCCCCTTACACAGGTTAGATGAAACTCACAGATGACTCCTTTCGCACCTAGGAGCAAAGCCAGACACAGACCTTCCACGTTTCCAGCCTCTCTCAGTCTCATAATGGTTTGTCTGCCACTGATCAAAACTGCAACCAAATGCTTGTGACCCTAACTTGGGTTCAGCTTCTCGCCCCAGCCCCCAGGACTCTCCACTTTTTATTTATTTTCTGCTCCTTTAATTTTTTTTTTTTTTTTTACTGGACTATGGTTGGATGGCATCACGGACTCGACGGACATGAGTCTGAGCAAGCTCCAGGAGATGGTGAAGGACAGGGAAGCCTGGCGTGCTGCAGTCCATGGGGGTCGCAGAGACCCGGACACGACTGAGCGACTGAATAACAGTGATCTCTTTACAGCGTTGCGTTGGTTTCTGCTGTACAACGACATGAACCAGACATATTTGCACATGTGTCCCCTCCTCTGGAGCCTGCCGCCCCCATCCACCCCTCTAGGTCATCACAGAGCCCCGCGCTGAGCTCCCGGGGCTATCCCGCACCTTCCCACTAGCCGTCTGCTTTACACACGGCGGTGTATATAAATGTCAGTGCTACCCCCTCAGTCCATCCCACCCTCTCCTTCCCCCTGCTGGGTGGGGCCCTGAAGAAAGTTGGATCCAGGCCCAGCCTGGGCCAGCAGACCCTCACCGTGACACAGGATGGGCTCGGGGAAAGTAGCATCTGGTCTTTCAGATCCTGCCACCCTTTCACGCCACTTCCCCTTACCCGGTTCTGTCCAGAACGCAGGGGAGGAGAGTCGACTCTGGTCGTCCCTGTGAAATAAAAGCGAAGCCCCTTTTGCCCACTGCTGCCTGCTGAGCAAGAGTGTTGTCCCTGATGCAAGAGCCCCCCTCCCCCGCTCCCCCCGGCCCGAGTGCCACAGTCTCCTTCCCTGCTTCCAACAATCCTTTTTTGAAGATCCTTTTTTCCAAGATCCCTTCTCCAGGAGATCTTCCCGACCCAGGAATCGAACCGGGGTCTCGATTCTTCACCAGCTGAGCTGGTTGGGAAGCCCCATGTATGAGGGAGGAACTGAATACTCGGTGGTGCTTGGCCACATTCTTCATCACTGCCATGTTCTTCCTCCTCCCCAAAAAACCCCATAATTCTTCCAACCACGCAGGGATATGTGGCTGGAATCTTCAAGCCAACTCTGGTCCTTCCCCAAGAGGACAGTGGACCCGCATCTATATTACAGGCAACGGAGAGCTTCATCGGCTGGCAAGGTTCCTCAGACCAAGTCTTTTGCATAACGCAAACAGCGGGTTATTATTTCCGAATGACCAGCCTACGCTTAGTCAAAAGCTCTTTCAAGTGAAATGGCATCAGCGTACCTCTTATTTTTGGCAAAATGTATTACAAACTGCAGGAATGAAAAAGGCATATTTGTACTCCGTGTGTCTTCAGGAGAACTATGGTGTGGGATAAAGAGGAAAACCAACTTATTACTCAAAGACCTGACTCTTCATTTTGGGGAGGGGGGAGGTTCAAAGACTCAGCTCAAGAAATGGGCCTCGGTCTTCTCTGTAGCTGGAATGAGGCATGGTTCAAGAGGCCAGAGACACAATGTTGAGTAAGACATGGTCCCACCTCCTGAGATGTCTCTAACCTCCTTTTACACACACTCCAGTCAAGAATTCCCAGCTGCAGCAACCTGAATGTCCGTTGACAGAGAAGTAGATGAAGCAAATGTCGTGCATGTATGCAGTGGAATATTATCCAACCGTTAAAAAGAATGAAATAATGGCATCAGCAATAACAGGGACAGACCTAGGGGGTGTCACACTGAGTGAAGTAACTCAGACAGAGAAGCGGAAATATCGTACGACATCCCTTATATGTAGAATCTAGAAAGAAATGATACAAATGAACGCATATACAAAACACAAACAGACCCACAGACTGAGAGAAGGAATTTTTGGTTGCAGGGGGAAGAATGGGGAGAAGCTATAATTAGGGAGTTTGGGATGGACATGGACACAGGGCTGTGTTTAACATGGAGAATCAACAAGGCCCTGCTGTCCAGCACAGGGAACTCTGCTCAACACTCTGTAATAACCTTATGGTTCCCAGGGGGAAGGATGGCAGAAGGGATAGTCAGGGAGTTTGGGATGGACATGGACACACTGCTGTGCTTAACATGGAGAACCAGCAAGGACCTGCTGGACAGTACAGGGGACTCTGCTCAATACTCTGTAATAACCTGATGGTCACCAAGGGGAAAGATGGGGGAAGGGATAGTTAGGGAGTCCGGGATGGACATGGACACACGGCTGTATTTAACACAGAGAACCAGTAAGGACCTGCTGGACAGCACAGGGAACTCTGCTCAGTGTCACCTGGCACCCTGGATGGGAGAGGAGTCTGGGGAGAATGGATCCATGTACATGTATGGCTGAGCTCTTGCGCTGTCCGCCTGAAACGATCACAACATTGTTAATCGGATATATACCAATACAAAAGAAAAAAAATTAAAAGACTATTAGCCTAGAGAAGACCTGATGCTTTTTTAAAAAAAGAAAAGTTAAACCTTTTATGTACTTATTAAAAAACAAGAGAGAAGTCCCAGCTGCCATGCAAGTTTGGGGTGTTTTTCCCCTAATACCATCCAATTGTACTGCCTAGATCTGAAGCGATGACATCTAGCTGGACCCAGACAATATTCCAAAGAACCATAAACTAAATAGCTTGGTCCTCTGTGTGATATTTGCTTGATTATTTAAAAAAAAAAAAAAACAAAAGCCGACACGTGGTTTGTTTATTTATTTATTTGTGCTCAGTCGTCAGAACCCAAGACTCTGTTCTTTGATTTAAAGCTGTCCGGGGTCACTGAAGTGTCATTTGGAAAATCGCTTCCTGACGAGTAATGTTATGGTAATCATCCCCTGAAACCAGCACACCACTCAGCCAGAAGAGCTATCCGTTTATCTCCTTCCAAGTGTTGTTTTAATACCAGCGGCAGCTGGCCGTCAGGAGAGAGAGGCACTGGGTTCTAAGAGGCTTAATGCAACCCAGGAGTTTTGCTTTTTGTTTCGTTTTGCTTGAACACACTTGAGAGGAGCAGCGTTGTTGCTAAGTACTCATTTAGAGAAACAGTTCGGGAAAGACACTCTTCTCTTCCTTCTGAGCACAGGATTATAAACTCTGTAACAAAGTAACTAGGAGAAACAGTTGTGAGAAGATCAGGGTTGAAGCCAGACTCTAAGAGGCTGGGATTCAAAGTCCAGCCTTGCCCTTCTCTGATTATCATTTTTTAAAAAAAAGCTATGAACAATAAATGCTGGAGAGGATTTGGAGAAAGGGGAAGCGTCCTGCACTATTGGTGGGAATGTAAGCAGGTATAGTCATTATGGAGAAGAGTATGGCGATTCCTTGGGAAAAAAAAAAAAAAAAAAAACTAGAAATAAACCTACTATATGCCCCGGGGCGTCCCTGGTAGCTCAGTTGGTAAAGAATTCGCCTGCAATGCGGGAGATCTGGGTTCGATCCCTGGGTTGGGAAGATCCCCTGGAGAAGGGAAAGGCTACCCATTCCAGGATTCTGGCCTGGAGAATTCCACAGACTGTACAGTCCATGGGGTCTCAAAGAGTCGGACACGACAGAGTGACTTTCACTTTCACGCCCCAGCGACTCCACTACTGGGCATAGACCCTGAGAAAACCACAATTGTGAAACACACATGTATCCCAACGTTCATTGTAGCCCTATTTACAGTGGCCAGGAGATGGAAGCAACCTAGACGTCCGACGGATGAATGGATAAAGAAAATGTGATACAATACGCTCATCCATTTGGTTTATAAATCACACTTGAACTCTGTCACCTCACATAAAGCAAAAGCACCAAAGACAGCTGCGAGGATTAAAGACCATTAAAGATCAAGGAACAAAGCCTTGGTATAAGCTCACAGACCTGTATAGGCCATTGCTACTGTTCCTGCCGTAGGAAATGATACACAAATTGCTTGCATAGACAGTGCCAATTGCTCGCTATTTGAGGAAGGTGCTTTGCTGTGATAATTAGTTTTATACATCACTTATCTAGCCTACAGTACCCATCTGCTTGTTTCCCACTAGTATATATGTGGGTTTTGTTTTTTTTTTTTTTAGATGTGATTACATTTAAATTGGCATACTTTGAGTAAAGCAGACTGCCCTCCATAATGGCACTGGGCAGGACATAGTGGATGGTGGGTGGGTCTTATCTAATCAGGTGAGGGCCTCAAAAGCAAAGATGAAAGTTTCCCAAAGAAGAAACTATTCTCTGTCAAGGCCAAAACACAGAATCTCTGCCTGAATTTCCCTGCAGATTTTGGACTTGCCAGCTCTTGGAATCACACGAGCCAATTCCTGAAAATACATCTCTCCACAGATAGATAAGACGGATACAAATGTATGTATCTGTTATTGTCATTTGGTTGCTCAATCGTGTCCGACTCTTTGTGACCCCATGGACTGCAGCACGCCAGGCTTCCCTGTCCTTCATCGTCTCCCAGAGTTTGCTCAAACTCATGTCCGTTGAGTCGGAGATGCCATTCAACCATCTCATCCTCTGTCACCCCCTTCTCCTCCTGCCTTCAATCTTTCCCAGCATCAGGGTCTTTTCCAATGATTCAGCTCTTCACATCAGGTGGCCAAAGTATTGGAGTTTCAGCTTCAGTATCACTTCTTCCAAGGAATATTCAGCTTTGATTTCCTTTACGATTGACTGGTTTGATCTCCTTGCAGTCCAAGGGACTCTCAAGAATCTTCTCAGGCACCACGATTCAAAAGCATCAATTCTTCGGTGCTCAGCTTTCTTTACAGTCCGACTCTCCATACATGACTATTGGAAAAACTATAGCTGTTAACTATAGGGACCTTTGTTAGTAAAGTGATCCCTGCTTTTTAATACACTGTGTGAGTTTATCATGGCTTTCTTTCCAAGGAGCAAGTATCTTTTGATTTCATGGCTGCAGTCACTGTCTGCCGTGATTTGGAAGCCCAAGAAAATAAAATCTGTCACTGTTTCCACTTTTTCCCTTTCTACTTGTCACGAAGTGACATCGGGTTTGGGAAACCCTGAAAGTGGAAAGACTCCATCCAGGGAGGGACATGGAGGCCTGCGGAATAGACAAGGTGTCTTCTATCTGCCCACGCGTGGTAGGCCTCTGTGCCTCCATATCCTACAATGAAACTTCCCCTGAGGATAACTATCCATCTTTTCAGAGAAGGGAAAAACCACTGCTCTCCTGGTGGCTCTAAACTCAGAATTTCAGGGTCTGATTCAGACGTACTAATGCCACAAGCCGAGCTTTTTCTCCATAAAGTGAGAATACAGGAAAAGAGGGTATGTTTTATTTTTATGAGGGGTGGGGGTCAAACTTCTGGGTGCAGCCCCTGTCTTGCACCCCTAGGGTGAAGGTTATACCCTTGACAAGAGGGTGGTCCAAGCTCACGTGGCCACGGGGAGCGAATCCATTTACACAGACCGCAACAGACGGTGCTCACAGCGGCTCCTACAAGATTCTGGACAAGAGTTGGCTTACTTGAGAACAGTCTTCTTGAAGTAAGCTTCAGCATCAAGGTTCTCAGAGACTTCCTGAGACGATTCTGAATGTGTGTTCCATTAACAGAACCAAACAGGAGCCTCCCTGGTGGCTCAGGGGTAAAGAATCCGCCTGCCAAGGTAGGAGACACGGGTTGGATCCCTGATCCGAAAACATCCTCCAGGCCGCGCAGCTGCTAAGCCTGTGCGCCACGCCGACTGAGTCTGCACTCTGCGGTCCCAGAGCCATAGCTGCTGAAGCGCACCTTTTACAACTGCTGACATCCAGGGGCCCTAGAGCCTGGGCTCCACAACAAGAGGAGCCTCTGCAAGGAGAAGCCTGCCCATCGCACCTGGGGAGCAGCCTCGCCTCACCAAAACTAGGGGAAAGCCCTCCCGCCAACAAAGACCCAGCATAGCCAAGAAGAAACACGATTTTTTAAAAAAGCGGGGGGGGGGGGGGGGGGGACGCGGGGACAAAGGCACAACAATGGAGCATCCTCCCACTGTTTCTTGGAGATTTCGACCTCACCTGATACCTCCTAGACAAGGAGGACCAAAGCTCCTCATGTGCCTACCATCCCGGGTGCCAAAACAGCAAGGCTAAACACCCCTTCCCGTGTGACTGTCCGAACACGGAATGCAAACAACGTAATTAGCGACGCAGAGGGCATTTCAAAACATGCCCCCAGCATGCACCCATGCGAAACAGGGACGATTCCTGCTTGTAAATTCCGATCACGACTCAAGACAGACCCTAAGGAGGCATATGCTAAGGAACAGAAAATGTGCTTGGTAAAAGAGACCTTCCCAGACGCTTTTCTGTAGCTGCCCACGGTCTTCATGTAAATAGACGAGGAGCGTCACCTCTACCAGTGGTGCTTCTGCTGATCAGCTCTCTGTTCCCCAAGTCACTCCATGAAAGGGCAGAAAGAAGGAGATCTCACAGCGGGGACCACGGCTGTCCTCACATAAAGTGTTGAAAGAGTTACTGCGCCAATCGTGTTTGACTCTCTGCGACCCCATGGACTGCAGCCCGCCAGGCTCCTCTGTCTGTGGGATTCTCCAGGCAAGAATACTGGCCTGAGTTGCCATGCCCTCCTCCAGGGGATCTTCCCGACCCAGGGATCAAACCTGGGCCTCCTGCATTGCAAGCAGCATCCTTACTGTCTCAGCCACCTGGGAAGAAACGTGAGCATCAAGCCTTCGGGATGCAGACACCAAAGTGTCAGGGGCGGATGCCTAATAGGCGAAGGCTTGGTGCAAACCAGCATGGTCCCACAAATAGGAAAAAAAAAAAAAATGCCACCTTTGAGTGAGAATCGACTACACACACATTGATGGAATCTGTCCCCAGAATAGAGACCGTTTCCATGTTGGCATGCATCCTTTTGTACCTTAAAGAATCATCAGTGGAAGCACATTTGTGACATCAGGGCCCATTTATGACACTCACAGGATGAGTCACTCTTTTCTCCTGTTGTGGTTTGAGTCTGCGATTCTGGACGCCTGGACCGCGAAGTTGAGGGACAACACGTATTTACAAAGTCTCAGCAGCAATCATGCCAGGACGTCCAGAGGAGGCTACCTGGGGCCGCCTCCACTGGGGAGCCCCGTGGGCTGCCCGGTTCAGCCCCCCAAGGACCCAAAGGCACAGAGGGGCTCCATCACATGGGGCTGGAGCTCTGGGTACCAGCCTGTGAGAAGATCCACCACGGCAAAGAGCATCACCATGGCGAAACAGAAGCCGAGCTCCTACTGAGGATATCAAACTTGCTCTCCCATTTCGCAACCTGGTGAACGTTGGCCTTGGCAGCAAGATGGCCAAGGGCCTCCTGGAAATTCTTGGGTTCCAGGCACTTGGGATCTCCTGCTGTCTTAGCAAAACGAACTTTTTCAAACAGGGTCCAGCCCCACCAGCCTGGACATTGGAGTTTGGGGCCAGAGTCCCGAGTTATCATGAAAATGGTTCTTCCCCACCAGAGTCCCCATGCAATTAAACATTGTTCAAAGCATGGGCAGCATCTGGGAAAACCCCACGCCTCTCTGGTTTCTAGAACATTCCAGTAAGAGACAAAATCTGCCCACCTTCTTTACCTTTCGGGCCCAGTTCTGGACATGTTGAAGGCCCTTTGGCATTTCAGTCCTCTCTTTCATGGAGCCCCGGATGGTCTTCACCCTGAATTCCGTCTTTGGTGGGCAATTCCATGGAAAGTTCTTTCTCAGAGAAAAAGGGAAAGAACCAGAATCAACGATGGAAACATGTATCCGTGTTTTTTTTTTCCATATGATATTACAACTAGTGAAATAATAACGATTATTGTAAGTTTAATTTTAGTTTTCACTGTGTTTTTGAATAAATTTGTGCAGACTGAACTCCCCGCTAAAGCATGACAAAACAGCAATAGTTGACTCCGTGTAGGCCCGACGTTGGTTCATGGTGTTTGAGCAAAGGCAGGTTATTTGAGAAAGGACCAAATGACAGTGGTCCTCCCAGATTAAAAACAAAGACAGCTCTACAGGGCTTCCCCGGTGGTCCAGCGATTAAGACTCCGAGCTTCCGCTGCAAGGGGGCGCAGGTTCAATCCCTGCTTGGGGAACTAAGATCCCACAAGCTGCGAGGCGTGGCCAAAATGATAAAAGTGAAAAATAACAGCAACAAAAAACACAACAGAGAAGAAATACCAAAACCAAAGGTGGGGAAAAAGTTTCCAGAGTCGCCTCTGGGCCATCCGAGCCAAGGAGTATTTTTACATGGGGATGGTAAGTTATGTCACAACTGTGAAACCACCAAGAGCAAAGAAGTAAGACTCTTGCTACAGCTGAAAGTGTGAAGTGTGGTCCCACGGACTTGGTTTCCTGTCTCTCAAAAAAAGCAGTCTGCTTTCAATCCATTCCCAAGTCCATCCACCAACCTTGTGACCTCTGAACTTTAGATGTCCAGTCTTACATCTCAGTTCAGTTCAGTCGCTCAGTCGTGTCTGGCTCTTTGAGACCCCATGATCGGTAGCCCGCCAGGCTTCTCTGTCCATGGGCTTCTCCAGGCAAGAATCCTGGAGTGGGTGGCCATTTCCTCCTCCAGGAGATCTTCCCCACCCAGGGACTGAACCTCTGTCTTCTGCATGGGCAGGCAGATTCTTTGCCACTGAGCCAGCAGGGAAACCCTTCAGTGCTAAACAGGATAGCTTCTTTAAAGACCTGGACCAGATCAACACAGACACTGCCATGATTACATATCAAGGAGCAGGAAGAGGATAAGTTATCTTTAAACAACAGACAAACACTGAAGGCTCATGGTTGAGAGCTGCTTCCAGCTTAATATTGTATTTAATATTTACTGTTTTAAACACACAACATCTGAAACATAATGGAATAACTTGCCACATTGCAGAAAACTGGTATCTTTCAAAATCTGTCTTCTTGCAGCTGGCTGAACCAGGGAGCATTTGACCTCACAAATCAATACATTGTGATTACAATACTTCAAAATAAATACCTTGCAGGGGTTTGGGGGACGTGCCTTCTTTTATTTTCTTCAATTCTTCAGTCAGTGGCCTCCCTTGCCCTGATCTAGATAACACTAACAACAACAACAAAAAAATATGTTCTCAATGACTCATCCTTTCCTAGACATATTGATGAAGGCCACAGAGTGAAATCGCTAATTATAGAGTTCTAGATCGTGAGTAAGTCTGTTCTGCAAAATCCTTGCAGATAAAAATAAAAGTGATAAATGAGCTGTCACCGCGTTGGAAATGAAAGACAGTGGCATCTCACTGTCTCGGACTTCGCTTTACAGGCACAAAAGGCGTTATTTTAAGGAATGAAACCCGAGGGGGTAAATATGCATCGATGAAAAATAAGAGGTCACTGAACTCATCACGGGTGAGACGTTCCTTAGTGTGAAATATTGGTTGCGTAGCTATGATCTTGCAGCAGTGTCTGTGGGTAAATGTTTAAAATGTGGTTTGTTTTTTTCCCCCTTCCTGGATCACAGCCTTGTGGCGAAGGGGCACATGTAACTCAGTGAAGCGATGAGCGACCTGGTGGTCGCGCAGCGCCACCCAAGACGGACGGGTCATAGTGGAGAGTTCTGACACAAAGCGGTCCACTGGAGGAGGGGAGTAGAATCTTGTGAACCGTATGAAAAGGCACATGCTCTCAGAATCATTTTAATGAAGGATGAAACAGCATCTGGTGTCTCCTGCTCCATCACCCCTGCTAGGGACAGATTTGAGCATTTCCCAGTGAGTCATCAGAGAAGGCAATGGCACCCCACTCCAGTACTCTTGCCTGGAAAATCCCATGGGTGGAGGAGCCTGGTGGGCTGCAGTCCATGGGGCCGCAAAAAGTCGGACATGACTGAGTGACTTCTCTTTCACTTTTCACTTTCATGCATTGGAGAAGAAAATGGCAACCCACTCCAGTGTTCTTGCCTGGAGAATCCCAGGGACAGGGGAGCCTGGTGGGCTGCCGTCTATGGGGTCGCACAGAGTCAGACACGACTGAAGCAACTTAGCAGTAGCAATGAGTCCTATCCAGGAGTCCTCGGGTCAGAGATGGAAACTGATGCTTGGTCTCTGCTGAGAACCAGGAGTGACTGGCTGTCCAGGACTAAGTAGACGTTGGATTCCAGTTTTGCAGGCTGGGCCTCCCCAGTGATTTTAGGGTGCAAAGCACATCTTTAACACTGGTATCACTCTTATTATGACTCTTCATTTCCTATTGCTTTAGTATTTTTCAGCATACTTCAAAATTTTGCTCATAAAGTCTTTCTATCACTTTTTTTCCTACTTATAGCTAATTTTTTTTATATGTTGGAGGCTTTTGTGAAATATACTTTCTAAAAGTGTATGATCTAGTTATTGCTAACTTATACATACACAGTACAGGTAATAGCAGATATTTATGTTGTATCCAACAACATTGATAAAACCTCACTGATTCTAATAATTTATCTAAATCATCTTTGAGACTTGGGGTTTTCAAGGTAGAAGATGAATGTGCTCTGAAGGATAACCACCCCTTCCTTTGTAACGCTCGTATGTTCCATTTTATATTTTTCTTACTAGTCTTTAGTACTGCCAACACAAAGCCGAACGGAGATTGTCATAGAAGTCATTTTTACTTCTCATCTTCAACAGGAATACTTTTCACCCTTAAATATGATGCTTCAACTCAGTTTTTGCTAGGCATTATTTATCAGTGTAGGAAAGTTACTTTCTATCCCTAATTGCTAAGGATCTATTTTATAAGTAAGTCAGGAATAGACACTAACTTTATCAAATGATTTATTCTTCATTTCTTATTATGATCACCTAGATTTCCTCCCCTGCAAATCAATGGATTAATCTTTCTAATGTTAATGCAAGTGTGTTTTTCTAGGAAAAACCGAATTTATTCAT
Source organism: Ovis aries (assembly GCF_016772045.2). NCBI lineage: Eukaryota > Metazoa > Chordata > Mammalia > Artiodactyla > Bovidae > Ovis > Ovis aries. The sequence goes on along the minus strand of NC_056080.1, from coordinate 2,850,936 downwards.
GATTCCGCTGGTAAAGAATCCACCTGCAATGCAGGAGACCCCGGTTCGATTCCTCGGTCTGGAAGATCCACTGGAGAAGGGGATAGGCTACCCACTCCAGTATTCCTGGGCTTCCCTGGTGGCCCAGCTGGTAACGAATTCGCTTGTAATGTGGGAGACCTGGGTTCGATCCCTGGGTTGGGAAGATCCTCTGGAGAAGGGAATGGCTCTTGTCAGTCTTCTGGCCTGGAAAATTCCATGGACTGTATAATCCATGGGTCACAAAGAGTCAGAAGTAACTGAGTGACTTTCACTTTCACATTATTCTTTACACATTGCTGGATTGCTTTGATGATATTCTTTTCAAGATTCTGTCTTTGACTTTAGTAGGATTTATTCTCCTTGGATAATTTAGTTCTTAAAGTTAGGTAGACTCATAAAATGAGTTCAGTTTCTTATTTTTTCTGTTCTCCGGAAGAGCTGCATGGGTTTGAAATTGACTTGTTGCTTGTTAGAAAGAACATACAAAACCATCAGGGCATTGATTCTGTCTTTGCGGAAAGCTTCTTTTAAAGCTTCTTTAAAACTACTGACAGTTTTTATAGTTTATTTCTTCTTGAATCATTTCCATTTTTTTCTGGGATTTTGAATACATAAGGTTTCAAGTTCATTGCTGTAAGGCTGAAAATGCTGTGACTTTATTATCTTTTTGCTCTCTGGAACAGCTATACTCTTAAAAAACAGTTAATATTTGTTCTCCCGTCCACCATCACCGTCTGTTCACCTCTCTCCCGCCGCTCACTCTTCTCTTTCCTCTTCCCCATCTCTCTCCTCTCCACTCTTGCCAAGAGTTTTCCAGTCTTACTAATTGAATTTTGTTTAATTTGGTGAAGTTTAATCCGCTGCTCTTTTCCTAACTGCCTGTGTTAAGATGCTCATTTCATTGATTTCCACACTATTTCTCTCCTACTATGAACATTTAGAGTTCTAAATTTCCCTCTCAGTTCATCGTATTTCCCTTTTAAAAGTACATGGCGTTATTATTGTTTATCTATATTTTCACTTTCCTTTATGAGTTCTCATTTGATCCACACGGTTTTTAAATCGTGCGCCTGAAAATTTCTCTATGGAGGTTTTCTGTGTATCTCTTTGTTCTTGGATTCTCGCTGAATGCATCATGGGGAGAGAAGATGACTTATATCCTGGCAGCCTGATGCGATTTACTCACCTTCTCCTTTAGGAACTCAGGGTTCAGTGGTCATCATCATTTCTTGTATTGCCCTGATACATGCATTTTTCCCTCTGCAGGCTGCAATGTCCTTTCGGTAACATGAAGCGCTTGATTTATTTTCATTTATTTTTTGTTTTTAAACTTTCCGCTAGGTAGGGAAGTTACTGATTTCCTGAGCAAAAACGAAAAAATTCATTCAAGGAGGTTGAGGGAGTGCTCAGTACATGCTTATGATTGCTGTACTTGAAGAATTAATGTACAGTAAGAATACCGTGGTACAGGGATCTCCTTGGTGGCTCAACAGTGGCCAATGGTGGGCAACCCAGGAGACACGGGTTCCTTCACGGGTCTGGGAAGATCCCATGTGTCTTGGAGGAGAAGGCAATGGCACCCCACTCCAGTACTCTTGCCTGGAGAATCCCATGGACGGAGGAGCCTGGTGGGCTGCAGTCCATGGGGTCATGAAGAGTCGGACACAACTGAGTGACTTCACTTTCACAGTTCACTTTCGTGCATTGGAGAAGGCAATGGCAACCCACTCCAGTGTTCTTGCCTGGAGAATCCCAGGGACAGGGGGAGCCTGGTGGGCTGCAGTCCATGGGGTCAAAAAGAGCTGGACACGACTGAGCGACTTCACTTTTCACTTTTCACTTTCATGCATTGGAGAAGGAAATGGCAACCCACTCCAGTGTTCTTGCCTGGAGAATCCCAGGGATGGGGGAGCCTGGTGGGCTGCCGTCTATGCGGTCGCACAGAGTTGGGCACAACTGAAGCGACTTAGCAGCAACAGCAGCATGTGCCTTGGGGAAGCTAAACCCAGGTACCACAAGTACTGAGCCCAAGTGATGCCACGACTAGGGAGGCCCACACGCCCTAGAGCCTGTGCTCTGCTTCAAAGAGACGCCTCTGCAGTGAGACACCCACGCACCACAACTAGAGACAAGCCCACTCAGCAGCAGAGACCCAGTGCAGCCAAGACGAATAAACACATGGATTAGTCCACAAACATTTTTAAAAGAGGACCATGGTACAGCAGAAACTAACATCAGACTGTAAACTCTCCTACTCCAGTGAAAAATTAATGAATTAATAACAAAGAAATAAGTTAAAAAAAAAAAGCAGTCGCTAATGGAAAAGAATCGGAAAGAAAAATAGATGATTACCTATGTAAAAGCGAATCACTTCTCTGTACACCTGAAATGAACAGAACACTGTAAACCAATGATTATTGCTGTTGTTCAGCCACTAACTCATGTTCGACTCTTTGTGACCCCCATGGACTGCAGCACGCCAGACTCCTCTGTCCGTGGGATTCTCCAGGCAGGAATACTGGAGTGGGTTGCCATTTCCTCCTCCGGGGGATCTTCCCCACCCAGGGATAGAACCTGCATCTCCTGCATGGGCAGGCAGATTCTTAACCTCTGCACCATCCATGAGTCACTTCGCTGTACACCCGAAATGAATGCAACATTGTAAATTGACTGTACTCCCATAAAAATTAATTGATTTATAAAAAAAAGAATACACGATGAAAGAGACTAACAGTGCTTATCCCCACGGACTTGCCTTAGCACCCAGGAGAGAACAGAGATAAATACTCACATATTTAGTTATGTCTGTGTCACACATCACAGAGGGAAAGGGCAGCGTGTGTTCAGTGATGAAGGTTCTTTCTGATATCGAGTATGGTGGCGATCCCCCAGGAGGCATTGCTGGTAAAGAATCCGCCTGCCAATGCAGGAGACTCAGGTTCATAGGTCAGCGAAGATTCCCCCAAAGAGTCAGACATGACTGAACCAGAATGATCATCTTAGGGACTTTTTGGATTGGAGCAAATACAAACAGGTATCAAGAACGCTTTGGGGGGAAGCAATGTCTTATATCCACCCAATGTTTTATGCACATTCTGAATAGGATGAAATGTCTGCCAAGGGTGTAAATGTACAGACAGGGGGCTGCACTGGGTCCAGCGGTGGGCACAGGTTGCTGACTTCCATTCTGAAACGTTTCCCATGGGTCATGAAAGCTGATAAATGCTATTAAGCCGTCTGTCTTAGGTTGCCATCACATGCGTGCCTACACAGTCTCATCAAACCCTTTGCAACCCCATAGACTGGCTCTTGTGTCCATTGGATTTTCTAGGCCAGAATACTGGAGGAGGTTGCCATTTCCTCCTCCAGGAAACCTTCCTGACCCAGGGACTGAACCTGCATCTCCTGCCTCGGCAGGTGGATTCTTCACCACCGAGCCACCAGAAATGTCCACTTGCTTTCACATACGTAACCTCTACCCGGCAGCCCTGTGGGGTAGCTATTAACTGTCATTCCATTTGCAGTGAAGGCCCAGGGATGTTAAGAAATTCATACAGGGCTTCCCTGGGTGGTCCAGGGCTTAAGAATCCGCCTGCCAAGGCAGGGAACACGTATTCGATCCCTGGTCAGGGAGGATCCCCCATAAAACTAAGCCCGTGCACCACAATTACTGAAGCCTGCATGCCTAGAGTCCGCAGCAAGAGAAGCCCAAGCACCATAATGGAGGGTAGCCACCACTTGCCACAACCAGAGAGAGTCCTCGAGCAGCAAGAAAGAGCCACAGCAGCCAAAAATAATTGAATTAAAGACAGAAAAAATATATACATATATTCACATGACCGACGCCAGCTGGAAAATGAAACCCCACGTCTTTCATTTCTGAGCTGGTTCCCTTCCAGGGCTGCCTCCTTCCTAAGCTGGTGTTTGATGCTCCTTTGGTGACGCTGACGCTTCTGAGTACAACAGATGTCCGTTCTTGCTATGCGTCTGATGTTTCTCATCCAGCCTCCTTCCTCAGGCCGCTTCCAAGCTGCGTGGATTCTGCCTTTTTTTCTGTGCGGGCTCTGTTAATGCACAGCTTGCGGGCTTTCTGCCCTCTGTCGTGTTTGACTGCCTCAAGTCTGACCCGCATGACGTTCGCTCCTTGTATCCCCTTTGTCGGTGATTTCCAGGCTTTCACGTTTGCACGTAAACAGTGGTGGCCCCCAGAGCAGATGCTGCAGCTGCTGCTGCTAAGTCGCTTCAGTCGTGTCCGACTCTGTGCGGCCCCAGAGACGGCAGCCCACCTGGCTCCCCCGTCCCTGGGATTCTCCAGGCAAGAACACTGGAGTGGGTTGCCGTTTCCTTCTCCAATGCACGAAAGTAAAAACTTAAAGTGACGTCGCTCAGTCCTGTCCGACTCTTAGCGACCCCATGGACTACAGCCCACCAGGCTCCCCCGTCCCTGGGATTCTCCAGGCAAGAACACTGGAGTGGGTTGCCGTTTCCTTCTCCAGTGCACGAAAGTGAAAACTGTAAGTGACGTCGCTCAGTCCTGTCCGACTCTTAGCAACCCCATGGACTGCAGCCCACCAGGCTCCCGCGTTCCTGGGATTCTCCAGGCAAGAGTACTGGAGTGGGGTTCCATTGCTGCAGCCCTTAATTTCATTTTTCTAGGGGAACAGATGAACGCGGGGTTTTGGCAGCTTGAGAAGGAGCCGGTGTGCAAATCCAGCTCTGATTCGTAGGGTGGGGTGTGGCTCAACGAGCCAGACATGCCTCAGGTCTGAGGCTAGAAACAAAGCTCTGCTTTTGGGACCTTCGCAGGCAGGAGAAAATACAACGTGAGCCCAATTTACCACTTTTCTGAGTCCTCTACACCTGTATTTCATATCTGCTTGTTCTTAGCACCCTCGAGGGCTGGGCAGGTGTCCAGGGTGCACGTCCTGTTGGAAGGCCCTAGAGAGGACACTTAAATTCAGAGCCAGACGTCACTGCAGAAGTAGCAGAAAGTGAGGTTCAGAGCCGAGCGCCCGGCAATGCCCTTGTTTTTCTAGCTGCTGGGAAAGTTCCACCTTTAAACAGGTTTTCAAGGGCTTCCCTTCAGCAGAGGACAGTTTATGACTTCTTTATTAAAGAGCAAGGCCACGTCTCTCCGGCTTTTGGGGCCCCAGGTGCGGCTGTGATCCGCTGGAGGTTTTGCTGCGATCAGAGTCTAACTGGGAGAGAGTGTGTGTGAGCGCTGGGCGCCTGAGCCGTCTGAGGGTGGAGGCAGCAGGCTCGGGAGCTGAGTGACAAGGGACAGACAAGCCTAGGCTAGGTGGCGGGGCTGCTGGGTTGCTGCTGCAGTGAGGCGAGGGGAAGATAACACTCTCAGCATCTCCACCTAGGACGGGGCCGTCTCTAGAGGGGCCAGCCTGGGCTGAACTTCTCCCGAAGACGTTTGCATGTATTTATATATATAAGGTGGAGAAGGCAATGGCACCCCACTCCAGTACTCTTGCCTGGAAAATCCCATGGGTGGAGGAGCCTAGTGGGCTACAGTCCATGGGGTTGCTAAGAATCTGACACGACTGAGCGACTTCACTTTCACTTTTCACTTTCATGCATTGGAGAAGGAAACGGCAACCCACTCCAGTGTTCTTGCCTGGAGAATCCCAGGGACGGGGGAGCCTGGTGGGCTGTAGTCCATGGGGTCGCTAAGAGTCGGACAGGACTGAGCGACGTCACTTTAAGTTTTTACTTTCGTGCATTGGAGAAGGAAACGGCAACCCACTCCAGTGTTCTTGCCTGGAGAATCCCAGGGACGGGGGCGCCTGGTGGGCTGCCGTCTCTGGGGCCGCACAGAGTCGGACACGAATGAAGCGACTTAGCAGCAGCAGCAGCATATGTATAAGGGGGCTTCCCTGGTGGCTCAGCGGGTAAAGAATCCGCCTGCAATGCAGGATCCCTGGATTGGGAAGACCCCCTAGAGAAGGGAAAGATTACCCACTCCAGTATTCTGGCGTGGAGAATTCCATGGACTGTATAGCTCATGGGGTTCCAAAGAGTCAGACACGGCTGAGCGGCTTTCACTTCACTGCACATGTACATAAGACGACTGGAAAAATCCCCTCTCATGCTTCTCCTTTAGCCTTAGATATGCTCCTTATTAAGCAAAAGGAACAAACAGCCATGCTTTCTAAAGTGTGTGTCTCCGTGTCACAGCGTACAATTCGCAAAGAAGCCTGAGATACGGGCCTTGGAAGTGGGACTCACCCCCTCTACAGATGAGGGGAGTGTAAAGAGATGAAACTGTTTGCCTGTGATCATATCTGTCATGGGTGGCTCAGCAGTAATGAATTGCTTGCAATGCAGAACACTCAGGAGATGCGGGTTTGATCCCTGGGCTGGGAAGATGCCCAGCAGGAGGGCACAGCAACCCACTCCAGTATTCTTGCCTGGAGCATCCCATGGACTGGGGAGCCTGGTGGGTTACAGTCCCTGGGCTCACACAAGAGTCAGACACGACTGAAGCAAGTGAGCATGCCTCACAGGTATATGTGTTGGGATACACTGCCGGATTTTCAGCTGTTTAAATCTGTCTCTTTTTTTCTGTCTCTTTCTCTCAGAAATATACGTCTATTTCTAAAGCCTCTTTTCAAGAATAAGGTTAACTGTTATGTATCCACCCTGGAGGAATGATGGCTAGGAAAGGCCATGTGTTGATGTAAATCATTTCTTTCTAAAAAAGGATTTTTGTTTGTTTGATGTGGAGCCGTTTTAAAGTCTTTATTGAATATGTTACAATGTTGCTTCTGTTTGGTATCTTGGTTTGTTTCGGTCACAGGGAATGTGGGCTTTTAGCTCCCCTGATCTGGGATTGAAACTGGATCTCTTGCACGGGAAGGTGGCCTCTTACAGCCCCAAGGTCAACTGTTTCTTCGACCCCAAGGTAAACTGTGTCTTTGCCTTTTTCTCTCCATCCTCATCACCGAGCTTTGTGAAAGCCTCTACGTCTCTGACTTCAGTGGGTGCCCTGGCCTCCTTTGCAGCCTGAATCTCAGCTCTCAGGCAGAGGTCCATGCTGGGTGGGCCTGGAATTCCTGCCTGTTCCCATCTGGACCGTGTTCATGTTCTACACCAGAGTGTAGATCTGTATGAGCTTCCATCAGCCTGTCTTAGCTTCCTCCTGCTGCTTTTAACAAATCCCCATGAGTACCGGCTTAAAAAAACACACAGCCCTTGTCGCAGGATACTGTAATGGCTGGCTTATCCGTCTTCCCTCTCAAGACTGGGAAATCCTAACACAGAGGGGTAGGGTGGCAGGCTCCTAGACGAATGAATGAGTGAAGTACTGTGTTTGCCTTAATGATGCTCATTCTTGCATTTTTTTCACCGGTGGCAGTCGGGTTCAACTAAACTTGGAGGACGTGAAGAGCTAACTGCAGTTTTCTTTCTGGGCACTTCTTGGCGTGTGTCCCCGCAGAGATAAAGTCACTGCAACCTAGATTTATAGCTTCTTTTCTCCATAAAGCTTTACGACTTCTTTAGCTACTTCAAGTTAGACTATCTAGAAATTGGTCTCCGGGGAGCTGAGTGAGGTCACAGTTAAGGAAATTACCTGGATGGCTTTGCTAGGGGAGCACACTGGTTGGTCCCTGCTTGTCTGGTTTAACTGTTTACCCACGGTCCCCTTTCACTTCCCAATGCTGATGAGAGAGTCAGTCTATCAATATTAACACTTCCAACGTCGAACACATCCGTTTGCTTGGGGATGAAATAGGAAGGGGGTGTAAACACACAGAACATTCTGTAACATGTGTTACATCCTGAAAGGTCTGAACAATCACCACGATTTCCTGAACAAGTGAAGAAGAAGAAGAAAATTATGGGACTCCCCTGGTGGTGCAAGTGGCTAAGACTCCATGCTCCCACTGCAGGGGGGCGTGGGTTTGAGCCCTGGTGAAGGAACTCGATCCCACATGTTGCAAATACAAAGTTCACAGGCCACAGTCGAAAGATCGTGCATTCTGCCGCTAAGACCTGGCACAATCAAACAATTGGAAAAAAAATTAAAAAAAAATAAGAAAATCAGTACCAGTTTTAAGAAATGACAGGTGTTCACACCAGCATGAAGACTGTTGCTATCTCCCACTGCACATTTTGTGCGAAGCCCTGAGATTCTTTAACTCTTATTGGCGGCTGCTGCTGCTGCTACGGCTGCTAAGTCGCTTCAGTCATTTCCGACTCTGTGCGACCCCAGAGATGGCAGCCCACCAGACTCCCCCATCCCCGGGATTCTCCAGGCAAGAACACTGGAGTGGGTTGCCATGTCCTTCTCCAATGCATGAAAGTGAAAAGTGAAAGTGACGTCGCTCAGTCGTATCCAACTCTTAGCGACTCCATGGACTGCAGCCCACCAGGCTCCTCCATCCATAGGATTTTCCAGGCAAGAGTACTGGAGTGGGGTGCCATTGCCTTCTCCTTATTGGCTAAAGACGGGCTAACAAAGGGAATTCAAGGTCATTGACAGGCTGCTGCAGAACTGTCTCGTTTCCCTGGGAGGGCAGAAAACGGTAGCCTTGGGCCCAAGCAGAGGGGCTACACAGGGGCAGGAAGCCCACGGCGAGGGGAAAGCCAGTTGTCTCCAGGAAGGGAGAGGCAGAACGGGAGGAGGGCCAGCCTTAAAACTCAGAGAGCAAGTGTGTCTGTGGATGACCCAAATTAGCAATGCAGATCTTGCACTGGAAACGACCACACGGTATAACCCCTGAGAGCAAAACAGACTCGGGGGTGGGGAAGGAGAGGGAGGGACGAATGGACAGAGAAGCGTAGAAACATCTGCTTTATCATGTGCAGAACAGCCAGTGGGATTTGCCGTGTGACGCAGGGAGGTCGACCCAGGGCTCTGTGACAACCTAGAGGGGTGGGATGGGGTGGGATGGGGTGGGAGGTGGGAGGGACGTTCAAGAGGGAGGGGACATATGTATGCCTAGGGCTGATTCATGGTGACGGATGGCAGAAACCAGCACAATATTGTAAAGCTACTCTCCTCCAATTAAAATTCAATAAATTTTAAACATTTAAAAATAACTTAAAAAAAGAGAGAGCGTGTTACACTATGAGGTCAGGGATGAGCAGGTCCATGCAGAAAGAGGTTTCTTTGGTTCACGCGAAAATGAACAAAGGCATGTCATGAAACGGTGAAGGGAGGGGATTGTGGAGATTTGGGATAATCAATTTGAAGAACTGGGCCAGTTCTCTTGAAAAAATAATGACAGTGGGTGGGGGGTGGGGGGGAGTAAGACCAGAAGACATTTTCCACTGATTCTAAAAATCACTTAATCAAACACACACACACAAGCCACAATAAATATTTACTATGAGCCAGATCTATCAAGTTGGAGCCACGCACAAGGACTGGGAAAGCTGCATGCGACTTTACAACAATTAATAAACAGAGACTTGTAAACAAAGGCTGAGATGAAATTGTTCATCCACCCCTAACATTTAGCCCATTTCTCACAACTGCGTGTACGACATATACAAATTACGATCATAAACATGGGTTCATCTTTGGTTTCCTTTAATAAACCACATGTCTTATATCTGGCCTCCTGATGCATCTATTTCTCCATATTAAACAGAAACCTAAAAATATTTGACAAACGATGATTTTATATTTCGATGACACCCAGATCGTCCGCGACATGTGTGGAAAAATGGAATTACTGATGGAAACGTTATTTAAAGATTAGGGTATGAAAGAAGGATTAAGAGGTCGGAAAGCTCTTTCTTTAGAAAGAAGCTTATCTCGACTCGTTCAAATAGCTTCACACGCCAGTTTGAGGTCCTTCCAGAAAATTTAAATTGCTAAATGAGACACCCTGTGTGGCCTGACTCCAGAAGGACGCACTATCTCATAAGCGCCAGGGAAAGTTCCAGTATCTTCCCCAAGGTTCTGGCAAAAAAAGAGCGAAAGGGAGAGAGCTGTCAGATGACTCAATCTGGGCGTCTAGGACGTGGGACCCTTTGCTAGATACGAAGCAGGGGAAGCCATAAGACACAGACCTCCGTGGCAAGGGCTGTGACTGCCGCTCCGGGAAAGGACTCTGCCAATTGAGCTGTTTGCAAAAAGGACTGTTTCTCGCAGAGGGTCGCGCTTGAACTAGACCTTCAGGAGCTGGGAGGATTCTACAGAGAAAGACACAGGAAGAAAAAAGTTGGTTGGGAGCAAGGGGGAATCTTTAAATTCTTTAAATTGTGCTAATGTACACGAATCATAGAATTCATTCTCTGTGGCTCAGATGGTAAAGAATCAGCCTGCAGTGCAGGAGACCCAGGTTCTATCCCTATGTGCGGAAGGTCCCCTGGAGAAGGGGATAGCAACCCACTCCAGCATTCTTGCCTGGAGAGTCCCACGGACACAGGAGCTTCGTGGACGACAGTCCATGGGGCTGCGAAGAGTCGGACCAGCTGAGCAACACACACACACACACACACACACACACACACACTCAGTGCACACTTCAAAAGCATTAAGGACACTCACACTGTTTCGCACTCACCACATTACCCATCTCTCAGATATTTGTCCTCTCACAAAATCAAAACTCTGTCCTCATTAAACAGAAACCCCCATTCCCCCTCCCCAGCCACAGACGCCCACCCTCCTATCATCCTTTTACCCCTATGAGCACTGTGGAAATCTCACATAAGTGGAATCAGGCAGCATTATTTTTGGACTGGCTTATTTCACTTAGCATCATAACCCTCAAACATTTTTAGCATCTGTCAGAATCTCCTTTCTTTTTAAAGGCTGAATCATATTCCACAGTGTGTCTATATCACATTTTGCTTCCTCGTTTATCCACTGATGGACACTTGGGTTACAGCAGCTCTTAGTCCCAGCACTCAGGACCTTTCGTTGTGGCATGGGAACTCTTTGTTGCGAGATCTAGTTCCCTGAGCAGGGACTGGACTCGGGCCCCCAGCACTGGGAGCATGGAGTCTTAGCCACTGGACCACCAGGGAAGGCCCCTGAATAATGCTGCTATGAACAGTTCAGCTCAGTCGCTCAGTCGTGTCTGGCTCTTTGCCACCCCATGGACTACAGCACGCCAGGCCTCCCTGTCCATCACCAACTCCCGGAGCTTACTCAAACTCACGTCCATTGGGTTGGTTATGCCATCCCACCATCTCATCCTCTGTCAGCCCCTTCTCCCGCCTTCATTCTTTCCCAGCATCAGGGTCTTTTCTAATGAGTCAGCTCTTCACATCAGGTGGCCAAAGGATTGGAGTTTCAGTTTCAGCATCAGGCCTTCCGATGGATATTCAGGACTGATGTTGCTTTAGGATGGACTGGTTGGATCTCCTTGCATTCCAAGGGACTCTCAAGAGTCTTCTCCAGCACCACAGTTCAAAAGCATCAGTTCTTCAGTGATCAGTTTTCTTTATGGCCCATCTCGCACATGAGTGTTCCTGTTGGAGACCCTTGTTTCACAACCTTTGGAAAATACTCAGAAGTTCTGGATCTTGTGGTAATTCTCTTTGAAGTTTCTGAAGAACGGCCAAAGTGTTTTCCACAGCATCTGTCCCATTATACATGCCCACCAAATGCACAAGGGTTTCCGTTTCTCCCCATCCCGGACCAAAGTGACTATTATTATTTTTTTTCTTAATCAGAGCTATCCTCATGAGTGTGAGATGGTAGCTCCCTGTGGCTTTGATTTCCTTTTCCCTGATGATTAGAGATACAGAGCATCTTTTTATGAGCTTTCCGCCCATCTCTGTATTCGGTTTTGGGAAAATGTCTATTCAGGTACTTTGCCCATTTGAAAAAAAAATCATTTGATGTATTTATTTATTTGGGGCTGTGATGGCTGTTCCTTGCTGACAGGGCTATTCCCTAGTAGCAGTGAGTGAGGGCTACTCTCTAGCTGTGGCCCGTGGATTTCTCATCCAGCGGCTTCTCTTGTTGCAAAGCACAGGGTCCAGGACACATGGGCTCAGAAGCTATGGCCTCTCCCGGGCTATAGAGAGTCTTAACTGCCCGGAGGATTGTGCGGTCGTCCTGGATCAGGAATCAAAACAGCAAGCAGATTCTACATCACCAAGCCACCAGGGAAACCCTCTGGCCCTTTTTTTTTTTTTAAATCAGGTTGTTTATTTTTGGGGGGTTGCTGAGTTGAGCAGTATCTTTAAACATGACTGATGGTTCATCAAGGGTCTGTGTACATGAGTCAAACGTTAAGATCTGAAAATGTGACCCTAACTCTGACCGTGAATGGGACGGCTTGAAAGCCCCTCTCCAAGGCGGAGTGTGGATTACTCAGGAAGTCGCAGAGACCCCGAGGGCAAGAGCATTGCGCAGTCTGTTCTCAGACGCGGGAATATTTAGCCCAGCGACAGTGACAAGCCTGCACAGGAGGGAGTCAGACACAGGAGCAGGCTGAAATGGGACGACACTGCCTCAGACTGGGGAAAGGCGATTCTAACATGCTGTGGTCGCCCTCTAAGAGCCAGCAGCAGAAGGCAGAGCAGGGTATCTTGGCCTAGAAGGGAGACCTCCAGAGGCTAGGGGTCGAATCCTCCAGTCCCAGCTCGGTCGTGTGCACCCTTCAGCATCCGCACAGGATCCCTGGGAGGGTCTGCAGCGTCCTACCTGAGTACACACAGCTGTGCAGACACACAGCATACCAGAAGCAGGCTGCCGTCAACACCATCCACTTGGCAAACACCCTCTCGTTACTGAATGATCCTCACGGCAATGAGGCCTCTGAGATGCTACCAGGAGCCCACCCCTATTCATCCCAACAGTGATGGGGCATCTGAGAAGAATCCTGTGTTGCCCACCTCCTTTGTCCATGTCCAGAGATTCAGCCACAGAATTAGACTGTGTGGACGGGTCGGGGGTGGATGGGTGGGGGGTGAGGGGTGGGCTTACCTTCTATTATTCCCGTTTCCCCCTTCAGGCAAATCGCCTGGCCAAGAAACAGGTGAAGAGGTCTTAGACCTGACACCCGCTCTGGGGCTGACTCTGCAGACAGACTTCAGGATTAGTTCTTTAACCTCCGTGGTGGGTTAACTGAAGGTCGCCACAGAGCTGCTGGGTTTTAAAGGACTGTGGCGATTTTATCATTAATGAATAATTATCTTATTCCTTGAAACCACGGACAGATGTCTAAATGCCAATGGCTGATAAGTAGGCAAGGGCTTCAAAAGTACAATGAAATGATCATAACTCAATTTTTTTAAAACGTATCTTTCGAAAAGAATCTCCACATAGTGAGTCACCTCTTCACTGAGTGTTTCCTATCTTATCTGGTGTTGCCTTCATGTTGGCACAGCTTAAATTTAGTTCAAGGAATATTCACATGATCCTGGCAAGACTTGGAAATATGTTGTCGTCTGTGTCAACACCAGACAGCTATGCCAACAACATATTCTGTCTGTAAACTCCGTTACAAGCAGTTTTTTATTTCTGTTTTTCCTTCACTGGAGGAAAGAGAAAATGCTTACATAACCCCATTATTTGTACTGTTATTTCTTGGAAATTCTGGACCCAGCGTAACAACAAAGGAAATAAACATTAAAATAGTGTTCTTTCTTCACCATGACCCAACCTTGAAAATGAAATGAAATAAACCCATGCCTTAAACTGATGATGGGAAAAAAAAAAAAAAAAATGAAGCATGCTTAAGGACAAGTCCTGCACTCCAAGGTTATTGCCCAAATAACCTGATGTTGTGGTCCCGAAACATTGAAAATATCACTTGAGGAAGTGGCCATAAATAATTGAGAAGGAACGGAACAATCTGAACTTTGGTTGAAGGGTTTAGAAGGTAGCTTCACACCAGACAGGTCAAGAAGACTGTCGTTATAGAACTATTAACATTTTTTAATCTGTGGTTCTGTGAAGTTGCTGCGAGGGAGAAGCAGCAACAGGCGTCCTTGAAAGTAATCCAACCCAAGCCTAAGTTGGACGTACCATTGATAGGACTGGATTGCTACGGTCTATTTCCCAAGAATCTGAGACTTACAGGAAAGTGGGCTCTCAGTCTAAAACAGAGGGACACGGGGATTTTCATCCAGGTAATTTGCGTCTTTAGCTACCCAGGTGGTACAGTGGTAAAGAATTCACCTGCCAATGCTGCCTGAAACACAGGAGATGGGCCTTCGATCCCCGGCTCCGGAAGATCCCCTGGAGGAGGGCATGGCAACCCACTCCAGTATCCTTGCCTGGGAAAGCCCAAGGGCAGAGGAGCCTTGGTGGGCTGCAGTCCATGGGGTCTCAGAAGAGAAGCGTGAGACTTAGTGACTAAACAAGAGTTTGTGTCTTCAGAGTGAGTACTGCAACATCAAGCATGTGCGTGCGTGGGTGCGTGTGTGTGTGTGTGTGTGTGTGTGTGTGTGTGTGTGTGTGAAAGAGAGACAGACGGGGAGAGAGATTTATACATACAAATCTATATGTGTGTGTATCAAAGCATTTATTTATTTCACAAAGTCGTCTAATATAACCCAAGTCTAAACCAAGCATTTCTCTTGTATCTCTGATGCTCCTTCTAATTCTTCTCTGTCCCTCTGGGCAAAACCACTTAAACCTTTTATCTCGGTTTCCTTTGTGGAAAAATGAGGGTAATAGACACCCCTTAGCCATCTCGGAGTAACGTTTTGATGCCAGCCGTTATGCGATTATGGGAGAAGAAAGCTCTGAGCTTCTGGCAGTTAGGTGCTCCATAAAGATGATTAGCGGGCTCCGGAGATTTTTATCTTTTCAAACTGACAAGGATTTCTCTTCTAAAAGCTCCTATCTGTAGCCCCTGGACACGTGTTCCCCGATAACTCTAGTTCAGAAAAATCCACTTTGCTCCACGTGACAGGCAGAGGCTCTCTGCTCCGAGAGCCGCTACCCAGGGTTTGGAGGAAAAGATGTTCTGCCTCCTGGAGTTGGGGAGCAGGCAAGTTGCTGCCAGTTTGGGCAGGAAGATCTGGGGGCTGGGAGGGACTGGGAGGTCAGCAGATGGCCCTGCGGAGGTGGCCGTCCAGCTGAAGGGACACGTGGCGGGGGAGACTAGACAACGTGTACAAAGGCGGTGGAGCCAGGCGGTATATATGGAAGGCAAAGAAAGAGCGTACTTCAGACCTGCACACCCACGGCAGCTCCTGCTGATGCCATGGCCTTGGACATGGAGATGCGTCCACAGAAGGAGCCCAGCCTCGAACTTTCTTTACCGATAATGACCTTTCCTACAAATAACAAACGTTGTGTGTGTGTGACGGGGCTGTTGTTGAAGGTGAGGTGTGGAGGAAAGGGGATCCTCCCACACTGTTGGTGCGGGAATGTCAATTGGGGCAACCGCTATGGAGAGGGGCTATAAAAATACTAAAAAAAAAAAAAAAAAAGTGATCCGGCAAGCCCACTCCTGGGCACATGTCTGCAGAAGACTCTAATTGGCAAAGAGACATGCAGCCCAATGTTCATAGCAGCTCTCTTCACAGTAGCCAAGACAAGGAAGAAACCCCAGTGTCCAGGGACAAAGAACAGAATTAGGAAGATGTGTGTGTGTGTGTGTGTGTGTGTGTACATATATATATGTCTGAGTCACTCAGTTGTGTCTGACTCTTCACGACCCCATGGACTGTAGCCCACCAATCTCCTCTGTCCATGGAGTTCTCCAGATAAGAATACTGGCGTGGGTTGCCACTTCCTTCTCCGGCGGATCTTCCCGAACCAGGCGTCGAACTCTGTCTCCAGCATCTGTAGGCAGATTCTCTGCTGTCTGAGTCACCAGGGAAGCCATGTATATATATAAAACAAAATATTATTCAGCCATAAAAAGAAGGAAACATTACCGTTTTCAGCAATGTGAATAGACCTAGAGAATACTATGTTTAGTGAAATGTCAGAGAAACAGAAATATCGCATGATACCACTTACTGTGTGGACTGAAAAACAAGAAGAAGGTACGTGCAAAACACTCTCAGACACAGAAAATGCTAGTGGTTACCACTGAGTGCTGGGAATTGGCAGTATGGGATTAATAGATATCAACTCATACATATACAAGCTATGCAACCAGGATCTATTGTAGAACAGAGGGAATGATACCGAGTATCCTGTAATAACCTCTAATTGAATATAATCTGGAAAAAAATGTGAATCACTATCCTTCACACCTGAAACTAACAGAATTTGTAAATCAACTGTATTTTTTAAAATCAACTGTATTTAATTTTTACAAACGTAATGACCTTTGTTGGGCTTCCCTGGTAGCTCAGCTGATAAAGATTCCGCCCGCAATGCAGGAGACCCCAGTTCGACGCCTGGGTCAGGAAAACCTGCTGGAGAAGGGATAGCTTACCAACTCCAGTATTCTTGGGCTTCCCTGGTGGCTCAGCTGGTAAAGAGTCTGCCTGCAATGCGGGAGACCTGGGTTCGATGCCTGGATAGGGAAGATCCCCTCAAGAAAGGAAAGGCTACCCACTCGAGGATTGTGGTCTGGAGAATTCCATGGACTGTATAGTCCGTGGGGTCGCAGAGTCGGACACAACTGAGCGACTTTCACCTTCAACGACCTCTGTTAATCTCAAAGGCATCTTCTGCTGGATGTATCAGTATGATGCATTCAGCAATATAGGGAAACATCAGTGGTAAAGACCGACGTGTGTGAAACAGAGACACACAGAGGGACTGCCTTTTCCTCCACGCTTTTGTAAATGAGGACTGCAGAACGAAACGCTTGAGTCCTGAAAGATTGAAACTGAAGTACAGCTCGTAAGACCTGTTCCTCATCGGTCTTGAGGATACGTCTGATACAGGGAAGTAAAAAGACGCTGCTAGATTCCTGACCTACTGATGACGGGGGCTCCCTCTGCATTGACGGAATTGGGCTGCAGAATCCCACAGGTCAGGCAGCTGTCCTGCACAATAATGACTTACTTTGGGACTGATTTTTTTTTCCCCCAAACAACAGAATGGAATGATCTTTGAAACCAAATTTCCATTCCCAGCATATGGAAGCCGGTCAATCTGATATACATTTCAAGGGACTAAGCCAACAGCCAGAAATGAAATGAGAGGGGAAAAATTAGGGTAAGCGAGTAGGTGTTGGTTTCCTTTGCTCCCTTTAGAGCAAAGATGGTGTTCTGGTAATACTAGAATGGGGGGTGATTTTCATGGGAGTATATTTCTGGGTCCTCACCTTTGCAGTGGGTTGCCTCCAAGCACGGCAACTCTAAGGCAGTCTAAGACAAAAGTGCTGGCTGTGGTCTCGTCCAGGGTGTTTCAGCTGGAAACCACGGCCACAGCCAGGGAGTCCTCGAATGCCTGCTCCCAGCACGAACCAGGAGTTTGTCAAACTGGAAAGCAGGAAGCGCATCTATTTAAACCCACTGAGGTGTCAGTTCAAAACATCTCACTTAGTAGCGATGGGTCACCTCACAATCTTTGCTGCAGGACAGACTCTGAGAATCTTAAAACTGAGAAGGCTCTTTAAGCTAACGAAACATTATCTCTTGCCTAGTACGAACCCTTTTACACACACACACACACACACACACACACAACTTCACAGCTTCTGTTTCCAATCAAGAATTTTTTTTTCAGTAATGCTGCTATACTGTGAATACTAGGAATACAAAGATGAGTAAGACATGAAAAATCTCTGTCCTTAAAAGACTGACAACCTAGTGTAGGGAAGACTGAAAATACAGATGCACAGAACATGTTAGACACAGGAAAGGGTGAAAGAGAGGTATTTAAAGCAACTCTGAGGCACTTAACCCATCTTGGGGTACCCAGAGGGCTAGAATATGTCTGGGAATGGGAAGTCGAGACTTCACAATTTGTGATTTCCAATGGTAATTAATAGCTATTTGAAAACTAGGTTTTCTCATAATAAAAAACCAAAGTGTGACTTCCTGTAACTTTTACCCACGGGTACCAAGTCTGTCCTCAGAGGTGACGCAGGATATGACTAAGTCACCACGTGTCCGACTCTTTGCAACCCCATCGATGGCAACCCTCCTCTGTCTATGGGATTTTCCAGGCAAGAATGACAACAAGGTGGTCATTCCTTTTTCCAGGGGATCTTCTCAACCCAGGGGTGGAACCCGTGTCTCCTGGGTGTCCTTCACGGGCAGGTGGATTCTTTACCACGGAGACACCCGGGACATTCATGGGAACCTTAAAGCCTGGCCACGGTGAAGATGGTCATGTAACTCCCAAGCTGCCGCTAGTGGGCGCGCCTGTCCACAAGCCGTAAATCAGGCACCTTTGGTGGATCCGGACGGGAAAAGAGGCTGAATTCCAGAGAAGTCATACACAGGGCCAGCAAGGACAGGAAAATCAACAGGGAGACGGAAATCAAAGCCTCAGAGAGATATGACCTCACACCTCTCAGGATGGAAGTGAGAGTGTTAGTCACTCAGTCATGTCCGACTCTCTGCAACGCCATGGACTGTAGCCCACAAGGCTCCACCAAGCAAGAAGACTGGAGTGGGTTGCCAGTTCCTTCTCCAGGGGATCTTCCCGACCCTGGGACTGAACCTGGGCCTCCCACACTGCACACTGATTCTTTACTGTCTGAGGCAAGATGGTCATCATCAAAAAGACAAAAACCAAAACGAAACAAAAACTCAAGTGCTGGTGAGAATACAGAGAAAAAGGAATCTGTACACTCTATGGGTAGGAATGTAAATTCCCGCAACCACTCTGGAAAGCAGTAGGCGGGTTCCTCAAAATATTTAAAATTAGAACTACCATATGGCTCAGCTATTCCACTCCTGGGCACACTTTCACAGGAAAGGAAAGCAAGATCTCGAAGAAAAGTCTGCAGCCGTGTTCAATACAGCTTTATCCACAATAGCCAAGATGTGGAAGCAACCTACATGCCCGTCTACAGAAAAAAAGGGATAAAGGTACCACATACACACACACACACACACACACACACACACACACACACACACCACAGAAATATTATTCAGCCAGAAGAGAGAATGAAATGCTGCCATTGGCTACAAATTAGATGCATCATGTGGGCACGATACCACATGAACAGATAGAAGGAGAAATACTGCGTGACCTCTCTCGTATGTGGAGTGAGATGTATGGGAAGAGTAACATGGAAACATGCATTAGTATATGTAAAATCAGACAGGCAGTGGGAATTTGCTGCGTGACTCAGGGAACTCAAACCAGGGCTCTGGGACAACCTAGAGGGGTAGGATGGGGAAGGAGGTGGGAAAGAGGTTCAAGAGGGAGGGAGGGAGGGAGGGAGTGAAGTCACACAGTCGTGTCCGACTCTTTGTGACCCCATGGACTACAGCCCACCAGGCTGCTCTGTCCATGGGATTTTCCAGGCAATAGTACTGGAGTGGGGTGCCATTTCCTTCTCCAGTCAAGAGGGAGGGGACACATGTATACCCGGGGCTGATACACGGTAATGTTTGGCAGAAACCAACACAATTCTGTAAAGCCATTATCCTTCAATTAAAGAAAAAAAAAAATCCAGACTGTTAGACGGTAGAGTGGTGGTTCCCAGGGGCTGGGGGCTGGGGGCTGGGACTGGAAATGCGGAGATGTTAGTCACAGTCAACAAGAGCACACGCTGTAACAAGAATAAATTCCAGGGACGTGACGCGCAGCTCGGGGAGCCCCAGTCAACAACACCGTCTTATACACGTGAACACTGCTAAGGCCTTTAATCTTAAATGCTCTCACCACCATGGAAGTGGACGGAAATTATGCTCCATCACTTCAGTCCTGTCCGATTCTTTGTGACCCCATGGGCTGCAGCCCGCCAGGCTCCTCTGTCCATGGGGTTCTCCAGGCAAGCACACTGGAGCGGGTTGCCATTTCCTCCTCCTCCGTGGGATCTTCCTGACCCAGAGATCAAAATATCACGTCTCCTGTGTCTCTCGCATTGCAGGCAGACTCATTACCTGCTGAGCCACCTAGGAAGCCCTCTGAAAAGAAATTAAAAGTATGTGAAGTAATGCAGGTGTTAGCTAACTCTACCATGGATAAGTGTATCAAATCATAACACGGTTCTCTTTTAAGCTTATACAGTATTATGTGTCAATCATACCTCAATAAAGAAGGAAAAGAAAAAAAAAAGAAAAAAAAAAAGGAAAAGATCATGGCATCCAGTCTCATCACTTTATGGCAAATAGATGGGGAAACAATGGAAACAGTGACAGACTTTCTTTTCCTGGGCTCCCAAATCACTGCAGATGGTGACTACAGCCATGAAATTAAAAGACGCCTGCTCCTTGGAAGAAAAGCTATGACCAACCTGGATAGCATATTAAAAAGCAGAGATGTTACTTTGCCAGCAAAGGTCCATTTAGTCAAGACTATGGTTTTCCCAGTAGTCATGTATGGATGTGAGAGTTGGGCTATAAAGAAAGCTTAGTACCATAGAATGGATGTTTTGAAACTGTGGTGTTGGAGAAGCCTCTTGAGAGTCCCTTTGACTGCACGGAGATCTAACCAGTCCATCCTAAAGGAAATCAGTCCTGAATATTCATTGGAAGGACTGATGCTGAAGCTGAAACTCCAATCGTCTGGCCACCTGATATGAAGAACTGACTCATTAGAAAAGACCGCGATGCTGGGAAAGATTGAAGGTGGGAGGAGAAGGGGACGACAGAGGATGAGATGGTTGGATGGCATCACCGACTCGATGGACATGAGTTTGAGCACGCTCCGGGAGCTGGTGATGAACAAGGAGGCCTGGCACGCTGCAGTCCATGGGGTCACAAAGAGTCGGACACGACTGAGCGACTGAACTGAACTGAAAGAAGGAATAAACAGGCTGAGAAGCACAAGTTACAAGTCCTCCTGTTGTCCAACCCTCCCGTGTCAGTACTCAGATCAACACGGACTGGACTCCACTCTGAAACCTTTCCTGACTTCACCATCAGGACAACATAATAGAGAGAGGTTCTGCAGCCTCGTCCGGAGGCACCTGCCCACCCCAGAGACTGCAGGTGGACGCTTTCCAGGACTAGGAAGAAGGGGGTGACCAAGCATGTCTCCTCTGCCCCAGGAGCTTCTCTGAGGTGGATGGTACTGGTGGGGACAAATAGTCATCCATCGCCAGGATGGTCCCTGGGGCCACGGGCCGAGTGTCCTTTCTATTTAGCGTGTGAGCAGAGGGGCCCTGCAGAACACGCTGGAGACAATTACCGTGCATCCGAGGAGCAAGTGTCGGCCTGGACAAACCCTGGCCCTTGGCACTCAGACCGCACAGCAGTCCTGCATCTGACAACATGGGATACTTCCCGCCTGTACTGCCCTTCTCTAGCCGTACCCACCACCCACCACCACCTCGGGTTGTGACTTCTGCCCAGGCCCCCAGCTGATAAGCTGGCTTCCCTGCTGACCCCGTGCGGCCTCTGGATGTTAAGTCGTACACACAGCCCTGGTCTCCTGCCCCGAAGTGGCTTCCCTGATGGCTCAGATTGGTAAAGAATCTGCCTGAGAATGCAGGACACCCAGGTTCGATCCCTGGGTCAGGAAGAGGAGGATGGGGCAACCCACTGCAGCGTTCCTATCTGGAGAATCCCCATGGACAGAGGGGCCTGGAGGGCTACAGTCCAAAGGGTTGCAAAGAGTCGGACACAACTGAGCGACTGAGCTCGCCTGCCCCAAGGCCTCTGCATCAGCCCCCTGCTTCACCCAGGAGAGACTGCGAGAGCATACGTTTTCATTTTATATTATTATGGATGCCTTGTTATTTCTGAGGCTCCAGGACACCACTTCTCCTGCAGGTTAAGCTAATAGAGCACGCCAAGTACTGCGGTTCTATGTGAAAAGCTGCGCTCACACTGTTTTGGGAAGGGCCAGGGATAATTAGACACCAAAGGCTCTTGCTCTGAAGGCTGCTAAGAGAATAAAATTAGTGTGGACGACAAAGCGCGGCAGAGGCCCCCCCTGGGATTTGTCATCAAACGTCCCTTCTCCGGCCCAAGTATCCCCCATGAAGAGGGGACCACAGGCCTCGGGTAGATTGCAAAAAGCCCACTCGGTGGTACATCCTAGCTGCTGTCGTCCGTGCGGTTTGCTCTTCGTTAAAAAGCCTTTGCCGGCAGGGCTGCAGGAACTGAGAACAGATTTCATTTTACCTGCTGAGCCACTGCAGAAAAACCAAGCCTTTCTTTTGCCTTGGCGGCCAAGATCCCTTAAGCCTTCCTCCTAAAATGGGATATGACCCACAATCTATTTTATAGACGCCCACCTGCACACACACCAAAGCCTGGTGAGCTTTCCGGGTACAAACCCGACCATTTTTTTTCCCCCGAGAGAGAAGTAGACAGGAGTGAATGTGGAATATTCACTTTACCTTTTTCTCATCAGTTTGAATGCATATGGTTCTGCCCTAGTGGTTCAGATGGTAAAGAATCTTCTTGCAATGCAGAAGACCCAGGTTCAATCCCTGGGTCAGGAAGATTCCCCTGGAGAAGGGATACCCACTCTAGTATTCTTGGGCTTCCCTGGTAAAGAATCTTCCTGCAATGCAGGAGACACTGATTCAATCCCTGGGTCGGGAGGATCCCCTGGAGGAGAAAATGGCAATCCACTCTATTACTCTTGCCCAGAGAATCCCATGGACAGAGGAGCCTGGCGGGCTGCAGTCCATGGGGTCGTGAAGAGTCAGACACGGCTGAGAGGCTAACACACACACCATTTAAATCTATATAATTGCAAATAAGGAAAATAATATAATTGAGCTTTTACCCACAATCATAAATGCACCATGAGAACGCTTTTTTTTTTTTTGGTGTATTAGGCTAAACATCTTCCAGGTATTACACATCAAAGATAATTTGAGAAATGGAACAGGTGCTTTTTTTTTTTTTTTTGCTTTTTTTTTTTTTTTGAGATCTCAGCACTTTGGAGAAAAACCAAGTGCTGGAGAGGAACTCAAGAAAACAAAAATTTCTCTTTTACAGACGAAGCCACGTGCACTCATTTCTGCCCTGGTGATGTGGTCAGTTAACCGTGGAACCACATAGGTGCGTGGTCTTCTTCTACCTTGAAAGTGTCATTATTTTAAAAAGATAAAAACATGATGATTAATGCAAGCTTTCAAGCGACCACATCTCTTCCTCATGAGTTTGGGCCAGTTAGAGCCAAATTAGCATTCCCACACAGCAGAAGTTGAAATAAAAGGCAGTGCCTTGCTTTTATAACAGGAAGATGCTTATTTGAGCAGAATACCGCTTGGTGGCTAGAAGAGAGAAAAAAATATCAGCCGAGGTTGAAGCAACAGAACCTCAGAGCCTTATCAAGCTCACCCCTAGGTTCCTGTGACCTCTCTAGAGATGCTGGTGGTCACAAGAGGAGAATCCCATGGACTTGTAGGACAAAAATACTGAAATTAAAAGACGCTTGCTCCTTGGAAGAAAAGCTATGCCCAACCTAGACAGCATATTAAAAAGCAGAGATGTTACTTTGCCAACAAAGGTCCATCTAGTCCAAGCTATGGTTTTTCCAGTGGTCATGTATGGATGTGAGAGTTGGACTATAAAGTTGAGCACCGAAGAATTGATGCTTTTGAACTGTGGTGTTGGAGAAGACTCTTGAGAGTCCTTTGGACTGTAAGGAGATCCAACCAGTTAATCCTAAAGGAAATCAGTCCTGAATATGCATTGGAAGGACTGATGCTGAAGCTGAAACTCCAATACTCTGGCCATCTGCTGCAAAGAACTGACTCATTTGAAAAGACCCTGATGCTGGAAAGATTGAAAGTGGCAGGAGAAGGGGACAACACAGGATGAGATGGTCGGATGGCATCACCGACACAATGGACACGAGTTTGAGTGAACTCCGGGAGTTGGTGATGGACAGGGAGGCCTGGTGTGCTGCAGTTAATGGTGTCGAGAAGAGTTGGACATGACTGAGTGACTGGACTGACCTGAACTCTTTTCGACCCCATGGACTACAGCGCTCCAGGCTCCTCTGTCCGTGGGATTCTCCAGGCGAGACTACTGGAGGGGGTTGCCGTGCCCTCCTCCAGGGGATCTTTCAGACCCAGGGATCGAACCTGAGTCTCTTACGTCTCCTGCACAGGCAGGCAGGTTCTTTACCGCTAGTACCACCAGCAGGGGAAGTCCTCACCACTGTTGAGGCAGCTCTGTTTTTATCACTTTGGGCAAGGACCTGGCCCCTGCTGGCAGAGAGCTGTTGAATGTGGGCACTGGTGGGGAGAAGAAGGTGCTATCTTAAGCCATCACGAAGCTGGAGGCATGTGTGTGTTATGGGCACGCTGTCTCACGGAAAGGCATCTTGCGGAAGTCCAGGGCGGTCCTGAAGCCACGGGAGACGGTCTTCACCCGTTGGTCTCAGTGATTATGAGGGCTCAGCAGAACTTCTCAGGTGGGAGGCAAAGGATGAAGGTGGGGCAGTGAGAACCGCTCATGGCTCGCGATGAGCCATCATCGTGGTTCTGCAGAGAAAGACCCGGAGGCTTGCACTGACGCAGCCTCGGTGTGGGTTGGGCTGACCGGGGGGTTTATGGAGAACGCTGGTGAACTGTTAGGCTGATCTAAGGAAACCTGGGCAACTTCACTGCTTGTCTCAGCTCAGGTCACATTCTGAGGCAAACCAGCTCGGACACACAGAGAAGCCTGAGAAATAATTCAATATTTTTTTTCCTACCAAGTCCATCAAAAGGACCAGAATTTTTTTTGTTTTAAAAAACTGTATATTTGGCTGCACCATGGGGGATCTTTAGCAGCCGCATATGAACTCTGAGTTGCAACAGGTGG
Source organism: Ovis aries (assembly GCF_016772045.2). Lineage (NCBI taxonomy): Eukaryota > Metazoa > Chordata > Mammalia > Artiodactyla > Bovidae > Ovis > Ovis aries. The sequence goes on along the minus strand of NC_056080.1, from coordinate 2,826,174 downwards.
GATCCAGTTTCCCCATCGAAGCTGGGACCCCTGTGCCTGGGAGCGTGGGCCACCAGGGAAGTCCCAAGGCCGCTGCTTTCCTCTTTGCTAGCTTCAAATGGTATCCGGCTCCAGTAAGGATCCTTTGCGTATAAAATATATGCACTGCCTTTTATTCCAACGGCAGCTGTGTGGAAATGTCAGTTTTGCTATTACTGGTGCAACCTCAAAAAGGAAGAAAAATGAACTCCAAGGGCCAGCTGGAGTGGGATCTAATTCCTTAGCAACCTAGAAATCACTGGCTGGGAGGGCTTGTGCTACAGACCAGAGACCCTTGGAGGCCAAAAACAGATTCTGTCCCCACGAGAATGCCTTTAATTCCCCTTCTACCCCCGTGTGCCGTGCTGTGGCTAGTCGCTCAGTCGTGCCCGACTCTTTGCGACCCTGTGGACTGTAGTCCGCCAGGCTCCCCTGTCCATGGGGTTCTTTAGGCAAGAATACTGGAGTGGGTTCCCATACCTTCCTTCAGGACCAGATCTCCCATGTGGCAGGCGGATGGATTCTTTACCAGCTGAGCCACCAGGGAAGTCCAAGAATACCGGAGTGGGTAGCCTATCCTTTCTCCAGGGGATCTTCCTGACCCAGGTATTGAACCCAGGTCTCCCGCATTGTGGGCAGATTCTTTACCATCTGAGCCACCAGGGAAGCCCAAGAATACTGGAGTGGGTAGCCTATCCCTTCTCCAGGGGATCTTCCTAACCCAGGAATGGAACCACGGTCTGTAGGTAGATTCTTTAGCATCTAAGCCACCAGGGAAACCCCTGTACCCTTTTACGCTGTATCAAAACGCCACGCCAATTTAAAAAAAAAAAAAAAAAAAGAACTTCAGTTCTTAAAAAAACAAACAAAAAAAACCACACCACGCCAATTTCTTAACAGTGCCTGGCAGACGTGTTTTCTGTTAACTGTCACGAACCACTGGTTAACCTCTTATGTTTGGAATGTCTAAGGTGAACAGTTTTGAGTTGCAGATCTGCTGAAAATTATACACACCCCCACAGACACCTGTTCAATCACGTCTCTGTGATTTATTATGGCGGCTAGCAATTTTGGACTCATGTTGTCAAAACGGAAGCCGTCACGGCTGGGTGTAGTTTTGGAGATCTTTGCTGGGTCATCACATGTACAGAATGCTCGTTAACGCCTCCTTTTTTTGCTGCTTGTTGCAAAAGTCCCAGAAGCAGGTGAAGGGTGGGGTTCTGCCTAATTTTCAGGACAATATAATAGGGCTGATTTTATGCATAATTAAACTACGGAATTAAAGACCGAAGCAGGCTTTGCCCAAGTGGTTTCATCATTCCACCTGCAGCATCCTTTTCTCCGCTGTGCCTGTCAGCGTTCCTCGGCTTTATTTTCGGCATTCAAAACACGGCCTGCATCGCACCCACCAAGTGGACTGTGGGCACCACCTCCTCAGCTTCAGAGCGTTCTTCCACCCTGCTTCTGTCGTAATAAAGGAGAAGACGCCTCTATTATTTTATCGATCTATGGCTAATCGTATTTGCAAGCGTGGGGCCCAAGTCTGTAGATGTTTGATCCATACCGAGACGAGTCCTTAGGGCAGAGACGTCAAAAGACATGGTTATCTTAGAGCCTTACTGAGTATTATTGAGAGGGCTGTCTGAGCCACCAGGGAAGCTGTACCGATTCCACTGGTCTACGAACTTAAAGCCGATACAATACTACCTTGATTACTGCAGCTTTATGATACCTCTTGAAATCAGGCAGTGTTAAGTCATTCAACTTTATTCTCTTTTTTTTTCTAAGTGATTCAGCTATTCTGGGTGTTTTGAATTTCACTGTGGGTTTGAGATCAGCTGGAAATAATTTAAAGGAAAGAAGCCTTTTAGAATTTTGGTTGGGATCGTGTTAAATCTACCAACCAACTCATGAAAAATGGAAAATCTTAATATTCAGTCTTTCAACCTATAAACAATGCATAGCTTCCATTTATTTAATTTGTCTCAAGATTTTTGTTTGTTTGTTTGTTTCTGAGGGTTTTGCCTTACAAAGTTTGCAATTCTTTCTCAGATTTATCCGTGAATATGTCATACTTCTGTGTTCTGTGTGTGCTCAGCTGCTCAGACGTGTCTGACTCGATGAGGCCTCATGGACTATAGCCCGCCAGCTTCCGCTGTCCATGGCAAGAATACCGGAGTGGGTCGCCATTTCCTTCTCCAGAGGATTTTCCCGCCCCTGGGATCGAACTGGCATCGCTTGCATCTCCTGACTTGGCAGGTGGATTCTTTACCAGGAGCGGCACCTGGGAAGCCCCTAAAACCAGTATACTCACAGTCTGAGGAATACCATTGAGGCCGACAGCTGTGTCACCGCCACCCAGGGTGAAACTTAAACCACGGCAGCACCCCCAGAAATTGTCCTACCCCATGTGTCCTGTCTCCATCAAAAAGCTCTTCCTCTCCTCCTGGAAAGACAATTCCTAGCCCGCGTTTTATGGATTTAATTGTTTCTGCTCTTTGAAAGCAATGAGTGCATTCCTAAACAATCCAAATTTCATAGTTTGGTTTTTCTGCTTTTTGAAACGATATAAGTTAAATCACTCATCGGAATGCTGATTCGTGTTGGTGGATATATTGTAATGAGAGGGGGAAATCTATCAGAGTCTCAAGAAGGAGAAATTTTGCTGGCTTCAAGGCAGTATCGCTGAGAATGAGCAGTGGCCCCTGACCACCATGAAGTCTTTTGTAAGCCAAGCTTCTCCCTGAGTTTGTCATCCACCTTGCAGTGACTAGAAAGCTGGTCCAAGGTGCTGTTGTGTATCTGAGCACAGCGACATAAAATACAGAAGAAAGAAAAGTCACATGAGTGGTGGCAGACGGTTATCAGCTTGCAAGTGTAGCGAAAACTCCCTGCTGGACAGCTTCGAACGTATCGCTTCATCCTTCTGGCGCTGACTTTTCTGATCCTTAAGTCCTTGGTGAATGGGGTATCTTGTGGTTGGGATGGACCCAGAGCTCTCGCAGGTCTCCCGACTTTCTAATACGCTGTTTTCAAGAGACACTGGCATCTCTGAATCCCAGGGGGAGACAAGCTTTGTCTTCCCTTTATTTAAAAAGGTCAATTATACTAAATCTTCAATGCACAGAACTTAATTCATCATACAAAGACCACGAAAAGTGATTAATATCCTCTGTCAACCTTGAAAACAGATTTAGCACTTTTCACTATAAAAACTTCACAATTCTTGGGTAAGCAAATAGATGCTTTTGCTTAATTGTTTTACATCATCAGATATCAATCTTCACGATGGGGGGTGGTGTGGTTCATTTTTCTTTATTTCAAGATTTTTTTTTTATGTGAACCGTTCCTAAAGTCTTTACTGATTTTTGTTACAATATTGCTTCTGTTGTCTATGTTCTGGTGTTTTGGTGGTGAGGCACGTGGCCTCTTAGCTCTCCAGGGATCAAACCCACAACCCCCCTGTGTTGGAAGCCAAAGTCTTAAGCACTGGAGCACCAGGAAAGTCCCCACGTCATTGAGTTCAATGTGAAAGAGAACAGAGTCCAGGCACCCTCTCTGAATGGGGATTTCTGTCGAGGTTCTAAATTAGCACGTGTCAGACTCCACCATAAATCCCCGGGGGCTCAGACCACACAGACCACCTGTTCTCACACTGAATTGGGAGGTCTATATGATGGAACCTCTCAGAACTATAAATGTGTATATCTTTCATGCCACACAGTAGAGAAGGGAATGGCAACCCACTCCAGTATTCTCGCCTGGGAAATCCCATCAACAGAGGAACTGGTGGACTACAGTCCACGGGGTCGCAAAGGACTTGGACACGACTAAGTGACTAGACCACAAAATACACACACACACACACACACGTGCAAAAGTGCAATAATTATACTACTGGCCATGTCCTTACCCTCCCCCCTTTTTTTTCAGAATCACATCTCTGGACCCAGGGCTGTGAGCCACAAAATGAAACAGCTTCTGTCCACCGGGCCGACACTCCGCGGCTCACGAAAACTCGAAACGTCCAACTGGGATTCTCATTTCCTACATCAGCAGGACTAATTCTCTACCACAGAGTGTGTTTTAACTTTGCGAGGGGGTAAATCCTTTTTCTGATTAGGGAGTTATTAGATGTCCAAGTATGATGCTCTCTTGATGGATTCACATAGGCTATTTTTTGGGGGTACAGGTATTACCTTTGCTTAAGCCTTTATTTAATTTGTTACAATGTGCTGTTTGTTTAGTTGCTCGGTCGTGTCTGACACTTCTCAGTTGTGTCCGACTCTTTGCGACCCCTTGAACTGTAGCCCACCAGGCTCCTCTGTCCATGGGATTCTCCAGGCAAGAGTACTGGAGTAGATTGCCATGCCCTCCTCTGAGGAATCTTCCCAACCCAGGGATCGAACCCAGGTATCCCACATGGCAGGTGGATGCTTTACCATCTGAGCCACCAGGGAAGCCCCTTGTTACAATACTGTTTTTGTTTTTTATATTGTGTGGGGGCGGGGAGGGGAGATTTGGCCAGGAGGCATGGGGGAGTCTTAGCTCCCTGACCAGGGGTTAGCTTGCCCCTCCTGCATTGGAAGGCAAAGTCTTAACCACTGAATTTCCAGGGAAGCCCCCCGGGTACTTAACAACTTTGTTCCTGGCACACTACTTTGAAAGTCTGAAATAGGGGAGATGAGCTTCCTTAGGACAAGGTAAACTCACAGCTGAAAACTACTCTGAAAGATGTCACGATTAAATATGTTCAGAATAAAAGACTCTTTAAACATGCACACCCATGAAATGCAGCATACCAAACCTCCCAGGACACCCTAATTTTGGGATTTTAATCAGAGTTGATTGGCCTGTGTATTTTCCGACTTCTTTAGATAAAAATGTAGACACGTATATGAGCTACTGCTTGTAACAACATTTGTAATAAAAAACAGTTGTAAGCTCCTGCTTGTAATGGTATTTGTAATAAAAATAATTGTAAGCTCCTTTCAAGCAAGGGCTTTATGAATACATACGTGTGGAATGGGTGCATAAAAAGGCAGAAAATCAGTGAGCCAAATGAGACAGACATTAAATACCAGATAAAACCACACTGGTGCATACTGGTTGCAGAGCTAGCGGCCTTCACGTGGAACGTTAGAAAAACCGAGTCCGTCCATTTTACGGTTATGGACAATATGTGCGATTCCTGAATTGTTCTCGATTTAAACAGACTGTTTTGTTTTTAAAACCTTTAGAACCTTAAAATGCACACGGCCAAGTGTAAAAAGACAGTGTGAAAAGGCATAGCACCCTATGCTTCAACCAGATGACTTTCTAGGAAAGTGACAACTAGAGAAGGCTGAGCGCCAAAGCACTGATGCTTTCAGACTGTGCTGGTCCTGGGGAAGACTCCTGGGAGTCCCTTGGACAGCAGGGAGAACTAACCAGTCAACCCGAAAGGAAATCAACGCTGAATATTCATCGGGAGGACTGATGCTTCTTCTAGAACGAACAGCCGAAAAAAGATGTCCTTTTCATCACAGGGGGCTGGAATGCAAAAGTAGGAAGTCAAGACATACCTGAAGTAACAGGCAAATTTGACCTTGGAGTACAAAATGAGGCAAAGCAAAGGCTAACAGAGTTCTGCCAAGAAAATGCACTGGTCATAGCAAACACCCTCTTCCAACAACACAAGAGAAGACTCTACACATGGACATCCCCAGATGGTCTACACCGAAATCACATTGATTATATTCTTTGCAGCCAAAGATGAAGAAGCTCTCCACAGTCAGCAAAAACAAGACCGGGACCTGACTGTGGCTCAGATCATGAACTCCTTATTGCCAAATTCAGACTTAAATTGAAGAAAGCAGAGAAAACCACTAGACCATTCAGGGATGACCTAAATAAAATTCCTTACGATTACACAGTGGAAGTGAGAAATAGATTTAAGGGATTAAATTTGATAGACAGAGGGCCTGATGAGCTATGGACGGAGGTTCGTGACATTGTACAGGAGACAAGGATCAAGGCCTTCCTCAACATAAAGAAATGCAAAAAGGCAAAACGGCTGTCTGAGGAGGCCTTACAAATAGCTGTGAAAAGAAGAGAAGCTAAAGGCAAAGGAGAAAAGGAAAGATATAAGCATCTGAATGCAGAGTTCCAAAGAATATCAAGGAGAGATAAGAAAGCCTTCCTCAGTGATCAATGCAAACAAATAGAGGAAAACAACAGAATGGGAAAGACTACAGATCTCTTCAAGAAAATTAGCGACACCAAGGGAACATTTCAATGCAAAGATGGGCTCAATAAAGGACAGAAATGGTCTGGACTTAACAGAAGCAGAAGATATTAAGAAGAGGTGGCAAGAATACATGGAAGAACTGGTGTGATCACTCACCTAGAGCCAGACATCCTGGAATGCGAAGTCAAGTGGGCTTTAGAGAGCATCACTACGAACAAAGCTAGTGGAGGTGATGGAATCCCCGTTGAGCTCTTTCAAATCCTGAAAGATGATGCTGTGAAAGTGCTGCACTCAATATGCCAGCAAATTTGGAAAACTCAGCAGTGGCTACAGGACTGGAAAAGGTCAGGTTTCATTCCAATCCTATAGAAAGGCAGTGCCAAAGAATGCTCAAACTACTGCACAATTACACTCATCTCACATGCTAGTAAAGTAATGCTCAAAATTCTCCAAGCCAAGCTTCAACAGTGTGTGAACTATAAACTTTCATATGTTCAAGCTGGATTTAGAAAAGGCAGAGGAACCAGAGATCAAGTTTCCAACATATGTTGGATCATTGAAAAAGAAAGAGAGACAAGAAAATAATCTACTTCTGCTTTATTGATTATGCCAAAGCCTTTGACTGTGTCAATGACAACAAACTGTGGAAAATTCTGAAAGAGATGGGAATACCAGACCACCTGACCTACCTCCTGAGAAATCTGTATGCAGGTCAAGAAACAACAGTTATAACCAGACATGAAACAACAGACTGGTTCCAAATAGGGAAAGGAGTACACCAAGGCTGTATACTGTCCCCCTGCTTATTTGACTTATATGCAGAGTACATCATAAGAAATGTTGGGCTGGAGGAAGCACAAGCTGGAATCAAGATTGCTGGGAGAAATATCAATAACCTCAGATATGCAGATGACACCACCCTTATGGCAGAAAGCAAAGGATAACTAAAGAACCTCTTGATGAAAGTGAAAGAGGAGAGTGGGAAAGCTGGCTTACAGCTCCACATTCAGAAAACTAAGATCATGGCATCTGGTACCATCACTACATGGCAAATAGATGGGGAAACAGTGGAAACAGTGAGAAACTGTATTTTCTCAGGCTCCAAAATCACCACAGATGGTGACTGCAGCCCTGAAATTAAAAGATGCTTACTCCTTGGAAGGAAAGTTATGGCAAACCTAGACAGCATATTAAAAAGCAGAGACTTTCCTTTTGCCGACAAAGGTCCATCTAGTCAAAGCTATGGTTTTTCCAGTAGTCATGTATGGATGTGAAGAGTTGGACTATAAAAAAAGCTCAGCAACAAAGAATTGATGCTTTTGAACTGCAGTGTTGGAGAAACCTCTTGAGAGTCCCTTGGACTGCAAGGAGATCAAGCCAGTCGATCCTAAAGGAAATCAAGCCTGAATATTCATTGGAAGGACTGACGAACTCCAATCCTTTGGCCACTTGATGCCAAAAGCTGACTCATTGGAAAAGACCCTGCTGCTGGGAAAGACTGAAGGCAGGAGGAGAAGGGGATGACAGAGGGTGAGATGGTTGGATGCCATCACCGACTCAATGGACATGAGTTTGAGCAAACTCCGGGAGTTGGTGATGGACAGGGAAGCCTGGCGTGCTGCAGTCCCTGGGGTCACAAAGATTCGGACATGACTTAGTGACTGAACAACAGAAAACAACTAGGCTGGTGAAAAAAAAAAAGCCTTTGATTCCCTTGATTAAGGAGGAGAGGAGGGGTTAGACAGAGCACAGCTGGTTATAAACAGTGGGCTTTACTGAGCAATCAGGTAGCAATACTGGCTCGTCGACTATAACAGACACACCACAGTGAACTCAGATGTTAATGAGATGGGCTAAACAGACAGATGATAGAACAAAGAACCGGGTAGATAGATAAACAGTACGAACAGGTAGAAATAGTTGATAAAAACAGGGAGATAATAGAAGATAGAAACAGGCAGATAATAGATGATAGAAACAGGCAGATAATAGATGATAGAGACAGGGAGATATAGATGATAGAGACAGGGAGATATAGATGATAGAGACAGGAGATATAGATGATAGAGACAGGGAGATATAGATGATAGAGACAGGGAGATATAGATGATAGAGACAGGGAGATATAGATGATAGAAACAGGAGATAATAGGTGATAGAGACAGGGAGATATAGATGATAGAGACAGGGAGATATAGATGATAGAAACAGGAGATATAGATGATAGAGACAGGGAGATATAGATGATAGAGACAGGGAGATATAGATGATAGAAACAGGAGATAATAGGTGATAGAGACAGGGAGATATAGATGATAGAGACAGGGAGATATAGATGATAGAGACAGGGAGATATAGATGATAGAAACAGGAGATAATAGGTGATAGAGACAGGGAGATATAGATGATAGAGACAGGGAGATAATAGATGATAGAAACAGGAGATAATAGATGATAGAGACACGGAGATATAGATGATAGAGACAGGGAGATATAGATGATAGAGACGGAGATATAGATGATAGAAACAGGAGATAATAGGTGATAGAGACAGGGAGATAATAGATGATAGAAACAGGGAGATATAGATGATAGAGACAGGGAGATATAGATGATAGAAACAGGATATAATAGGTGATAGAAACAGGGACACGTAGATGATAGGAACAGGGGGATATTGATGATAGAAATATGTAGGTAGTTGATAGAATCTCGTAGATAGATGGCAGTTGGATAGACTGACAAACAGACGATCAAGGCAGGCAGGCAGACAGACAGATAGACAGAAGAGCTATACAGACATGCAGGTGTGAATACAGTATTTATCCCCCTTTCTAGGATAATTTCTATTTTCTCCTTTCCCTTCCAGTTTTCTCTGTGGAAGGCACTCTCTGTCTGAGCTCAACATGCTCCTGAGTAAAAAGTCTGCAGCCCCGATGAACACAGCAGATATTAACAGGAAACTGCAGGGGAGGATCACCTGGGTGGGGGGTGTGAGTTACGGAGGCCACAGGGGAAGGATTCAGACTTGATGTGGAAATCGTCCTCAGGAATCCCCACAAGTGCCACATACAGCGATTTTACATTTTCAGGGTTTCTGATCACCTTTTAGACACAGTGAAGAGGGAGGTGAAGTGTGTGGATTTTTTGAAAAGAGATTAAAGGCAGATGTTGGTTTTGATACCTCTTCCTTGTAGCAGCTGACTTATTTCAACAAAATAAAAGGTTTTAGAAGGAGAGGGGGTTACTCCTGCTCAGTGGATAGGGAAATCATTCAATGCTGAAAAACAAACAGAATTCCTTGAATGCATACCACTCTGGTGGTGCAGGAATTAATACACCTGATTCAGTAACTTCATATTATAATAAATTCGTGGTCAACTGAAACAGGGCCACTTTAGGAGAAAAACATCATAGTCTTCAAGGAGAAATGAACCCTGTCTTCAAGGCTGAGCTCCATATCCCATGAGGAGGGATGCTCTCTGTTTTTCTCTGACGGCCCTTTCCTTCTTCATGCAGGAAGTTTTCTTTTGAATGTTTGCAGTAGACATTTTTTTTTTCTGAGTCAACCATTAGCACATCTTATCTGAGAATTAATCTGATATAGATATAATTTATTTTGGAACTTTCTTGAAAGCGTGTGTAACGATGTTGGTTTGGAAATGACTGGAGTGGTGAGTTGCCTTTATGACTGCCACTGTGGCTAAGTGTAGGCTGGTGGCTCAGATGGTAAAGAATCCACCTGCAGTGCAGGAGACCCTGGTTCTTTCTTTGGGCTGGGAAGATCCCCTGGAGGAGGAAACAGCAACCCACTCCAGTATTCTTGCCTGGAGAATCCCAAGCACAGAGGAGCCTGGTGGCCTACAGTCCGTAAGGTTGAAATAATCGAACACGACCGACTAAGTAACTAACTTTGGGGGCGTGATACTGGCATTCTTCTCATTAAACTGTGAGTCTAGTGAGTGGAGAAAACAGCCCAGAATGTTGTTTCTTTTCTAAATTTCCTTCAGGCCATCATGGCATTTGGGTTATGATAAGGAAGGCCAGCCATTCCAATCCTAGAAGGTGTGTGTCAGTTTCTTCCTCTGAGCTCAGACCCTCTGAACCTCACAGGGAAGGTCAGGGGTTGGGGTACAGCCAACACCATCACACAGACATCTACCATGTCAATCTTTTGTCCAAAAGAGGGTGAGCACTCAGGAAGGAGGGACGTTCTGGAGACTGACTGTCTGCCCTCTGGGGTTGCAACCCCATTGTGAACATCAGCCTGAAGACAGAGTCTTTCATGAGGCAGGTCTGTAGAACCAGCCCCGTCTCTAGCTGCTCAGGAAAAGTGGCCCAGCGGGCACCACCTTCATCTTCAGACCCCTCAGATGCGGGCATCTGTGTCACCCCAGAGCTTGGAGCATTTCCTAGGAGCTGGCTTAGTCCCGTCGTGGCCCCGCCCTGAGAAGTCAGCCGAATGCTGCTGCCGCAAGGGTGGACACGGAGAGACACGGTGCCCTGGGCAAGGACCCTCACAAGAGGGTTGAAAAAGATGAGCACCATGTGCCGCCCTGCACTGCCGCTCGAACGCCCAGGGGCACGTCCTTTCCCAACCTGATCCCACGGCCTTCTCGCTGCCCAGGGTAGAGGCGGGCTTGCCTCCTGCACCCGGTAATTCAATAAAGGGAGCTGGCATTCGGGGAGGCCGTGGATGTCCACGGTCAGCAGTCAGAAGACATTCTTTTTTTTTTTTTTTTTTTCCGGGAGGGCATTAACTCAGTCAGTCATCACTATGGCTTATTTGAGAATTAATCTCACAATTGTAAGTTTAATTTGGAACTCTCTTAAAATAGTGTGTGGGCTTCCCTTGTGGCTCAGCTGGTAAAGAAGCCGCCTGGAGTGCGGGAGACCTGGGTTCGATCCCTGGGTTGGGAAGATCCCCTGGAGAAGTAAAAGGCTATCCACTGCAGTATACTGGCCTGGAGAATTCCATGGTCACAAAGAGTCGGACAAGACTGAGTGACTTTTCACTTCACTAAAATAGTGTGTAACAGTGTTAGTTTGAAATTTTCCTCCACGGTCCCAGCAAGTTGCCACTCAGACCTTCCTCCTCTACTGCTTCCTAGTCAAGAGCCTGTCTGTATCTTCAAAATATGAGGAATGGATAAAGCAGCTGTGGTACATAGAGACGATGGAATATGACTCGGCCATAAAAAGGAAAGCCTTTGAGTCTGTTCTAAAGAGGTGGATGAACCTAGAACCTATTATACAGAGTGAAGTAAGTCAGAAAGAGAAACATAAATATCGTATACTAATGCATAAATACAGTCTAGAAAATGGAATTTATTTACAGGGCAACAATGGAGAAACAGACATCAAGACTAGACTAACAGATATGGGGAGAGGATGAGATGTATGGAGCGAGTAACCTGGAAATTTACATTCAGTTCAGTTCAGTCGCTCAGTCGTGTCCGACTCTGCGATCCCAGGAATTGCAGCGAAATTGACATTACTGTATATAAAATAGAGAGCCAACAAGAATTTGCTGTATGTCTCAGGAACATCAAACAGGGGCTCTGTATCAACCTAGAGGGGTGGGATTGGGAGGGAGAAGGGAGGGAGGCTTAAAAGGGAGGGGATATATGTATATCTATGGCTGACTCATGCGAAGATTTGACAGAAAAGAGTAAAATTCAGTAAAGCAATTATCCTTCAACTTAAAAAACTGAAAAAATTTTAAAATGTGTTTTTTCATCAAAAATCAAAATGTGATTCCTTCTTATTAGCAGTTCATCAAAATGTCATTCCCTCTTTTTTAGTGGTTCTCGGCCAAGAGCAAGGAGGGAGCACTCTGATAGAAGGGATGGGGCGGGGAAGGTATGATCTCTGGGACCTCTGTGCTGTCACAGGGGATTCACAGGCTATGTGGGGAGTGACTGTGGAGTTCTGCGTGGAGAGACAAGGGCAGGATCCACTCTGCTTCAGTGCAGGGAGTGAGACGTAGGCTCAGGAGTGTTTGTAAGGGGCGTGAACAGGGCAGGAAGCAGCCAAGTTCAGTGCAGGGAGAGAGACGCGGGTGCAGGAGTGTTTGTCGTGGACTTGAACAAGGGGCGGATCCAGTCTGGTTCAGTGCAGGGACCGAGATGTGGGCTCAGGAGTGATTGTCGGGGGCTTGAACAAGGGCAGAACACAGCCTGAGAGTCAGATGCAGGCTCAGGAGTGTAGGTTGGGGCCTTGAACAAGGACAGGACCAGCCTGGTTCAGTACAGGGACCGAGATGTGGGCTCAGGAGTATTTGCTGGGGAATGGAACAAGGGCAGGACCCAGTCTTGTTCAGTGCTAGGACCAAGATGTGGGCTCAGGCCTGTCTGTAGGGGGATGAACAAGGGCAGGACCCAGCCTGGTTCAGTGCAGGGACCAAATTGTAGGCTCAGGAGTGTTTGTTGGGGCTTGAACAAGGGCAGGAACCAGGCTGGTTCAGTGCAGGGACCGAGATGCGGGCTCAGGAGTGTTTCCTGGGGGATTGAACAAGGGCAGGACACACATTAGTTCAGAGAGCGAGTTGTGGGCTCAGGATGGTTTGCCGGGGACTTGAATAAGGCCAGGATCCAACCAGAGAGTCAGATACAAGCCCAGGAATGTTGGTCGGGGCCTTGAACAAGTGCAGGACCCAGCCTGGTTCAGTGCAGGGACCGAGATGTGGGCTCAGGAGTGTTTGTCAGGGTCTTGAACAAGGGCAGGACCCAGCCTGGTTCAGTTCAGGGACCGAGATGTGGGCTCAAGACTGTTTTTCGGTGCTTGAACCAGAGCAGGACTCAGTCTGGTTCAGTTCAGGGAGTGACTTGTGGGCCCACGAGTGTTGGTCGAGGCCTTTAACCAGTGCACGACCCAGCCTGGTTCAGTGCAGGGACCAAGATATGGTCTCAGGAATGTTTGTCGGGGGCTTGAATAAAGGCAGCACCCAGGCTGGTTCAGTGCAGTGAGTGAGATGTGGGTTCAGGAGTATTTGTCGGGGGCATAAACAAGGGCAGGACTCTGCCTGGATCAGTGCAAGGACCGAGATGCAGGCCCAGGAGTTTTTGTCGGGGCTTGATCATGGGCAAGATCCAGCCTGGTTCAGAGCAAGGACCGAGATGTGGGCTCAGGAGTGTTGATCGGGGACTTGAAACAGTGCAGGAGCCAGCCTGGTTGAGTGCAGCTACTGATGTGTGGGCTCAGGAATATTTGTCGGGGGCTTGAACAAGTGCAGGACCCAGCCTGGTTCCGTGCAGGGAGTGAGATGCGGCCTCAGGAGTGATTCTTGAGGAATGAACAAGGGCAGGAAACAGCTTAGTTCAGGGGCAGACAGCGAGTTGTGGGCTCAGGATTGTTTGCTGGGGTCTTTAATAAGACCAGGAACCAGCCTGACAGTGAGATGCAGGCTCAGGAGTTTTGTTCGGGGCCTTGAACAATTGCAGGACCCAGTCTGGTTCAGTGCTAGGACCAAGTTGTGGACTCAGGCCTCTTTTTCGGGGACACGAACAAGGGCAGGACCCGCTTGGTTCAGTGCAGGGACCGAGATGTGGGCTCAGGAGTGTTAGTTGGGACCTTGAACAAGGGCAGGACTCAGCGTGATTCACTTCAGGGAGTGAGATGTGGGCCCAGCAGTGTTGGCTGGGGCCTTGAACCAGTGCAGGACCCAGCCTGGTTCAGTGCAAGGACAGAGATGGCAGCTCAGGAGTATTTGTCAGGGGTTGAACAAGTTCAGGACCCAGCCTGTTTATTGCAGGGACCGAAATGTGGGCTCAGGAGTATTTGTCCGGGGCATGAAGAAGGGCTGCACCCAGCCTTGTTCAGTGCAAGGATCGAGATGTGGGCTCAAGAGTATTTGTTGGGGGGTTGAACAAGGGCAGGACCCAGCCTGCTTGGTGCAGGGAGTGAGATGCGGACTCAGGAGTGTTTCCTGGGCGATTGAACAAGGGCAAGACACCCCTTAGTTCAGGGGCAGGGAGAGATTGGTGGGCTCAGTATTCGTTGCCGAGGGCTTGAATAAGGCCAGGAATGACCCTTTGAGTCTGATACAGGCTCAGGAGTGTTAGTCAGGGCCCTGGACAAGTGCAGGACCCAGCCTGGTTCAGTTCAGGCAATGAGATGTACGCCCAGGAGTGTTGGTGGGGCCTTGAACCAGTGACGGACCCAGCCCGGTTCAGTGCAGGGACTGATATGTGAACTCAGGAGTGTTTGTCTGGGGCTTGAACAAGGGCAGGACCCAGCCTGCTTCAGTGTAGGGAGTGAGATGCAGGCTCAGAAGTTTCTTGGGGGATTGAACAAGGGCAGGAGACACCTTAGTTCAGGGGCTGAGAGTGACTTGTGGCTTAGGATTGTTTGTCGGGGGCTTTAAAAGGTCAGGAACCAGCCTGAGAGTCAGATGCAGGCTCAGGAGTGTTGATCGGGGCCTTGAACAAGGGCAGGACCCAGCGTAGTTCAGTGCAGTGACCGAGATGTGGGCTCAGGAGTATTTGACGGGGACTTGAACAAGGGCAGGACCCAGCCTGGTTCAGGGCAGCGAGTGAAATGTGGGCTCAGGAGTGTTTGTCGGAGATTGAACCAGTGCAGGATTCAGCCTGGTTCAGTGCAGGGACCAAGATGTTGGCTCAGGCATGTTTGTCGGGGCTTGAATAAAGGGAGGACACAGCTTGGTTCAGGGAAAGGACCGAGATGTGGCCTCAGGAGTGTTTACCAGAGGCTTGGACCAGTACAGGATTCAGCCCGGTTCCGTTCAGGGACAGGGATGTGGGCTCAGGAGTGTTTATCGCAGGCTGGGACCAGCGCAGGATTCAACCTGGTGTAGTGCAGGGACCGGTATGTGAGCTCAGGAGTGTTTGTCAGGGTCCTGCACAAAGGCACAATCCAGCCTGGTACAGTGCAGGGACAGAGATGTGCGCTCAGGAGTGTTTGTTTGGGGATTGAACAAGTCCAGGACCCAGCCTGGTTCAGTACTAGGACCAAGATGCTGGCTCAGGAATGTTTCCCAGGGGCTTCAATAAAGGCAGGATCCAGCCTGGTTCAGTGCAGGGACTGAGATTTGAGCCCAGGAGTATTCGTCGGGGTCATGAACAAGGTTAGGACCCAGCCTGGTTCAGTGCAGGGACCAAGATGTGGTCTCAGGAATGTTTGTCGGGGCCTTAAACAAAGGCAGGACTCAGCCTGGTTCAGTTCAGGGACTGAGATGTGGGCCCAGAGTGTTGGTCGGGGCCTTGACCAGTACAGGACCCAGCCTGGTTCAGTGCAGGAACCGAGATGTGGGCTCAGGGTTATTTGTCGGGGGTTGAACAAAGGCAGGACCCAGCCTGATTCAGTGCAGGAACCAAGATATGGGTTCATGAGTATTTGTTGGGGGATGGAATAAGGGCACGATCCAGTTGGGTTCAGTGCTTGGACCAAGATGTGGGCACATGCCTGTTAGTTGGGGGCATGTACAAGGGCAGGACCCCGCTTGGTTCAGTGCAGGGACCAAGATGTGGGCTCAGGAGCGTTGGTCGAGGACTTGAACCAGTGCAGGACCCAGTCTGGTTCAGTGTAGTGACCAAGTAGTGGGCTCAGGAGTATTTGTCAGAGCTTGAAAAGGGGCACGACCCAGCCTGGTTCAGTGCAAGTACCGAGATGTAGGTTCAAGAGTATTTGTTGTGAGTTCTGACAAGGGCAGAACCCAGTCTGGTTCAGTGCAGGGACTGAGATGTCACTGAAGGAGTGTTGGTCGAGGACTTGAACCAGTGCAGGACCCGGCCTCGTTGAGTGCAGGGACTGAGATGTGGGCTCAGGAATATTTGTCGGAGGCTTGAATAAGTGGAGGACTCAGCCTGGTTCAGTTAAGGGAGTGAGATGTCGGCCCAGGAGTGTTGGTCGGGGCCTTGAACTAGTGCAGGACCCAGCCTGGTTTATTGCAGGGACCGAGATGTGGCCTCAGGAGTGTTTGTCAGAGGCTTGAACCACTGCAAGATTCAGCCTGGTTCAGTGCAGGGACTGATATGTGGGCTCAGGAGTATTTGTCAGGGTCTTGAACAAGAGCAGGTCCCATCCTGGGTAAGTGCAGGTACGGAGATGTGGGCTCAGGAGTATTCTAGGGGTGGGGGGAATGTAACAAGGCCGGACCCACTCTGGTTCACTGCTAGGACCAAGATGTGGGCACAGGCCTGTTTTTCGGGGGCATAAACAAGGGCAGGACCCCACCTGGTTAAGTGCAGGGACCAAGATGCGGGCTCAGGAGTTTTTGTCAGGGCTTGAACATGGGCAAGACCCAGCCTGGTTCAGTGCAGGGTCAGAGATGTGGGCTCAAGAGTGCTTGCTGGGGCTTGAACATGGGCAGGACCCAGCCTGGTTCAGTGCAGGGGCTGAAATGAGGGCTCAGGAGTATTTGTCACTGTCTTGAACAACGGCAGGACCCAGCCTGGTTCAGTGCAGGTACCGAGGTGTGGGCTCAGGAGTGTTTTGAGGGGCTTGAACAAAGGCAGGACCCAGCCTGGTTCAGTGCAGGGACCGAGGTGTGGGCTCAGGAGTGTTTTGAGGGGCTTGAACAAAGGCAGGACCCAGCCTGGTTCAATGCAGGGACTGGGATGTCGGCTCAGGAGTATTTGTTGGGGTATGGAACAAGGGCAGGACACAGTCTGGTTCAGTGCTAGGACCAAGATGTGGGCTCAGGAGTGTTTTGAGGGGCTTGAACAAAGGCAGGACCCAGTCTGGTTCAGTGCAGGTACCAAGGTGTGGGCTCAGGAGTGTTTTGAGGGGCTTGAACAAAGGCAGGACCCAGCCTGGTTCAGTGCAGGTACTGAGGTGTGGGCTCAGGAGTGTTTTGAGGGGCTTGAACAAAGGCAGGACCCAGCCTGGTTCAGTGCAGGGACCGGGATGTCGGCTCAGGAGTATTTGTTGGGGTATGGAACAAGGGCAGGACCCAGCCTGGTTCAGTGCAGGTACCGAGGTATGGGCTCAGGAGTGTTTTGAGGGGCTTGAACAAAGGCAGGACCCAGCCTGGTTCAGCGCAGGGACCGAGGTGTGGGCTCAGGAGTGTTTTGGGGGGCTTGAACAAAGGCAGGACCCAGCCTGGTTCAGTGCAGGGACCGGGATGTGGGCTCAGGAGTATTTGTTGGGGGATGGAACAAGGGCAGGACACAGTCTGGTTCAGTGCTAGGACCAAGATGTGGGCTCAGGCCTATTGTTCTGGGGCATGAACAAGGGCAGAACCCAGCCTGCTTCAGTGCAAGAACCAAGATAGGGGCTCGGGAATGTTTGTTGGTGGCTTAAACAAAGGCAGGACCCAGCCTGGTTCAGTTCAGGGAGTGAGATGTGGGCCCAGGAGTGTTGGTCGGGGCCTTGACCAGTGCAGTACGAAGCTGGTTGAGTGCAGGGACCAATATGTGGCCTCAGGAGTGTTTGCCAGAGGCTTAAACCAGAGCAAGATTCAGCCTGGTTCAGTGCAAGGACTAATATGTGGGCTCAGGAGTATTTGTCGTGGTCTTGAACAAAGGCGGGACACAGCCTGGTTCAGTGCAGGTACCGAGATGTGGGCTCAGGAGTGTTTCTCGGGGCTTTGAAATAGTGCAGAACCCAGCCTGGTTCAGTGCAGGGACCGAGATGTGAGCTCAGGAATATTTGTTAGGGGCTTGAACAAGTGCAGGACCTAGCCTGGTTCGGTGCAGGGAGTGAGATGCAGGCTCAGGAGTGTTTCTTGGGGGGATTCAACAAGGGCAGGAGACACCTCAGTTCAGGGGCAGGGAGCGAGTGTGGGCTCAGGATTTTTTGCCGGAGGCTAAAATAAGGCCAGGACCATCCTGAGATCAAATGCAGGCTCAGGAGTGTTGTTCGGGGCCTTGAACAATTGCAGGACCCAGACTGCTTCAGTTCAGGGACCGAGATGTGGACTCAGAAGTATTTGGTGGGGCTTGAACAAGGGCTGGACAGAGCCTGGT